>NC_069504.1:181250245-181869059 GCF_027579735.1 Bombina bombina
CTTCGCCACACGGTCAAGAATGCGGAAATGGAAGCCGGAACATAATCATGCCCGGCTACAAGGTGAACAGTACAGTCCAAAAAAGCGCGACCAACCATAAGGTCACGCCACTTCCAGAGGTCTTAATGTTCCAAACCATGAACCCAATTAACACCACACATAAGCAGGTTGAATCACATAACAAACATGATTAAAAAAAAACCTGTACAATAACCCCCCTCAGGAGATATTAACCCTTGATTCCAAGATACTAAAGGAGACTCACTGAGAACCTTATGTTAAGTTAGACCCGCAAGGAGGTAGCCTCTCGGGAAAACATCTGAATTACAGTACATTCACAAAGAAAGTAAAATGAAACAATTTTACCGGAATCAACGCCGTGGAACAGGAACATGGCCCTTCAAGTGTGACGAATAGTAGCATCGCCTCCGCCATGGACTTGAGAGAAGCAGGCAACGGAGCGAAGTTAGACAATGCCGATTGCTTGAGGAGTTGTTAACATGAGTCGGAATAGTTTCGCAGAAAGACTCTCCCTGCATCTCCAGACTCTAACTTTCATCCAAGCCCTCACTGAGAGACTGATAGGACTTCTTAAAGGGACAGTTCACCCAAAAATGTTCTCCCCTTTAAATTATTCCCAATGATTCATTTTACCTGCTGGAGTGTATTAAATTGTTTATAAGTAGCTCCTTTACCCCTATTTTGGCATTTGAAATAGCTGATTTAGCCTGTGGTATCCCAACCTTTACTGAAAGTTTCTATACCGGAGTATATTCTATTGAATAGCCTAAGTAAACACAGTCAGCAGAAGAGATTACACTCTCAGTGGAGGGCATGATAGTTAAGTAATAAAAACAAAATTTATGCTTACCTGATAAATTTATTTCTCTTGTGGTGTATCCAGTCCACGGGTTCATCCATTACTTGTGGGATATTCTCCTTCCCAACAGGAAGCTGCAAGAGGACACCCACAGCAGAGCTGTCTATATAGATCCTCCCCTAACTGCCACCCCCAGTCATTCGACCGAAGACAAGCAAGAAAAAAAGGAGAAACTATAGGGTGCAGTGGTGACTGTAGTTTAAAAATAAAAAACACCTGCCTTAAAATGACAGGGCGGGCCGTGGACTGGATACACCACAAGAGAAATAAATTTATCAGGTAAGCATAAATGTTTTCTCTTGTAAAGGTGTATCCAGTCCACGGGTTCATCCATTACTTGTGGGCTACCAATACCAAAGCTTTAGGACACGGATGAAGGGAGGGACAAGGCAGGAAACTTAAACGGAAGGCACCACTTCCTGTAAGACCTTTCTCCCAAAAATAGCCTCCGAAGAAGCAAAAGTATCACATTTATAGAATTTAGAAAAGGTCTGAAGCAAAGACCAAGTCGCCGCCTTACAAATCTGTTCAACAGAGGCCTCATGTTTAAAAGCCCATGTGGAAGCTACTGCTCTAGAATGAGCTGTAATTCTATCAGGAGGCTGCTGGCCAGCAGTCTCATAAGCTAAGCGAATTATGCTTCTTAGCCAAAAGGAAAGAGAAGTTGCCGAAGCCTTTTGGCCTCTCCTCTGTCAAGAGTAGACAACAAACAAAGCAGATGTTTGACGAAAATCTTTCGTAGCATGTAAATAAAACTTTAAAGCACGAACCACATCAAGATTGTGTAATAGACGTTCCTTCTTTGAAAAAGGATTAAGACATAGGGAAGGAACAACAATCTCCTGATTGAAATTCTTATTAGATACCACCTTAGGCAGAAACCCAGGTTTGGTATGTAACACTACCTTATCTGCATGGAAAATCAGATAAGGGGAATCACACTGTAAAGCAGATAACTCTGAAACTCTTCGAGCCGAGGAGATAGCTACTAAAAATAGAACTTTCCAAGATAAAAGCTTAATATCTATGGAATGCAAAGGTTCAAACGGAACCCCTTGAAGAACTTTAAGAACTAAATTTAAACTCCATGGCGGAGCAACAGGTTTAAACACAGGCTTGATTCTAACTAAAGCCTGACAAAACGCCTGAACGTCTGGAACCTCAGCCAGACGTTTGTGCAAAAGAATAGACAGAGCAGAAATCTGTCCCTTTAAGGAACTAGCTGACAATCCCTTCTCCAATCCTTCTTGGAGAAAAGATAATATACTAGGAATCCTGACCTTACTCCATGAGTAACCCTTGGATTCACACCAATGAAGATATTTACACCATATCTTTTGATAGATTTTCCTGGTGACAGGCTTTCGAGCCTGAATTAAGGTATCAATGACTGATTCGGAAAAACCACGCTTTGATAGAATCAAGCGTACAATCTCCAAGCAGTTAGACGTAGAGAAATTAGATTTGGATGTTTGAAGGAACCTTGAAGTAGAAGGTCCTGCCTTAGCGGCAGAGTCCATGGTGGAAATGATGACATGTCCACCAGATCTGCATACCAAGTCCTGCGTGGCCACACAGGGGCTATCAAGATCACCGAAGCTCTCTCCTGCTTGATCTTGGCAATCAGACGAGGGAGCAGAGGAAACAGTGGAAACACAAATGCCAGGCTGAAGGACCAGGGCGCTGCTAGAGCATCTATCAGCGCTGCCAAGGAAGCTTGGCGTTCTGACGAGATGCCATGAGATCCAGTTCTGGTTTGCCCCAAAGTTGGATCAACTGGGCAAATACCTCCGGATGGAGCTCCCACTCCCACGGATGAAAAGTCTGCCGACTTACTAAATCCGCCTCCCAGTTCTCTACTCCTGGGATATGGATAGCTGAGAGATGGCAAGAGTGCACCTCTGCCCATAGAATTATCTTTGAAACCTCCAACATTGCCAGGGGGCTCCTTGTTCCCCCCTGATGGTTGATATAGGCTACAGTCGTGATGTTGTCCGACTGAAATCTGATTAACCTGACCGCAGCTAGCTGAGGCCAAGCCTGAAGAGCATTGAATATCGCTCTTAGTTCCAGAATGTTTATCGGAAGGAGGGCCTCCTCCTGAGTCCATGAACCCTGAGCCTTCAGGGAGTTCCAGACTGCACCCCAGCCCAGAAGGCTGGCATCTGTCGTTACTATAGTCCATTCTGGCCTGTGGAAACTCATTCCCTTGGACAGATGGACCCGAGAAGAGAATCCCTGGTCTCTTGATCCAGATTTAGTAGAGGGGACAAATCTGTGTAATCCCCATTCCACTGATTGAGCATGCAAAGTTGCAGTGGTCTGAGATGTAGGCGGGCAAACGGAACTATGTCCATTGCCGCTACCATTAATCCGATTACCTCCATACACTGAGCCACTGACGGACGAGAAATGGAATAAAGAGCACGGCAGTAAGTTAGAAGTTTTGACAACCTGACCTCTGTCAGATAAATCTTAATTTCTACTGAATCTATCAGAGTTCCTAGGAAGGAAACTCTTGTGAGAGGTGAGAGAGAACTCTTTCCTTCGTTCACCTTCCACCCGTGAGACCTTAGAAATGCCAGAACAATGTCCGTATGGGACCTGGCGATATGAAAAGTTGACGCCTGTATCAGGATGTCGTCTAGGTAAGGGGCTACTGCTATACCCCGCGGTCTTAGAACCGCCAGAAGGGACCCTAGAACCTTCGTAAAGATTCTTGGTGCCGTGGCTAACCCGAATGGGAAGAGCCACAAACTGGTAATGCCTGTCTAGGATGGCAAACCTGAGAAACTGATGATGATCCCTGTGTATCGGAATATGTAGATAAGCATCCTTTAAATCCACGGTAGTCATATATTGACCCTCCTGGATCATAGGTAGGATGGTTCGAATAGTCTCCATCTTGAAGGATGGGACCCTGAGAAATTTGTTTAGGATCTTGAGATCCAAGATTAGTCTGAAAGTTCCCTCTTTCTTGGGAACTATAAACAGATTTGAATAGAAGCCCTGCCCCTGTTCCTCCTTTGGAACTGGGTGGATCACTCCCATAACTAGTAGGTCTTGAACGCAATGTAAGAATGCCTCTCTCTTTATCTCCAGAGCCCAGGGATCCTGGACGTCTCTTGCCCAAGCCTGGGCGAAGAGAGAAAGTCTGCCCCCCACTAGATCCGGTCCCGGATCGGGGGCTACTCCTTCATGCTGTCTTAGAGGCAGCAGCAGGCTTTTTGGCCTGTTTCCCCTTGTTTCAAGCCTGGTTAGGTCTCCAGACTGGCTTGGACTGGGCAAAATTTCCCTCTTGTTTTGTAGAAGAGGAAGATGAAGCTGCGCCACTCTTGAAGTTTCGAAAGGAACAAAAATTAGTCTGTTTGGTCCTTAACTTGTTGGACTTATCCTGGGGAAGGGCGTGGCCTTTTCCTCCAGTAATATCAGAAATGATCTCCTTCAGTCCAGGCCCAAATAGGGTCTGCCCTTTGAAGGGGATCTTGAAAAGTTTAGACTTAGAAGTGACATCAGCTGACCAGGATTTAAGCCACAGCGCCCTACGTGCCTGAATGGCAAAACCTGAATTTTTAGCCGTTAGCTTGGTTAAATGAAAAACGGCGTCAGAAATAAATGAATTGGCTAACTTAAGAGCTTTAAGCCTGTCAAGGATATCATCCAACGGGGTCTCTACCTGTAAAGCCTCCTCCAGAGACTCGAACCAGAAGGCCGCTGCAGCAGTGACTGTGGCAATGCATGCAAGAGGCTGGAGTTGCAAATGGATGATTAACCCCTCAGGCCCAAAAACGAATTAGAAAAACATTAAAACTGCTAACAAACAGTCAAACACACTGCCACAGCTCTGCTGTGGCTCCTACCTGCCCTTAAAATGATTTTTGCAGGAACAAAACCCTCTATAGATGTCCTATAAGCCAGAGGACTCCTTCAGGGAAGCTGGATGTCTCAGACTGAAAACGAAAATAGGCCCCTCCCACCATGCACTCAAAGTCAGAGGGCCTTAAAAAAGTACTCCTATGAGTAATCTAACAAGCCATGTGGAAATTAGGCCCCAAATAAAGATTTATCACCCTCAGAGAAAAAAAGATTTTATTTATAAATCATGCAAACATTTTTACACTAAGTAATATAGGTATTAACATGAATATTATCCCTTTTTGCAAGCATGATCCCAGTTGTTGTTAAATCACTGTATCAGGCTTACCTTACATATACCAGGCACTGTCAGCATTTTCTAGACCTTATCATCTCTCTAGAAAAAAATATACTGAACATACCTCAAAGCAGGCAATCTGCAGACCGTCCCCCCAACTGAAGTTTTCTTTCCATACTCTTCAGTTATGTGTGAGAACAGCAATGGACCTTAGTTACAAACCGCTAAGATCCTCAAATCTCCAGGCAGAAGTCTTCTTCCAATTTCTGCCTGAGAGTAAAAACAGTACAACGCCGGTACCGTTTAAAAATAACAAACTTTTGATTGAAGGTAAAAACTACACTAAGTCACCACATCTCTCTTGATACTTCCTTTCTTGTCGAGAGCTGCAAGAGAATGACTGGGGGTGGCAGTTAGGGGAGGAGCTATATAGACAGCTCTGCTGTGGGTGTCCTCTTGCAGCTTCCTGTTGGGAAGGAGAATATCCCACAAGTAATGGATGAACCCGTGGACTGGATACACCTTTACAAGAGAAATAATAATTTTCCATTGTTCTCTCTAAGTATTGAGCTTTAGTTTTCTAGACAAATATAAGATAAGGAAGCAAGTCTGTGTACATAAAAGTGATAACATAATGAGATCTGATATTACCGGAAGCTCAACCCATTGTAATAGGCTGTGGTTTAAAAGCACAAAACCAGCTACTTCATATACACAAATAAACCGAAAAATGCAATTTCTCATACATTTTATACTCTGCAGCTTGTAAAATACATTAATATAAAAACAATTTTACAGTGTACTGTCCCTTTAAAACTCCTGTCCCATGTCGAAGACTACTACCCTCCATAAGAGACAAAATAAATTCTGGCACTTCTCTGCCAACGTCCTGGGACGAAAGGCAAAGAATGACTGCGGGATGAGGGGAGTGGGAGGAGTATTTAAGCCTTTGGTTGGGTTGTCTTTGCCTCCTCCTGGTGGCCAGGTTCTTATTTCCCAAAAGTAATTAATGCAGCTGTGGACTCTTTCCATTTAAGAAGAAAGAAGAAGAAAATAAACATCTCAAAGAGGGTACTGCAACCCGCAAAGAAAGCAAGCATACAAGTGTCGTGATTACAGCTGTGTAAGCCGAAACGCATAAGCCGTTCAGTGCCATCCCACTTGTATGCATGCTTTCTTTGCGGGTTGCAGTACCCTCTTTGAGATGTTCATTTTAATGTTACCTCAATAAAACTTTGAATTTTACTTAGTTTGGCGAATCCTTTGTTTCTGTTTATACTATTTATATATTACACATACACACTACTCACACACACACCACTTCTTCATCAGGTCAGTGGATGATATTAGCTAATATTAAATGCTTTCAATGTTTTTTGGACACATTATCAGTGAATCAAAATGTTATATTATGCAATTAATTTCTGCTTTGGATACCTTAAGTAATATTTATAAATAACAGAAAATATTATGATGAAAGTATTAAACTATCGCTTTATAATGCTGACATAATTTTCTGTGGAGAACACAGTAACACGTGTTTGTGCTTTCAGAACATGTATTTTATAAGTCAATATTTGCAAGGCTTTTGCTATTAAAAATAGTCATTATTTTGTGTAGAAAGTGTGCTTTGTTCTCTACCTCAAGAAGCCAAAAAGCAAAATCTGTAACCTATGTTTTCAAAATGCTGAAAACTGCCTAAGCCAGCTACTTGATTTTCAGCATTTGCAGTTTACAGAATTTGCTAATTAGCCTCTTAAAGGGATACTAAACCCTAAAAAAAAAATTGTACCTGCAATCGCAATTTCAATATATTATCATTTATTTTGTCATTTACATGTAGTTTAAAAGAAGTACCATTTATTTGAAATCCTATTCCGAAAATGGAACGATTTCCAAACCCACCTCTGGCTATACATTTCCATACTTCAACCCTAACCGATAACCCAGGATATCATAATGGCGGAGTATAGCCGCATGCGCGATATCATCATAATCGTCACTCACCTGCAGGCCCACTGTAATTGGGCTAGTACATAGGTGATATGCGCATGCACAAATCTATGGATCTCTATACGCATGTGACTGATATCCTAGGTTATCATAATGGCGGAGTATAGTCGCAATGCGCATGCGCGATATCGTCATAATCATCACTCACCAGCAGGCCCGCTGGTCATAATCATCACTCACCAGCAGGCCCGCTGTAATTGGGGTAGGATGTAGGTGATATGCGCATGCGCAAATCTATGAATCGCAATACGCATGGTGACAAAATAGTCACTTAATTATATGCAAAAGAAAGATCGAGATCGGATTGGAAATGGTTTTAGATAGTTCACGGCCCATTTTAGAGGGTTGTCTTGAACAACGTCATCTGAGAAAATGAAAAAATATTTTTTTTTATGGCAGAGAAACATTGTTGAAATATAAAAGTACGTTATTTATAATATATACATGTTTGGTAATTTAAATTTGTGGTCACGGTGTAGACAAAAAAGAAAGTTTTAGAATCCTTTAAGAGAGACAAAGATGATTTTACATAGAGCTGTTTGATGTACTTTTACATAATAGTTTTAAAAAACTAAAGACTGATTTTTATTTATATATTCTGTGCAGAGCTACAATATTTCACAAATAGGAATATTTTAATTTCATTACACATTACAAAAAATTACAGTAAAAAAGCTAAATATTATTTGAAAAGTGATATATTAAAATATTTTTATTGAGCAAATAGAACAGCAGTTAAACATGTCAAAAATATTTTTTTACATCAAAATGGTTAAAGGGACACTCAAGTCAAAATAAAACTTTCATTCAGATAGAGCATGCAATTTTAAACAACTTTCCAATTTACTTACATTAACAAAACTGAGCATGTGCAAGAATTCACAGTACAAGCGTGTATGCATTTGTGATTGGCTGATGGCTGTCACATGGTACAGGGGGAGTGGAAATAGACATAACTTTTAAAATTGTCAGAAAAAACATAATTTATGCTTACCTGATAAATTTATTTCTCTTGTAGTGTATCCAGTCCACGGATCATCCATTACTTGTGGGATATTCTCCTTCCCAACAGGAAGTTGCAAGAGGATCACCCACAGCAGAGCTGCTACATAGCTCCTCCCCTCACTGCCATATCCATTCATTCGACCGAAACAAGCCGAGAAAGGAGAAACCATAGGGTGCAGTGGTGACTGTAGTTTAATTAAAATTTAGAGCTGCCTGAAAAGGACAGGGCGGGCCGTGGACTGGATACACTACAAGAGAAATAAATTTATCAGGTAAGCATAAATTATGTTTTCTCTTGTTAAGTGTATCCAGTCCACGGATCATCCATTACTTGTGGGATACCAATACCAAAGCTAAAGTACACGGATGATGGGAGGGACAAGGCAGGAACTTAAACGGAAGGAACCACTGCCTGTAGAACCTTTCTCCAAAAAACCGCCTCCGAAGAAGCAAAAGTATCAAATTTGGAAAATTTGGAAAAAGTATGAAGGGAAGACCAAGTTGCAGCCCTGCAAATCTGTTCAACAGAGGCCTCATTTTTAAAGGCCCAGGTGGAAGCCACAGCTCTAGTAGAATGAGCTGTAATCCTTTCAGGAGGCTGCTGTCCAGCAGTCTCATAGGCTAAACGGATTATACGCCAAAGCCAAAAAGAAAGAGGTTGCCGAGGCCTTCTGACCTCTCCTCTGCCCAGAGTAAACAACAAACAGGTTAGATGTTTGGCGAAAATCTTTAGTAGCCTGTAAGTAAAACTTCAAGGCACGGACTACGTCTAGATTATGCAAAATACGTTCCTTCTTTGAAGAAGGATTAGGACATTATGATGGAACAACAATCTCTTGATTGATATTCTTGTTAGAAACCACCTTAGGTAAAAACCCAGGTTTTGTACGCAGAACAACTTTATCTGAATGAAAGATCAGATAAGGAGAATCACAATGTAAGGCAGATAACTCCGAGACTCTTCGAGCCGAGGAAATAGCCATCAGAAAAAGAACTTTCCATGAAAGAAGTTTGATATCAATAGAATGAAGGGGTTCAAACGGAACCCCTTGAAGAACTTTAAGAACCAAGTTTAAGCTCCATGGAGGAGCAACAGATTTAAACACAGGCTTAATTCTAACTAAAGCCTGACAAAATGCCTGAACGTCTGGAACTTCTGCCAGACGCTTGTGTAAAAGAATAGACAGAGCAGAAATCTGTCCCTTTAAAGAACTAGCTGATAATCCTTTGTCCAAACCCTCTTGGAGGAAGGACAATATCCTAGGAATCCTAACCCTACTCCATGAGTAATTCTTGGATTCACACCAATGAAGATATTTACGCCATATCTTGTGGTAAATTTTCCTGGTGACAGGCTTTCGTGCCTGTATTAAGGTATCAATTACCGACTCGGAGAAGCCACGCTTTGATAGGATCAAGCGTTTAATCTCCATGCAGTCAGTCTCAGAGAAAGTAGATTCGGATGATTGAAAGGACCTTGTATTAGAAGGTCTTGTCTCAGAGGCAGAGTCCATGGTGGAAAGGATGACATGTCCACTAGGTCTGCATACCAGGTCCTGCGTGGCCATGCAGGCGCTATCAATATCACCGATGCTCTTTCCTGTTTGATTTTGGCAATCAGACGAGGGAGCAGAGGAAACGGTGGAAACACATAAGCCAGGTTGAAGAACCAAGGCGCTGCTAGAGCATCTATCAGTGCCGCTTCTGGGTCCCTGGACCTGGATCCGTAACAAGGAAGCTTGGCGTTCTGGCGAGACGCCATGAGATCCAATTCTGGTTTGCCCCAACGGAGAACCAATTGAGCAAACACCTCCGGATGGAGTTCCCATTCCCCCGGATGAAAAGTCTGACGACTTAGAAAATCCGCCTCCCAGTTCTCTACACCTGGGATATGGATCACTGACAGGTGGCAAGAGTGAGTCTCAACCCAGCGAATTATCTTGGAGACTTCTGACATCGCTAGGGAACTCCTGGTTCCCCCTTGATGGTTGATGTAAGCCACAGTCGTGATGTTGTCCGACTGAAATCTGATGAACCTCAGTGTTGCTAGCTGAGGCCAAGCCAGAAGAGCATTGAATATTGCTCTTAACTCCAGAATATTTATTGGGAGGAGTTTCTCCTCCTGAGTCCATGAACCCTGAGCCTTCATGGAGTTCCAGACTGCACCCCAACCTAGAAGGCTGGCATCTGTTGTTACAATTGTCCAATCTGGTCTGCGAAAGGTCATACCCTTGGACAGATGGGCCCGAGATAACCACCAGAGAAGAGAATCTCTGGTTTCCTGATCCAGATTTAGTAGAGGGGACAAATCTGTATAATCCCCATTCCACTGACTGAGCATGCATAATTGCAGCGGTCTGAGATGCAGGCGCGCGAATGGCACTATGTCCATCGCCGCTACCATTAAGCCGATTTCTTCCATGCACCCACCGTGGGGCGCGGAATGGAGTGAAGAACACGGCAAGCATTTAGAAGTTTTGATAACCTGGACTCCGTCAGGTAAATTTTCATTTCTACAGAATCTATTAGAGTCCCTAGGAAGGAAACCCTCGTGAGAGGAGATAGAGAACTCTTTTCTTCGTTCACTTTCCACCCATGCGACCTCAGGAATGCCAGAACTATCTCTGTATGAGATTTGGCAATTTGAAAGCTTGACGCCTGTATCAGGATATCGTCCAGGTAAGGAGCCACCGCTATGCCTCGCGGTCTTAGGACCGCCAGAAGTGAGCCCAGAACCTTTGTAAAAATTCTTGGGGCTGTAGCCAACCCAAATGGAAGAGCTACAAATTGGTTAATGCCTGTCTAGAAAGGCAAACCTCAGGAACTGATGATGATTCTTGTGAATCGGAATGTGAAGGTAGGCATCCTTTAAGTCCACTGTGGTCATGTACTGACCCTCTTGGATCATGGGTAAAATGGTTCGAATAGTTTCCATCTTGAATGACGGAACTCTGAGGAATTTGTTTAGGATCTTTAAATCCAAAATTGGTCTGAAGGTTCCCTCTTTTTTGGGAACCACAAACAGATTTGAATAAAACCCCTGTCCTTGTTCCGTCCGCGGAACTGGATGGATCACTCCCATTACAAGGAGATCTTGTACGCAGCTTAGGAATGCCTCTTTCTTTATCTGGTTTGCAGATAATCTTGAAAGGTGAAATCTCCCTTGTGGAGAAGCTTTGAAGTCCAGAAGATATCCCTGAGATATGATCTCCAACACCCAGGGATCCTGAACATCTCTTGCCCACGCCTGGGCGAAGAGAGAGAGTCTGCCCCCTACTAGATCCGTTGTCGGATAGGGGGCAGCTCCTTCATGCTGTCTTAGAGGCAGCAGCAGGCTTTCTGGCCTGCTTGCCCTTGTTCCAGGACTGGTTAGGTTTCCAGGCCTGCTTGGATTGAGCAAAAGTTCCCTCTTGTTTTGAAGCAGAGGAAGTTGATGCTGCACCTGCCTTGAAATTTTGAAAGGCACGAAAATTAGACTGTTTGGCCTTTGATTTGGCCCTGTCCTGAGGAAGGGTATGACCCTTACCTCCAGTAATGTCAGCAATAATTTCTTTCAAACCAGGCCCGAATAAGGTCTGCCCCTTGAAAGGAATGTTGAGTAATTTAGACTTTGAAGTCACATCAGCTGACCAGGATTTGAGCCATAGCGCCCTACGCGCCTGGATGGCGAATCCGGAATTCTTAGCCGTTAGTTTAGTCAAATGAACAATGGCATCAGAAATAAATGAGTTAGCTAGCTTAAGAGTTCTAAGCTTGTCAACAATTTCAGTCAATGGAGCGGTATGGATGGCCTCTTCCAGGGCCTCAAACCAGAATGCCGCAGCAGCAGTGACAGGCGCAATGCATGCAAGGGGCTGTAAAATAAAACCTTGTTGAATAAACATTTTCTTAAGGTAACCCTCTAATTTTTTATCCATTGGATCTGAAAAAGCACAACTGTCCTCAACCGGGATAGTGGTACGCTTTGCTAAAGTAGAAACTGCTCCCTCCACCTTAGGGACAGTCTGCCATAAGTCCCGTGTAGTGGCATCTATTGTAAACATTTTTCTAAATATAGGAGGTGGGGAAAAGGGCACACCGGGCCTATCCCACTCCTTACTAATAATTTCTGTAAGCCTTTTAGGTATTGGAAAAACATCAGTACTCACCGGCACTGCATAGTATTTATCCAGCCTACACAATTTCTCTGGCACTGCAATTGTGTCACAGTCATTCAGAGCAGCTAATACCTCCCCAAGCAATACACGGAGGTTCTCAAGCTTAAATTTAAAATTAGAAATCTCTGAATCAGGTCTCCCCGTTTCAGAGACGTCACCCACAGACTGAAGCTCTCCGTCCTCAGGTTCTATTGTGACGCAGTATCAGACATGGCTCTTACAGCATCTACGCGCTCTGTATCTCGTCTAACCCCAGAGCTATCGCGCTTGCCTCTCAATTCAGGCAATCTGGATAATACCTCTGACAGGGTATTATTCATGATTGCAGCCATGTCCTGCAAAGTAATCGCTATGGGCGTCCCTGATGTACTTGGCGCCATATTAGCGTGCGTCCCTTGAGCGGGAGGCGAAGGGTTCGACACATGGGGAGAGTTAGTCGGCATAACTTCCCCCTCGACAGACCCCTCTGGTGACAATTCTTTTATAGATAAAGACTGATCTTTACTGTTTAAGGTGAAATCAATACATTTAGTACACATTCTCCTATGGGGCTCCACCATGGCTTTTAAACATAATGAACAAGTATCCTCTGTTTCAGACATGTTTGTACAGACTAGCAATGAGACTAGCAAGCTTGGAAAACACTTTAAAGCAAGTTAACAAGCAATTTAAAAAAAACGTTACTGTGCCTTTAAGAGAAACAAATTTTGACAAAATTTGAAATAACAGTGAAAAAAGGCAGTTACACTAACAAAATTTTTACAGTGTATGTAACAAGTCAGCAAGAGCATTGCACCCACTTGCAAATGGATGATTAACCCCTTAATAACAAAAACAGAGTAATAAATGACAAAAACGTTTTTTTTTTTGTTTGTTTTTTTAAACACAGTCACAACAACTGCCACAGTCTACTGTGATTGTTACCCTCCTCAAACACGACTTTGAAGCCTTTTGAGCCCTTCAGAGATGTCCTGTATCATGCAGAGGGAAGCTGAATGTCTCTGTCAGTATTTTTATCTGCACAAAAAAGCACTAAAATAGGCCCTTCCCACTCACATTGCAACAGTGGAAAGCATCTGTTTCTAGGCAAAAATCAAACCAGCCATGTGGAAAAAAACTAGGCCCCAATAAGTTTTGTCACCAAACATATATAAAAACGATTAAACATGCCAGCAAACGTTTTATATTACACTTTTATAAGAGTATGTATCTCTATTAATAAGCCTGATACCAGTCGCTATCACTGCATTTAAGGCTTTACTTACATTAATCCGGTATCAGCAGCATTTTCTAGCAAATTCCATCCCTAGAAAAATATTAACTGCACATACCTTATTGCAGGAAAACCTGCACGCCATTCCCCTCTGAAGTTACCTCACTCCTCAGAATATGTGAGAACAGCCATGGATCTTAGTTACTTCTGCTAAGATCATAGAAAATGCAGGCAGATTCTTCTTCTAAATACTGCCTGAGATAAACAGTACACTCCGGTACCATTTAAAAATAACAAACTTTTGATTGAAGTTAAAAAACTAACTATAATACACCACTCTCCTCTTACTACGTCCATCTTTGTTGAGAGTTGCAAGAGAATGACTGGATATGGCAGTGAGGGGAGGAGCTATAAAGCAGCTCTGCTGTGGGTGATCCTCTTGCAACTTCCTGTTGGGAAGAAGAATATCCCACAAGTAATGGATGATCCGTGGACTGGATACACTTAACAAGAGAAAACATCTACTGCTCATTTGAAGTTCAGACTAAGTGCTATTGCATTGTCTTGTTATCTTGCATTTAATGATTATGCAAATCTACTGTGTTGACTGATCCTTTAAGAAGAAGCTGTTCAAATTTCAGGTGAAAGTAACAGGAAGCGTATGATAAGGACAACTATGGCAGAAAAAAAAATGTTTATTCAATACAGGAACATCCCTTTCTTAAAAAACATACATACATTTTGAAACATTATCTTTTAGATCAGTGGTCTCAAAGTACAGGCCCCAGGGCCAAATGCGGCCCTCAAGATAGTTTCATCTGGCCCTCCCTTGTTTAATAGGTAAACCATTACTTTGAGCACTCACAAGACAAATATAAAGACCAGTGTAGACTCCTACCACAAACTGCGTTGGGTAAATGTCACTTTTTACGTTGCTATACAGCTCCAAGATGATCACTTGACTTGGTACTCACAAGATAAATATACAACTGTGTATGTCTATTGTGGGATACAACTCCCACTATTCACTACTACTTGGATAAATGTCTCTTCCGTTTCCTAATATATCCAGTTTCGGAGCAATTACTCAGTTCAAGAGGCCCCCATGGGAGAAACACACTTGATCAGTGGCCCCCAGATAATTTGAGTTTGATACCACTGTTTTAGATTGTACATAGAGCTTTTATGAGTATAAAAAAATTGTATATGTTGTTTGTCCCTTTAAGTAAATAAATAAAGGACACACCGTATAGTAAAGAATTGATAACCAAAAGTATGCAAAGTAGTGTCATGTATCTTTCAACGTTTAAAGGAATAGAAATACTGAATAGTTTGCATATCTAAATCAGTACCAAGAAATATGATCATGATAAACTGACTAGTTAGAAGATCTGATGCAAATTTAGTATTAATTAGAATATACTAAATAAACATACAATTAGACAGGCTTTGATATACAGACGCAATGCATAGCCTAAACACAGAACAATTGCTTTGTCATTCAATTATAATTAGAGGGACATTCTATTGTAATAATAAAATGCTTTGATTTAACTCACCAAGTATCCTCATAAGAGTGATGCAGCCTATGATTGGTGGCTACATGCATATGACAATCCTGATTGGTTTCACAAACATGTCCTGTCCAGGAGTGATAATTTACTGTAGCTCTTTAACAAGCTTTTGGAGGGGGTAAAACATATTAAACATATAGGGCAAGATTACATATGTGGCGCAAGCTTCAGCGTAACTTCACCTCGCACATCGAGGTATCACATATACGGCGCCAGCAGTTCATAAAGTGCCGTAAGTCAGATAAACTAGCGATGTCCAGAAATGTGCGTAAATACAAATTTCTGGAGTCACCAGTGACTTATGGCACTTTAGAAACTGCCGGCGCCTAAGAAAAAAAAAATCTCCCGTAAAAGTCTAACCCGCCTCCCAAAAATAAACCCGACACGTAAAATCCCTATATCCGCAATCCCCTCACATCACAACTAATAATAAAAATATTAACTCCTAAACCGACAACCCCCCACAACGCAATATACCTAATTAAACTATTAACCCCTAGTCCGCCATTAACCCACATCGCAATCTACCTAGTCAAAGTATTAACCCCTAAATCTGCCAACCCCAACATAGCAAACTAGCTAATAAATGTATTAACCCCTAATCCACCATTCACCCACATTGCAAAATACGTATTAAAACTATTAACTCCTAATCTGCCATTAACCCACATCGCTATTAACCCCTAATCCGCCAAACACCCACAATGCAATAATCATAATAAAACTATTAACCTCAAAACCCACACAACGCAATAATCCTAATAAAACTATTAACCCCTAATCCGCCAAACCCCCACAACACAAGTACCCTAATTAACCTATTAACCCCTAATCTGCCAACCCCCCACTACGCAAATAACTAATTTAATTACTAAGCCCCCTAACCTAACACCCATTATTAAATTAACCCCAAATTATATAAAATAATGAAATACTAAATTCTAATTCAAATAAAAAATCCTAATAGTATTTAGAAAAATAAACCTAAGATTAAATTAAAATGTGTTATTGCATTGTGGGTTAATGGCGGATTAGGGGTTAATAGTTTAATTAGGTTTATTGCGATGTGAGTTAATGGCGGATTAGGGGTTAATATACTTTATTAGTTATTGTGGTGGGGGTTGGCGGTTGACAGGTAGATAGATATTGCACATGCGTTAGGTGTTAGTTAATATTTTCAAGCAGTTACGGTTCTCACATTTTCAGCGTAAGGCTTGCTGCGTCTGTCTATGAGTGGGGAGGTGAAAATGGAGTAAAATGTCTCCATTTTCGCCACGTAAATCCTTGCGCTGAATATGTGATACCAATTTGCAACGCGGTTCTATGTTAGTTTCTAGAAGTAAAAATTGCGGGCGACGGGTGAAATATACGTGCCACATTTATATGCGGCACCGTATATGTGACACCAAAAATGCGTAAAAACCGGCATTGCCGGCTTTTGTGGGCGACGCCACATATGTAATCTTGCCCTTAGATGGCAACAAGCATCCATATATTAATGAGATATATGTGTGTGTGTATATATATATATATATATATATATATATAATTATTCTTTATTTATAAAGCGCCAACAAATTCCGCAGCACTGTCCACGGGTGCAAAAATAAAAGTACAGTACAATATAAAAAAGACACCAGACAAAGTTTAACAAACAAATACAGGGGGAATTGAGGGCCCTGTTCCCGTGGGGACTTACAATCTAGATGGGTAGGAGGGTGAGAAACAGGAGGTGGGGATTATATAGATACACACATACGCATTGTAGTAGGTAGGAAGGGTAACAGTGTATAAGACAGAAATTGTTGGGCATGTGCAGGTTTGGAATGCCTCAGAATGCGGAGGTAGGCAGCCGCTCTTTTCGGAGCCGGATTTCTGCTTGTGAAAGTGCAACACATTAAGATCTGGATTTGCACAAATCTTAGTGCATTGCACTTTCACAAGCAGAAATCTGGTTCCGAATAGAGCAGAACACAGCGAGCGGCCGCCTACCTCTGCATTTGGGGTCATCTGAAACCTCAGACTGCACAGGCCTAGTTGTAGTAGATTAGGGGGTGATGAAAATGGGAAGAGAATCTTCTCAACATTCCTAGGTAGATATCACAATTAAGTGAAGAACTGCACTCTTCCCTGTTGGATGTAGGTTAGTGAATTAGACAAGCGAGCAGACCTTTATACCTCAAAGATTTACAATATATTTAGCCCTTGTAACGAATTGAGGAGGTAACTGAAGAAATGTTCTTTAAAAAATATCTAAAAAAAAAAGTACAATAGGATGCAGTGGTTTTATAAAAATAAGTTCAGCAGCTTCACATTGGTAGAGCATTGGGAAGGGTCAAGAGTTTTGAATTTACAACTCATGACTTGCAATATGGGGGGATCTTATCACCTGGCTAGAACACTGCCTATTGATATTTCTTGTCCTGTCTCTTTAAATTATAGTAACATTTATCAATTGTCATTTTACTTACTGGTCCTTTTTAATGTGCCATTTTCCTTTGCTATCTGCATAACAGTTTAACATATAATTATAACAGTTCACTTATCCTACACGACACACTATAGGAACACTGTAATCGTTTCCACCCTGAGATAAACAGCCTTCACATTTTGAACTTGTTTGAATGTTCACTTATTCATAAATACAATTGTTTCCTGGTTTAATAAAAAGCTAAAAAATGACTACATCTCATATTATATATCATGCACATTGTACACAGCTTAAATGCAGTCATACAAATGTTAATTTATGGTTACGGACATGCAGCAAGGACGTATACAGTTTTCATAGTCCCCCAGCGGAAAACAGAACAAACTGGAGCAATAATGGGCACAGGGCCACATATGAAGTCCTAAAACCAAATTAAACTTCTAACTCATCTTCCTCCAAAGCAAAGGTGCTTAAATGGCCATTCTTAAGAAATAAGTGACATGCAAAAATGACATGCTCTAACAAATTACATTACTGACCACAGCTATGTGTTTAACCTCAGCAGTAGAGTTAAACACATAGGTAAAGTCTTGCTCTTCAACAGCAAGAATTGCAGCTTTCAAGCAGGACATGGCTAGTAATTGGTGGATCATGAAACTGCTATTCCTGATTAACTTATTGGGGGGAACTTTATCTACGCACACAAATAAAATCATATACATTATTCCATAAGAATGTCCCTTTAAAGCTACTGTGTTTGTGGGAGAACGTAAGGAGAGTGGGCAAGGTATGTAGGTATGTGAGTATGTATTGGGATAGGAAAGAGGATGTGTAAAAACATCTCGTAGGTATAGGGGGGGGGGCATAAGAGACAAACATGCAGCCTCCAGGCCAGTAGGTGCCTACATCGCCCTAGAATCTTAAAGAGACAGTAAAGTCAAAATAAAACTTACATGGATTGGATAGAGCAGAACATTTAAAACACCTTTACATTGTATTTTAATTATCAATTTTGCTTTGTTCTTTTGGTATCTTTTGTTAAAGATTAAATACTAGGTGAGCTAAGGAGTGTGCACGTGTTATAGACATGTGCACGCTCCTTAGCTCACCATCTGGCAGTAGTGTTTACAACAATGTTTATGGCATTGTTATACATAGTTGCAAATACTGCTGCCATAGGATACGTGAACGCTCATAATCTTCTTTCAGCCTACCTAGCTTTACTCTTCAGCAAAGGATACCAAGAGAACAAAGCAAATTTGATAATAGAACATGGAAAATCATAATTATTTAGGATTGTTTAATTTGACTTTATTGTCCTTTTAAACTGTCCCCTAAAATAACACAGTATGGCCCAAGTTTATGTGCACACACCAGCATTTCACACCACAATTCTGTCAGCTAATTTTAAATTACAATGGGTCTTTATATACAAATTACCAAAAATACTAAAAAGCCTGAAAATGCAACTCATTAAATTTGCAAAATAAAACAATTCAGTAGTATTGCTTTACACAGCATACTTCAGTTGCAATTAGTAGAGAACGGAGCTACAGTTTTGTTAGTAGATCTCTAAATTACCATCTGTACCTTTAATAACTGTAATCAAAATGGCAGGCAATGATGCACTTCAGCACTAGACCCGTCTCATGCGTTCTGTTGCTGCTATGCTACAATGAACACTCTCACGCTCCCCCCTCTTTATTAGTAATCTGGTAGCCATGGAAACAAAAATCAACCAGCAGTTGAGAGCAAAACAGATAGTATGTCTGTGTCTTTATCATAAAACCATGTGCAAATGATAAAGGGTACACCCATTTGCAAGATAACGTAGGAAGCATGACCATATACTGGCAACCGAATAACCTGGAACAGATCACACAGATTAATTAACAATTTAACTGCATACAACACTCTTCGGCACGGGCACCCCATGGGTTAAACTTGCCCGCTCTATGGAAGAAAGTACTTGGCACAATCAAATCTCACTTTTCAAAGCTGTGCAGGCCCCTCTGAGATTAATATGATATCTAATTTCATCTAGTAAGCATAGTGAATGTATAGATTTCTTTTTGTAGAAGATATTCAAACAAAAGCAAGTGCTGTAATATATTTTTTAACAAATTTTCAGCAAATTGCACACACACCCTTGAGATATTTAAACATCAATCATCTACTGGATCTGAAAACTCTCATTTAACATTAAAACAGTTAAGAAACATTAAAACTAGAATATGACATTTTATAAGTGTTCTGGGGGTGAAAAGGGTTTTTTTTGGGGGAATGTATTAGACTCTAAAAAATCCTCTCTTAAATTAAAATCTAGTACAACAATAGCAATCACAAACCTTACTTCAGATTAATAAACATGCGTGGGAGCAATATAACGTCTGCTGGTTGTTGCAAAGACGCATGTGCTCCAAATAAAAATGTACAACATTAATAATTTGATTGAGTGACTTGGAGGTTTCATTCACCAAGACAGTGTATGAATTGTTGTTTTATAGACCAACTCATTTAACTGTATTAACAAATAATTATCCAATGATTCCTAATAAAGGCCAATGATGCAGTTGTATTGTATAAGACAGATAATTACATTTCTTTATAACACAATATCCCCTATAAATATATGTCTAGTAAAATTTACCAGCACTGGGAACTTATGTCAGGTAATATAGGGTGACAAGGTATCCTCAGATTTACTCCATCTGTGTTTTTACTATAACAAGCCTGACTCTCATTATTTGACAGCTTCACACATGCTGGGTTGAGGTACCACTATCAACCAGAAAATTAAGTTGCATCCTTATCCTTTAACCTTTAAAGTAATCAAGTGACCAATAATATCGCCTTGCAAAATGTATTAAATCAGACATAGAGGCGACACATTCTATATAATCATTATTCTTTCCATTAATACAGTCAAGGGATGCCATGGTTACTTTTTACTGCTCTGCTGGCAAAGGAAATAAATTTAAAAATAATTTTGCCCGTCTAAAATAGGCACAACACAAAAATATAAACGCAGCATCAGTATTTGATTTTAAGTATCAGAACAAACGATAAATAAATCACATGCAGTGCATATAGGAAAATGGAATTACTAAAACACAGATTGTTTTGAATAATACATAAAAAAAATCAGAAAAAAAAAATTAGACTGATTTACTTACATGACGACTCTGTACCAAACATGGCTGGCCTTAGATTCAGGTTTAATAAATTATATAGAGATGAGAAAAGAGATGATATGAGGTTTCTACGCAGCAGGGGTCATAAAGCCTCACAATGCAGACCCAGCTATCCAGCTGCCAGATTCCCTTCTCAAAAGCTGCACACCACTTTCACTCAGACAGAAAAAAAAAACATCTGAGAGCAACCAAAAAATCATGAGCTGCTATTTTCAATCCAATGAAGAAGAGAAAAGCCAGCGTGTCTCTCTTATGATGCAGCAAGGCAGAAATAGGTAGTAGAAACCTGATACTGCAGTACACAGCCCTGCACTCGGTAAGACAATAGCACAGCTTATGCACACAGTGAATGACGTCAGGACACTGCAATGACCGACTGCTGCTAACCAAAGCCTTAGAGGGGGCATGTATAAAGCAGAGTGATTCAAATAGGAATTCCTTTGTCACCAATGCACAATGCAAAGGAGACTTTCCCTTTAGTAAGAGGGCTCTTGCACAGCAATAAGAAGATCTTGTTAGCACATATGAAGCTTGAATAATTCTCAAGCTAGCAGGATCACATTATCCACATATTGACCTTTCACAGAACATCCATTTATTTAAGGAACAAAAAGAAAAAGATTTTATTTTACAACTTGGACATGTGTGCTACAAGGAATCTATAATGTTTTATTAATAATGGTTTAGGTTGTCCCCTGTATGACATCTTTTACAACATTAAACAAATGGGTGTTGATTGAAAAGCACACATGATGCTACAGTATTTTATTTATTTATTTCTAACTGGCAGTGAATGTAGCAAAAAACCCTCACAGCTAATAGACACAACTATTGTGTGAGATGCACCTGTTTTAACAATATAATCAAACAAAAGTCTGGTTTCCATTTTAGCATTACGTTAATGGTAGATTAAATATTTCATTAAGGTCTTGTTTTTTTAATGAGGAAACCAAAAAAAAATCAAAAAAGTTATTTAAAATATTACAATAATATACAAATGTATGACTTGTTTTCAATAGTGCAAAAAAAAAAAAGTTGGTTAAGGTAAGCTTAACCCCTTAAGGACCATCTGGACATGTATACACATCAAACATTAATGGTCCTTAAAGGAACAGTCAAGCAAAAATTAAACTATCATGATTGTGCTCACTCCAGTGGAGTTATTTATGAGTCAACACTGAATGGCTAAAATGCAAGTCTGTCAAAAGCATTGAGATAAGGGGGCAGTCTGCAGAGGATACAAGGTAATTACAGAGGTAAAAAGTGTATTAACGTAACAGTGTTGGCTATGCAAAACTGGAAAATAGCCAATAATGGGATTATCTAGCTTTTTAACCCCTTAATGACCGAGGACATGCAGGGTACGTCCTCAAAAAAAAGGCAGTTAAAGGACCAGTCAACACAGTAGATTTGCATAATCAACAAATGCAAGATAACAAGACAATGCGATACCACTCAGTCTGAACTTCAAATGAGTAGTAGATTTTTTTTTCTGACAATTTTAAAATGTATGTCTTTTTCCACTCCCCCTGTACCATGTGACAGCCATTAGCCAATCATAAATGCATACACGTACCATGTGACAGCCAACAGCCATTCACAAATGCATACACACTTATTCTTGCACATGCTCAGTAGGAGCTGGTGACTCAAAAAGTTTAAATATAAAAAGACTGTGCACGTTTAGTTAATGGAAGTAAATTGGAAAGTTGTTTAAAATAGCATGCTCTATCTGAATCATGAAAGTTTAATTTTGATTGAGTGTCCCTTTAACGCCTGAGGACGTACCCTGCACGTCATCGGTGTGGAAAGCAGCTGGCAGCGATCCTGCTCGCTTCCAGCTGCTTTCCGGTTATTGCAGTGATGCCTCGATATGGAGGCATCCTGCAATAACCTTACATGGCCATCCGATGCAGAGAGAGCCACTCTGTGGCCCTCTCTGCACCGGACATCAATGGCCGGTATCGTTGGTGGGTGGGAGCCGACTTGGGAGGCGGGTGGGCGGCCATCGGTGTGCCGTGTGACGTCGAGGGGGGCGGGATCGGGGGCGGGACCGTAGGGGGCGCGCACGGACGCGCGCACGTGCACGGAGGGTGGCGGGCGGGCGCGTGCACGGGGCGGGAGTGGGTGGGAACCGCTACACTACGGAAAATGAATAAAAAGTAAAATGTTAAAAGTGGCCTAAGCACAAAAAAAAATAAACACAAAAAGAGATTGTGGAGGGGTGGGAAGCTACACAACAGAAAAGTCTAAAAAATGTAAAACAAAAACATTTTTTCTTCTAAACTGGGTACTGGCAGACAGCTGCCAGTACCCAAGATGGCGCCCATTAAGTTAGAGTGGGAGGGTTATAGAGCTGTTTGGGGGGGATCCGTGAGGTTGGGGGCTAAGGGGGGATAGTACACAACAGCATATGTAAATATGCTTAAAAAAAACACCAAAAAATACAAATATAGCTTTTATTTTAGTACTGGCAGACTTTCTGCCAGTACTTAAGATGGCGGGGACAATTGTGGGGTGGGGGAGGGAAGAGAGCTGTTTGGGAGGGATCAGGGGGTCTGATGTTTCAGGTGGGAGGCTGAGCTCTACACTAAATCTAATATTAACCCTGCAAGCTCCCTACAAGCTACCTAATTAACCCCTTCACTGCTAGCCAGAATACACGTGTGATGCGCAGCAGCATTTAGCAGCCTTCAAAATACCAAAAAGCAACACCAAAGCCATATATGTCTGCTATTTCTGAACAAAGGGGATCCCAGAGAAGCATTTACAACCATTTGTGCCATAACTGCACAAGCTGTTTGTAAATGATTTCAGTGAGAAACCTAAAATTTTGAAAAATTTTACGTTTTTTTTTATTTGATCGCATTTGGCGGTGAAATGGTGGCATGAAATATAGCAAAATGGGCCTAGATCAATACTTGGGGTTGTCTACTACACTACACTAAAGCTAAAATTACCCCAAAAAGCTCCCTACATGCTCCCTAATTAACCCCTTCACTGCTGGACATAATACACGTGTGGTGGGCAGTGGAATTTAGTGGCATTCTAATTACCAAAAAGCAACACCAAAGCCATATAAGTATGCTATTTCTGAACAAAGGGGATCCCAGAGAAGAATTTACAACCATTTGTGCCATAATTGCACAAGCTGTTTGTAAATAATTTCAGTGAGAAACCTAAAGTTTGTGAAAAAAATTGTGAAAAAGTGAACGATTTTTTTATTTGATCGTATTTGGCGGTGAAATGGTGCCATGAAATATACCAAAATGGGCCTAGATCAATACTTTGGGATGTCTACTAAATAAATATATATACATGTCAATGGATATTCAGAGATTCCTGAAAGATATCAGTGTTCTAATGTAACTAGCGCTAATTTTGACAAAAAAATGGTTTTGAAATAGCAAAGTGCTACTTGTATTTATTTCCCTATAACTTGCAAAAAAAGCAAAGAACATGTAAACATTGGGTATTTCTAAACTCAGGATAATATTTAGAAACTATTTAGCATAGGTGTTTTTTGGTGGTTGTAGATATGTAACTCCTCCCCACGATGGAAATTAAATTATCAGGTAAGCATAATTTATGGGGAGGAGAGTCCATTGGTTCATTCATTACTTTTGGGAAACATATACCCAAGCTTTAGAGGACACTGAATGTAACCGGGAGGGTAAAAAGGCGGACCCTAAACTGAGGGCACCACAGCCTGTAGAACCTTTTTGTCCCAAAAACAGCTTCCGCAGAAGCCAAAACGTTGAATTTGTAAAACTTTGTAAAAGTGTGTAAGGAGGACCAGGTAGGTAGGTAGGCTTTACAAATCTGCTCCATAGAGGCCTCATTCTTGAAGGCCCAAGACGAAGCCACAGCTCTAGTTGAATGAGCCTTGATTTGGGGAGGCTTATGTCCCGCTGTCTCATAGGCCAAGCAAATCAAACTCCTCAACCAAAAAGACAAAGAAGTCGAAGAGGCCCTCTGCCACTTGCGATTCCTAGAATACACCACAAAAAGAGATGTAGTGCAAAAAAGAGACCCTAGAGCTAGTGTGAAATCCCCAAAAGCCAACTCTCTATATCCGTTATTCGGTTAAACAGAAATCAACAAAAAAATACCAGAGGTGGAGAGAGTGGCGCTATTAGAAAAAATGAATGAAAAAGCTGGGAATATAAAATTATAAATAAAAATGCAATATATAAAATGCGTTAATTTAAAATAATGAATTTATTAAAGAAGTATGAATATCTCATTTAAAACAACTTAGTGTTATAGTATCTCATATAAAACAATACAATATAAACAATATAAAAAATTGTGGCCACAATATAATCTATATAAAAAAAGGAATCCAAATATTTCTACCTGTTAAAGTAACTAGCGTGTAAAGGCTAGGTGTGAAAGTGCCTAGCATGTGTAAGCTAGAAAGTCTACACAAGAAACAGTTAATAAAATTCACTACAGTGTAGATTATGACCTTAGTAAATACAAATGTGTCAAATGAATAAAAAAGCTACCTATGTCTGACAAATAAAATATGTTACAAATGTGATAACTAAGCAAAGCATATTAGCTCCAGAATAATACAATAGTCGGAAAAGAGTCAAAACTATTCAAAGTACTAAATAGGTCGGCTGATCTTTTAGAATAGGTTGTAGCCTTAATTTAGAGTGTGCGCACACTGAACAAAGAAATTCTCATCCGCAGAACATTAAATGTCATCTGAGATAATATATCCTTGTTCCTGGCGTGAAACTGAAAAGATAGTCTTACCGGGCCTCTGAATTGTGAGTTACCGATCCGAGAGGAGATGTGTATGTTGTAATCCTGTGGAAGCTGACACAGACAGCCGTTGAAAATACTCACAAGCTCCTCGGTAACCTATCAGGTAGCCAGATTTTTTTAAAACAGCAGACTTCAAATTCTCCTGTGTCGTCTTCATGCAGACTGCTGAATCTATCAAGATCAATAGATATTTATAATCCGTTTGTTTCTGGGAGTCACTTCTACGCGTTTCGGTTCTCCAACGAGCCTTTATCAAGATGACTCCATTTTGTTTTTGCGAGGAATTTATACCCTTTAGATCAGATTCAAAATTGATCATTATTTGAGCTTAAAGTGATAAGTACACAATAGCAGCATATAAAATATGTGCATTTGTTTCATATTTATTTAATACAGACCAACAGTTTGTAAAGTGTCTGTTTCAGAACGCACACTGTCATAATGTTAGAAATTGGAGACTCTTAAAATAAAATTAAAAACAGCTTCTTCTAAAGTTAAGGTGCAACTTGAAAGATATTCTGAATAAATAGAAATCATAAAAATAACTAATAGTATCAATTCATACAGTGAATAAATTCATCTTATAAAATCAATGCATTTTGAAAATAGGATTTAATTCTTTTCTCAAAAAAAGGATTTTGTTCTTTTCTCAAAAAAAGGATTTTGTTCTTTTTTTAAAAAAAAAAACAAGCACATATATACATATATATCTCTCTGTAATTGTGTAAAAAACTTAAACATAATATTTATGAAGGAAAGAAAATATGAAATCCACTTAAATAAAGGGATTTAAATCAAGTTCAGCATTCAATCCTCTTGGGGCTAGGGAATTAAAGTTCACTATGAGTTCTGCTTCATTATACAGGAGGTCTTGAGTTTTATTACTGTTTTTATGGGCAGTTACTTTTTTTTAAACCCCAATATAATAGCCCATCTGTTTTTTGGTTAATGTAATCCTTAAAATGTTTAGATAACAAATTATCTTAAAATCCCCATGCGATGTTTAATAAATGCTGCCTGATTCTATCTCGTAGGGGTTGTACAGTTTGTCCTAGGTACTGTTTTTTACATGGACACTGTATATGATAGACAATGTTACTCTCAGTGCATCTAATAATATCCCTAATCCTATATTTAAAATCCGTTTGGCTAGAGCTCACTATTTTACACTTTTTACTAAATTTACAGGCTTAACAGGACAAACATGAGAAAAAGCCTTCCAGTTTATTCCCTTTTAAATCAATATAATGACCATCCTTTTTGTTCTTTTTTAAATTCACTTGGTGCAAGTACATTCTTTAAAGTTTTCGCTTTCCGATAGATTAATTTCTGTTTGTCTTCTACAATTTCACTAAGGATAGAGTCTTTTTTTACTAAGCGCCAATGCTCGTTTAAAATTTTATTAATTAATCTATGGTCAGAGTTATAGTGTGTAATAAATGCAGTGTCAAATTTTTTATTCTCAAATTTATTAGTTATTTTATTCGTATTATCTTGGGGTCTTTTATATAACAACTCATCCCTATTTCTTTTTTCTGCATAGTTTTTTGCTTCATTTATTAATTCTGAGTTATATCCTCTTTCTATAACCTTAGTTTCTAAAATATTAGCCTGATTTATGTAATCATCTAAAGACGAGCATTTTTTTCTAAGCCTAAGGAACTGACCTTTAGGAATGTTTAGTTTCCATTGTTCTAGGTGGCAACTTGATAAATGTACAGAATTGTACGAGTCCATGCATTCATCCTTTACTTGTGGGATATTATCCTTCCCTACAGGAAGTAGCAAAGAGCACCACAGCAGACCTGTCTACATAGCTCCTCCCTTAGCTCCACCCCCCAGTCATTCGACCGAAGGTACAGGAAGAAAAAGGAGAAACTACATGCTGCAGAGGTGACTGAGTTTAAATCAAAAAAATATAACCTGTCTTAAAATGACAGGGCGGGCCGTGGACTCGTCTTACCATAGAAGAAATCAATTTATCAGGTAAGCATAAATTTAGTTTTCTTCTATAAAGGTAAAACGAGTCCACGGATTTATCCTTTACTTGTGGGATACAATACCAAAGCTACAGGACACGGATGAACGGGAGGGACAAGACAGATGGTTAAACAGAAGGCACCACTGCTTGAAGAACTTTTTCCCAAAAATAGCCTCCAAAGAAGCAAAGGTATCAAATTTGTAAAATTTGGAAAAGGTATGAAGCGAAGACCAAGTCGCAGCCTTACAAATCTGTTCAACAGAAGCATCATTTTTAAAAGCCCATGTGGAAGCCACCGCTCTAGTAGAGTGAGCTGTAATTCTTTCAGGAGGCTGCTGTCCAGCAGTCTCGTATGCCAAACGGATGATGCTTTTCAGCCAAAAGGCAAGAGAGGTAGCCATAGCTTTTTGACCTCTATGTTTTCCAGAATATACAACAAACAAAGAAGATGTTTGACGAAAATCTTTGGTCGCTTGCAAATAAAACATTAAAGCACGAACCACGTCCAAGTTGTGCAATAGACGCTCCTTCTTAGAGGAAGGATTAGGACACAGAGAAGGAACAACAATTTCCTGATTAATATTCTTATTAGTAACAACCTTAGGAAGGAATTCAGGTTTGGTACGCAAAACCACTTTATCAGCATGGAAAACAAGATAAGGCTAGTCGCATTGCAGTTCAGATAGTTCAGAAACTCTTCGAGCCGAAGAGATAGCAACTAAAAACAGAATTTTCCAAGATAGAATCTTAATATCTATGGAATGCATAGGTTCAAACGGAACCCCTTGAAGAACCTTACGAACTAAATTCAAACTCCATTGCGGAGCAACAGGTTTAAACACAGGCTTGATTCTAACTAAAGCCTGACAGAACGACTGAACGTTTGGAACATCTGCCAGACGTTTGTGCAGTAGAATTGATAAAGCAGATATCTGTCCCTTTAAGGAACTAGCTGATAGCCCCTTCTCCAATCCTTCTTGGAGAAAGGACAAAATCCTAGGAATCCTGATCTTACTGCATGAGTAGCCTTTGGATTCGCACCAATAAAGATATTTACACCATATCTTATGATAAAGTTTCCTGGTGACAGGCTTTCGAGCCTGAATCAAGGTATCTATAACCGACTCCGAGAAACCCTGCTTGAATAAGATCAAGCGTTCAATCTCCAAGCAGTCAGCCGCAGAGAAACTAGATTTAGATGCTGGAACGGACCTTGAATCAGAAGGTCCTGTCTCAGTGGCAGAGTCCATGGTGGAAGAGATGACATGTCCACCAAGTCTGCATACCAAGTGCTGCGTGGCCACGCAGGTGTTATCAAAATCACCGAAGCTCTCTCCTGTTTGATTCTGGCAATCAAACAAGGAAGGAGAGGAAACGGTGGAAACACATAAGCCAGGTTGAACGACTTATGCATCTATCAGTACTGCCTGAGGATCTCTTGACCTGGACCCATAACGAGGAAGTTTGGCGTTCTGATGAGACGCCATCAGATCCAATTCTGGTGAGCCCCATTGCCGAATCAATTGTGCAAACACCTCCGGATGGAGTTCCCACTCCCCCGGATGAAAAGTCTGACTACCTAGAAAATCCGCTTCCCAGTTCCCCACTCCTGGGATATAGATTGCTGATAGATGGCAAGAGTGAGTCTCTGCCATCGATTGTTTTGGTAACCTCTATCATCGCTAGAGAACTCTTTGTTCCCCCCTGATGATTGATATATGCTACAGTCGTGATATTGTCCGACTGAAATCTTATGAATCTGGCCAGCGCCAGCTGAGGCCACGCCTGAAGCGCGTTGAATATCGCTCTCAGTTCTAGAATATTGATTGGTAGGAGAGTCTCCTCCTGAGTCCACAAACCCTGAGCTTTCAGGGAATTCCAGACTGCACCCCAGCCCAATAGGCTGGCGTCCGTCGTCACTATGACCCACGCTGGCCTGCGGAAACACATTCCCTTGGACAGATGATCCTGTGACAACCACCATAGAAGAGAGTTTCTGGTCTCTTGGTCCAGATTTATCTGAGGAGATAAATCTGCATAATCCCCATTCCACTGTTTGAGCATGCATAGTTGCAGTGGTCTGAGATGCAAGCGAGCAAACGGAACTATGTCCATTGCCGCTACCATTAAACCGATTACCTCCATACACTGAGCCACTGACGGCCGAAGGAATGAAATGAAGAGCTCGGCAGATGGATAAAATCTTTGATTTCCTGACCTCCGTCAGAAAATTTTTCTTGTCCACCGAATCTATCAGAGTTCCCAGGAATGGAACTCTTGTGAGAGGGATAAGTGAACTCTTTTTTACGTTCACCTTCCACCCGTGAGATCTTAGAAAAGCCAACACGATGTCCGTGTGAGACTTGGCTAGTTGGTAAGTTGACGCCTGGATTAAGATATCGTCCAGATAAGGCGCCACAGCTATGCCCCGCGGCCTTAGAACCGCCAGAAGGGATCCTATCACCTTTGTGAAAATTCTGGGAGCCGTAGCCAACCCGAATGGAAGAGCCACAAACTGGTAATGCTTGTCCAGAAAGGCGAACCTGAGGAACTGGTGATGATCTTTGTGGATAGGAATGTGTAGATACGCATCCTTTAAGTCCACGGCGGTCATATGTTGACCCTCCTGGATCATTGGCAAAATAGTCCGAATGGTCTCCATCTTGAAGGATGGGACTCTGAGAAACTTGTTTAGGATCTTGAGATCCAAAATTGGTCTGAAAGTTCCCTCTTTTTTGGGAACCACAAACAGATTGGAGTAGAACCCTGGCCCCTGTTCTGTTTCCGAACTGGGCAGATCACTCCCATGCAATATAGGTCTTTTACACAGCGTAAGAACACCTATCTTTTTGTCTGGTTTACAGACAATTAAGAAAGATGGAATCTCCCCCTTGGGGGAGAATCTTTGAAATCTAGACGATACCCCTGGGTTACTATTTCTAAAGCCCAGGAATCCTGAACGTCTCTTGCCCAAGCCTGAGCAAAGAGAGAAAGTCTGCCCCCTAAAAGATCTGGTCCCGGATCGGGGCTACCCCTTCATGCTGTCTTGGAGGCAGCAGCGGGCTTCTTGGCCTGTTTACCCTAGTTCCAAGTCTGGTTAGGTCTCCAGACTTACTTGGATTGAGCCAGATTCCCCTCTTGCTTTGCGGCAGGGAAAGAGGAAGAGGGACCACCTTTGAAGTTTCGAAAGGAACGAAAATTATTTTGTTTGGTCCTCATCTTATTCGTCTTATTCTGAGGAAGGGCATGGCCTTTCCCTCCAGTGATGTCTGAAATGATCTCTTTCCGTTCAGGCCCGAATAGGGTCTTACCCTTGAAAGGGATATTTAAAAGCTTAGCTTTTGATAACACATCAGCAGACCAGGACTTAAGCCATAACGCTCTACGCGCTAAAATGGCAAAACCTGAATTCTTCGCCACTAATTTAGCCAATTGAAAAGCGGCATCTGTAATGAAAGAATTAGCTAGCTTGAGAGCCCTAATTCTATCCAGAATATCCTCTAATGGAGTCTCAACCTGAAGAGCCTCTTCCAGAGCCTCGAACCAAAAGGACGCTGCAGTAGTTACAGGAACAATGCACGCTATAGGTTGGAGAAGAAAACCTTGATGAACAAATATTTTCTTCAAGAGACCCTCTAATTTTTTATCCATAGGATCTTTGAAAGCACAACTGTCCTCAATAGGTATAGTTGTACGCTTAGCCAGGGTAGAAATAGCTCCCTCCACCTTAGGGACCGTCTGCCACGAGTCCCGCATGGCGTCTGATATGGGAAACATTTCCTTAAAAGTAGGAGGGGGAGCGAACGGAATACCTTGTCTATCCCACTCCTTAGTAACAATTTCCGAAATCCTCTTAGGGACCGGAAAAACATCAGTGTAGACAGGAACCTCTAGAAATCTATCCATTTTACACAATTTCTCTGGAACTACAATAGGGTCACAATCATCCAGAGTCGCTAAAACCTCCCTGAGCAATAAGCGGAGGTGTTCTAGTTTAAATTTAAAAGCCGTCATATCAGAATCTGTCTGAGGGAACATATTTCCTAAGTCAGAAATCTCTCCCTCAGCCAGAAAATCCCTCACTTTAGAACATTGTGAGGGTACATCGGATATGGCTAATAAAGCGTCAGAGGGCTCAGCGTTTGTTCTCACACCAGACCTGCTGCGCTTCCCCTGCAGCCCAGGCAGCTTAGATAAAACCTCTTTGAGGGTAGTATTCATAACTTGCAGGGTGAAAGAATTAGACGCACTAGAAGTACTTGGCGTCGCTTGTGCGGGCGTTAACGGTTGTGACACTTGGGGAGAATTAGATGGCATAACCTGATTCTCTTCTGACTGAGAATCATCCTGCGACATACTTTTAGTAGCTAAAATATGTTCTTTACAATTTATTGACCTTTCAGTGCATGAGGGACACATTCTAAGTGGAGGTTCCACAATGGCTTCTAAACATATTGAAAATTTACTTTCCTCAATGTCAGACATGTTGAACAGGCTAGTAATGACTACAAATAAGCACAAAAACACTTTATTTAATGAAGAAAATAACAATCTTAAAAAACGGTACTGTGCCTTTAAGAGAAAAAAAGCATACACGTTCTGCAAAACAGCCTAAACATGCATCAATTTTTTCAAAATTTTGTATGTAGACACAATATAGGTAGTTAAGATTGCACCACAAAATTTTTTTAACAATTAACCCCTTAATTTAGAAGCCAGATCGAAAATAGGCCCAGATCCGGAAAAAAACACTCTCAGCACCTTGCCACAGCCCTGCTGTGACCCTACCTGCCCTCAGGGATCGAAAGTGTGGGGTAAAAGCTTCGATTTGGCCCAAAACATACACCAGGGTCCTCAGGAGTTAGAGCTTGCTGCTTACTGACAAAACTAACTGCGCATCTGAGGCGCGAAAATAGGCCCCGCTCATCTCACTCGATGTTTCCTCAGCCTTAAAGAACCGCACCAGAGCGGTTATAACTAGCCATGTGGGTTCTAAGACCTGAAAATTAAGCCATGTGTGCCCTAATAAAATTGCCCAAAAAACATTTATTGCCCGCAAAAACGTTAAAGCACTCCCAAAACATTTGTCATTCAGTGTCAACCATATTAGAAACTGGCCCCATATGCAAGGTAAGTAATGCCCTTCTTTTAGCTCTAGGATTACTGCTTACCCTTACCCTCCTGGGTATAATGTCAGCCTTTTTGAAGTACACAGTCTCTCCAGAAAAATATGACTGAACATACCTCATTGCTGCATAGCATGAAATCGTTCCTCACACTGAAGTTTCCTATACTCCTCAGCCTATGTGGGAACAGCACTGGATCTTAGTTACAAATGCTAAGATCATCATCCTCCAGGCAGCAGTCTTCATCCATCTGCTGCCTGAGAGTAAATAGTACACACCGGTACCATTTAAAATAAACTCTTGCATGAAGAAATTAAAAACTAATATTTTATCACCTCTTTCACTTTACCCTTCCTAGTACTTAGAGTAGGCAAAGAGAATGACTGGGGGTGGAGCTAAGGGAGGAGCTATATAGACAGCTCTGCTGTGGTGCTCTTTGCCACTTCCTGTAGGGAAGGATAATATCCCACAAGTAAAGGATGAATCCGTGGACTTGTCTTACCTTTATAGAAGAAAAGATTTTAGTTTTAAGATTTTTATCTTTTGCTTCTATTGTAAGGTCTAAAAAATTGATACTTGTGTTACTTACTTCATGAGTGAAAGAAATACCCCAATCATTAGTATTGAGATCTTCCATAAAAATATCAAATAACTCCTGGCCTCCTCTCCAGATAATAAAAAACAGAATTTATGTTTACCTGATAAATTACTTTCTCCAACGGTGTGTCCGGTCCACGGCGTCATCCTTACTTGTGGGATATTCTCTTCCCCAACAGAAAATGGCAAAGAGCCCAGCAAAGCTGGTCACATGATCCCTCCTAGGCTCCGCCTACCCCAGTCATTCGACCGACGTTAAGGAGGAATATTTGCATAGGAGAAACCATATGATACCGTGGTGACTGTAGTTAAAAAAAAAAAAAAATTATCAGACCTGATTAAAAAACCAGGGCGGGCCGTGGACCGGACACACCGTTGGAGAAAGTAATTTATCAGGTAAACATAAATTCTGTTTTCTCCAACATAGGTGTGTCCGGTCCACGGCGTCATCCTTACTTGTGGGAACCAATACCAAAGCTTTAGGACACGGATGAAGGGAGGGAGCAAATCAGGTCACCTAAATGGAAGGCACCACGGCTTGCAAAACCTTTCTCCCAAAAAATAGCCTCAGAAGAAGCAAAAGTATCAAACTTGTAAAATTTGGTAAAAGTGTGCAGTGAAGACCAAGTCGCTGCCCTACATATCTGATCAACAGAAGCCTCGTTCTTGAAGGCCCATGTGGAAGCCACAGCCCTAGTGGAATGAGCTGTGATTCTTTCAGGAGGCTGCCGTCCGGCAGTCTCGTAAGCCAATCTGATGATGCTTTTAATCCAAAAAGAGAGAGAGGTAGAAGTTGCTTTTTGACCTCTCCTTTTACCAGAATAAACAACAAACAAGGAAGATGTTTGTCTAAAATCCTTTGTAGCATCTAAATAGAATTTTAGAGCGCGAACAACATCCAAATTGTGCAACAAACGTTCCTTCTTCGAAACTGGTTTCGGACACAAAGAAGGCACGACTATCTCCTGGTTAATGTTTTTGTTAGAAACAACTTTTGGAAGAAAACCAGGTTTAGTACGTAAAACCACCTTATCTGCATGGAACACCAGATAAGGAGGAGAACACTGCAGAGCAGATAATTCTGAAACTCTTCTAGCAGAAGAAATTGCAACCAAAAACAAAACTTTCCAAGATAATAACTTAATATCAACGGAATGTAAGGGTTCAAACGGAACCCCCTGAAGAACTGAAAGAACTAAGTTGAGACTCCAAGGAGGAGTCAAAGGTTTGTAAACAGGCTTGATTCTAACCAGAGCCTGAACAAAGGCTTGAACATCTGGCACAGCTGCCAGCTTTTTGTGAAGTAACACAGACAAGGCAGAAATCTGTCCCTTCAAGGAACTTGCAGATAATCCTTTCTCCAATCCTTCTTGAAGAAAGGATAGAATCCTAGGAATCTTTACCTTGTCCCAAGGGAATCCTTTAGATTCACACCAACAGATATATTTTTTCCATATTTTGTGGTAAATTTTTCTAGTTACAGGCTTTCTGGCCTGAACAAGAGTATCAATAACAGAATCTGAGAACCCTCGCTTTGATAAGATCAAGCGTTCAATCTCCAAGCAGTCAGCTGGAGTGGGACCAGATTCGGATGTTCGAACGGACCTTGAACAAGAAGGTCTCGTCTCAAAGGTAGCTTCCATGGTGGAGCCGATGACATATTCACCAGATCTGCATACCAAGTCCTGCGTGGCCACGCAGGAGCTATCAAGATCACCGACGCCCTCTCCCGATTGATCCTGGCTACCAGCCTGGGGATGAGAGGAAACGGCGGGAATACATAAGCTAGTTTGAAGGTCCAAGGTGCTACTAGTGCATCTACTAGAGTCGCCTTGGGATCCCTGGATCTGGACCCGTAGCAAGGAACCTTGAAGTTCTGACGAGAGGCCATCAGATCCATGTCTGGAATGCCCCACTCCTGGGATGTGGATTGCAGACAGGTGGCAGGAGCGAGTCTCCGCCCATTGAATGATTTTGGTCACTTCTTCCATCGCCAGGGAACTCCTTGTTCCCCCCTGATGGTTGATGTACGCAACAGTCGTCATGTTGTCTGATTGAAACCGTATGAACTTGGCCCTCGCTAGCTGAGGCCAAGCCTTGAGAGCATTGAATATCGCTCTCAGTTCCAGAATATTTATCGGTAGAAGAGATTCTTCCCGAGACCAAAGACCCTGAGCTTTCAGGGATCCCCAGACCGCGCCCCAGCCCATCAGACTGGCGTCGGTCGTGACAATGACCCACTCTGGTCTGCGGGAGGTCACCCCTTGTGACAGGTTGTCCAGGGACAGCCACCAACGGAGTGAGTCTCTGGTCCTCTGATTTACTTGTATCTTCGGAGACAAGTCTGAATAGTCCCCATTCCACTGACTGAGCATACACAGTTGTAATGGTCTTAGATGAATGCGCGCAAAAGGAACTATGTCCATTGCCGCTACCATCAAACCTATCACTTCCATGCACTGCGCTATGGAAGGAAGAGGAACGGAATGAAGTATCCGACAAGAGTTTAGAAGTTTTGTTTTTCTGGTCTCTGTCAGAAAAATCCTCATTTCTAAGGAGTCTATTATTGTTCCCAAGAAGGGAACTCTTGTCGACGGAGATAGAGAACTCTTTTCCACGTTCACTTTCCATCCGTGAGATCTGAGAAAGGCCAGGACTATGTCCGTGTGAGCCTTTGCTTGAGGAAGGGACGACGCTTGAATCAGAATGTCGTCCAAGTAAGGTACTACAGCAATGCCCCTTGGTCTTAGCACCGCCAGAAGGGACCCTAGTACCTTTGTGAAAATCCTTGGAGCAGTGGCTAATCCGAAAGGAAGCGCCACGAACTGGTAATGCTTGTCCAGGAATGCGAACCTTAGGAACCGATGATGTTCCTTGTAGACAGGAATATGTAGATACGCATCTTTTAAATCCACCGTGGTCAAGAATTGACCTTCCTGGATGGAAGGATTGTTCGAATGGTTTCCATTTTGGACGATGGAACCTTGAGAAACTTGTTTAGGATCTTGAGATCTAAGATTGGTCTGAACGTTCCCTCTTTTTTGGGAACTACGAACAGATTGGAGTAGAACCCCATCCCTCGTTCTTTTAATGGAACAGGATGAATCACTTCCAGAAGATAACCTTGGGAGACTATTTCTAGCGCCCAAGGATCCAGAACATCTCTTGCCCAAGCCTGAGTGAAGAGAGAGAGTCTGCCCCCCACCAAATCCGGTCCCGGATCGGGGGCCCGCATCTCATGCTGTCTTGGGAGCAGTGGCAGGTTTCTTGGCCTGCTTTCCTTTGTTCCAGCCTTGCATTGGTCTCCAGGCTGGATTGGCTTGAGAAGTATTACCCTCCTGCTTAGAGGACGTAGCACTTGGGGCTGGTCCGTTTCTGCGAAAGGGACGAAAATTAGGTTTATTTTTGGCCTTGAAAGACCTATTCTGAGGAAGGGCGTGGCCCTTGCCCCGAGTGATATCAGAGATAATCTCTTTCAAGTCAGGGCCAAACAGTGTTTTCCCCTTGAAAGGAATGTCAAACAATTTGTTCTTGGAAGACGCATCTGCGCGCCACAATAGCAAACCCAGAATTTTTCGCCGCTAACCTAGCCAATTGCAAGGTGGCGTCTAGGGTGAAAGAATTAGCCAATTTAAGAGCACGAATTCTGTCCATAATCTCCTCATAAGAAGAAGAATTACTAATAATCGCCTTTTCTAGCTCATCGAACCAGAAACACGCGGCTGTAGTGACAGGGACAATGCATGCAATTGGTTGCAGAAGGTAACCTTGCTGAACAAACATCTTTTTTAGCAAACCTTCTAATTTTTTATCCATAGGATCTTGGAAAGCACAACTATCTTCTATGGGTATAGTGGTGCGCTTGTTTAGAGTAGAAACCGCCCCCTCGACCTTGGGGACTGTCTGCCATAAGTCCTTTCTGGGGTCGACTATAGGAAACAATTTTTTAAATATGGGGGGAGGTACGAAAGGTATACCGGGCCTGTCCCATTCTTTATTAACAATGTACGCCACCCGCTTGAGTATAGGAAAAGCTTCGGGGGGCCCCGGGGCCTCTAGGAACTTGTCCATTTTACATAGTGTTTCTGGAATGACCAGATAATCACAATCATCCAAATTGGATAACACCTCCTTAAGCAGAGCGCGGAGATGTTCCAACTTAAATTTAAAATTAATCACATCAGGTTCAGCTTGTTGAGAAATTTTTCCTGAATCTGAAATTTCTCCCTCAGACAAAACCTCCCTGGCCCCCTCAGACTGGTGTAGGGGCCCTTCAGAAACAATATCATCAGCGTCCTCATGCTCTTCAGTATTTTCTAAAACAGAGCAGTCGCGCTTTCGCTGATAAGTGGGCATATTGGCTAAAATGTTTTTGATAGAATTATCCATTACAGCCGTTAATTGTTGCATAGTAAGGAGTATTGGCGCGCTAGATGTACTAGGGGCCTCCTGTATGGGCAAGTACAGGTGTTAACGAAGGAGGGGATGATGCAGTACCATGCTTACTCCCCTCACTTGAGGAATCATCTTGGGCATCATTTTTACTAAATTTTTTATGACATAAATCACATCTATTTAAATGAGAAGGAACCTTGGCTTCCCCACATTCAGAACACAATCTATCTGGTAGTTCAGACATGTTAAACAGGCATAAACTTGATAACAAAGCACAAAAAACGTTTTAAAATAAAACCGTTACTGTCACTTTAAATTTTAAACTGAACACACTTTATTACTGCAATTGCGAAAAAGTATGAAGGAATTGTTCAAAATTCACCAAAATTTCACCACAGTGTCTTAAAGCCTTAAAAGTATTGCACACCAAATTTGGAAGCTTTAACCCTTAAATAAAGTAAGCCCAAAGGGGAATACGATACCAAATGATGCCTTCAGAAAGACTTTTCTATGTATCAGATTTCCACACACATGCAGCTGCATGTCATGCTGTTCTCAAAAACAAGTGCGCCATACCGGCGCGAAAATGAGGCTCTGACTATGATTAGGGAAAGCCCCTATAGAATAAGGTGTCTAAAACAGTGCCTGCCGATATTATTTTACAAAAAAATACCCAGATTAAATGATTCCTCAAGGCTAAATATGTGTAAATATGATCGATTTAGCCCAGAAAATGTCTACAGTCTTAATAAGCCCTTGTGAAGCCCTTATTTACTGTCTGAATAAAAATGGCTTACCGGATCCCATAGGGAAAATGACAGCTTCCAGCATTACATCGTCTTGTTAGAATGTGTCATACCTCAAGCAGCAAAAGACTGCTCACTGTTCCCCCAACTGAAGTTAATTCCTCTCAACAGTCCTGTGTGGAACAGCCATGGATTTTAGTAACGGTTGCTAAAATCATTTTCCTCATACAAACAGAAATCTTCATCTCTTTTCTGTTTCAGAGTAAATAGTACATACCAGCACTATTTTAAAATAACAAACTCTTGATTGAATAATAAAAACTACAGTTAAACACTAAAAAACTCTAAGCCATCTCCGTGGAGATGTTGCCTGTACAACGGCAAAGAGAATGACTGGGGTAGGCGGAGCCTAGGAGGGATCATGTGACCAGCTTTGCTGGGCTCTTTGCCATTTCCTGTTGGGGAAGAGAATATCCCACAAGTAAGGATGACGCCGTGGACCGGACACACCTATGTTGGAGAAATATCATCGATATAGCATTTGAAAAGCACAAGGTTTGCAACACAGTTAGAGTCAATTATCTGTTGATGTTAAAAAAGACCCATAAATAAATTTGCATAAATGGGTGCAAACCTCGTGCCCATCGCTGTGCCCTTCAGGCATCTATCAGCTCTGCCTAAGGGATCCCTCGACCTCGAACCGTATTGGGGTAGGTTGCAATTCAGTCTGGACGCCATGAGATCTATCTCTGGCGTTCCCCATCTGAGACAAATCTCCGCAAACACTTCGGGGTGAAGAGACCATTCCTCCGGATGGAAGGATTGCCTGCTGAGAAAGTCCGCTTCCCAGTTGTCCACTCCTGTGATGTGGATTGCTGAAAGCGAGCAGCTGTGGGACCCTGCCCACTCCAAAATCCGAGACACCTCCCTCATTGCTAGGGAGCTCCTCGTACCCCCCTGATGGTTGATGTAAGCCACCAAGATAATGTTGTCGGTCTGGAATCGGATGAAGCTGAACGATTCAAGAGAAGGCCACGCCCTCAGAGCATTGTAGATTGATTGAAGTTCCAGAATACTTATCAGAAGGAGAGACTCCTCCCGGGTCCATTTTCCTTGTGCCATCCTGGCACCCCAAACAGCACCCCATCCTGCAAGACTCGCATCCGTGGTCACTATCTCCCAGGATGATCTCAAAAAGCACAGATGCTCTGGACGTATCCACCAAGAGAGGGAGTCCCTAGTCCGAGCATACATGGATATCTGCTGAGATAGATCTGAATGATCGCCGTTCCACTGTCTTCAACATGCAAAATTGAAGAGGTCTGAGATGGAACCTGGCGAAAGGGATGATGTCTATGCTGGAGACCATGAGCCTGATCATCTCCATACACTGAGCCACCGAAGGGCTCAAGAAGGACTGAAGGGCAAAACAGGTGGAAGCAATCTTCCTGTGTCGTTGGTCTGCGAGATATATTTTCATAGACATAGAGTCTATTATTGTGCCCAGGAACTCCATCCTGTTGCTGGGAACCACAGAACTCTTTCCTGAGTTCATCTTCCAACCATGAGATTGGAGCAAGAAAAGAAGAACCCTCGAATGATCCTCTGCGAGGCTGAATGACGGCGCCTGGACTAGGATTTCGTCTAAATAGGGCGCCACCACAATGCCCCTGGATTTGGCCACTGCAAGTAGCGGCCCCAGAACCTTCATGAAGACTCTTGGGGCCGTCGCCAGACCGAAAGGGAGGGCTACTAACTGGAAGTGTTGGTCCAGAAATGCAAATCCTAGGGACTTGTAGTGGTCCATGTGAATTGGAACATGAAGGTAAGCATTCTTCAAGTCTATTGTTGTCAGGAACTGTCCCTCTTGAACTAGGAGCAGAATAGATCTGATCGTTTCCATTTTGAAGATGGAATAGCCAGAAACATGTTTGAACACTTTAGGTCCAGAATTGTGCGGAACGTGCCTTTCTTCTTTGGAACCACAAAAAGGTTTAAATAGTACCCTAGACCCCTTTCTGCTTGGGGTACTGGTACTATAACACCTAGAGAGGAGAGATCACTCACACATTCTAGAAAAGCTTCTCTCTTTCCGGTCTTGAAGACAGGTTTGACAGGAGGAATCTGCCCCTGGGCGGATGGGACCTGAAGCCTATCCTGTAACCCTGGGGGCAACAACCTCCAGAACCTAAGGGTCCTGAACGTCCTGCAACCAGGATTCGGAGAAGAGAGACAATCTGCCCCCTACTTGTTCCGGAGACCAGTCGGGGGCCGCCCCTTCATGCCGATTTTGTCTCAGCTAGCTTCTTGTTCTACTTGGACTTGTTCTAAGACTGAGCAGACTTCCAAGTTTCCTTGGACTGATCTGCTTTCACGCCGGGCTGCTGGCGCTGGGCCTTGCCTGCACGAAAGGGATAAAAAGCAGATCCTTTAGGCTTACCCTTCTTATCCTGCAGTAGGAAAGCTCCCTTGCCTCCTGTAACCGTGGATATGATCGAATCCAAACCTGGACCGAACAGAATCTTTCCTTGAAAAGGTAAGGACAACAGCCTCGACTTCGAAGTCATGTCCGCACACCAAGACTTTAACCACAGAGCCCTGCGAGGTAAAACGGAAAATCCTGAAACCTTTGCATTCAGGCGAATAATCTGCACATTGGCGTCACGAATGAAAGAATTGGCGACCCTTAATCTTATCCTGTATCTTGTCGATGGAAGTCTCCTTTTCGACCATATCATACAGGGATTCACACCAATATGTCGCAGCTCTGGCAACCGCGGCCAAAGCCACTGCCAGTTGAAAAACAAACCCAATGTGCTGAAACATTTTCCTTAACATGTTTTCTAACTTTTTATCCATGGGCTCTTTAAACAACAAACTATCCTCAAGGGGAATAGTTGTCCGCTTTGTGAGCGTGGAAATAGCACCATGCCCCTTAGGGACAGTCCCCCCACAGCTCGAGCTGAGAGTCCGGGACGGGGAACAGTTTCTTAAAGGCAGAAGAAGGGGAAAAGGAAGAACCTAATCGCTCCCATTTATTCTTAATAATATTAGCAATCTTAACAGGAACCGGGAAGGTCTGGGGCACCACCCTGTCCTTATATACCTTATCAAGCTTAGGAATCTAAGGTTCCTCCGGAAGCTTTGGTTCCGGAACCTCCAAAGTAGCAAGCACCTGCTTCAGCAAAAAGCGCAAATTCTCCATCCTAAACCTAAAGTCAGGCTCCTCCGCAGCCGGAGGATGAGATGACACGGACTCCGACCCAGAGGGAGCCTCCTTTGAAGAGTCGGAGTGGGCCTCGTCATCGTATAACGCCTTTGGCAACTCCATAGGCGTAGACAACCCCTGGGCCTAGTCCTGATACGCCCTACACTTGCGCTTAGCAGAACGTGGTAAGGCATGGATCACTTTCGATACCTCCGTTTGCAGTTGATCCGTAAAATCTGACAGCCAATGAATCTCTCCCGTAGGAGTAATGGTTGGACCCTGGGGCACAGCATGTGCACTCGGAGATGAAAGCAGGGAACACACCTCACGGGACAGGGAACACTCAGAGGTGGACAGCTCAGTAGTACTAGACATCCCTTTATTTTTAGATGTCGCAACCTTATTGAGGCACGTGGAACAAAGTTGAACAGGCTAATCTACAAGAACCTCCTTGCAATAAACACAGGCATGAGACTTTGATAGAGAGGGAGTACCCTCTAACGCGTCAGAGTCTTCCATAGCTTGCACTTTTATTATTGACTAGACAACTAATAAACAGGCACATTTATACTCCAATAGCCGGGGCAATCACCACCTCCTATGACCCGGACTACAGAAACCGCTTTGTCTCCTGGACCACTGATCAACAGAGTAAGTGGAGACTGCCACACCCGGTCACATAGGATGCCTCGCAGGACCGCCCCTGCATTAAGGAGAAATGCGCCAAAACCGGCCGCGTAAATACTCCCGGAAGTCAATCTGAATGTTCCACCATTGCCAGAGCCTCATCTCGCACATAACACAGCAATAACACAATAAACAATATCATGTATAAAGCCCCCTGTTCAATAATCCCCTTACCAGGAATATTAACCTTTGATTCTCTAAGATAAAAGGCGCCACACTGTGGCCCTGTCTTCTGTGTTATCATTATGTATAAAAAAATTAAATGATCTTACCAGAATCTATGCCATATAACAGAAACACAGCCCTTCAAGTTTGACAGGTAGAAGCATCACCCCTGACATGGACTTGAGTGTAGAAAGCAGGCAGCAAAACTTGTCAACTCTGATTGCTTGTGGAGCTGTTAATATGAGTCGGGATGGTTTCGCAGAGAGGCTGACAGGATTACTTAAAACTCCCATCCCATACCGAAGAGTACTACCCTCCATAAGAGACTACTCCGAATCTTCGGCACTTCTCTGCCATCCTCCTGTGATGAAAGGCAAAGAATGACTGGGGGATGAGGGGAGTGGGGGGAGGTATTTAAGCCTTTGGCTGGGGTGTCTTTGCCTCCTCCTGGTTTCCAGGTTCCGATTTCCCAAAAGTAATGAATGAAGCTGTGGACTCTCCTCCCCTTTAGATAAAAATATATATGTATACCTGTGTGTACATATATATATATATATATATATATATATATTAACAATTCCAAAAGAAGTAGATTAGACAAGGATTAAATCTCCTATTTGTTAAAAACCTGAGAGTGTATCTACATCTTTTGGAATTGTTTACATATTTACCAGGATTGCACCCAGGGCACAGGATCTGTTATTGTGACGTAAGTGCTTTTTTTTTTTTTTTTATGTATGTATGTATGAATGAATGAATGAATGAATAAGTGGGTGTATATACTGAATAAAAATGAATCCCTTCATTCATAACATCACGCACAATGTATAGATACCTTTGCATGCGTTAGTTTATTGGCTTAGTATAAAACAAGAACAATTGTAAATATATATATATATATATATATATATATATATATATATATATATATATATATATATATAGCAAAAAAGGGGTGGGATAGCGCAATAGTGGAAATAGAGGATAATCGTAAAAAAAAATTGATAGTGATCCAAATTCAAGAGATCTCTAAAGCAAAATGTTTGCAATCAAAAGTTAAAACTAATAAACTTGTATAAAACATATAATATTATTATAACAAATATTAGAGCGATGATAATGTCTGGTTAACAGTTCATAGTGGTTTCAGAAAAAAGCTGGTCAATGTTCCGCTCGGGGTTAACCAGAACTAATAGCCGACGATTCAAATGTAAGAATTGACTACTTACAAGTTATTACCTCAATCGATATGAGGTAAGTTGGATGCGTTTCGAGAAGGCTGTAGTGTCACTCAAAGAACGATATCCGCCGCCAGATTCTTAAATCTCAGTGGGACGATTTCAATGCTTCTTACAACAGAAACTTTCATCCAAGAATTATCACTTATACTGGCAACTCCAAAAGTCTCCTTATGGCATCCCTTGTGTGATCCACTCTGTTGCAGAGCCTAATTCCAATGTCCTGATCCCTCAGAACAACATAAGCTAAGGGTTATCCCTCACACGCAGGTGATGTCCACTATGTAGTGTGTGCTCCCAGTGCTGCCTGCACAGTAATAAGTAGAAGTGACTTTCTGCAGGGACTACGAGGTTTTGACTGGAAGAACGCTATATATAGATATATCAGTGTTTATAGAGATATCAGTCCAAAAATCATCATATATAGAGAGAAATATTCATTTAGAAATAAATAGAACATATTTATATTTGCTGTTTTAAGCTCCTGGATACGGTCCTGTATCTCCTTTAAGGGAGATTCAACCATTTATTAATTCAGACAAAGAGTCACACCAGAAGGCTGCAGCGCAAACCACTGCGGCAATACTTAGCTTAGCTAAGGTAGAAATAGTTCCGTCCACTTTAGGTACACTGTTGCATAATTCTAAATGAGTGTCAGGAACAGGAAACAACTTTTTAAAATTGGGAGAAGGTGAGAAAGGGACCCCATGTTTCTCCGATTCTATGGATATGATATCAGCAACCAAAGAAGGGACAGGAAAAACCCCAGGAGTCTTTAATTAGGCTTAAATATAATGGCTAATTTCTGTACCGGTTTCTCTTTTCCCAATTTAGAAGAAGATTAAAGTTTTGGAATGGCCCAGACCTGAATCCGATTGAAAATCTGTGGAGTGATCTGAAGAGGGCTGTGCACAGGAGATGCCCTCACAATCTGACAGATTTGGAGTGTTTTTGCAAAGAAAAGTGGGCAAATCTTGCCAAGTCAAAATGTGCCATGCTGATAGACTCATACCCAAAAAGACTGAGTGCTGTATTAAAATCAAAAAGTGCTTCAACAAAGTATTAGTTTAAGGGTGTGCACTCTTATGCAACCATATTATTTTATTTTTATATTTTTTCTTCCCTCTACCTAAAACATTTCAGTTTGTTCTTCAATTGAGTTGTACAGTTTATAGGTCACATTAAAGGTGGAAAAAGTTCTGAAATGATTTATCTTTGTCTCATTTTTTTACATCACAGAAACCTGACATTTTAACAGGGGTGTGTAGCCTTTTTATATCCACTGTATATATATATATATATATATATATATATATAGTAGGAAAATGATTCAAAGCACTCTCTGGACTTTTGATAATAAAGGCAAATTTAATTGTGATAGTGACGTTTCGGGACCAAACCTGTCCCTTCTTCTGACAGTCAAACAATGCAAAAACCAAACTTAAATAGGCCATTCAGACCCTCCCCTGTATTGCTACCAATCACAGGTAAGCGTGTGCAAAAGTGAAGACCACACCAAAATAAGGTGTGGAAAAGTGGTTGTGTACAATGTGTAATTATAAAGGTGTCAAAACTTATATAAAACTGAAATCTCATATTAGTGTGATAATCATATATGTTTCTAAGTGAGCTATGATCAAAATAGTTAGATTATAAGAGCAATTACTGCAATATTTCAAAATACATATCAAGGATTCACCCCTCCTTTAGAGTGCACCAAATGGATACTACCACTATTCAAAGGAACCACCCCTATTCATTGATAGGTTCTAGTCCATAGTCATAACATTACTACATAATATAACTATCCTGGTCATCTAGCCACTGAACACAGCTATTTTCTATTGTTATAACATCACAGCACCCCATATATGTGGTATTATTAAACCACAACACAGAAACGATTATATAGACCCTGCGATCAACTAACCATTAGATGCTATTGATATCGTCGCATTTGCTGACACACCCCTCCTGCTCTCATAGGTTACGCCTAAACAGCACCTCTCAATTTTCATATGTGTCAAAAAATAAAATAAAATAAGCGTTAGCAACCAGATCCTTATAAGATTAAATGTCAGAGGCTTTGGATACATATCTGTTTTAAGGAGTTTGCCACTCGGATGTTCTGATTATAACAGTATACATCGTGCGATCAGACCGCAACTGAGATCTGTTGTCATCTGTAAACACACCCCTCCTACTCTCATAGGTTAAGTCTAGACACCACCTCTAAAATTCCCTATGTATTGGAAAATAAAATTAGCGTTAACACCAGGTTAAATCTAACCATCATCTCTCAGTTCCCATATATGTTAGAAAATAAGTTAACGTAAGCAACAAAGTCCTTATTTGATTAAATGTCAGAAATTCTTTGGTGCGCATCTGCCTTGAGGTGTTTCACACTTGCATACTATAATTACAACAATGTAAGCCGTGCGATCAGATCGCAACTGTAATCAGCTGTCATCTGGAAACACACCCCCTCCTGCCCTAATAGGTCAGGAGTAAACCGTGCCTCTCCACTTTCATACCTACACAAAAAGCAACAACATGTCTACATAGTTTAGTTGTTGACACCTTAATAGTGCATCTCCCATAGGCTTATAGCAGAATAGGAAGTGTGATCAGATCACCGCTGAAGGTAACAGTCATCCTGAAATCTGTCCCTCATGTTGTTATTGATCACAAATAACACCCGCTTCTCGCCCCAAGCGTAATCTAGAAAATAAATAGGCAAAAAACAAACCTATCTAAATCAACCCCTAGGGAATTACTTAAACCAAAATGCTACGTGTAAACAGTATATGTTAAGATCCCACTGTCCAATCACAACCATACTGGAAGTCTCAGACGTGACGTCCTATATCGCTAATACCCTTCAGTATACATTTCATCAAAGCAGTCAAAAACGTGAAGGCACAGAGCCCTTGTTAATAATCAGGTAGGTGATGCCTCAGCATTACAGTAATCACTATTTCAGTATAAAGTAATATCAAACACAATAAGCAACAATCAAAACAACACAAAAAGGCATAACACCTAAGAGCTAATATAATACAGAATGTAAACATACGAAAAGAAGTTACAACCCCTACGTCTGCTATATAGATCCATTCTCGAATGTATATTCCCAGCATCGAAATAATTAAAAAGCAAATTAAATACCAAAACATATACATGAATAACAAAACCTCTATGGAGGCTATGAACAGGAGGGGTCAAAATGATAAAATTTAGGTATATAGGGCCAAAAAGTTACCTAAAGACAAAACATCCCAATTGGGCACTCAAGGGGTGTGAATCTTACCAGTAGAGTTGATCAGGCTCTAATGAAAATAAGTGAACATATAACGGTGTATTACAAAACTCTATGTGATGCATAGTGAAATGTGAAAATAGTTAAAATCATATATTACACATACTAGACATAAAATTAAAATAAAAGTCCAGAGAGTGCTTTGAATCATTTTCCTACTATATACTCCTGAGAGCACCCTGGCAGTTGTGGAAAGTTGGTGAGAGTGCAGATACTGAACTTTTCTACATTATATACCCCATGGTATAATGCACCCACATCAAGGCTGGTTTTAGCCTATTTAGCAGCTTCCCTTATTCTTTTTGTATCTATTGTATTGATCATAATGGAGGCGAATGAGGCATTAACACAGACTGAGGACACTACAGCCACACTGAGTGCTAGTGGAGGGGAGAAAGATGAAGACATATTTATGTTTACAGATGAGGACGCTGATCTCATCAGGTTTGGCTCAATTGAAGAACAACAAGTGGAGGAGTCTAATCAGTCACTATACAACACATGGGCCAAACTTAAACAGAGAGAGATAGACCTTAACTTGTATGGGACCTATCTATCTGAGTATCATAAAAAAAGAATGATACCCAGAGGCTTCAGAATTAGGAATGTGCCCACAATCGGTAGATCGAATACAGAGTTCTGTATTAACTGGAGCAAAATACTTAATAAATGCTCATTCGACCTGATGCTGTTGGTGATCCGGGAGGCTGGGAAACTACTAGCCGAAGTAAGAGTTGAAATAAGGACATTTGAGAATGATCAAGCAGTGAGATTAAGAACTGATAATACCTGCGATTGGCTGAATAAGCTCACAACACAAGTGAAACTTTATAAGCAAGAACTCATTGCCTTTAAAAACCGTAAACTACAAACTGTAAATTTAGATTATACACATAAGAGTGTCTACCGTTGGATGCTGGCACCTGAGGAGAGAAAGCTGTTTAGACCCAGGCGGGAAAAACGCCATACTAAAAGAACTCTTAATACAGTTGATACAAGCTCGGGTGACAGTGCTGATTTAGAAAGTGGAACCGACACTGAAATACCTATCTCTACCGGCATTACCACCAGATCTCGTGGACAACAACAGTGGGAACATCCCCGTGAAGAAATATCGACTAGGCCCCCACTAGCCCCATACTCTCAGACATCATCTCGTTTTTTAGGAAGAGGCCCCGGCCGCACACGAGAAGGGGGGGGCATATCCCGCCGGCCATCCACTCGGAGAAGACAATAAACAATGTCGTTAATATTAGCTCCAGAAGATTAACCCCAGGAGAATTATCATTACTAAATAAAGGACTCTCTTTTGTGCCATATACCAAGATGAACACATTTGATACACTGGTGGATATTCAAAAATTCGGCAGACAGTTACGCTTAAAGGAGCTTTTCGGCACTACAAGTGAGGACAACCAGCATTTTAGAACTGCGGGTTCTTTTGATCCAAACTCCAGTAACGCATCTATTACCACCTATACAAAATTTCTTATGAATTTGACGGAAGAGACGAGGAGTACATCCAGACATTTTGATAATCTTTCTAAGGAGGAGAGAGTGGCTTTGAAGACCCTTGGTGATGATTCTACCATTATGATCCGCCCGGCTGACAAAGGTGGGGCGGTCGTAATAATGAACACAACGGATTATAAGGACGAAGTCATTCGCCAACTCTCTGATCAAACAACATACAAGATACTTGATAAAGATCCGACATTGGCTCTAAAACGTGAGATTGATAATAAAATTGCGATATGGAAACAAGAGGGGTCTATTACAGAACACGAAGCAAGATTCTTACGTAAGGATTTCCCTATTATACCAATCATGTATATACTCCCCAAGATCCATAAAGATCCTACACACCCCCCAGGGAGACCGATTGTTTCGGCAAGGGGGTCACTTCTACAATCTTTGGCCATATTTGTGGATCACTTCTTACAACCCCTAGTGAGAAGGATGAAATCTTTCACCCAGGATTCAACAACATTTATACAGAAAATTATCTCTTTGAAAGATATTAGGGAAACTGATCTACTTGTCACCATGGATGTCTCAAGTCTTTATACGATCATTCCTCATTCTGCAGGAATAACAGCGGTAGTAAAAGCACTAAGACGAATGCCTTATGTTGGCCCACCAGAATATGTCCTGATTGACCTCCTCTCTATGTGCCTTGAGAAGAACTACTTTAAATTCAACAACATCTTTTACCTACAAATTGCTGGAACAGCGATGGGGTCGAATGTGGCCCCATCACTGGCGAATCTGTTTATGGAGGAGTATGAAACCACTCTGATGAGCGTCTATAAAAATTCATCAATCAATTTTTATTGCAGGTATATAGACGATCTATTCCTCGTTTGGAGAGGTGACGAAGAATCCTTGAACCAATGGATACATACACTGAATACCATGGAGAGTACTGTTAGGTTCCAATATGTGGCCAGTAAAGACACTGTTGATTATTTGGACGTAAGAGTATTTAAGAAGAATGGCGTACTTGGCACTACACTTTACAGGAAAAGCACAGATCGGAATACGGTATTACATGCCAGAAGCTGTCATCAACCATCACTGATCAGGAATATACCCAAAGCCCAATACCAGAGGGTCAGGAGAAACAACACAGATGATGATTTATGCCTCACTCAGCTGACTGAGTTGACAGAAAGATTCACACAAAGAGGGTATAAGAAGAAAGAATTACTAGCCACTTGTGATCGGACCAACCAGACGGAGGCTAAGACCACTAGTAATGTGGCTGAAAAACAAATGACATTTGTCACAACGTATTCACCAGATCAGTATCGTATCATGAGAGCAATTAAAGATGAGTGGAAGATTATTGAAACAGACAGTAACTTACCGTTTAAACATTGGAAGGCACCAAGACTATCATACAGAAGAGGGCGAAGCCTACGAGACCGTCTTATGAAAACTGACATTTCCCCACTGAGTGAAAAACAATCATGGCTCAAAAAGAAAAAGGGGTGCTTTAAGTGTTTAAGCTGTGTTACATGTAATAGTATGCACACTGGTAATATGTTTCAACACCCCGAAAAAAAGAAGAAGTATAAGATCAACTGGTTCCTAACGTGTACTACCACACATATTATATACCTCCTCAACTGCCCATGTGGGAAATTTTACATTGGAAAATCGACAGATGATGCCAGAACTCGAATGGCTAACCACCGCTCAAGCATTAGAGCTGCACTAGACAGTGGAAAATCGGGACAGCCTGTTGCTCGACATTTTCTTGACAATAACCACTCAGTCACTGATCTCAGGTTTCGCCTGATTGATCACGTGCCACCATTAAGACGGGGAGGCAACAGAGCAAAGATTCTGCTCCAAAAGGAGGCTCGCTGGATCCATGAATTGGGTACATTGGTGCCCAGAGGCCTCAACATACAATCCGGATGGCAAGCCTTCTTGGGTTAACTCAAGGACAGTATGATCAAATGAGAGTCCTGATTCATTATATATAAAGGAAAGAATATGATGGCCTAGTCATGCTTTTGCCTCTTATGTAACAGTATTTTACTCCTAGCCTTTTCCATTTATTTAGTATTATATATGGGGCCCAGTACATATGGGTCCTTCCCATTATAGTTATGTCTTCATACAATAGATACCAGTGCTTTTATTTTAATTTTATGTCTAGTATGTGTAATATATGATTTTAACTATTTTCACATTTCACTATGCATCACATAGAGTTTTGTAATACACCGTTATATGTTCACTTATTTTCATTAGAGCCTGATCAACTCTACTGGTAAGATTCACACCCCTTGAGTGCCCAATTGGGATGTTTTGTCTTTAGGTAACTTTTTGGCCCTATATACCTAAATTTTATCATTTTGACCCCTCCTGTTCATAGCCTCCATAGAGGTTTTGTTATTCATGTATATGTTTTGGTATTTAATTTGCTTTTTAATTATTTCGATGCTGGGAATATACATTCGAGAATGGATCTATATAGCAGACGTAGGGGTTGTAACTTCTTTTCGTATGTTTACATTCTGTATTATATTAGCTCTTAGGTGTTATGCCTTTTTGTGTTGTTTTGATTGTTGCTTATTGTGTTTGATATTACTTTATACTGAAATAGTGATTACTGTAATGCTGAGGCATCACCTACCTGATTATTAACAAGGGCTCTGTGCCTTCACGTTTTTGACTGCTTTGATGAAATGTATACTGAAGGGTATTAGCGATATAGGACGTCACGTCTGAGACTTCCAGTATGGTTGTGATTGGACAGTGGGATCTTAACATATACTGTTTACACGTAGCATTTTGGTTTAAGTAATTCCCTAGGGGTTGATTTAGATAGGTTTGTTTTTTGCCTATTTATTTTCTAGATTACGCTTGGGGCGAGAAGCGGGTGTTATTTGTGATCAATAACAACATGAGGGACAGATTTCAGGATGACTGTTACCTTCAGCGGTGATCTGATCACACTTCCTATTCTGCTATAAGCCTATGGGAGATGCACTATTAAGGTGTCAACAACTAAACTATGTAGACATGTTGTTGCTTTTTGTGTAGGTATGAAAGTGGAGAGGCACGGTTTACTCCTGACCTATTAGGGCAGGAGGGGGTGTGTTTCCAGATGACAGCTGATTACAGTTGCGATCTGATCGCACGGCTTACATTGTTGTAATTATAGTATGCAAGTGTGAAACACCTCAAGGCAGATGCGCACCAAAGAATTTCTGACATTTAATCAAATAAGGACTTTGTTGCTTACGTTAACTTATTTTCTAACATATATGGGAACTGAGAGATGATGGTTAGATTTAACCTGGTGTTAACGCTAATTTTATTTTCCAATACATAGGGAATTTTAGAGGTGGTGTCTAGACTTAACCTATGAGAGTAGGAGGGGTGTGTTTACAGATGACAACAGATCTCAGTTGCGGTCTGATCGCACGATGTATACTGTTATAATCAGAACATCCGAGTGGCAAACTCCTTAAAACAGATATGTATCCAAAGCCTCTGACATTTAATCTTATAAGGATCTGGTTGCTAACGCTTATTTTATTTTATTTTTTGACACATATGAAAATTGAGAGGTGCTGTTTAGGCGTAACCTATGAGAGCAGGAGGGGTGTGTCAGCAAATGCGACGATATCAATAGCATCTAATGGTTAGTTGATCGCAGGGTCTATATAATCGTTTCTGTGTTGTGGTTTAATAATACCACATATATGGGGTGCTGTGATGTTATAACAATAGAAAATAGCTGTGTTCAGTGGCTAGATGACCAGGATAGTTATATTATGTAGTAATGTTATGACTATGGACTAGAACCTATCAATGAATAGGGGTGGTTCCTTTGAATAGTGGTAGTATCCATTTGGTGCACTCTAAAGGAGGGGTGAATCCTTGATATGTATTTTGAAATATTGCAGTAATTGCTCTTATAATCTAACTATTTTGATCATAGCTCACTTAGAAACATATATGATTATCACACTAATATGAGATTTCAGTTTTATATAAGTTTTGACACCTTTATAATTACACATTGTACACAACCACTTTTCCACACCTTATTTTGGTGTGGTCTTCACTTTTGCACACGCTTACCTGTGATTGGTAGCAATACAGGGGAGGGTCTGAATGGCCTATTTAAGTTTGGTTTTTGCATTGTTTGACTGTCAGAAGAAGGGACAGGTTTGGTCCCGAAACGTCACTATCACAATTAAATTTGCCTTTATTATCAAAAGTCCAGAGAGTGCTTTGAATCATTTTCCTACTATATACTCCTGAGAGCACCCTGGCAGTTGTGGAAAGTTGGTGAGAGTGCAGATACTGAACTTTTCTACATTATATATATATATATATATATAAAAATAATGTATCAGCACTACATTCCTAAGTAATGTGAGCCAAAAAAAGTGGAAGGGAGATGGGGTAAGAACCCCCCAAAAAATAGCCTCCCACTTGTGCAAGGAGAGTTAATAATTTAATTGTCACTATCAAAGAAAAGAAAGTAACTCCTAGTCCAGCACAATGGTATCTCACAAAATTAAACTGAAAGATTAAAAGATCAAACCCTCAAGTATATGAAAGCAGACACATAGAGAGAAAAAACATAATTTATGCTTACCTGATAAATTTATTTCTCTTGTAGTGTATCCAGTCCACGGATCATCCATTACTTATGGGATATTCTCCTTTCCAACAGGAAGTTGCAAGAGGATCACCCACAGCAGAGCTGCTATATAGCTCCTCCCCTAACTGTCATATCCAGTCATTCGACCGAAAACAAACAGAGAAAGGAGAAACCATAGGGTGCAGTGGTGACTGTAGTTTAATTAAAATTTAGACTTGCCTTAAAAGGACAGGGCGGGCCGTGGACTGGATACACTACAAGAGAAATAAATTTATCAGGTAAGCATAAATTATGTTTTCTCTTGTTAAGTGTATCCAGTCCACGGATCATCCATTACTTATGGGATACCAATACCAAAGCTAAAGTACACGGATGATGGGAGGGACAAGGCAGGATAAAACGGAAGGAACCACTGCCTGAAGAAACTTTCTCCCAAAAACAGCCTCCGAAGAAGCAAAAGTATCAAATTTGTAAAATTTGGAAAAAGTGTGAAGCGAAGACCAAGTCGCGGCCTTGCAAATCTGTTCAACAGAGGCCTCATTTTTAAAGGCCCAGGTGGAAGCCACAGCTCTAGTGGAATGAGCTGTAATCCTTTCAGGGGGCTGCTCTCCAGCAGTCTCATAGGCTAGGCGTATTATGCTCCGAAGCCAAAATGAAAGAGAGGTTGCCAAAGCTTTTTGACCTCTCCTCTGTCCAGAGTAAACGACAAACAGGGTAGATGTTTGACGAAAATCTTTAGTAGCTTGTAAGTAAAACTTCAAGGCACGGACTACGTCCAGATTATGTAAAAGACGTTCCATCTTTGAAGAAGGATTAGGACACAATGATGGAACAACAATCTCTTGATTGATATTCTTGTTAGAAACCACCTTAGGTAAAAACCCAGGTTTGGTACGCAGGACTACCTTATCTGCATGAAAAATCAGATAAGGAGAATCACATTGTAAGGCAGATAGCTCAAAGACTCTCCGAGCCGAGGAAATAGCCATCAAAAACAGAACTTTCCAAGATAAAAGTTTAATATCAATGGAATGAAGGGGTTCAAACTGAACTCCTTGAAGAACTTTAAGAACCAAGTTTAAGCTCCACGGGGGAGCAACAGGTTTAAACACAGGCTTAATTCTAACCAAAGCCTGGCAAAATGCCTGGACGTCTGGAACCTCTGCCAGACGCTTGTGCAAAAGAATAGACAGAGCAGAAATCTGTCCCTTTAAGGAACTAGCTGATAATCCTTTGTCCAAGCCCTCTTGGAGAAAAGACAATATTCTAGGAATCCTAACCTTACTCCATGAGTAATTCTTGGATTCACACCAATAAAGATATTTACTCCATATCTTGTGGTAGATTTTCCTGGTAACAGGCTTTCGTGCCTGTATTAAAGTATCAATGACTGACTCGGAGAAGCCATGCTTTGATAGAATCAAGCGTTCAATCTCCATGCAGTCAGTCTCAGAGAAATTAGATTTGGATGATTGAAAGGACCTTGTATCAGAAGGTCCTGTCTTAGAGGCAGAGTCCATGGTGGAAAGGATGACATGTCCACTAGGTCTGCATACCAAGTCCTGCGTGGCCACGCAGGTGCTATCAGAATCACCAATGCTCTCTCCTGTTTGATTTTGGCAATCAGTCGAGGGAGCAGAGGAAACGGTGGAAACACATAAGCCAGGTTGAAGAACCAAGGCGCTGCTAGAGCATCTATCAGCGTCGCTTGTGGGTCCCTGGACCTATCCGTAACAAGGAAGCTTGGCGTTCTGGCGAGACGCCATGAGATCCAACTCTGGTTTGCCCCAACGATGAATCAACTGAGCAAACACCTCCGGATGGAGTTCCCACTCCCTCGGATGGAAAGTCTGACAACTTAGAAAATCCGCCTCCCAGTTCTCCACGCCTGGGATATGGATTGCTGACAGGTGGCAAGAGTGGTACTCTGCCCAGCAAATTATTTTTGAGACTTCTAACATCGCTAAGGAACTCCTGGTTCCCCCTTGATGGTTGATGTAAGCCACAGTCGTGATGTTGTCCGACTGAAATCTGATGAACCTCAGTGTTGCTAACTGAGGCCAAGCCAGAAGAGCATTGAATATCGCTCTTAACTCCAGAATATTTATTGGAAGGAGTTTCTCCTCCTGAGTCCACGATCCCTGAGCCTTCAGGGAATTCCAGACTGCACCCCAACCTAGAAGGCTGGCATCTGTTGTTACAATTGTCCAATCTGGCCTGCGAAAGGTCATACCCTTGGACAGGTGTACCCGAGGCAACCACCAGAGAAGAGAATCTCCGGTCTCTTGATCCAGATTTAGCAGAGGGGACAAATCTGTGTAATCCCCATTCCACTGACTGGTCTGAGATGAAGGCGCGCAAATGGCACTATGTCCATTGCCGCTACCATTAAGCCGATTACCTCCATACACTGAGCTACCGAAGGGCGCGGAATGGAGTGAAGAACACGGCAAGCATTTAGAAGTTTTGATAACCTGGACTCCGTCAGGTAAATTTTCATTTCTACAGAATCTATAAGAGTCCCTAAGAAGGAGACTCTTGTGAGTGGGGATAGAAAACTCTTTTCCTCGTTCACTTTCCACCCGTGCGACCTCAGAAATGCCAGGACTATCTCTGTATGAGACTTGGCAACTTGAAAGCTTGACGCCTGTATCAGGATGTCATCTAGATACGGAGCCACCGCTATGCCTCGCGGTCTTAGAACCGCCAGAAGTGAGCCCAGAACCTTTGTAAAGATTCTCGGGGCTGTAGCCAACCCGAAGGGAAGAGCTACAAATTGGTAATGCCTGTCTAGAAAGGCAAACCTTAGAAACTGATAATGATCTTTGTGAATCGGTATGTGAAGGTAGGCATCCTTTAAGTCCACTGTGGTCATGTACTGACCTTCTTGGATCATGGGTAGGATGGTCCGAATAGTTTCCATTTTGAAAGATGGAACTCTGAGGAATTTGTTTAAGATCTTTAGATCCAAAATTGGTCTGAAGGTTCCCTCTTTTTTGGGAACCACAAACAGATTCGAATAAAAACCCTGTCCTTGTTCCGTCCGCGGAACTGGATGGATCACTCCCATAACTAGGAGGTCTTGCACACAGCGTAGGAATGCCTCTTTCTTTATCTGATTTGCAGATAGCCTTGAAAGATGAAATCTCCCTTGTGGAGGGGAAGCTTTGAAGTCCAGAAGATATCCTTGAGATATGATCTCCAACGCCCAGGGATCCCGAACATCTCTTGCCCACGCCTGGGCGAAGAGAGAAAGTCTGCCCCATAATAGATCCGTCGCCGGATAGGGGGCCATTCCTTCATGCTGTCTTAGAGGCAGCAGCAGGCTTTCTGGCCTGCTTGCCTTTGTTCCAGGACTGGTTAGGTTTCCAGGCCTGCTTAGATTGAGCAAAAGTTCCCTCTTGTTTTGAAGCGGAGGAAGTTGATGCTGCACCTGCCTTGAAATTTCGAAAGGCACGAAAATTAGACTGTTTGGCCGTTGCTTTGGCCCTGTCCTGAGGAAGGGTGTGACCCTTACCTCCAGTAATGTCAGCAATAATTTCCTTCAAACCAGGCCCGAATAAGGTCTGCCCCTTGAAAGGAATGTTGAGTAATTTAGACTTCGAAGTCACGTCAGCTGACCAGGATTTAAGCCATAGCGCCCTACGCGCTTGGATGGCGAATCTGGAATTCTTAGCCGTTAGTTTAGTCAAATGAACAATGGCATCAGAAACAAATGAGTTAGCTAGCTTAAGTGTTCTAAGCTTGTCAATAATTTCAGTCAATGGAGCTGTATGGATGGCCTCTTCCAGGGCCTCAAACCAGAATGCCGCCGCGGCCGTGACAGGCGCAATGCAGGCAAGGGGCTGTAAAATAAAACCTTGTTGAATAAACATTTTCTTAAGGTAACCTACCAATTCTTTATCCATTGGATCTGAAAAAGCACAACTGTCTGGAATTCTTAGCCGTTAGTTTAGTCAAATGAACAATGGCATCAGAAACAAATGAGTTAGCTAGCTTAAGTGTTCTAAGCTTGTCAATAATTTCAGTCAATGGAGCTGTATGGATGGCCTCTTCCAGGGCCTCAAACCAGAATGCCGCCGCGGCCGTGACAGGCGCAATGCAGGCAAGGGGCTGTAAAATAAAACCTTGTTGAATAAACATTTTCTTAAGGTAACCTACCAATTCTTTATCCATTGGATCTGAAAAAGCACAACTGTCCTCAACCAGGATAGTAGTACGCTTTGCTAAAGTAGAAAACAGAATTTATGTTTACCTGATAAATTACTTTCTCCAACGGTGTGTCCGGTCCACGGCGTCATCCTTACTTGTGGGATATTCTCTTCCCCAACAGGAAATGGCAAAGAGCCCAGCAAAGCTGGTCACATGATCCCTCCTAGGCTCCGCCTACCCCAGTCATTCGACCGACGTTAAGGAGGAATATTTGCATAGGAGAAACCATATGATACCGTGGTGACTGTAGTTAAAGAAAATAGATTATCAGACCTGATTAAAAAAACCAGGGCGGGCCGTGGACCGGACACACCGTTGGAGAAAGTAATTTATCAGGTAAACATAAATTCTGTTTTCTCCAACATAGGTGTGTCCGGTCCACGGCGTCATCCTTACTTGTGGGAACCAATACCAAAGCTTTAGGACACGGATGAAGGGAGGGAGCAAATCAGGTCACCTAAATGGAAGGCACCACGGCTTGCAAAACCTTTCTCCCAAAAACAGCCTCAGAAGAAGCAAAAGTATCAAACTTGTAAAATTTGGTAAAAGTGTGCAGTGAAGACCAAGTCGCTGCCCTACATATCTGATCAACAGAAGCCTCGTTCTTGAAGGCCCATGTGGAAGCCACAGCCCTAGTGGAATGAGCTGTGATTCTTTCAGGAGGCTGCCGTCCGGCAGTCTCGTAAGCCAATCTGATGATGCTTTTAATCCAAAAAGAGAGAGAGGTAGAAGTTGCTTTTTGACCTCTCCTTTTACCAGAATAAACAACAAACAAGGAAGATGTTTGTCTAAAATCCTTTGTAGCATCTAAATAGAATTTTAGAGCGCGAACAACATCCAAATTGTGCAACAAACGTTCCTTCTTCGAAACTGGTTTCGGACACAAAGAAGGCACGACTATCTCCTGGTTAATGTTTTTGTTAGAAACAACTTTTGGAAGAAAACCAGGTTTAGTACGTAAAACCACCTTATCTGCATGGAACACCAGATAAGGAGGAGAACACTGCAGAGCAGATAATTCTGAAACTCTTCTGGCAGAAGAAATTGCAACCAAAAACAAAACTTTCCAAGATAATAACTTAATATCAACGGAATGTAAGGGTTCAAACGGAACCCCCTGGAGAACTGAAAGAACTAAGTTGAGACTCCAAGGGGGAGTCAAAGGTTTGTAAACAGGCTTAATTCTAACCAGAGCCTGAACAAAGGCTTGAACATCTGGCACAGCTGCCAGCTTTTTGTGGAGTAACACAGACAAGGCAGAAATCTGTCCCTTCAAGGAACTTGCAGATAATCCTTTCTCCAATCCTTCTTGAAGAAAGGATAGAATCTTAGGAATCTTTACCTTGTCCCAAGGGAATCCTTTAGATTCACACCAACAGATATATTTTTTCCATATTTTGTGGTAAATTTTTCTAGTTACAGGCTTTCTGGCCTGAACAAGAGTATCAATAACAGAATCTGAGAACCCTCGTTTTGATAAGATCAAGCGTTCAATCTCCAAGCAGTCAGCTGGAGTGAGACCAGATTCGGATGTTCGAACGGACCTTGAACAAGAAGGTCTCGTCTCAAATGTAGCTTCCATGGTGGAGCCGATGACATATTCACCAGATCTGCATACCAAGTCCTGCGTGGCCACGCAGGAGCTATCAAGATCACCGACGCCCTCTCCTGATGGATCCTGGCTACCAGCCTGGGGATGAGAGGAAACGGCGGGAATACATAAGCTAGTTTGAAGGTCCAAGGTGCTACTAGTGCATCTACTAGAGTCGCCTTGGGATCCCTGGATCTGGACCCGTAGCAAGGAACCTTGAAGTTCTGACGAGAGGCCATCAGATCCATGTCTGGAATGCCCCACAGTTGAGTAATTTGGGCAAAGATTTCCGGATGGAGTTCCCACTCCCCCGGATGTAATGTCTGACGACTCAGAAAATCCGCTTCCCAATTTTCCACTCCTGGGATGTGGATTGCAGACAGGTGGCAGGAGTGAGTCTCCGCCCATTGAATGATTTTGGTCACTTCTTCCATCGCCAGGGAACTCCTTGTTCCCCCCTTATGGTTGATGTACGCAACAGTCGTCATGTTGTCTGATTGAAACCGTATGAACTTGGCCTTTGCTAGCTGAGGCCAAGCCTTGAGAGCATTGAATATCGCTCTCAGTTCCAGAATATTTATCGGTAGAAGAGATTCTTCCCGAGACCAAAGACCCTGAGCTTTCAGGGATCCCCAGACCGCGCCCCAGCCCATCAGACTGGCGTCGGTCGTGACAATGACCCACTCTGGTCTGCGGAAGGTCATCCCTTGTGACAGGTTGTCCAGGGACAGCCACCAACGGAGTGAGTCTCTGGTCCTCTGATTTACTTGTATCTTCGGAGACAAGTCTGTATAGTCCCCATTCCACTGACTGAGCATGCACAGTTGTAATGGTCTTAGATGAATGCGCGCAAAAGGAACTATGTCCATTGCCGCTACCATCAAACCTATTACTTCCATGCACTGCGCTATGGAAGGAAGAGGAACGGAATGAAGTGTCCGACAAGAGTTTAGAAGTTTTGTTTTTCTGGCCTCTGTCAGAAAAATCCTCATTTCTAAGGAGTCTATTATTGTTCCCAAGAAGGGAACCCTTGTCGACGGAGATAGAGAACTCTTTTCCACGTTCACTTTCCATCCGTGAGATCTGAGAAAGGCCAGGACTATGTCCGTGTGAGCCTTTGCTTGAGGAAGGGACGACGCTTGAATCAGAATGTCGTCCAAGTAAGGTACTACTGCAATGCCCCTTGGTCTTAGCACCGCTAGAAGGGACCCTAGTACCTTTGTGAAAATCCTTGGAGCAGTGGCTAATCCGAAAGGAAGCGCCACAAACTGGTAATGCTTGTCCAGGAATGCGAACCTTAGGAACCGATGATGTTCCTTGTGGATAGGAATATGTAGATACGCATCCTTTAAATCCACCGTGGTCATGAATTGACCTTCCTGGATGGAAGGAAGAATTGTTCGAATGGTTTCCATTTTGAACGATGGAACCTTGAGAAACTTGTTTAAGATCTTGAGATCTAAGATTGGTCTGAACGTTCCCTCTTTTTTGGGAACTATGAACAGATTGGAGTAGAACCCCATCCCTTGTTCTCCTAATGGAACAGGATGAATCACTCCCATTTTTAACAGGTCTTCTACACAATGTAAGAATGCCTGTCTTTTTATGTGGTCTGAAGACAATTGAGACCTGTGGAACCTCCCCCTTGGGGGAAGCCCCTTGAATTCCAGAAGATAACCTTGGGAGACTATTTCTAGTGCCCAAGGATCCAGAACATCTCTTGCCCAAGCCTGAGCGAAGAGAGAGAGTCTGCCCCCCACCAGATCCGGTCCCGGATCGGGGGCCAACATTTCATGCTGTCTTGGTAGCAGTGGCAGGTTTCTTGGCCTGCTTTCCCTTGTTCCAGCCTTGCATTGGTCTCCAGGCTGGCTTGGCTTGAGAAGTATTACCCTCTTGCTTAGAGGACGTAGCACTTGGGGCTGGTCCGTTTCTACGAAAGGGACGAAAATTAGGTTTATTTTTGGCCTTGAAAGACCTATCCTGAGGAAGGGCGTGGCCCTTACCCCCAGTGATATCAGAGATAATCTCTTTCAAGTCAGGGCCAAACAGCGTTTTCCCCTTGAAAGGAATGTTAAGGAGTTTGTTCTTGGAAGACGCATCAGCTGACCAAGATTTCAACCAAAGCGCTCTGCGCGCCACAATAGCAAACCCAGAATTCTTTGCCGCTAACCTAGCCAATTGCAAAGTGGCGTCTAGGGTGAAAGAATTAGCCAATTTGAGAGCACGGATTCTGTCCATAATCTCCTCATAAGGAGGAGAATCACTATCGATCGCCTTTACTAGCTCATCGAACCAGAAACACGCGGCTGTAGTGACAGGGACAATGCATGAAATTGGTTGTAGAAGGTAACCCTGCTGAACAAACATCTTTTTAAGCAAACCTTCTAATTTTTTATCCATAGGATCTTTGAAAGCACAACTATCTTCTATGGGTATAGTGGTGCGTTTGTTTAAAGTAGAAACCGCTCCCTCGACCTTGGGGACTGTCTGCCATAAGTCCTTTCTGGGGTCGACCATAGGAAACAATTTTTTAAATATGGGGGGAGGGACGAAAGGTATACCGGGCCTTTCCCATTCTTTATTTACAATGTCCGCCACCCGCTTGGGTATAGGAAAAGCTTCTGGGAGCCCCGGGACCTCTAGGAACTTGTCCATTTTACATAGTTTCTCTGGGATGATCAAATTCTCACAATCATCCAGAGTGGATAATACCTCCTTAAGCAGAGCGCGGAGATGTTCCAACTTAAATTTAAATGTAATCACATCGGGTTCAGCTTGTTGAGAAATTTTCCCTGAATCTGAAATTTCTCCCTCAGACAAAACCTCCCTGGCCCCCTCAGACTGGTGTAGGGGCATTTCAGAACCATTATCATCAGCGTCCTCATGCTCTTCAGTATCTAAAACAGAGCAGTCGCGCTTACGCTGATAAGTGGGCATTTTGGCTAAAATGTTTTTGATAGAATTATCCATTACAGCCGTTAATTGTTGCATAGTAAGGAGTATTGGCGCGCTAGATGTACTAGGGGCCTCCTGAGTGGGCAAGACTCGTGTAGACGAAGGAGGGAATGATGCAGTACCATGCTTACTCCCCTCACTTGAGGAATCATCTTGGGCATCATTTTCAGTGTCACATAAATCACATTTATTTAAATGAGAAGGAACCCTGGCTTCCCCACATTCAGAACACAGTCTATCTGGTAGTTCAGACATGTTAAACAGGCATAAACTTGATAACAAAGTACAAAAAACGTTTTAAAATAAAACCGTTACTGTCACTTTAAATTTTAAACTGAACACACTTTATTACTGCAATTGCGAAAAAGTATGAAGGAATTGTTCAAAATTCACCAAAATTTCACCACAGTGTCTTATTGCACACCAAATTTGGAAGCTTTAACCCTTAAAATAACGGAACCGGAGCCGTTTTTAACTTTAACCCCTTTACAGTCCCTGGTATCTGCTTTGCTGAGACCCAACCAAGCCCAAAGGGGAATACGATACCAAATGACGCCTTCAGAAAGTCTTTTCTATGTATCAGAGCTCCTCACACATGCGACTGCATGTCATGCCTCTCAAAAACAAGTGCGCAATACCGGCGCGAAAATGAGGCTCTGTCTATGATTAGGGAAAGCCCCTAAAGAATAAGGTGTCTAAAACCGTGCCTGCCGATATTATTTTACCAAAATACCCAGATTAAATGATTCCTCAAGGCTAAATATGTGTAATATATGAATCGATTTAGCCCAGAAAATGTCTACAGTCTTAATAAGCCCTTGTGAAGCCCTTATTTACTGTCTGAATAAAAATGGCTTACCGGATCCCATAGGGAAAATGACAGCTTCCAGCATTACATCGTCTTGTTAGAATGTGTCATACCTCAAGCAGCAAAAGACTGCTCACTGTTCCCCCAACTGAAGTTAATTCCTCTCAACAGTCCTGTGTGGAACAGCCATGGATTTTAGTAACGGTTGCTAAAATCATTTTCCTCTTACAAACAGAAATCTTCATCTCTTTTCTGTTTCAGAGTAAATAGTACATACCAGCACTATTTTAAAATAACAAACTCTTGATTGAATAATAAAAACTACAGTTAAACACTAAAAAACTCTAAGCCATCTCCGTGGAGATTTTGCCTGTACAACGGCAAAGAGAATGACTGGGGTAGGCGGAGCCTAGGAGGGATCATGTGACCAGCTTTGCTGGGCTCTTTGCCATTTCCTGTTGGGGAAGAGAATATCCCACAAGTAAGGATGACGCCGTGGACCGGACACACCTATGTTGGAGAAACTGCTCCCTCCACCTTAGGGACCGTCTGCTATTGGAAACATTTTTCTAAATATAGGAGGTGGGGAAAAAGGCACACCCGGTCTATCCCACTCCTTGCTAATAATTTCTGTAAGCCTTTTAGGTATAGGAAAAACATCAGTACACACCGGTACCGCATAGTATTTATCCAGCCTACACAATTTCTCTGGTACTGCAACTGTGTTACAGTCATTCAGAGCAGCTAATACCTCCCCAACAACACACGGAGGTTCTCAAGCTTAAATTTAAAATTAGAAATCTATGAATCAGGTTTCCCCGAATCAGAGATGTCACCCACAGACTGAAGCTCTCCGTCCTCATGATCTGCATATTGTGACGCAGTATCAGACATGGCCCTTACAGCATCTGCGCGCTCTGTATTTCTCCTAACCCCAGAGCAATCGCGCTTGCCTCTTAATTCAGGCAACCTGGATAAAACCTCTGACAGGGTATTATTCATGATTGCAGCCATGTCCTGCAAGGTAATCGCTATGGGCGTCCCTGATGTAATTGGCGCCATATTAGCGTGCATCCCCTGAGCGGGAGGCGAAGGGTCTGACACGTGGGGAGAGTTAGTCGGCATAACTTCCCCCTCGTCAGAATCTTCTGGTGATATTTCTTTTATAGTTAAAGACTGATCTTTACTGTTTAAGGTGAAATCAATACATTTAGTACACATTCTCCTATGGGGCTCCACCATGGCTTTCAAACATAATGAACAAGTAGTTTCCTCTGTGTCAGACATGTTTAAACAGACTAGCAATGAGACTAGCAAGCTTGGAAAACACTTTAAACAAGTTTACAAGCAATATAAAAAAACGTTACTGCACCTTTAAGAAACACAAATTTTGTCAAAATTTGAAATAACAGTGAAAAAAGGCAGTTACACTAACGAAATTTTTACAGTGTATGTAACAAGTTAGCAGAGCATTGCACCCACTTGCAAATGGATGATTAACCCCTTAATACCCAAAATGGAATAATAAAAGACAAAAACGTTTTTTGTTTTTTTTTTGTTTTTTTTTCAAACAGTCACAACTGCCACAGCTCTACTGTGGCTTTTTACCTCCCTCAAAAACGACTTTGAAGCCTTTTGAGCCCTCCAGAGATGTCCTGGATCATGCAGAGGGAAACTGAATGTCTCTGTCAGTATTTTTATCTGCACAGAAAAGCACTAAAAAAGGCCCCTCCCACTCATATTACAACAGTGGAAAGCCTAAGGAAACTGTTACTAGGCAAAATTCAAGCCAGCCATGTGGAAAAAAACTAGGCCCCAATAAGTTTTATCACCAAATACATATAAAAACGATTAAACATGCCAGCAAACGTTTTATATTACATTTTTATAAGAGTATGCATCTCTATTAATAAGCCTGATACCAGTAGCTATCACTGCATTTAAGGCTTTACTTACATTAGTTCGGTATCAGCAGCATTTTCTAGCAAATTCCATCCCTAGAAAAATATTAACTGCACATACCTTATTGCAGGAAAACCTGCACGCCATTCCCTCTCTGAAGTTACCTCACTCCTCAGAATATGTGAGAACAGCCATGGATCTTAGTTACTTCTGCTAAGATCATAGAAAACGCAGGCAGATTCTTCTTCTAAATACTGCCTGAGATAAACAGTACACTCCGGCACCATTTAAAAATAACAAACTTTTGATTGAAGAATAAACTAAGTATAAAACACCACACTCCTCTTACGACCTCCATCTTGGTTGAGGCTTGCAAGAGAATGACTGGATATGACAGTTAGGGGAGGAGCTATATAGCAGCTCTGCTGTGGGTGATCCTCTTGCAACTTCCTGTTGGGAAGGAGAATATCCCAAGTAATGGATGGACTGGATACACTTAACAAGAGAAAACCATTAAGGATATATGTTTATCATAAATCAAATCATAAAGTTATATACATGTTTTATATGGCAACAAATAATTCATCCGGATATTCCCTTGTAAATGAAAAAGTCAAAAATGGTGTTAACCCTTATTAGAGGCCTCTATGATAGGGTGTAAACTAAAAGTTCATTGGCTATAATTCTCAGGCAAAGATTACATCTTCATAAGGTCTCCAAAAATATATCTATTGCACGTGATATACTGAAAAGCAAAACCAAGTTCACTTGATTGTAGAAAATATAAGGAGCTGAACCAGGACAGCAATTCCAACAATCCAAAGTGCTCTTAATAGCGTATCTTTAATAGTGAATAACAAGGATAAGGCAATTGTGAAAGCTTGATTGCAGTGATTTTCTATGCACCTAGGCTTTTGCTCAAAGCAACTTTAAAAACAGCCTACAATAAATCTAAATTAAAATCAAGAGAAGATCTCCTATATAAAAAAGATGATAAAAATTTTACAAATTCATCACCAGTTAGATATGGAAACAGATAACAAATTTATAGACAAAAATGGAACAATGCATAAAGTAAAATGACATATCTCCTGTGGCAGTGAGGGAACTATATATATGGTCTTCTGTAAATGCCCAATGTATTACATAGGCAAAACTTATAGAGAGTTACGTGAACGGATTAAGGAACATAAAAGGGACATAAAAAACGTAAATATAAAAACCAGTGCAGTGGCGAGACATTTTTTAGATTGCCATCAAAGCAATAAAAATGCATTAAGATTCAGAGGCTTGAAAGCTGTTGATATGAAAGGTAGAGGAGGAGATTTGGATAAAAAGTTATTACAACTAGAGTGTAAATGGATTTTTAACCTCAAATCTTTAAAACCCTCAGGAATGAATGAGGAAATTAATTATGCCCCATTTCTCTAATAAGCCATATCCTATTGGAACCCTGATGTACGTCTAGGCCCAGGCTAATAGTTGACAAGGAGAAAATAAAATTAAATTTCTTCAGCAAAACCCCAAGCATCTAATAATAAATTATGGTACCTTAAGCGCCATCTCTGGTTTTGGTATCTGTTACACGAATAAATGTGCAGCAAATTAAAAGCACAAAATTGTACTAGACAAGTGTAATATACATAACTAAAATTTAACCTAATGTTACATAAATTTGTCCCCAGAAACCATGAGTAAAAACTCTATCATTCCTTTCCCCTTTTTATTACTTTTTGATATCTTTACATAAAAGATATTAGTTATTTGTTAAAAATGCAGGGTAAATTTACTAAAAACTAAGGAATCTCTTGTTAAAATGTATAAGATATGTAGCGAATCTGTCCCTTTAAATGAGAGTGATCTTTTCTTTTTTCTTTTTCTTTCCTTTTTTCCTTTTCAAATAATCGTGTAAACGGATAAAAATTCATTTTTGATGTAAATTGTATAATAATACTAGTGAGCAAAAAGTAACTGTCACGTTTAAAAGTTTTTTGATAAATTGCAAATTTGATTGTTTATATGCAGTATTAAATGCTTATGGCAACAAAGTATACATAATTTCAATTCACACTATTTCACACCAGGGAAGATAATGAATGAAAAGGAGGAGTTTTCAGGCAGGTTTAAAATCGTCAGAGCCCTGCAATAGATTACAACTAAGCCGGAACAAGCCAGTTGAACTATGGGTGAAACGCGCGTAGATGTTTGTCATTCGGCGGGGGAACAGCTGATCCCCGCCGCTGCTGGAATTCCCTTGTTGCAACAAGTCTTACGGGTATACCCCAAGCTCCGTGTTACTCTGAGAAGGTAGGCGTGGTACATACCACTAAGTGCCTCTACTCTCTATAAGCAATACCGAAGGAATGACAAGGTAATACAAGGAACGCTTTTACTAATATGCTGGGATTTGCTGATTGAGGAAAGCACTAGGTACACACATACAGTGTACACATGAAAGTTGTAAACGCTGCTTTGAGCAAAAGCCTAGGTGCATAGAAAATCACTGCAATCAAGCTTACACAATTGCCTTATCCTTGTTATTCACTATTAAAGATACGCTATTAAGAGCACTTTGGATTGTTGGAATTGCTGTCCTGGTTCAGCTCCTTATATTTTCTACAATCAAGTGAACTTGGTTTTGCTTTTCAGTATATCACGTGCAATAGATATATTTTTGGAGACCTTATGAAGATGTAATCTTTGGCTGAGAATTATAGCCAATGAACTTTTAGTTTACACTCTATCATAGAGGCCTCTAATAAGGGTTAACACCATTTTTGACTTTTTCATTTACAAGGGAATATCCGGATGAATTATTTGTTGCCATATAAAACATGTATATAACTTTATGATTTGATTTATGATAAACATATATCCTTAATGGGTTTTTTCTCTCTATGTGTCTGCTTTCATATACTTGAGGGTTTGATCTTTTAATCTTTCAGTTTAATTTTGTGAGATACCATTGTGCTGGACTAGGAGTTACTTTCTTTTCTTTGATAGTGACATATATATAGATATATAAGGTAAGCAGCCTGCTCACAGTTGTACTAAATGAGTAATATATGCCTCTTATGTTCATAGTTTTTGCTGCAAAGTCAGATATTTATTGATAATGACTACGATGTTGCTGGCTTGGTTCCATGTCCACTTAGATTGTTATCACTGACATACACAATGGTGCCACTTTAGATAATTATTATCTGTACATATTTTATTGTTATATATTATGATGGTATCACACATGAATGAAATGTTGATTGTTAATTGACATCTGTTATTTTACATCTCCTATGGATTTACATTGATGTATTTTGATTGGCTGATTATGTGATGGGGGAGGGGTTTGATGTGCTATATAACACTGTTTGTATCACAGTTTGGGTTGTCTGAGGAAGGGGTGAATGCCCCGAAACGTCACTACCAATAAATAGTTATTGTACTTAAATCCAGTGAGTGCTTATCTTTATCTTGATTGATTATATATATATATATATCTTGATATCTCAAGATCTATATGCGAAAATCCCTCTGAGATAATGTTTAATGTGTATAATATTGTAATGTGAAATATTTTCATTATCTCCATAGTTAAAGATATCTCTATACATATAAATCTATGTTTCTCAATGTATGTGTATCTTTAAACCCTTATAACTTTGGTGTGCAATATTTTAAGTGTAACTGTACTTCGTAATATATTTTGGAAGTGTTTCGTAAAACTTTTATGTTGCTAAAAGCTGTTAACTACAGCTCTTCGAGAGCGGAAAGGATTGTTGCGTAAAAGGCACAATCGCGATATTTCAACACTTGTAATAGCTGCACAAAGGAAATTGATTGCGAAAAGACCATATCGCGCACGGAAGACCCATAACGCACAACTTGTAATCTTGCCCTCAGTTAGCGCTCGGTTCAGAGATATAGTCCATTTATGATGATGTAAGGTATGGGTATAGAGTAAAGGGCGTTGCACTCATGGTTGCCTAGCAAGGAACCTGGCAAACCTGAGTACAGAAATGAAGTCACTATAGGTCTTGTTTTGTTTATTCTCTGTGTATTAGAGTGTTGTTGCTTTGATTGGTTTAGACTTTGTGGTTATGCTTACGTTAAAAGTCAAGAGGCCACGTAAATATGTTCATGAAGAACTTTGTAAAGGGAAATCTTGTAATTACACATGATTTTTGTTGTGTTGCGATAAAACAACTAAAAAGCCAAGTCAAACATTTTTAAAACAAACTCACATAATTTTTTCTGCAATTATTTTTCAATAGCCAAACTCCCCTCCGCCATTTTGCTTATATGGGCTTTAGTCCACAGACAAGACCAGTCACTGACATAAAGTTAGTGTAAAGTACACTGGTAATGCCAGTTAGGGACAGCTTTGTAGCAGCTTAGTCTTGAGACTTAGAAATTGGTCAATTTTCAGTTAAATTACATGAAAAGCAGGCAAAATAAATAATGAAAATATACTTCAAAGTTGTTTCATTATCCATAACTAAACATTTTATATACAAAATTTCAAGATGATTAATGTATTTTAAGGGTTGTTAATTTGGCTTCTAATACTATGAATACCTTTAACTGAAAAACCGGTACATTTACAAACTTTTTTTCCCATTAGTAAAGGGTTGAAGGCGACAGCGTTTTGCAGTATTTTTACATTCTATATCACATCATACATACACAATTTCTCTAACACAAAACATTTTATTAACATCATGTTCAGAAGCAAACAAGCTAACGGGTCAACCGTAGACACTAAGCTTCTCTGCTAAACAGAAACATCAAGATATGGATGAGAAATTATATCTGCAGAAGTTCTCCACAGAGAATCAGACTGTAATTCCCCAAAAAGTGAAAAAGGTCCAAATGTCACATCAAGTTCTACCACAAAATCACCTATTCATCCTGAAACAGCTAATTTACAACAGAAACATGTCTACTGGCTTTAGGTATCTAAATACACTTGGTCAGCTAAATAATAGCACATAATGGCTAAATTATACTTATATGATCTTATGTCCCTAACATCAGGTGAAGTATTACTATATTTTGCAGTGATTTAAATAAACATTGGGGAAGATATCTACTTTAGATCCCATTCTCTCAAAGGCTCAGAATCTGTGCTACTGTAATGTATCAAATCAAACATTAATACAGTTAGTCATGTAATGGGGATTGCACACGTTAGCAGATGATCTTGTCTCAAAAGGCCACATAAGCATTTGGTTCACTAATTATAAAATTTATTAGCAGTTCAGAAAGACACATTTGTAACTAGGGCTTGGAACATCAACATTATGTTGCCATGGAAGCACATTCACAAACTATAGACATTCTCCCATCTTTTATAGATGATGTTCCTAAAAAAGATAAAATCAGTATGACAAGGCAGTTGAAAGCTTCCACTGGTCCTCACTGAAAGAGGAGCAGAATAACTTTTTAACATTTGTCCACAAATAAAGCCAGGTCTCTAGACAGTGCAGAAACCACTCACATTCCCACTTAGAGGGACAGTTAAACCTAAAATGTTCTTTCCTTTAATATGTTCCCAATGATCAATTTTACCTGCTAGAGTGTATTTGAAATAGCTGATTTTGCTTATGGTATCCCCACCCATAGTGAAAATGTCTATACTTAAGTATAGGCTACAGAAAAGCTGTGTAGACATAGCCAGCAGAAGAAATTACACTCCCAGTGGGAGGTAGGAGAGATAAGTAATAAATGTTATTTTTTCAATTGTTCTCTCTAAGTATTAAAGGGACACTGTACCCAAATTTTTTCTTTCGTGATTCAGATTGAGCATGACATTTTAAGCATCTTTCTAATTTACTCCTTTTATTAATTTTTCTTCATTCTCTTGGTATCTTTATTTGAAATGCAAGAATGTAAGTTTAGATGCAGGCCCATTTTTGTTGAACAACCTGGGTTGTCCTTGCTGATTGTTGGATAAATTAAATCACCAATAAAAATGTTGCTGTCCAGAGTACTGAACCCAAAACAAGCTTAGATGCCTTCTTTTTCAAATAAAGATAGCAAGAGAACGAAGAAAAATTGATAATAGGAGTAAGTTAGAAAGTTGCTTAAAATTGCATGCTCTTTCTGAATTACAAAAGAAAATTTTTGGGTACAGTGTCCCTTTAAGGTTTGGTATGCAAACAAAGATAGGATAAGAAAGCATTTGTGTGTACAGAAAGTGATAAAATAAGGATAATCAGATTTCCCTGCAAGCTTAAACCATTTTAATGGGGTTTGGTTTCAAAGAACAAAAAACAATTTCTTCTAAAAATAAACCTACAGAATCAATTTCTCAAACATTTATACTCTGCAGCTGCAGAGTTGGTATCCTTTCTTAAAGGAGCAGCAATGCACTACTGGGAGCTAGCTGAACACACCTGCAAGCCAATGACAAGAGGCATATATGTGGCACAAATCAGAAGCTAGCTTACTGTTCCTGAGTTAACCTAGGTATTCTTTTCAACAAAGGATACCAAGAGAACAATAATAAAAGTAAATAGCTAAGCTATTTAAAATTGTATTCTCTATCTCAATCATGAAAGAAAGCTTTTGGGTTTAACAATACACTGTCCCTTTAATCTTATAATAATTAAAAACTACATCTAGATAAAAGGTTAAAAAAATGATAGACAATTTGCAAGTGATCTTTCACAATAACTTTTTTTTAAAAAACATTTTTTCCTCTAGAGCAGTTTTATTCAACTTAAAGAAACTCTAAAGTCAAAATTGAACTTTAACGATTCAGATAGAGCCCACAGCTTTAAGAGACTTTTTAATTGACTTCCAATATCAAATTGTGCAATCTTTTTATATGCACACTTTCTGAGGCACCTGCTACTACTGAACATGTGCAAGTTAAAATAGTTTGATGAGGCCACAGTTCATTTACAATTAAAGGGACATTATTTTCTTGCAAAGATGTTTTTTTTTTTTTGTTGTTTTTTTTTTGTTTAAAATTTTTATTGAAATATTCAAAAGAGACAACAAAGAATATACAAGTCAAGTTTTTAAGCACAGGGGCTGAAACAATGTGAGAATTATACAAGCCCATTGGTCATGAAATTACCCTGTGTTTACATATACAAGCACAGTTGTCTTTGCTGTATGAGATCTAAATGACAAGAGAAAAGAGTATAATCCAAAGATGGGATAACAAGTTTTTTCAGTCTCTCTCGTATTACACAAATTTTTCAATAAAGTTTAAACATACTTATAAACCAACCGTTAATACAACAGATAAAGCTGAGGGGAACAACTCGCAGCTAGAGAAAGAAAATGGAGAAAAGGGTAAAGAGCAAGAGGCAGAAGAAGAGAGAGAGAAAAAAAACATAATTTATGTAAGAACTTACCTGATAAATTCATTTCTTTCATATTAGCAAGAGTCCATGAGCTAGTGACGTATGGGATATACATTCCTACCAGGAGGGGCAAAGTTTCCCAAACCTTAAAATGCCTATAAATACACCCCTCACCACACCCACAATTCAGTTTAACGAATAGCCAAGAAGTGGGGTGATAAGAAAAAAGTGCGAAAGCATATAAAATAAGGAATTGGAATAATTGTGCTTTATACAAAAAAATCATAACCACCACAAAAAAGGGCGGGCCTCATGGACTCTTGCTAATATGAAAGAAATGAATTTATCAGGTAAGTTCTTACATAAATTATGTTTTCTTTCATGTAATTAGCAAGAGTCCATGAGCTAGTGACGTATGGGATAATGACTACCCAAGATGTGGATCTTTCCACACAAGAGTCACTAGAGAGGGAGGGATAAAATAAAGACAGCAAATTCCTGCTGAAAATAATCCACACCCAAAATAAAGTTTAATGAAAAACATAAGCAGAAGATTCAAACTGAAACCACTGCCTGAAGTACTTTTCTACCAAAAACTGCTTCAGAAGAAGAAAACACATCAAAATGGTAGAATTGAAAAAGTATGCAAAGAGGACCAAGTTGCTGCTTTGCAAATCTGATCAATCGAAGCTTCATTCCTAAACGCCCAGGAAGTAGAAACTGACCTAGTAGAATGATCTGTAATCCTTCGAGACGGAATTTTACCCGACTCGACATAGGCATGATGAAATAAAGATTTCAACCAAGATGCCAAAGAAATGGCAGAAGCTTTCTGTCCTTTTCTAGAACCGGAAAGATGACAAATAGACTAGAAGTCTTTCGGAAAGACTTAGCTTAAACATAATAATACAAAGCTCTAACAGCATCCAAAGAATGCAATGATTTCTCCTTAGAATTCATAGGATTAGGACATAATGAAGGAACCACAATTTCTCTACTAAAGTTTTTAGAATTCAAAAGAAGTTCGCAGCACCGCCCTATCCTGATGAAAAATCAGAAAAGGAGACTCACAAGAAAGAGCAGATAATTCAGAGACTCTTCTGACAGAAGAGATGGCCAAAAGAAACAAAACTTTCCAAGAAAGTAATATAACGACCAAAGAATGCATGGGTTCAAAAGGAGGAACTTGAAAAGCCCCCAGAACCAAATTCAAACTCCAAGGAGGAGAAATTGACTGAATGACAGGTTTTATACGAACCAAAGCTTGTACAAAACAATGAAATATCAGGAAGATTAGCAATCCTTCTGTGAAAAAAGAACAGAAAGAGCAGAGATTTGTCCTTTCAAGGAACTTGCGGACAAACCTTTATCTAAACCATCCTGAAGAAACTGAAAAATTCTCGGTATTCAAAAAGAATGCCAGGAAAAAATGATGAGAAAGACACTAAGAAATATAAGTCTTTCCAGACTCTATAATATATCTCTCTAGATACAGATTTACGAGCCTGTCACATAGTATTTAATCACAGAGTCATAGAAACCTTCTTTGACCAAGAATCAAGCGTTCAAACTCCATACCTTAAAATTTAAGGATTTGAGATCCTGATTGAAAAAAGGACCTTGCGACAGAAAGTCTGGTCTTAACGGAAGAGTCCACAGCTGGCAAGAGGCCATCCGGACAAGATCCGCATACCAAAACCTGTGAGGCCATGCTGGAGCTACCAGCAGGTGGAGAATACTCTTGGAAGAAGAACTAGAGGCGGAAAGATATAGGCAGGATGATACTTCCAAGGAAGTGATAATGTATCCACTGCTTCCGCCCGAGGATCCCGGGATCTGGACAGTTACCAGGGAAGTTTCTTGTTTAGATGAGAAGTCATCAGATCTATTTCTGGGAGTTCCCACATTTGAACAATCTGAAGAAATACCTCTGGGCGAAGAGACCATTCGCCCGAATGCAACGTTTGGCGACTGAGATAATCCGCTTCCCAATTGTCTATACCTGGGATATGAACCGCAGAGATTAGACAGGAGCTGGATTCCGCCCAAACCAAAATTCGAGATACTTCTTTTATAGCCAGAGGACTGTGAGTCCCTCCTTGATGATTGATGTATGCCACAGCTGTGACATTGTCTATCTGAAAACAAATGAACAACTCTCTCTTCAGAAGAGGCCAAGACTGAAGAGCTCTGAAAATTGCACGGAGTTCAAAAATATTGATCGGTAATCTCACCTCCTGAGATTCCCAAACCCCTTGTGCCGTCAGAGACCCCCACACAGCTCCCCAACCTGTAAGACTTGAATCTGTTGAGATATAGTCTAGGTCGGAAGAACAAAGAAGCCCCCTGAACTAAACGATGGTGAACTGTCCACCATGTCAGAGAGTGTCGTATAATTGGTCTAAAGATATTAATTGAGATATCTTTGTGTAATCCCTGCACCACTGGTTCAGCATACAGAGCTGAAGAGGTCGCATGTGAAAACGAGCAAAGGAGATCGCATCCGATGCGGCAGTCCTAAGACCTAAAAATTTCCATGCATAAGGCTACCAAAGGGAATGATTGTGACTGAAGGTTTTGACAAGCTGATAACAATGTTAAACTTCTCTTATCTGACAAGGACAGAGTCATAGACACTGAATCTATCTGGAAACCTAAAAAGGTTACCCTTGTCTGAGGAAACAATGAACTGAATGGTAAATTGATCCTCCAACCATGATCTTGAAGAAACAACACAAGTCGATTCATATGAGATTCTGCGAAAATGAGAAGACTGAGCAAGTACCAAGATATCGTCCAAATAAGGAAATATCAAAACCCTGTTCTCTGATTACAGACAGAAGGGCACCGAGAACCTTTGAAAAAAATTCTTGGAGCTGACGCTAGGCCAAACAGTAGAGCCACAAAACTGGTAATGCTTGTCTAAAAAGAGAATCTCAGAAACTAAAAGTGATCTGGATGAATCGGAATATGCAGATATACATCCTGTAAATCTATTGTAGACATATAACGCCCTTGCTAAACAAAAGGCAGGGTAGTCCTACAGTTACCATCTTGAATGTTGGTATCCTTACATAACGATTCAATAGATAGATCCGGAACTGGTCTGAAGGAATTGACCTTCTTTGGTACAATGAAGAGATAGAATAAAACCCCAGCCCCTGTTCCAGAACTGGAACTGGCATAATTACTCCAGCCAACTCTAGATCTGAAACACATTTCAGAAATGCTGAGCCTTTGCTGTGTTTACTGGGACACGGGAAAGAAAAAAATCTCTTTGCAGGAGGCCTTAACCTGAAGCCAATTCTGTACCTTTCTGAAACAATGTTCTGAAACCAGAGATTGTGAACGGAATTGATCCAAATTTCTTTGAAGAAAACGTAAACTGCCCCATACCAGCTGAGCTGGAATGAGGGCCGCACCTTCATGGGTATTTAGGAGCTGGCTATAGGTTTCTATAAGGCTTGGATATATTCCAAACTGGAAATGGTTTCCAAACTGATACCGCTCCTGAGGATGAAGGATCAGGCTTTCGTTCCTTGTTGTGAGGAAAGGAACGAAAATGATTAATAGACCTAAATTTACTTTAGATTTTTTATCCTTTGGTAAAAAAGTTCCCTTCCCTCCAGTAACAGTTGAGATAATAGAATCCAACTGAAAATCGAATAATTTATTACCCTGGAAAGAAAGGGAAAGCAAAGTTGACTTAGAAGATATATCAGCATTCCAAGTTTTAAGCCATAAAGCTTTTCTAGCTAAAATAGCTAGAAACATACACCTGACATCAACTCTAATGATATCAAAAGTTGGTATCACAAATAAAATTATTAGCATGTTATAGAATAATAATAATGCTATAAAATTATGATCTGTTACTTGTTGCGCTAAAACTTCTAACCAAAAAGTTGAAGCTGCAGCAACATCCGCTAAAAATATAGCAGGTCTAAGAAGATTACCTGAACATAAGTAAGCTTTTCTTAGAAATGATTCAATTTTCCTATCTAAAGGATCCTTAAATGAAGTACTATCTGCCATAGGAATAGTAGTACGTTAAGCAGGAGTAGAGACAGCCCCATTAACCTTAGAGATTTTGTCCCAAAACTCTAATCTGTCAGATGGCACAGGATATAATTGCTTAAACGTTAGAAGGAGTAAAAGAATTACCCAAATTATTCCATTCCCTGGAAATTACTTCAGAAATAGCATCAGGGAGAGAAAATACTTCTGTAATAACTACAGGAGATTTAAAAACCTTATTTAAACGTTTAGAATTAGTATCAAGAGGACCAGAATCCTCTATTTCTAATGCAATTAATACTTCTTTAAGTAAAGAACGAATAAATTCCATCTTGAACAAATACAAAGATTTATCAGCATCAACCTCTGAGACAGAAACCTCTGAACCAGAAGAACCATTATCAGTATCAGAATGATGATGTTCATTTAAAAATTCATCTGAAAAAAGAGAAGTTTTAAAAGACTTTTATGTATACTAGAAGGAGAAATAACAGACATAGCCTTCTTAATGGATTTAAAAAATAAAATCTCTTATGTTATCAGGAACACTCTGAAAATTAGATGTTGACAGAACAGCAACAGGTAATGTAACAGTACTAAAGGAAATTTTATCTGCATTAATAAGTTTGTCATGACATGCAATACAAACAACAGCTGGAGAAACAGATACCAAAAGTTTATAGCAGATACACTTAGCTTGGTAGCTCCAGCACTGGGCAGCGATTTTCCTGAAGTATCTTCTGACTCAGTTGCAACGTGGAACATCTTGCAATATGTAAAAGAAAAAACAACATGTAAAGCAAAATTGATCAAATTCCTTAAATGACAGTTTCAGGAATGGGAAAAAAATGCCAGTGAACAAGCTTCTAGCAACCAGAAGCAATAAATAATGAGACTTAAATAATGTGGAGAAAAAAATGACGCCCATATTTTTTAGCGCCAAAAAAGACGCCCACATTATTTGGCGCCTAAATGCTTTTGGCACCAAAAATGACGCCACATCCGGAACGCCGACACTTTTGACGCAAAAAAACGTCATACGTGTCGCCGGAAACAGAAAAAAAAATTTGCGCCAAAAAAGTCTGCGCCAAGAATGACGCAATAAAATGAAGCATTTTCAGCCCCCGCGAGCCTAACAGCCCACAGGGAAAAAGTCAAATTTTTGAAGGTAAGAAAAAATGATTGAAACAAATGCATTTATCCCAAGTATGAAACTGACTGTCTGAAAATAAGGAATGTTGAACATCCTGAGTCAAGGCAAATAAATGTTTGAATACATATATTTAGAACTTTATAAAAAGTGCCTAACCATAGCTTAGAGTGTCACAGAAAATAAGCTTACTTACTTACCCCAGGACACTCATCTACATGTTGTAGAAAGCCAAACCAGTACTGAAACGAAAATCAGCAGAGGTAATGGTATATATATATATATATATAAGAGTATATCGTCGATCTGAAAAGGGAGGTAAGAGATGAATCTCTACGACCGATAACAGAGAACCTATGAAATAGACCCCGTAGAAGGAGATCATTGCATTCAAATAGGCAATACTCTCCTCACATCCCTCTGACATTCACTGCACGCTGAGAGGAAAACCGGGCTCCAACCTGCTGCGGAGCGAATATCAACGTAGAATCTAGCACAAACTTACTTCACCACCTCCATAGGAGGCAAAGTTTGTAAAACTGAATTGTGGGTGTGGTGAGGGGTGTATTTATAGGCATTTTAAGGTTTGGGAAACTTTGCCCCTCCTGGTAGGAATGTATATCCCATACGTCACTAGCTCATGGACTCTTGCTAATTACATGAAAGAAAAAAAATTATGGGGAAAGGGGGGGAAGGAAGGGGGGTTGGGGGGTAGAGGGGACATAATGTCAGTGCAAAGATGTTTTTGTAGATGATTAATTTATATAGTCCATCTGGGAGTATTTTTTGTAAAAATGTATAATTTTGCTCATTTTTAAATAACATTGCACTAATTTTCAGACTCTTAACCAAGCCCCAAGGTTTTAGATGTATACTGATATCTACAGACTCATGATTGTGTAATGGATCTTTTCATGTGCAGGCAAGGGGATCTGCACTTCCTGCTTTTCCAGCCCCTTTCAGTGGGTGTCCCAGCCTAACCTCATCAGCAGTGCTAAACTGGGAGCTTCTAAGCAAGATTTTAAAAGGTTTTATACTGGATTTGTATATCAGTAACTGTGCATACTCTGCATGTAACAGACAGTACTATAAATAAGTTATATGAAAATTGGTGTCTACTATTCCCTTTAAGATGTTTTGGGTGGGTGAATGGGGTAAAACCCCAGAGGAAGAACTTTTTTTCACTTTCTGCAAATAGATTTTTTTAGTGACATTATTTTGCAGGCGATTTTTAAATTAAATTATTTTAAAAATTTCAAAAAGGTAAACGTGTAGTAATAAATAAAAAGGTAATTTACTTACGAGAATGGCCACAGCACTGAGAGATATCAGGTATTGATGTAACTGGAGTGAATAAGGGAATCTTCTTCCTGAGCAGACATTGGAGCCTGTTATCAGCATGAACTCATATATGTTAGTCCTGTAACCTAGTGGTAAACCGCAACATAGCGGATACTTTGTACAAGACCACTCTCTGTACGCTATTGAAACAGCGTATACGGACGCTTTCGGATCCTTGCCAGTTGATTTAAAGGACTACCTGTTGTGAACCGAAACCAAATCCTCCCGGTGTAAGTACTTTAAAGCACCTTAGATTTGGTTTTTCTTCCAATTTTGATTGGGATCTTTTTTCCAATTTCAGCATTTTCCTTACATTTGGAGTCCACTCACCGCACTCAAGCCTCCTTTTGTGGGATTTGTCCCTCTTGTGGATATGAACTTTATTTGTTTGATTGTTATTTTAACCCACTGTGTACGCTGGATTGTATGTGATTGTTTCTTATTGCATATATATCTTTTATTGCATACATTTTATCTCTTTTTTGAAACACATTATCATTTGTTTTATTTATGGTCTTCTACCATCAGATTTTTTAGATTTGATTTTTATTATCTCTCTGATTAAATGCAATTTTATTATACACTAATTCCTGTCATGCATTGCTAATTAAGCTGTCTTGTACAGCGCTACAGTGTTTTTTCCATTTAGGATTTTTCTTTTAAGGATTTCCCAAATTGCAACATTGTTTTATGAGGGTGAGGGACTTTGTTTCTCTTTATTGCATGTGTCACATCCAGGACCCTGCATAGCGAGATAAACCACTAAACAGCTAAAATTTTACTTTCTCAAAATCTTTGAGGGAACTCGCATTACTGACGAGATGGCTTAGATATCTACCCAGAGCAGAGAGTTTTAGATTATCAGGCCCTAAATATACTCAAAGTTCTATTTACATGGAAAACATGCAAGCAACGTCTATTGCTCTACCACTGTAGTGCACAGTATAATAAAAGAGAGCTCTGGATATCTCTGAGAGATTGCCATACTCACAAACATATCATACTGCTGCTTTGTGCAGGATCAGTTTTTATAAAAACAAAATGTATGCTTAACAGATAAATTCCTTTCTTTCCTGGAAGGGAGAGTCCACGACTTCATTCCTTACTGTTGGGAAATACATCACCTGGCCACCAAAAAGGAGGCAAAGACAGCCCTGTCAAAGGCTTAAATATCCCTCCCACTTTCCCTATACCCCCAGTCATTTGACCAAGGGAACAAGGAAAAGTAGGAGAAACATCAGGGTATATAGGTGCCAGAAGAAAGTATAAAAAGGAGCCACCGAAACAAAATATCTTATGGGTAGGGTTGTGGATTCTCCAAGCCAGGAAAGAAAGGAATTCATCTGGTACGCATACATTTTGTTTTCTTTCCATAAGGCAGGGAGAGTCCACAACTTCATTCCTTACTGTTGGGAAAACCATACCCAAGCTCCAGAGGACACTGAAGGAATAACGGGAGGAAACAAAAAGGAGGCGGACCCTAATCGGAGGGCACCACAGCCTGCAAAACCTTTCTCCCAAAAGCTGCTTCAGCCGAAGCAAACACGTTAAACTTGTAAAATTGAAAACAAGTATGTAAGGAGGACCAGGTAGCCGCCTTACAAATCTTCTCCATAGAGGCCTCGTTCTTAAAAGCCCAGGAAGAAGCTACTGCTCTAGTGGAATGAGCCATAATACTCTCAGAAGGCTGTTGTCCCGCTGTCTCATAAGCTAGGCGGCTGACACTCCTCAACCAGAAAGACAAGGAAGATGTAGTAGCCTTCTGACCCCTATGTTTAACTGCATAGATGACAAACAAAGAGATGTCTGCTCTGACTGGCGAGGGAGGAGCCTAGACGCAGGACGTGCAAGCGCTAGGCTGTGAGAGCAGCCTCCAGAATCGTTGGCAGGGATTGTTTGCGCCGCTGGCCCAAGTCCTGGGGTGATTCCTGGGCCAAAGTAAGGAAGCTCACCGCAAGTCTTGCAGGGCTGACTGCGCTGCAATAGCTGAATAGCTGTAACTGAACTGAAGAATACAGAACCGGATTCATGCATATATATTGCCCCTCTCTCCCACCGGTGCTGCGTGAGAGAGGCGGGCATGCTAGAGTGGTCTGGAATGTAAAGGGATGTGAGCGTGACATAGAGCTGGAAGTGGCGAAGGCATCGAAAGGTGCTACAACAAAGCGGATTCCTCCCACGAGTACTGCAAGAGGATTGCTGCAAAGGGCTCGAAATTTAGAGCTGGTTCCATGAGTAAATAAGTTAATATAAAGCCACAAGCTGGGACAGTCCTATAACTGCTTCTTTTTTGGAGGTTAGACTGTATGAGGCTCCTTTTCTTACTGAATGGGCTGATAAGAGGCTAGAAAAAGTGCTTAGTGCTTTTTGAATTAATCCTGCAAGGGGCTGCCACAGTTTTGGACTGATAAGCTTTTAAAAAAAGGGGAAAAAAGAAAAAAGGAAAAAGAAAGGGGGAAGAAGGAAGGAAAAAATATATATGGTATTCTTTGAGCTAGCCTGGTAATAGGTGGATGAAGCAGTATTTCCTTTCCTGAGTGGGCTGATACAAGTTGGAACACTCATATAATTGCTTAATTTGGGAAGATTAGTTTGTACTGGGCTTATTAAAAAGCCTTTCTCTTTCCTCACTACCAACTGGGCTGACAAGCTGCTTTTTGATTTAACCTTGTAATGGACTGCTATAGACTGGGCTGACAAGCTGCTAGAAAAGAATATGGTCTTTCTTGAATTAGCCTTGTAATAGGTGGATGAAGCAGTATTTTCTTTACTGATTGGGCTGACACAAGTTGGAACACTGTATAATCACTTCATTTGTGAAGATTAGTCTGTATTGGGCTCATCAAAAAAGCTTGTTTTCTCTTACACTACTGACTGGGCTGACAAACAGCCAGAAAAAGTATTTGGTACTCTTTGAATTAACCTTGTAATGGGCTGCCATAGATTGGGCTGACAAGCTACTAGAAAAAGAATATGATGTAATAGGCTGATGAAGCAATATTCTTCTATGCAGGTTGTTGCATGGTAGAGACAAAAGTCATATTTTTCTGTATGTGAAAAGTCATAAGCCCTTCCATAGCAAACAGTTTGGCTAACCCTGCCATTGCAAACAGTTTGGCTAACCCTGCCATTGCAAACAGTTTGGCTAACCCTGCCATTGCAAACAGTTTGGCTAACCCTGATCGGTAGATTACAACTGTTACCAGCAAGTTATATACTAGGAAAAAAGAAAAGAAAAAAAAAGGGGAGGACAAGATAAGACTCTGAAGTTTGCAATTTGAATTGGCTAATGATTTTAGCTCTCAAATTTATATAAGAGAAAGCAAATAGCTACTCTGTGGATTTTAGTACATGAGTATAGTTATTAGTTAATAACTTTGTAATCTTTTTTTTTTTTTCATATAGGAATTAGATTAAGGAAGTAAGGGACAAAAAGAAAATTCAATAGTATAACATCAATAAGGAAATTCTTATTTTTTTATTAACACAATAACTAAAGTTTTCACTATTATTGAGGGATTTTACTGTTGAAATATTCTAAGGGCAAAAAGGTTTGCTTATGGATACATTTCTGGGGTCTAACAAAATGCCTCCTAAACTAAAAAATAACCAAAAGAAACAAAGAAGACCTTCAGAAGGTTTAACTGAATCCTCAAGTTTAGTAACAGAAAGTGTTAGCCCAGATAAAGATTCACACTAAATTGTTCAGCAAATATCTGCAATTTGTATTCCTAAAATAGATAACTTGCAAAAAGGTTTAGACAATATTACTGAAGAAATTAAACAAATCACCACAAGATTCACAGAATTAGAAGAGAGAGTATCAGATGCTGCGTGAGGAAATTTGGAGGAAATCTCCTCATTATATTCTAACAAAATGGAGAGTGTACTCAAACAGAATCAAACACTTTATCAGGGAGTGGAGGATTTACAAAATAGGTCAAAACGTAATAATGTTTGAATATTAGGAATACCAGAAACAATTAAAGTAAATGAGCTGATACATTTCTGTGAGGCTATTCTACCCAAATTATTAAATTTCCCAATGGAAAAATTAAAAAATAGTGTGGAACGGGCTCATAGAATAGGACCGGAAAGGCAGAGCGAAGACAGCAATCAATATCCTAGGTCATTGTTAGATTGGTACATTTTCAAGTAAAAGTGGCTATATTACAAGCATATAGAAAAATGGCAACGGTTAGTTATGAGGGGTCTAAATTGCTTATCTTTCAAGATTACTCTCTGGATCTGACAGAAAAACGTAAGGGATTTTCTACATTGTGCACAAATTTAAATAAAGAAGGCACAAAAGCTTTTCTTTTGTACCCTGCAAAATTAAAAATTCATACTGATAGGGGCACAAAATGTTTTGACTCCCCTCAAGAAGCACAGAAATTTTTAGAATTAAATCCCAGGTAAAAAAAAAAATTCTTTTGATTATATAACCTCAGGATCCGATTAAATAATATGCACTGGTTATTTAAGGAAGTGTTTTTTAATATGTTTCTCGTCTATTGTAATTTATGGCTGGTAAACACAAAGAGTTTTACAACTCCTGGTGGGGAAGGGATAGTAAACCCAATATTGTTGTTAAAGGCGACACCACAAGTTAGCCGGATGTTTGAAAATTATAAATGTAGGTTAAGATGCACAATGAGGGGTGGTTTTTTTTTTTTCTTTTTTTTCTTTTCTGCTCCTCGCTGCTCCCTCCCTCTCCTCCTCCCCTCCCATATTTATTTTGAATTTATTATGGTATGCAGTATTTAAAATATGCCTTTCAAGATTAGACCATGCCATTTAAACTCACGTCATGGAATGTGGGAGGTTTCATTCTCCTATCAAAAGGCACACAAAACTAACTCACTTAAGAAGATTAAATACAGATGTAGCATTCTTACAAGAGACGCACTTGTCCGACCAGGAACATGTAAAATTACGTAGGGACCATAGTCTTCTCCTCTTATTTTAGAGCAAAAAGGGGCGTGGTGAACTTGGTGGGTAAACGCCATGTGGTAGAAGTGATCAATACTATTACAGACCCAGAAGGAAGATATGTTATAGCTCAAATTAACATAGGAGGTGGGATATGAACTCTCTGCCACATTTACGCTCCAAATGAAAAATCTAATAGATTCTGGACTAAATTAGTCAAGACGCTGCTTCCATTTCAAGATAAGAACTTGATTGTTGGAGGAGATTTTATGCGATAGGTTAAGATTAAGTCAGAGGATTAAGCAGCATTCTCAGTATAGATCTCCGGGGAAATTTGAGGAAATTTTTTTTCAAAAATTAAAAGAACACTTACAATAAGGGATATTTGGAGAATACGTAATCGGATGGTAGGGATTATTCTTGTACCTCAAAAGCTGTGCCTACTCTTTCAAGGATAGATCTATTCTTAATTTCTAATGCACTTATTCCTAAAATTGCTGGAACTAAAATACATAAAATAATAGTTTCAGATCATGCACCAGTAGAATTATCTTTTCAAGATAAAGAGATACGTAAAAATAGGAATACATTCAGATTTCCCTATTATTTATACTCCTTAAAAAAAATTCAAAACCATGTGATACAATCATGGAATGATTATGTAACAGACAATCAAGAACAATTAGATAACCCAGAGTTATTCTGGGAAACTGCTAAAGTGGTAGTAGCAGGTAATATAATCTCTGTTGATTCAAATATGCGAAGAAATGCACGATTGAAGTTACAAAAATTGCAAAAGAAATTAGCTAGAGTATACCATGACTATTGTAATAATCGGTCGATAATGACACGTGATATATACTGGTTATGTAAAGAAGAATTAGATGCATACTTAGCAGAACAAACAGCGCAGCCACAATTAAAAAGCAATAGTAGGTATTATAGATGGGGAAATAGATCTGGCAAGTTTCTAGCTTCTTTAATTAAGGCAAGATCAGCACTCAAACACATAGCTGCGATTAAATATAAGGGCATTATTTATAATACTCCGGAGGATATTGTGAAAGTCTTTGCTAAATATTTTTCAGAATTGTATACAAAATATAGGTTCTCTACCCTTAATGGAGAAATTTTGGGAAAATATTAAACTCTTTAAGATCTCAGAGGAACAGTTGGAAAAATTAAATGCCCAAATTACAATACAAGAAATTGATAAGACAGTTGCGTCATTAGCGAATGGAAGCACCGGGTCCAGATGGACTACCTATTGAGCTATATAAAATACTACACAGATAACTCCTATATTGAGTAGACTTTTTAATGAATATTTTCAAAAAAGTAAGATACCCTCTCAGTTTCTCTAAAGCGCTTATATTTCCCTAATTTTAAAACCAAAAAAGGAGGAAGACAAACCAGAATCTTAGAGACCAATTTCTCTGTAGATTTTAAAATTTTAATGAAAATATTAGCAGAGAGATTAAAAATAATTCTTACAGTTCTTATTAATCCGGAACAGACAGGGTTCATGTTTGAAAGGACTTCTGTGAAGAATTTAAGGAGATTACTTCATACAATCTCTCATTTTTGGGTGGATACTACCCTGAAGGATACAAGAATCCTGCCGGAGGCCTTCCTGCTGTCTTTGGTTTTAGGGGTCCATTTGTCTTGATGATCCAGATCCAGAGTATATATATTCGAATCCAATAACTTACATATTGATAAATGGGATTTTTTCAACAGGAGTTAATTTGCACAGAGGAACAAGACAAGGCCTTGTCACCTCTTCTTTTTAATCTAAGTTTAGAACCCCTGGCGATAAAATTAAGGCCGGCTTATCCAGGCATAAATATTGAAGGAGTAAGACTACAATTAGCCTTGTACGCGGATGATGTGTTACTTTTTGTTGAAGATCCAGTGAGGTATGTCCCAATAATTCTGTAAGTATTAGAGGCCTTTGGAAAGCTGGCAGGGTATAAGGTGAATATGGCCAAGTCTGAGATCCTTCGGTTAAATAAAAATAAAAACAGTAAGGACTATTATAATTTTCCATTTAAAGAAGTATATCAAACTTTGACATATTTGGGTATACATTTGACTAATAATCCATACTTGATAATATACAAGTTAAAAATCTCTAAGCAATGTGTAGAAAAAATAACTATATTAGAAAGCTGGCTGCATCTTCCCTTATCCTTAGCTGGGAAAATTGATCTTATAAAGATGGTAATACTACCTAAATTATTATACCCCCTACTGATGCATCCAGTTCTACTTACAAAAAGAGACTTGCAAATCTTAAATACTGCAGTTCGGAAATTTCTTTGGAAAGGGAAAAAAGCAAGAATTGCTCTTAAGGGCCTCCATTACATATGCAGCGTCGCCCGCAAAATCCTCCACCGCCAGATTTTACGCGATTGTGGTATTACATATACGGCGTATATTTCACCCGTCGCCCGCAATCATTACTCCCATAGGCTAACATAGAACCGCGTCGCAAATCGGTATCCAATATCCAGCGCAAGGACTTACGTGCCGAAAATGGAGAAATCTTACTCCATTTTTACCTTGCCATAAAAGGAAGCTGAAGCAAGCCTTGCGCTGAGTATGGGAGCACCGTAACTCCCGAAAATGCCTGCAAAAATAAACTAACACCTAACGCATGCGCAATGTCCATCTACCTGTCAACCGCAATCCCCCACGGCAATAACTAATAAAGTCTATTAACCCCTAAACCGCCATAGCCCACAACGCAATAAACCTAACTCCTAACCTAACCTACCCCCCCTAAATAAACTAAAATTAACTAATTTACAAAATACTAAAGTTACTATTAAATATTAAAAAAAACAAAATTTATGCTTACCTGATAAATTTCTTTCTCTTGTGGTGTATCCAGTCCACGGGTTCATCCATTACTTGTGGGATATTCTCCTTCCCAACAGGAAGTTGCACGAGGACACCCACAGCAGAGCTGTCTATATAGCTCCTTCCCTAACCCCCACCTCCAGTCATTCGACCGAAGACAACTAAGAAAAAGGAGAAACTATAGGGTGCAGTGGTGACTGTAGTTTTAAAAATAAAAATACCTGCCTTAAAGTGACAGGGCGGGCCGTGGACTGGATAAACCACAAGAGAAAGAAATGTATCAAGTAAGCATAAATTTTGTTTTCTCTTGTAAGGTGTATCCAGTCCACGGGTTCATCCATTACTTGTGCGATACCAATACCAAAGCTTTAGGACACAGATGAAGGGAGGGAAAAGGCAGGAACTTAAACGGAAGGCACCACTGCCTGTAAGACCTTTCTCCCAAAAATAGCCTCAGAGGAAGCAAAAGTATCAAATTTGTAGAATTTAGAAAAAGTATGAAGCGAAGACCAAGTCGCTGCCTTACAAATCTGTTCAACAGAGGCCTCATGTTTAAAAGCCCATGTGGAAGCTACCGCTCTAGTAGAATGAGCTGTAATTCTTTCAGGAGGCTGCTGGCCAGCAGTCTCATAAGCTAAACGGATTATGCTTCTCAGCCAAAAAGAAAGAGAAGTTGCCGAAGCCTTTTGGCCTCTCCTCTTTCCAGAATAGACAACAAACAATGCAGATGTTTGACGAAAATCCTTAGTAGCTTGCAAATAAAACTTTAAAGCACGAACCACTTCAAGATGGTGTAACAGACTATCCTTCTTTGAAGAAGGATTAGGACACAGAGACGGAACAACAATTTCCTGATTGATATTCTTATTAGATACCACCTTAGGAAGAAACCCAGGTTTGGTATGCAAAACTACCTTATCTGCATGGAAGATCAGATAAGGGGAATCGCACTGTAAGGCAGATAACTCTGAAACTCTTCGAGCCGAAGAGATAGCTACTAGGAACAGAACTTTCCAAGATAAAAGCTTGATATCTATGGAATGCAAAGGTTCAAACGGAACCCCTTGAAGAACTTTAAGAACTAAATTTAAACTCCATGGCGGAGCAACAGGTTTAAACACAGGCCTGATTCTAACCAAAGCCTGACAAAACGCCTGAACGTCTGGAACATCAGCCAGACGCTTGTGCAAAAGAATAGACAGAGCAGAAATCTGTCCCTTTAAGGAACTAACCGATAATCCCTTTTCCAATCCTTCTTGGAGAAAAGATAATATCCTAGAAATCCTGACCTTACTCCACGAGTAACCCTTGGATTCACACCAATGAAGATATTTACACCATATCTTAAGATAGATTTTCCTGGTGACAGGCTTCCGAGCCTGAATCAAGGTATCAATGACCGACTCAAAGAAACCACGTTTTGATAAAATCAAGCGTTCAATCTCCAAGCAGTCAGACGCAGAGAAATTAGATTTGGATGTTTGAATGGACCTTGGAGTAGAAGGTCCTGCCTCAGCGGCAGAGACCATGGTGGAAAGGATGACATGTCCACCAGATCTGCAAACCAAGTCCTGCATGGCCACGCAGGTGCTATCAAAATCATCGAAGCTCTCTCCTGCTTGATCTTGGCAATCAGACAAGGGAGGAGAGGAAATGGTGGAACACATAAGCCATGCTGAAGGACCAGGGCACAGCTAGAGCATCTATCAGCGTTGCCTGGGGATCCCTTGACCTGGACCCGTAACGAGGAAGCTTGGCGTTCTGACGGGACGCCACCATCAGATCCAGTTCTGGTTTGCCCCATAGTTGAATCAGCTGGGCAAATACCTCCGGATGGAGCTCCCACTCCCCCAGATGAAAAGTCTGCCGACTTAGAAAGTCCGCCTCCCAGTTCTCTACTCCTGGGATATGGATAGCTGAGAGATGGCAAGAGTGAACCAATAGAATTTCAGCAGCTCTTATCCTATTGGCTGATTTGAACAGCCAATAGGACTACAAAACATTTTATATTACAATCTCATACTGTTTAAAGGGACATGAAAACCTAATTACGGCTCAATGGAAACGAGCCAATAGGCACTTATACTTCTGGTATCTTTTAAATCTTGTGTGTGATTTTCAGCCTATACAGTCTTTCCTAAGGGAATGTGCCGTTCTCAAGAAAAAAGAAAAAAATTGTAATAAATTTTTAAACACACCAAATGCAGCAAAAGCTTTAATGGGACATAAAACCCACAGGTTTTTTTTTTAATGATTCAGATAGAGCATTTGATTTTAAACAACTTTCCAATTTACTTCAATTATCTAATTTGTTTTGTTCACTTGGTATCCTTTAATGAAAAGGATACACGGTAGACTCAGGAGCTGCTCATTGGTGGCTGCACAAATATGTCTCATGTCATTGGCTCACCCACTCCATGCAGCTAGCTTCCAGTAGTGCATTGCTGCTTCTTCAACAAATGATACCAAGAGAATGAAGCCAATTAGATAATAGACGTAAACTGGAAAGTTGCTTAAATTTATGTTCTCTATCTGAATAATAAAAAAAAGAAATATTTTGGGTTTCATGTCCCTTTAATATCCCTTTAAGAGAAGATAAGGCCTTTGTAGTGAACAGTCATAATAGATCCATATGGACATGGTTCTGATTGGAATGGTTATTGAGGGTCTTTTGATCTGTAGCCCAAAAAGCTTAAGAAATATACTTATTTGGCAAAAAAGTTGTATTATACTTTGTAAAAGTTGCAGTTTCATGCAGCTTCCAATTAGTATTTAAAGTTCCTTTAAGGCAGAAAAACGTTATTGTATAATCCTGGGTGACTCACTTCATGGTAGGTCTATTCTTGGTTAGATAATTATATTAACTCGTGCTGTGTGCTTACTTACACATGAAATTACATTTGTTCCTGTTTGCAGAGCAAGCACAGGACATTGTTTTCCACATCTATAAAACACAATCTTCACTTAAACCAGCTTATATTTGAAAGGGTTTTCTATAATATTGAATTATCTAGTTATAGTCCTAACTTCATTGTAAAGTAGGGTTTTTCTTCTTCTTAATAATATTGATTTCTATAGTCATTTGCATTCTCACAAGTTTAGCAACCACATCTCATGCCCAGAATGTCAGAGATTGAGTATACTGAGATCTTACTGCTCATAACATCTTGCTCTGAAAATGTCATCATCAATCTTGACAGCAGACAAGTCTGAATATTGTTGTAGTTAGGCTTAGTGTAAGGACCAGAGTAATAGAAGAACTTAGGAACATGTTAAATCCATTTGCAACCACCTATGGGTTGCAGTAACTTGATATGAAACACAAATGAGCAGGCAATTTTAAAGGGCCATTATACACTCATTTTTTCTTTGCATAAATGTTTTGTAGATGATCTATTTATAAAGCCCATAAAGTTTGTTTTTTTTTTAAAAATGTATAATTTTGCTTATTTTTAAATAACATTGCTCTGATTTTCAGATTCCTAACCAAGCCCCAAAGTTTTATGTGAATACCGTCAGCTACCTTCTCCAGCTTGCTCCTGTTTGTGTAAATGGTCTTTTCATATACAAAAGAAGGGGGAGGGGGGAGTGTCTGATATTTCCCACTTGCAGTGGGCTTTCCAGCTACCTTTTCAACAGAGCCAAACTGAAAGCTTCTAAGTACGTTTTTAAACAGTTTTATACTGGATTTTTATATCAGTATCTGTGCATCTTATTCTTTATAGTAGTGTCTATTACATGCAGTTATATGAAAATGAGTGTATACTGTCCCTTTAAGCAACTTTCTAATGTACTCCTATTATCAATTGTTCTTTGTTCTCTTGGTATCTATATTTGAAAAACAGGAATGTAAGCTTAGGAGACGCCCATTTTTGGTTGAGCACCCTGGGTAGCGCTTGCTGATTGGTGGCTACATTTAGCAATTTTATTTATACAGCATAGGAGAGACAGCAAGTAAAAACGTAAAATACTTCGGACAGGAGCCTGAAGTAAAAATCTACAACCACCTATTTCTGGAACTACAGCTACCATTGGGATTACTGGTTGCCCAGGTTTACAACAACATTTTGGTGGCAGAACAGCCACATTTTAACAGTTAAAGGGACAGTAAAGTCAAAAATAAGCTTTAATGATTCAGATAGAGCATGCAATTTTAAACAACTTTCCAATGTAGTTGTATTTTCAAATGTGCTTTGTTCTCTACATATCTTTTGTTGAAAAGCATATGTACATATGCCCAGCAACAGCAATGCTGCAGCTGATTAGTGGCTACACAAATTTTTCTCTTGTTATTGGCTCACCAGATGTTTTTTGAGATAGGGCCTTTTAGTGCATTTCTTCTCCTTCAACAAATGATTCCAAGAGAATGAAGCAAATTTGATAACAGAAGTAATTTGGAAAATTGTTTAAAATTGTATGCTCTGTCTGAATCCTGAAAAAAAAAAAGAGTTGTATGTCCCTTTTAAAGTGTAAATTTTCAAAAATGAAAGCCATGTTTTTAAAAATACTTTTAAAAACAGGGGCACTTTCATTCATGAAAGTTTACATAGCAGCCGTTTTTTTTAAAATACTTACCTTTTATTCCTTGCAAGCTTGGAACACCGGAGCAGCGATTCCCCCACCCCCAAGGTCTTCTCTTCTTACGTCAGAAATTACGAATCCGGCTTCCTCCAATAACGGCTTACCCCCTAGAGCAAACATTGCCTGAGGCCACCCCGTGATTGGAGGAAGCTGGATTCGTCATTTCTGACATAAGAAGAGTGGACCTGGGGGCGGGGGAATCGCTGCTCCGATGTTCCAAGCTTGCAAGGAATAAAAGGTAACTATTTTTAAAAAAAATCGCTGCAATGTAAACTTTCATGAATGAAAGTGCCCCTGTTTTTAATAGTATTTTTAAAAACAGGGCATTCATTTGTGAAAATTTACATTTACTTAAAGTTTTACTGCCAACTGGATAATACACACGCAACAGACTATGTTACTATATGTTTATTTTTTATTATTTTCTACAGCTATCGGTAGTTTTGGAACCAGAATCCCACGTACACACTGTCAGTGGACTCTACTTCGTCTTTCCTATCAACTACTTATCCCCTATATTTTCCCTTCACTTCTTACAGCAAGGCAGCAAAGTTTTTATGCCAAATAAAAAAAATGTAGGCTAATGGTGACCAATCTTGGTGTTTCTTATATATCTGTATAAACTGTGTTACCTCAGATTTAGCCATTTTTTTCTTTTTAACCATGTTTCATTCACCTATGAATTTCTAATTAATCTGGCAGAGTACACAAATTAACAGTGGTGACGATCTTGGTGGTAATAAATAATAATATTTATAATACTGACACACAATAAAATAACTACCTGAATTCTTTTTTTGCCCCCTTTTCCTGGAATGTATCTCTGAAATCTGTTGTTTTTCCAATTCTGAGAACTGTAAGTGCACAATGTAGACTTCACAAGCCTCATGCCAATAATCTGGCTTCAACAGAGGTGATCAGATAAGAAGCTGCAAAACAATACAGGTTTAACTAACAAAATAACTGTGGCTAGCCAGTATCAACTCCAGATTGGGAGGTTGGCTACTGAAAAAAAAAACTATATTGGGGCATGGCTAGAAAAATAATATTTATAATATTGACACACAATAAAATAACTACCTGAATTCTTTTTTTGCCCCCTTTTGCTGGAATGTATCTCTGAAATCTGTTGTTTTTCCAATTCTGCGAACTGTAAGTGCACAATGTAGACTTCACAAGCCTCATGCCAATAATCTGGCTTCAACAGAGGTGATCAGATAAGAAGCTGCAAAACAATACAGGTTTAACTAACAAAATAACTGTCGCTAGCCAGTATCAACTCCAGATTGGGAGGTTGGCTACTGAAAAAAAAACTATATTGGGGCATGGCTAGGAAGCGGCCATGTAAAGTCGCAAATAATAAAGCTCACAGAGCTTTTCAGATAATCCGTCGGTTATCATAGCAGTTATCTCTCATCCTGCCTAGCATAAATCTAAATTCATTAATGTTTCCTCATTTGAATCCTACCGAGATTTCTCACCTAAGCTACATAGGACCTGATATAGCCCGTTGCGAATCTTAGGCGGCGGCCTTCACCTGTGCTCGCAACACCCCGCCCCCCGGCTTGCCGGGTTAAGCAGCTCTGAACCTGCTGTCATTATTGACACTACACCTATATATGCTAATGCCTAGATTCTGGATTGAGAACCTGAACTATGGCTGATTCTCTGTTGACTGTGGATAGGAAAAGACCTTAACCGCATGAGAAACCAATAATCAATTAGAGCAAGATGGATGCCAAAATACTGGACTAGCTAACCTCGCTAGAGCACTTCAGACGACCGCTTCAACAGCCTCCTTAATCACATATCCCTCTCATGGAAGGACACATCTGCCATACCTGTTTATGAAAACATGGAAAAGAGGTGCAGGGTAGCGCTAATGAAAGCACAGAGCTCAATTTGTATATGGTATATCTATACTAGTATGGTGATGTATAAAAAATATATGTCTAAAAAAGATAATAACTATGTGAATCTTTAAAAATGTATTATACAATAATCGTATAATCATATAACAATAGTGCCGGCACTGATTAAAACAGTATAATAAAAGGACATAAACATAAAATACATAAACAATGGGTGTTGATTTCAAGTAATATTGGCAAAAAAAAATGGCAAGAGAAAAAGTTAGCTTGCTAAGTATTTTGGCAGCCTAAACTTCAAATGTGTCCGTATTGGATAATTCACAAATGTTCTCATATAGGGCACATTAAATTACCGTCTCTGCTATGTGTGGAGTTGTCCGTTGTTTTTATTAAGTCCCGTGACTTTGTGCAGAGTGATTCTCCTGGTGTAAGTAGAGCAAGTATTAATGTAGAGAGCACGCTGGTAATTGTAATCCTTCAGTGCTTGCTGTGAGTGATCTTGTAGCGTCCTAGGGTAATGGCCACAGTGGCAGATGTAAGGGTAGGTCCTGGGACCGAAGGTATTAGCTGATTTCTGATGCTTTGTTTGACAGCTGTACCAAACGAGTCCTATTACCCTTACAGTATCAGAGTCGGGAGTGTGCTTCAAACCCCAGATGTATTGCGGTAATCATAAGGTGGACACAAGCGGTAGGCAGATCATGGGCCGGTTAATTAAGCATATATCAGCCTCTGTGTATTGTGAGAGGGATATTGCACCGTACCTACTGTAACCACTTGAATCAGAGTAGAAGTTATGTGCAGACGAGCAAATCTACGCGTTTCAGCCCGATAGGCCTTTATCAAGATGCTCGTTCTGTGTTAATCCAGGTTTAAATGTCTATAAGATCCTCCTTATTGGTTGGGAAGTACCCTCCTTGGTGGGTGTGTTTCCAATTGAATTAACAGGTGTGTTTGATGTCATTCAAGATTTGGGAGCTTGTTTTCCAATTTGTATGGGAAAAAACTTTTTCTCTTTTTAGACACATTCGTTACAAACCTTGCAATAAATTGTATGTACATATGTACAGGGAGTCACAATTAAATATAAAGCATAAATATAAAGTGTACAGATATTCCATATCTATCTCTCATAGGTGTAATATGTATGAACTTAGAAAATCGTTCTTAGAAAAAAACGATCTATGTGATGTCGTATTTTTGCTATGTTGCGTGTAATCGTGATCTTAATATATAACCTAGGAAAGTGACAGCAGAAATTTAAGAGAAAATGAAGAGTTCACTTTGACATATCAAATGAGAAACAATGTTTCGAAATGTGTGAATGCAGAACAATTTTTTGGTATAGGAGTACTTTTGTTGAATAAATGAATTTAAAGGAGTTAATAATATAAGGAAAAAAGTTAATAATAATAATATAGAATGCTACGTTAAATTGAAATATTAGTTTAAATTTGTATGATGTTTATTTAGATAATATTGGACTATGTAGTAGCTCATATAAACATCAAATACTTTGATATTAATCAAATGGATTTTTTTGTACTAGATGTTAATTGCATTTGCTTAACTGACTTGTATATGTTACGAAGGAATGCAATATTTAGAAGGCTTATCAGCATTATATGTAGTGACTATTCTAAGTTACCTATTATTACTTTAACTTACTTTGAAGATATATCAGTCACAAAAAAGTGTGAATATGGAAAAAAAAGGCGAGCTCATAGCGGTTTTTTCAAAAAACTCTAAAGAATTCTCTGAAAGCTTTTAAAAGGTATTCAATATTGTTTTTAATGAAACATATGCTAATATACTTGGATAGAGTGTACATATTAGTGTTATGTGAAGTTTTATGATCTTAAAGGGAAATTATTTTGTGCATAGAAGAGAATTTTTGTGTAATCATATATTTAAAAATGGAAGTGAATTAGTTAGAAGGAATTTTTAAACTTAATATACGGTGCCAAGATGTTGGAAATTACTCCTTGAGTTTTTGTTTATGAGTTTTTATATAAGTGAATTTAGGTCCAGCTCTGAATTTAAACCGTGAGGGTGTAAGGTATTATAGTGGAATATTAGTTCTGCTTCTTTTCTCATGAGTAGTTTGTTCATGTTGCCGCCCCTCTTATTAATGGTCAGCTTTTTTATGCCCCAGAATTTAAAATGTTTAAGGTTTCCCTGATGTATCTCTTTAAAATGTGAATATAGTTTGGTGTCTGAGGCTCCATGTTCAATTTTTAGAAGATGTTCACGTATTCTATCTTTGAGCATTCTACTTGTTTGTCCGAAGTAGGAAAGTGAACAGGAACATTGTATACAATATACAATGTTTCTATCTGTACATCTAATGACTTCTTTGATTTTAGTTGAATATTTGGTAGTGGGGGATTTTAGTTCTTTGAGTTTGGTGCTGTATTGACAAGATTTACAAGATATGCAAGGGTAATATCCACTTAATTCTTTACCTAAAAGATCTCTATCATGTGCTTGTTTACCCCTTTTAAATTCACTTGGTGAGAGTATCATTTTAAGGTTCCTAGCTTTTCTAAAAATAATATCTGGTTGATTTTTGAGGTTGTGGCCTAGAATTTGATCTTGTTTGAGTAAATTCCAATGTTTCTTTAGGATTTTCTTAATTTCTAGATGTTGTGAACTGTAATCTGTTATAAATGGTATGAAAAGATCTTCTGAATTGTTGTTCATATTGACATTTCTTTTATGATTTTTATTTTTGTTTTTTAGTAATGTCTCTCTATCTATGGTGGCTACCTCATTCATTGTTTTTTTGATACTGAGCGGGTTATATCCTTTCTCTATAAATCTAGTAGTTAATATTTCTGATTGAAGATTATAATTTTCTAATGAGGAACAGTTTTTTTTAATCCTCATAAACTGACTTTTGGGTATGTTTGATTTCCATTGTGTTAAATGGCAGCTCTCAAAGTGTATGTAATTGTTGGCGTCAATATCTTTAAAATATGTTTTGGTATGGATTTGGTTATTAACTATTTCGATTTCTATATCTAGGAAATGCATCTTTCTGCTACTGTATTCGTGGGTGAAAGTAATACCCATATTATTATTGTTTATATCAGTCATAAAGGTATCTAATAGTTCTATATCACCCTTCCATATCAGAAATATATCGTCAATGTATCTGCAATAGTGCACGAGGTTCGCCCCCCATGGGCCATCATAGATGTATGTTTTTTCAAATGAGCCCATGAATAGATTGGCATAACTGGGGGCGAACCTCGCGCCCATCGCAGTCCCTTTTATTTGGAGGAACAATTCATCATTAAATAAGAAACAGTTATTTGATAGAATAAACTTAATGCATTCAATTATAAATTTATTTTGTAATGATGGGAGTTCATTATCTCTATCTAGAAAAGTTTTGACTGCTGTAAGTCCCAGTTCATGTTGGATATTTGTGTAAAGTGAATTCACATCACATGTGACTAGAGTATAGTTATCTTGCCAGGTTAGATTTTTGATAGAATTAAGAAAATGTGTTGAATCTTTGAGGTATGATTGTAAATTTATGACATATTGCTGTAAATAAAAATCAATGTATTGTGATAAATTACTAGTGAGTGATTCAATCCCTGATATTATTGGGCGACCTGGTGGTTTTGTCCGGTGTTTGTGTATTTTTGGTAAGAAATAAAATGTTGGAGTCTTAGGGTGAATTATAGTAAGAAAGTCTAATTCTGATTGGTTGATAATCCCTTCTTTTTTAGTATTTTGTAAAAGGACATCTAGTTGTCGTATCTGTTTGGGGAGCGGGTTTATAGATAATTTTTTATAAGTTTCCATATCATTGAGCAATCTGTAAGATTCTTCTATGTAGTAACTAGTATCCATGACTACAATCCCTCCCCCCTTATCTGCCGGCTTTATTATTATTTCCTTTATGTTTTTAAGTTCTTCTAGTATTTCAAATTCTTTTTTTGTGAGGTTATTTTTCATTGGCTTAGTCAAATCTAATGATGTGAGATCTTTCTTAATATTCTGTTCAAATAATTTGATATGTTCACGTTTCTCATTGATTGGGTAGAAGTCTGACTTAGGTTTATAATTCGTATGTATGTAACTGTTATTATCAGATTGTTGTTGATATTGTATTGGGTTCTTAAGGAAATATCTTTTAAGTGTCAGCTTACGTATGTATTGATTTATGTTGATTAGCGTTTCAAATTTATTCATTTTGCACGATGGTGCAAAAGTGAGGCCCTTATTGAGGACCTCTTCTTGTTTTTCATTTAATTTTATTTTACTCAAATTGAAAATCCCTGATCTTATTGGTATTGTCTTTTTGCTGTTTTGTTTTGTGTGTCTTCCCCCTCTTCTGCCTCTAGTCTTCTTTTGTTTTGTGGGATTCTTTGTGGTTTTGCTGGTTCTTGGCATTCTTTTGAGGGCCCCGCTTTCACGGGGGAATGCCCTAAAAAAGATGCTCCCTCAGATTTATTTCCTTGTTTTTCGTAATTTCTACTCAAGAATGTTCTGTCTCTATTTGGTGTTACTTGTAGGGGTTCGAATCTGTTTTTTACAGGGATTCTCCAATTTTGGTTATAGTGGTTATAGTGGTTATAGTCCCTGTAGTGTGGTAAGTCATTGTAGTTTCTTCTATTTTGTATTGGTTGTGGTTCATAATTGTAATTATCTCTTCTATTATAGTTGTTCTTGTATTGGTAGTTGGATCTATAGTGTCCATAGTTGTCGTTTTTAAAATTTGGTTTAAAAGGTCTTATCTGATGTTCTGTGTGTGTAAATCTGTCGTAATAGTTGTGATGAAAGTTATGTTTAGATCTGTCTTCATTCAGATACTGTGGTTCTTGGTTTCTATCATATGTGTCCCTATATGTTCCCTGATTTCTATTCCAATTAGTCCTTCTATTGGGGGTGTAAATGTGTGGTGCACTCCTTGCAGTGTAGTTAGTTTTTTCTTTCCAATTGTATTGATTAGTGTTTGTTCCTGTTTTATTCTCATCGTGATAAGTCTGTCTTGTATTTTGCTTATCTAACTTTTTATTCTGTGGAGTTTGTAATTGGTTGTGTATTTTGGAAGAATTTTTACTAAAAATAGTAGAGAGATCTTTTTTATGGGTAATTAGTAAATTATCTGTTGTAGTGTCACTGTGTTCTTCATTGTGGGTACTATTTTCTTCTACCCCTTTGTAATCTTCAGTGTCTCTGTTGAATTTTGAGTTTTTTTGTATAATTATATTCTCCTTCTGTTCTGAAAGTTTGCTTATGATATCTAGTTGTATTTGTTTATATTCTTCAGTGATATCTGAGTTATTAAGTGTATTTTTTAACGTATCTATCTCATTTTTGGTATCTATGAGATGAATCTGTCTTGCTTTAATAATTATTTTCATGAGTCCTAAAGATGCTGTTTCTAAGGTTTCGAACCATTCGCTGGATAATGTGTCTGGTAGGATGAATGTACAGCTCTTTTTGAGTCTTAGACCCCTCGGTACCATGTTTAAATTTATATAATTTTGTATATATTTTATCTCCAGTGTGTGTTTAATTTCTTTAAGGAGTAAATTTTCAAGGTCAGAAAAAATTTCATCTAAGTTTGATTCAGTGTGACCTTCTGGTGTAATTGTGATATTAGTGGCAATATTTTTTAGGATCTTATCCCTCTGTGCAAAGATCTCCATTTTATAGGTGTGTGAACAAAATTCTATAAACGAAAAATTTTTGTGTCTATTAAAAGTGACTGTGAAATATAAATTCCTATCAAACAAGGTGTTTTTTTTAAAAGTGAATTCAGTGAAAGAAGTATTAATCCGATTATTAAGAAATTCTTTTAAAAATTATTCTTATTTTAGACCTAAAAATTGGAAATATAACATATGGTGTGAAATAGAAAAAAAGAAAAATTAAATTTCAAAAATTGCTTTAGTCAATCTGCTTGATGGGTGACGTCCAAAGCTGATTAGTATTAATAAATCTTAATGTTATGTATCTAATAGTGTAGATAGTGTTGATGTAAAATCAAATATGAACGAAAGATTCAGAATATATTTCTAATTGGAAAATATACCTTCAGTCAAAGTGTTTGAAGAGTGAGGTCACACAATTGGTGATAGTACTGTTGATATAACTGTATTAATACAAGTGTTTGTAAATAGTGTACAATAAGAGAGAGTGGATCTAAAACAGGAGATAAAGGAAAAAACTGCAAAAGTAAATGTGAAAGATACTAACACTCTCAGGCTCTGTAGCTGACCCAGAACATTAGCGAATCTCCAAAACGCTAATGTGAGAAAACATGGAAAAGAGGTGCAGGGTAGCGCTAATGAAAGCACAGAGCTCAATTTGTATATGGTATATCTATACTAGTATGGTGATGTATAAAAAATATATGTCTAAAAAAGATAATAATATGTAATATGTATATTGTATACAATGTTCCTGTTCACTTTCCTACTTCGGACAAACAAGTAGAATGCTCAAAGATAGAATACGTGAACATCTTCTAAAAATTGAACATGGAGCCTCAGACACCAAACTATATTCACATTTTAAAGAGATACATCAGGGAAACCTTAAACATTTTAAATTCTGGGGCATAAAAAAGCTGACCATTAATAAGAGGGGCGGCAACATGAACAAACTACTCATGAGAAAAGAAGCAGAACTAATATTCCACTATAATACCTTACACCCTCACGGTTTAAATTCAGAGCTGGACCTAAATTCACTTATATAAAAACTCATAAACAAAAACTCAAGGAGTAATTTCCAACATCTTGGCACCGTATATTAAGTTTAAAAATTCCTTCTAACTAATTCACTTCCATTTTTAAATATATGATTACACAAAAATTCTCTTCTATGCACAAAATAATTTCCCTTTAAGATCATAAAACTTCACATAACACTAATATGTACACTCTATCCAAGTATATTAGCATATGTTTCATTAAAAACAATATTGAATACCTTTTAAAAGCTTTCAGAGAATTCTTTAGAGTTTTTTGAAAAAACCGCTATGAGCTCGCCTTTTTTTTCCATATTCACACTTTTTTGTGACTGATATATCTTCAAAGTAAGTTAAAGTAATAATAGGTAACTTAGAATAGTCACTACATATAATGCTGATAAGCCTTCTAAATATTGCATTCCTTCGTAACATATACAAGTCAGTTAAGCAAATGCAATTAACATCTAGTACAAAAAAATCCATTTGATTAATATCAAAGTATTTGATGTTTATATGAGCTACTACATAGTCCAATATTATCTAAATAAACATCATACAAATTTAAACTAATATTTCAATTTAACGTAGCATTCTATATTATTATTATTAACTTTTTTCCTTATATTATTAACTCCTTTAAATTCATTTATTCAACAAAAGTACTCCTATACCAAAAAATTGTTCTGCATTCACACATTTCGAAACATTGTTTCTCATTTGATATGTCAAAGTGAACTCTTCATTTTCTCTTAAATTTCTGCTGTCACTTTCCTAGGTTATATATTAAGATCACGATTACACGCAACATAGCAAAAATACGACATCACATAGATCGTTTTTTTCTAAGAACGATTTTCTAAGTTCATACATATTACACCTATGAGAGATAGATATGGAATATCTGTACACTTTATATTTATGCTTTATATTTAATTGTGACTCCCTGTACATATGTACATACAATTTATTGCAAGGTTTGTAACGAATGTGTCTAAAAAGAGAAAAAGTTTTTTCCCATACAAATTGGAAAACAAGCTCCCAAATCTTGAATGACATCAAACACACCTGTTAATTCAATTGGAAACACACCCACCAAGGAGGGTACTTCCCAACCAATAAGGAGGATCTTATAGACATTTAAACCTGGATTAACACAGAACGAGCATCTTGATAAAGGCCTATCGGGCTGAAACGCGTAGATTTGCTCGTCTGCACATAACTTCTACTCTGATTCAAGTGGTTACAGTAGGTACGGTGCAATATCCCTCTCACAATACACAGAGGCTGATATATGCTTAATTAACCGGCCCATGATCTGCCTACCGCTTGTGTCCACCTTATGATTACCGCAATACATCTGGGGTTTGAAGCACACTCCCGACTCTGATACTGTAAGGGTAATAGGACTCGTTTGGTACAGCTGTCAAACAAAGCATCAGAAATCAGCTAATACCTTCGGTCCCAGGACCTACCCTTACATCTGCCACTGTGGCCATTACCCTAGGACGCTACAAGATCACTCACAGCAAGCACTGAAGGATTACAATTACCAGCGTGCTCTCTACATTAATACTTGCTCTACTTACACCAGGAGAATCACTCTGCACAAAGTCACGGGACTTAATAAAAACAACGGACAACTCCACACATAGCAGAGACGGTAATTTAATGTGCCCTATATGAGAACATTTGTGAATTATCCAATACGGACACATTTGAAGTTTAGGCTGCCAAAATACTTAGCAAGCTAACTTTTTCTCTTGCCATTTTTTTTTGCCAATATTACTTGAAATCAACACCCATTGTTTATGTATTTTATGTTTATGTCCTTTTATTATACTGTTTTAATCAGTGCCGGCACTATTGTTATATGATTATACGATTATTGTATAATAAATTTTTAAAGATTCACATAGTTATTATCTTTTTTAGACATATATTTTTTATACATCACCATACTAGTATAGATATACCATATACAAATTGAGCTCTGTGCTTTCATTAGCGCTACCCTGCACCTCTTTTCCATGTTTTCTCACATTAGCGTTTTGGAGATTCGCTAATGTTCTGGGTCAGCTACAGAGCCTGAGAGTGTTAGTATCTTTCACATTTACTTTTGCAGTTTTATACCTGTTTATGAACACAGTTGACCTACTAATATCCTCACACCACCACCGGAAGAAGAGGGCGATCCTCTCCCCTCCTGCTACTACAAGTGGATCATGGTCCAAGCATGCAGTTACCTGGTCGTACCCTTGGTGCGGCCTGCCTGAGCAAAGCCACACAGTAACCCCCATCATCTTGCCAAAAAGAGTCTTACAGCAGGCCCAGAGCTTGCTACGGGAGCGCTCGGTCCCGCTCCAGGGCGGCCGGTTGGGACAGGGCCGATGTGGTAACAACGAAGCGTACCAACGGCCCACATTTGTTTTCCACTCTTTAACCACAATTCGGAGGCAATGACTTGAGAGAATCCCTGAGACAAATCGAGTGAAACGAGAATCATATCCTACAGGTACCGGGTTATCCCTAACCATTTACACATTTCCTGGCACCCTTGATTACCTTCTCAACAGTTCTCTGCATGCAGCCCTAAACGACCTAAGCCTTCCTTCATCTGCTGCCATGGGATTACCAAAGGTTGGGATTAGGTAAAAGGACCCAGTTCCAAATGAATCCATCGTCCTTTACATTCCTTCCAAGTGCCAAACATGATGGGTTACAAGTCAATTTGTGTCACTATGTTGTGAACTTTTGGCATGCTATTTACTACAAGGAAACTTTCTTTGACTTTACCTACACATGATATACCTACAATGGGGGATTACTGTCAGTTTTACAAGTCATCTATTCTTATCTGATTTAGATTGCATCTCTTGTTATTCACACTAGTAAAGCTCTTAGATATCTTGCTCATTATATCAACCTATAAGTTAACCGCTTTTGCTCGCCTTGGGTCACATATGTAAAATCAGACATATACATGTTTATTTAGTGTTCTGGTTTATAAATTTCAAATATTAGAGTAAAAGTAGGATGGTGGGTTTATAGTGTTGATAAGTTCAGTTTAGGTCCTGACCATGATTGGAATGTTGTGAAAGCACTTGTTATATCGTTTTGGTTCTAATTACTATTCCTGTATTAGCATTGTTCATATAACTGTGGAGACGTGGATATTTATAGGGGCTACTTGGGTATGCCTACATTTTTAAGTCCATCTTAGCCACAGTTTGATAGTTTCCTATCTCAGTTTACAAAATTAGCCACCTGTTTCATAGCAGTTATCTAGGCATAGTCTTTAACTTTTCACACTAGTTACCATACTAATCTCCCACTAATAGAAGATGCTGAATTGCTCTAAAACTATCTTAAAACGCTAATTAGCTTAAATCCAAGATCGACTTGGTTTAATTCCTCTTTCCTTAAATGTGATCCCTATTTAGTTAGGTCCATAAGTGACCCTTTGTATACTGGGAGAGGTCCATAACTGCAAAAAAGAGGTTCCAATATAACATGTTCAATATCATTAGCGTAATTTCTCTCAATGTTTGTTTGTATTTTTATTCTGCAATGTGCCTATCTCCATGTGAATTCAACATGTTTAAAAATGTTGTTATTATGCCATAATAATGGTAAATGCTCTTTTGGATTTGCTGTAACATCTTTATTTTACTTTGTGTTTCCTATCACCTCAATAAACCATTTAAGACTGAAAAAAAAAAAATATTCTTTAAAATATTTATTTTAAATGCTCAGCATCTGGGAACATTACAACTGGTGCTCACACGTTAATCTGATCTCTAGTCTTTCCTTCATGGTTTCATGTTTTGATATTCTCTGGTACGCTCCAACTCTATTTTTCTGTATTAAAGGGATGCTAAGCACACTTTTTGCTGTAATGCGATTAAAGCATTGTAGTATTATATCCTAAATTCTTCCCTTCTTTATAAATTAGAAGGAAAAAAAAACATATATCTGCTTCCAGCCCCCTGATGACTTTGCCTCACCTAATAGAAGGTCAATGGTAGAGCCATGCAGATTCTGTACCAAGTGTCTATAGACTTTAATAGACCACAGTGAGCGCCTGATGCATTGCAACGGAGCCTGTAGATTATTGTGAGCACATACTAGTTATATCAATGACCTCAGAAAAAGACGCATATTCAAGTCTTTGTGAGCGCATTTAAAATGCAAAAGCTTTGTTGATCCAAAAGTTAAAAGGCTTATAAGTCCATAATTGCATAGTTAATGGGTTAGGATGTCTTGTCTAATGCATTCAGCCTCCCTTTGGGCAAAACTCAGACTCTAAAAAGATCTGTCACGTCTGTTAAGAGTCTTTGGTGTGAGTTTAAGATATCTCATTGGCAAGTATCAGACAAATCCCACAAGATGACTTTCCTATACAACTCAAACAGCATACTGGTTTTTAAGGACATGAAACCCAAAAATTTTCTTTTATGATTTAGGTAGAACATAAAATTTTAAACAACTTTCCAGTTTACTTCTATTTTCAAATTTGCTTCATTCCCTTGGTATCATTTGTTAAAGGAGCAGCAATGCACTACTGGTTTGTAACTGAACACATGGGTGAGCCAATAACAATTGGTATATAAATGCAGCCACCAATCAGCAGCTAGAACCTATTTTTTTTGCTGCTCCTGAGCTTCCCTAGATAAACCTTTCAGCAAAGGATAACAAGTGAAGGAAGCAAATTAAATAATAGAAGTAAATTGGAAAGTTGGTTAAAATTGTATGTTCTGTCTAAATCATAAAAGAAAAATTTGGGGTTTCATGTCCCTTTAAAGATTAATTAAATACAGTAGAATTTTAATAATAAATGAATGCATTCTTGTCATGCACATCTGTCTTGCAGTGTGGGAGTCTCCTTTCTGACTTGGATTCTGGGGACCCCCCCCACTGCAGATGGCGCAAGGAGACTGCAGTCCCTTTCCCCATCTCTGGCTCTGTCCTGCAATGTCACCACGAGCCCCTTGTTGAAGTCATCAGGGGGTGCTGTAGATGATAGTTTGTCTCAACTAATAAAAAAAATTGTAAGAATCAAAATAAATGGAAGTGCTAAGAGAATGTAAAAATGGTTGATATTTTGTGAAATTCTATATAGGATAACTTTGGGTTCAACTATTTTTTATTTTCTTAAACATTTTTTGCTATGCTAAGTGATTTTGGACAGTTATAGTAACAAGCATACATTTTCAAAATGGGTTGAGCCACCCCCTGTGAATTCAAAATTTTGCGTAATTTTAAATGTATGTAATATTTTTATGGTTAGATAGTTTATACCAACTAATATTCTGTATTAATTGCAAGATGGTAATAGTGACAAAATAATGACAACTGATGCTAAATGCAGGACAATATTTAGGAAATAATGATTCTCGTGCTGCTATGTACTATGTACACCACAGAAAATGACACAAAATTTTAAAAATGTTTGCATTTCATATAATGGTATTTTGTTATATTTCTGCAAACTAAAGTTATTTTCTAAAAATTCTTGAGGTATAATTTGTTTGGGTACCTCAAAAGAACAAAAATTGTGTAAAAATGGTCAGCAGAGAAATGGTTAAAAAGATGATATAGCATTTACTCAAAAGATCTTTAGATATTTCTTTTTCTGACAAAATGTCAAAAATTTCTTCCATTTCCCTGTGTATCATGTAACAGCCATCAGCGAATCACAGACTTATGTTTACACAATGGTAGCTTTTTGCCTCAGAGAGTGTGCACATAAAAAAAAACATGCATAATTTGATAATGGAAGTGAAATGAAAAGAATTTAAACCTGCATGCTCTATCTGAATCATAAACATTTCATTTTGACTTTAGTGTCCCTCTAAATTTTATATATGAATTCATAGCTATTTTGATGTGTAAACACCCTTCTAACTTCATAAAAGTAAACAGGTGATGGTTTTTCTTGCTCTAAGCCATTCAACATCAGATCAATATGTAAAATCCCTTAAAATTAAAACTGCTCTCACACACCTCTCTGCTGTACTTATGAGTCAGACATACACCTCCTGCTTTCAAGTTTTTACTTATAGAAAAAAAAAGACGCCGCACAAACATATGACTAATAACATAACTCTGGCTCCTCCTTAATACGCTTAATAGAAAGATTAATTAGCTAACTGGTGATGTGCCTCAGGCACATGTTCTTAAAGTGATGGTAAACAAAGGATAATTACAAAGTGCCATCAAAAAGAGCAAGTAAAAAAAAAACAGTAAAGTGTTAATCGTCCAGACTTTTTTCCCCCGAAGTCAAAGGGTATTTTGAAAACAGAATAATGCATATTACCTTGTAATTCCAATATGAGTAGATATTTATTAAATTATATAATTATTATTTACCATCACCTTACAGTGATGGTAAAGTTGCGTGTCTGCACACCCAGCGTTAGATAAATATCTTTAATTGAATATGACTTTCATTCATGACTTTTTTATTTTTTAGAGCATTACTAGTATTATATTTTAAAAGTCCGATTTCGTTCTCTCCGTAGTCCAACCGGCTCCGTTTTTTTTATCCTATTGAAATCCAGGCCGTTAGGCAACCTGGACTTTTACTGACACTCCCTATTCCTCTAAAGCGCATGCGCAAGTCATTGCTGTCTGTCAATGATTAAATGCGTGCTCCCGTGTTATACATCTGTGCTAATCACGCTAAGAAATTCCCATTGTTACGTCAGTAAGATAGTTGGATTGATTGGTAGAGGAGCACAAGCCCAAATCGTACGTCCCATGAGCGAGCAAAAATAGTGACATATTGAGCGGGTTGGACCTCTCTTGGCAACGACTAGATCTTCAACAGGAAGTAAGACATGGAAAAAGCAAATAAAGGTAGACGATGGTTTACAAAAGAATAGATTATAAATGTTTATTATGAATTTTTGCAGAAATAAAAGATAGCGACTATTGCCACACAGTAATGATATACATAAAGAGTGGACAGCAACTTTACCATCACTTTAATAATAATGCATGCCAGATTTATAAGATAGATCAACTAGATAATGGGAAAGAGTCCACAGCCGCATTCATTACTTATGGGAAATAAGAACCTGGCCATCAGGATGAGGCAAAGACCCACCAGCCAAAGGCATAAATACTCCTCCCACTTCTCCCATCCCCCAGTCATTCTTTGCCTTTCATCCCAGGAGGTTGGCAGAGATGTGTCAGAAGTTTTCTTTTAAAATTATTTTTTCATATGTCCCTTATGGAGGGTGCTACCCTTCGACATGGGACGGGAGTTTTAAGTAGTCCTGTTAGTCTCTCGTGGAGGGCCTAGGCGAAAGTGAGAGTCCAGAGATGCAGTGGGAGCTTCCCCTGCGACACCATCCCGACTCATATTCACAGCTCCGTTTCAGCACTTGGCGTTGCCGAACTTCGTTTCGCTACATGCTGTCTTCTCTCAAGTCCATGACGGAAGCAATGCTATTATTCGTCACACTTGAAGGCCCGTGTTCCTGTTCCACGGCATAGATTCCAGTAAGATTGTTTCATTTTATTCCGTTATCTGTAATGTGATTATTATGACAGTTAAGCATGGGCCTCGCTGAGGCACCTTCTGCTCCGATCTGGGAATCATGGGATAATTCCTCCTTAGGGTGGATTAGTGAACGGGGTAGGGTTTTTTATCATGTTTCTTATGTGATTCAACCTGCTTGTGTGTGTGCATAGGGGCTCTGCAGCTGAGACATATGCCTAGGTGGCACATATTGGCTTGTTCTTTCGGTTGTGGTTTACACGGCCTAGAACTATACCTTCGGGTTATGCCTATTTTATTCAGACTTGAAAAACTTTTTCTGTGGGCCTGGTTTTGCCGCCCTTTAGTGGAGCGTTTTTTTGGGATTCACGGGCATCTGGTGACCGGGCGCTTTCTTACGCTTGGGTGGGGCTTCTTCTCCTTCCGCATTCCTGACTGAGTGGCGACGGCGGAAAGAGTCTGCTCCGCTGAGGTCTGGTCATAGGAGGTGGTGAGTGCCCCCAGCCATTGTGGGTGTCAGTCGTTTCCTTTTTACAATCCCTGTTTATCTTGTGCAATCTTAAGCCATGGAGGATTCCAATGCCGGGACTATTTTTATATCAGATCCTGAGTCGCCCTCGGGTAAGGATTGTAATTCTGAGTCGTCCTCGGATGAGGACCGTAATTTGGCCCTGTTATCGCAAGTCTGCCAATCTTGTCTCTCGCGCCTGAAAAGTTTGCAGAGTCTCATTGGCCTCTGGGGGCTCTGCTCCTCAGGAGGCGCCTTCCCAATCGCATACTCCTTTTACTTTTAAAGTTCCCGATGTTAATGTCCCCTCCACGCAGGGTGGATTGTTTCCCCCAGAGATGGCAGGACATTTGCGATTTAATATTTTAATGGCACTGATTCGCTTGCAGGACCCTGAAGTTTCCTTGCAGTTATGTGCCTGCCTGCCTATTCCGGCACTATTCTATTCCCCCCGGGGGTGTTTGTTCCCCCTTGTTGTTCTTTCCGTTATAGGATTGTGCGGCTGCGTGTCCTATTAAGACCACTTTTTGACTTACTGGGGGATCCTTTCCTTTATGGTCCAAGGTCTTCTCAGTTGTCCCAAGGTTTTACGAGATAGGCTAGTGGGGATGTGTCTCTCCCCGGTTGGTCTACTGTGAGCTTTCCCAGTCATTTTGTTCTGGAGGTTATGATTTCCGTTTGGCAGGTCCTGCGGAGACATAGTTCCTTCTGGGCGGATGCCTGCGGGTGCCCTTGTTTTTCTTTTATCCGGTCCGGATTATTTTTCTTCTGCGTTCCCTATGGGAAATCTGGGATTGCTTGATTTAAATTCTTCTGTGGAAGCTGTCCCGGATTTCTTCCGGAGTTTTGTGTGTGACCTGTTACTTAATAGTAACACATGTTGCACCTGGCTGGTCCGGCGGGACCTGCTGATTATCTTGTTCAGTTATCTGTTTTTATACAACAACAACAAAAAACACGCTTTTCTTCTGGACCTTCGGGTCTGGATGTCGGAAACGCTTGGGCTGGCCCGTATCAGTCCGCACCCGACGTCGGGACCGGTGGTATCCCACTGCGTCCTTTCGCATCCCTAATCCTATAGGTGTGGTCCTTACTGCGTGGAGCGGTTAGGCCCTTTTGAGCTACTGTGATGGTTCTCCTAGGGTTTTTGCCATCGTGTAGTTTAGGATGTCATGCGGAGGTGGCCAATGTCCTTTACACCTCCGCCCCTGGGAGCTTTTTAGGCTCTGATGGGATTTTGGATTTTGATTTGAGGTGCTTGTCCTCGTTGAGATAGCCTGCCAGCGGGTCTGCCTTGCCGATTGTGTTAAGGGGGCTAGAGCGGTTGCTCTCAGTCTTGACCCTTTTTGTGGGGTTCTGGGAGGTCTGTATTCCTTTCTGTCCTAAGATTTGCGCTGGTCACTCAACACTTTGGGCGTTCTGTGCCTGTACAATTATTTGTAGATTGGTTTGGTGTCCGGGGGACACGTGCTCCCTGTCTCGGGGAAGATTGCTGTTGGGAAACAGCAGCAGTTATTTTACTTTGTCTGCTGGCAAGCTATTGAGCCTAGGTGGCCTAGGGGTTAGCTTGTCCGTCTAGCAAGCTGCAGTTCTGGAATTTGTACTCAGCTGCGATTACTTGTTATTTTAGATCTGATGCCTGTGGGCTTGCCCTTAGGGATTGTGTCCTCAGGTCTCTGGGGTTCTTTCCCAGGGTCTGGTCGCTTTTCTTAAGTGTGCCTGGTGGTCCTTCACTTCCTCTTGTGTAGGGGTGGGGTTCGGTTGGTCAGCTATTTTGGCCTACAGTTAGCTTTGCTACCCAGCTTGCAGAAGGCTGTTGTTGTCTCCAGGGCAACAATTGCTCCTTGAACACTAGCATGCGCTTCAGGGTCCCTTGTGAGGCGTTTTTTCTGAACCCTCTGGGGGAGTTGGATCCTTGGGATCCCTTTGTTCAGAAAGGTTGATTCAGGAAGGATGTCCTGCTGCTCAGCAGTCTATAGTGGTGTAGTGTGGATCTGCGCAGTTTCAGTTGCGCAGGAGCAGGCTGTTTTGTATCCGTTTTCGAATGGGGGCTCTGCTTATTGTGCAGCACTAGTTTTTGTCATCTTTTTACTATCTCTCTCCTGAGTTTTTCTCCGGCTATGGAAATTTTTCCTTGCTTGTTAGGCGTCCTCAGTCTCTTGTGGTCTGGGGTGTGGGACTTGGGTGGGGGTTTTTTCCTTCACGTCCTCCTTTATATGGTGACGCGTGTCCACGCTATCTCGCTGTTTTTGCGTTTGCTGGTCATTGAGATTGTTTGTTTCTCTTCTGGCCCTTTCCTGACTTTTCATGTAGTCTGGTCGCGTGTAGCCTACTGTGTGGTACTGGGTTGTCTCCTTGTCACCCTGGACGTTGTTCCTTTTCTTCTGTCTTGTATCTTCCCTCTGGGAATTTTTATTCGGGGTCCCTCGCTTGGTTGAGGGGCTTCGGCGGGGTTGTTGCCCCTGACAGATGCTGTCCTTGAGGTGGGTGCACTCGGTTGGGGCCACTCGTGGTTCTATCTAGGTTCTTTGGACTGTTGGTAGATTTGTGTTTTTGGGACAGCTTTTTGTTTTCCAAAATCTTTGTTGATCCCTGTTTCGGACGAACTGGGATTTTGTTTTCTTGGGAATCTGTGTTTAGGTTGGTGCCTTTATTGGTCTGCCTCTTACCCTCCCATTTTGGCATTCTGTGTCCTCTTTGGCTTGGGTATCAATTGCCCATAAGTAATGAATGCAACTGTGAACTCTTTCCCATTAGGAAGAAAAACATAAATTATGCTTACCTGATAATTTTCTTTTCTTCCGTGGGAAAGATCCACAGCCCCTCGCACGTTTTTTTGAGGCGTTGTTGTTTATCTTCTGACACCCTTTCACTTTGATGCTTCTTCCACTTTCCTTGTTCCTCTGCTGAATGACTGGGGGATGGGGGAAGTGGGAGGAGTATTTATGCCTTTGGCTGGTGGGTCTTTGCCTCCTCCTGGTGGCCAGGTTCTTATTTCCCATAAGTAATGAATGCGGCTGTGGACTCTTTCCCACCGAAGAAAAGAAAATGATCAGGAAAGCAAAATTTATGTTTTTGCTATTTTAGTTAGCAAAACAAATTCCAATATCATATACACAAAAGCGTGAAATATATACATTGGTTGAATCGAAAGGAAAATACCAGCTTCAAATTATAACAGCACTCACTGCACTGCAAATAGCAAAAGAAAATATCACATGAAAGATGAAAAGGTGAACATACTAAAGATGCTTTTCAAGTGTTTTTAGTATTTCTAGACTACAAAACAATGCAAATTACGATAACAAAATGTTCTTAAACATCTATTTTTTTCTGTAGATCCTTTACAATTCAGTGCTGATTTATACTTTCCATATATATAAATATCACTTTACAATCCCTTCAAAGGGTGTTAGTGAGGTGAGAATCACAATTTTCTAATTCTCAGAGTTGAATATGCCTGCTGCAGACTTCTCAAGGTTAGACCTGATACATATCTTTCCTAATTGGCTTTAGCTGATAACATCTGCAAAACAATGCACTTTATACTAAAAATATTTTCCAAAATTTTCACAGGAAATTTTGCTAACAGCATTATGAAGTATGGGTGCATTATAATACTTTACAATAGTTTAACATTTGCTGTTATGTATAAATGTTACTTAAACTATCCAAAGCACATATTAAAGGGGCAGTAAACACCAGAATGTGTGTGGTTTAAAAAGATACATAATCCCTTTATTACCCATTCCCCAATTTTGCATAACCAACACAGTTATAATAGTAATATACTTTTTACCTCTGTGATTACCTTGTATCTATGCCTCTGCAAACTGCCCAGTTAATTCAGTTCTTTTGACAGACTTGCATTTTTAGCCAATCTGTGCTCACTCCTAGGAGCTTCACGTGCCTGAGCTCAATGTTATCTATATGAAACACATGAACTAACACCCTCTAGTGGTGAAAAACTGTCAAAATGCTTTCAGATTAGAGGCAGTATTTAAAGGGACATGAAACCCAAGATTTTTCTTTTATAATTCTGATAAATACAATTTTAAACAAATGTCCAATTTTCTTCTATTATTTAATTTTTAATTTGCTTCCTTCTCTTGTTATTCTTTGCTGAAAGGTTCATCTATGAAAGCTCAGAAACAGCAAAGAACCTAGGTTCTAGCTGCTGATTGGTGGATGCATATATATACCAATTGTCATTAGCTCACACATGTGTTCAGTCAGCAACCAGTAGTGCATTGTTGCTCATTTAACAAAGCATACCAAGAGAACAAAGATAAATAGTTAATAGGAGTAAATTAGAAAGTTGCTTAAAATTGCATGCTCTATCTAAATCATGAAAGAAAAAAAATGGGTTTCATATCCCTTTAAGGTCTAAGAAATTAGCATATGAACCTCCTAGATTTAGCTTTCAACTAAGAATACCAAGAGAACAAAGCAAAATTGGTAATAAAAGTAAATTGGAAAGTTGTTTAAAATTACATGCCCTATTTAAATCATGAAAGTTGTTTTTTTACTTTACTGTCCCTTTAATTGCATAATTGAACATAAATTGATTAAACATAGAAAAATACTTAACATTAGCTAATTTTAACCCCGTAAGCCAATTCAACGTGTATATAGGTCATGCAGTACTTTGGCTATCGTACCACACCACTTATATATACACGTTGTCGCTTCAGGATGCTCCAGCACGCTCAGCTGTTAAGTTACAGCCAAGATCTGGAGCTCCTGAAGCTTCAGGCATTTCCCGCATATGGAGCCGGAGCGCGATCGGTGCTCAGCCTCTATATGAGGGCAGTGTGTGTGTCACCGTCTGTAACCATCATTGCTGGTACTGGCAGGAGGTGAAGGCGGGAGGCGGTCCAGCAGGGGAGGCAGGAGGGAAAGAGAGGGAGTGGGAGGACCCTACCGACGAAAATAAATAAAATAAAGGGACAGGGAGGGATGGGGCAGCTACGCTAGAGAAAAGGGGATCTGGGGGTGTGGGGGACCCTAAACTGAAGATCGTGGGTGGGGAGACACTACGCTATGGAAAATATGTTAAGATGGCGCCTAGCAGTTAGAGGGGGAGGTTTAAAGAGCTGTTTGGGGGGGGGGATCAGGGAGGTTGGGAGGTAAAGGAGGATCCTACACTGCAGGAATTATTAAAAAAAAATATTATATTTAACCCTTTGAGTGCTAACGACGGCTCTAAGCCGTCGCAAATTGTCCCAGTCAGGTCTCTAGCACTCACCCACTTGAAGGCAATCTGGGTGCTCCCACCTACTCCCAACCCGGCGATCTGGGCTGAATAGTAAGAGGCATCACAGTACAGGGGCTTCACGATTCGCGCAGTGATGTCACTGCACAGCTTTATTTAAAATTAACAATGGAAAATATAGGGAAATTGGGGCATGCTGCTTAGAAGCCTGTATAAGTCTTGGGGATCTGGAAAAAAAAAAGTATAAAAAGTAAAAAATAAAAAAATAAAAAACTCAAATCCAGCTTAGCACCCAGGTGGGAAATGGCTTATCAGCCAAAGGGTTAAAAAAAAGCCTTATTTTCATACTGGAAGACTGTCTGCCAGTACCTAAGATGAAGGTTACCAGTGGTGGTGGGGGGATCAGGTAGGGATCAGGGGGTAGGAAGTGTCAGGTGGGAGGCTAATCTCTACACTAAAGCTAAAATTAACCTTTTAAACTACCTGATTAACCCCTTCACTGCCGGGAATAATAGAAGTGTAGTGTGCAGCTGCAATTAGGTGCCTTCTAATTACCAAAAAGCAATGGCAAAGCCATATATGTCTGCTATTTTTGAACAAAGGGGATCCCAGAGAAACTTTTACAAACATTTGTGCCATGATTGCACAAGCAGTATGCAAATAATTTATGTGAGAAACACAAAGTTTGTGAAAAAAGTACAATTTTTTTTTTTTTATTTGATCGCATTTGACAGTGAAATAGTGGTATGAAATATACCAAAATGCGCCTAAATCAATACCTTGTGTTGTCTACTTAAAATATATATATAGGTTTGACAGGTAAATAAAAAAAAAACAAGACTCTGTTTAAAAATGCTAAAAATTCTCTGGTATTTTGGGCAAGTTTTGTCTGAAAATCCCAGTAGTGAAGGGGATAATTCTGGCTTAAATTTTAGCCGGTCCTGGGATAACACTGTATATGACAGCCTTGCATTGTAGGCTGCAGACTCAAGCACTGATTGGCTCCACCAAACAAGGCAATTAGTGGGTGTTTGAAAATAAATTTACATCTTTACATGGTTCTCTTGGGCAAACCTGCAGTCGAAGTGGAGAAAAGGGTTTGATAAATCTAGCCCTAAGAATAGAGTTCTTCTCATACATTACAAAGAGCTTAAAACTGTATTCTTATGGTGTTGTATAGAGACGCCATTGTACTGAAAGAACGTGCACTTAGACCACAAGAGGTTTTGGTGCACTATGATTATGGTATTGCAGGCTACATGTGTAAACATTCAACCATACTCCCAGGTCAGACAGACAAGGGCAGGGAGTATGCATTCTTCTGTATGTACCCATGCTACACCTTCCCACTGCATTTCTAAACTGCCATTTCTTTCATTTCCATTTTTTTATGTCCTTGCTTTCCACCTCTTCTCCCCTATAGCTCTGTGTGTTGCTGCATTGTTCTGTTGCTCTTGATAAAGTAAACAAGAAACTGCTATCCACTAAAGCAAAAGGCCATTACTCCCTATTTAGCCTTTTACAGCTATCTACTGCTTTGGACATAATTGACTAGACACCTTTTATACATTCTCTATTCTTCTGGCATCTGAGACACAGTCCTCTCCTGGTTTGCTTCTTACCTGTCCAACCACTCATTTACAGTAGTTCTGATCCTTCGCCTCTCTCAGTAGTGGTACCACAAAGCTCTTGGCTCCCTTGCTTTTTTCAGAGCTGTTCTTAAAGTCCCAGTGGCACTTTTATACTGATGACACCAAAATCTCTTTTATTTCCTGTTATCGCCCTGTTTACTCAACCAGGTCCTCAACTGTCTGGAATGTCTTCCTAGATGTCTTCACACACTACCAAAACAATCTCTTAAAATAACAGAGCTTCTTCTAATTCCCCCACACTCATTTATCTTACAGAACAGGATCACTAAACACAGTAGAATAACAATCAGTAAATGCATAATAAGAATACAATGCAAAAGCACTTTGTTTGAATTTTAAATGAATAAAGTTAGTTACATTTTTCCTTTCACTGCATCATGTGACAGCCATCTGCCATTCACAGAATGCATATACTTATATTCTCTGAATCTTGCCCATGCTCAGTAGGTGCTGGAGTCTCAGAAAGTGTGCAAATAAAAATATTGATCACATTTAGATAATGGAAGTGAATTGGAAAGTTGTTTAAAATTGTGTGCTCTATTTGAATAAAGAAATTTTATTTTTGACATGAGTGTCCCTTTAAATTTGAAAACTCTGTACTAAAATCATCAATCCGTGTCTGTTGTCGTCTGATCTCACCGGCTGTGCACACCTATGCAACATCACCAGACTTTGCCCTTTCCTGATCCAAGACACTGCCAAATTATTAATTTACTCTTAAATTGTCTCATGCTGAATACCGCAGGCTACTCTTGGTGGTATTCCTCTCACCCCTCCAATATATAAAGCATACATCAGACTCACATCAGTAGCCTAGATCTGCCAGTCCCTACAATGGTTCCCTGCATACTTCAGATTAAAAATATTGACCCTCACCTTCATGGGTTCAAAAACCTTACATCCAGCTATATTTTCTCACTTATCTCAAAATACTCCTCAAACCGCCCTCTTCTGACCTACTTTTGTCCAACCCTATTATTACTACCTTGCTTTCTTATCTCCAATACTTTTCACATGCTTCTACTCTTTGGACCTCCCTATTCTGCCCCATAAGACTATTTTTAACCCTGTATAGCTTCAAGCATTCTTTAAAAACTATTTAAAGAGATTATTTTGTATTTGAAATAGCTGGTTTGCTCATTGAAATTACAACTTATTGCTCTCAAGAACAAGCCAATAATTTTCGTCATGGTGGTGGTTTTAATGAGCTGTTAAGCTACTTTTTTGTTTGTTTGTTTGTTTTTTAATCAGGACATTAAACACTTAATAGATTCCATGCACCTCCCTCTCATTCTGAGTGCCGCCATTAAGGCACCTTAGTTTCACTGCAAGCATCTGATTGGTCACTAGAGTGTGCAGCCAATGGTTGTGCTGGATTTAACAGTGTTCTGCACTTCCATTTCTAACAGGAACTGAAAAGTTCACAATTTCAGAATGGAATTACAGGCAAAGAGGACAAAATAAATAATGAAAGTATATTGCAGAGTTGTTTTATTATATACAATTTATCATTTTATATTACCATCTCAAAGTGTTTAATGTCCCTTTAATGCTCCTTGCAGGCCCTGGGGCCACAGCGCAGCCCTCTGTTCCCCAAGCTGTATATTGTTTGTGACTGTATCAAGATGACAAATAACATATTGTTAGAATGCTACATCCTATCTGCAGCACACAGGCTGTCCAACTTATTCTACTCTTCTGGAGCATTTCTTCTCAGAAGTTGGTTTATTCCTGTTCACCTCAGGAGAATTTGCTACAAAAATGTTGACTTGTAAATTATGACATTCAAAAAAAAGCAGAGGAACCAGAATAGTATTCCTATATTTAGCACTGATTATGTCGTCAGTTTTACATTCTGACATAGTATTAACTTGTTCAGTGCCTCCTCCAGTCACTGCCCCAGCTGTCCCCTTACCTGGATTCAGGAAGGTGCAAGTGACATGTTAAATACTTAAAGGGACATTAAACACAAATTGTAAACTACATGAATATGAACCTACATATATAAGGCTAATTTTGCAATGAAAAATGCAGCTTTATTTTATCAAATGAGTATATTGTTTTATGTTTATTCTTTTCACTGATTTCACTGTCCCCCAGAACAACAACAAACCTTTTTAAGCAATCACAAACTAATATTCAGATATAGCATAGATGTTGCAGAATGGGGTAACCTTTCCTCTTGTATCCCCTTAAAGTGATTGCAAAGTGTTCTTTAAAGGACCACTGTAAGCTCAATGTAAGTTCGCTTTTTACATTTCTTTAATCTTTTTTAAACATATTTTCCATAGGATGTCATTATGACTTTTCTACCTGATTGCTGCAATCTTCATTCTAAAAATTTAATTTTCCAAATCCACTCAGTGGGAATCTGCCGCTCCTATCCAATCCTGTGTGCAAACCGCAGTTTGAATATGGCGGCTAAATTTCTCACAGCGCATGTGCAAGATTGCGCAATGTCATTCCCTCCCAGACCTGGTGACGGTTTTGTGCGTATGCGAATGAAGAAAAGTTTGGCATATAATTATATGCATAAGCGGCGAATACGATTGGTTCATGTTTGCATACATGTAGGTGCGAAAATAGTGGGCTGGATTGCATGACATTATCATCGAAAAATAAAAAATTGATTTTCTAAGTAAATGAGGCTTCGATTTACAAGAGTTTGAGGTTAGTATAAGTTTACTTTAAAACACGTTATTTAGAATATGTGTTTTGTTTATACAAAAAAGGGCAAACGTTTGTAATCCTTTAATACACCATATATGAAATCAGTCATAAAACAGGGGCACTTTACATTACATTTTTAAGGACGCTTTCTTTAGAAAATATTTACCATTTAGAGATGGTAAACATTGTGCCGTTCCTCAGCCTGCATCTAATACTTTATTTAGCTGAGCAATGATGAATACTGGTTCATCCAATCGTTGCGTGCCCCATTTGGCGTCCACTTTTTGGGGCACTTTTAGAAAATGAACCAGAGATCTAATCTCTAGTTCATTTTCTGAGTGCTAATTGCTACCACAAGCTGGTTAACCAGTGCTCAGGTGGGGAAATCTTTAAATCTGGCAGTAATAGACATTCGAAGACTATGTTTGAGAAACAATGATATAAAGTCACAAGGAAAGTGTGTCACTTTAGCCATGTGACGGATAAAGGGCCACAGTGAAATTTCACTAGGAGATTTGCAGGATTGCCTCTTACTCTTTTTTTATTTAAAGGGATATGAAACCCAAAAATGTTCTTTCATGATTCAGATAGAGAATACAATTTTAAACAATTTTCCTATTTACTTCTATTATCTAGCTTGCTTCATTCTCCTGTTATCCTTAGTTGAAAAGCAGCAATTCATTACTGTGAGCTATTTAACACATTGGGTGAGCCAATAAGACGAGGCATATATGTGCAGCTCCTGAGCCTACATAGGTATCCTTATTAAACAAATTATATCAAAATTACAAAGCAAATAAGATAATAAAAGTAAATAGGAAAGGTTTTTAAAATCACATGCTCTATCTGATTTATTAAAGAGCAAAATTGGGTTTCATGTCCCTTTAAGTGATGTAGCTGGAGTACTAAGAACAAACATTTATGCCTGTAGGAGTCCCACGAAGTCCCTACGATTACTAGACTGGGATGTCCTCCATTACACTAATTTTGCATTGTCTCACTCCTGAGGCACGCAGAAATATTGTGGTCGCGCCAACAGAGGCGTGTGAACAGCCTAGGACACAGCCTCCATACAGGGCACGGCGCTGGTCCTTAAGGGCTGGTCATTAAGGGGTTAAATAATCAGTTTTATTGTTGTAATAAAAAAGCACTAAGCAGTGGGATGTACTTAATAGAAATTATTGCAATATATACTATTCATCGTTTTAAAAGGATTTTAACTAGTTTTTATTTTTTTCTTTAAACTTAATTTCTCAATTACTTCCTGTCACAGACCCACAAGGAAGCTGTGGTCTCTACAGGAATGCAAATGAGTACCTTTTTATTTTAATTGGTTGCTAGGAGACATGTGACCTAGCTCCAGTCAGTTTCTTGCCAATGCTCAGTATAGGACTTTTGCTGCAAAAATCATGTGAGAGTTGAACTTAAGTTGCTGAATAGTATGTCCCTTACCTCACTAAAGGCAGTGGCTACACTGAAGTGCTTATTTTGCAAGGAAACAAGTTGTTCACTGTTTTAACACAATCTGTTTCTTTTTGCTTCAACTTTTTTTTCTTACTAAAAAGAGCACTGCCTCATCTCCATTTAGTCCTGGGGAGAACACTTAAATCATTTTAACATATTAGTGAAAAATGTTTAAATCATTAAGAAATGCTTTAGTTAGAATATTTGTGTTGTATGTCATTTACATAAAAAAAAACTATGAAATAGGGCTGCAACAACTAATCGGTAAGATTAATCATAAAAATAGTTGCCAACGAATCGATTAGGTGGTTTGCGATTAGTTGGTCAGTTACGCGGCACCAGCTGCCTCACTCCAATGAACTCCTGCACATGTTATTTGTTCATTTTTTTTTTATATTCGATTAATCGGATAAAAATCAGCCGATTAATCGGATAGAAATACAATTTTTTGCACAATACCATGTTCAGGTCTTTATTGGAGTGAAGCAGCTGGTACCGTGCAATTAACCAACTAATCGATAATGAGAATAATTGGCAACTATTTTTATGATCAATCTTACTGATTAGTTGTTGCAGCCCTAAATATGAACAAAGTCTATATACGTCACTATTACCAGAAAACTACAGATGAAATATGATGTATGTACTTAGCTTAAGCTTAAACAAATAAGATCATTTAAATATTTGTAAAAAGTAGATACATTTCTGACTGGGAAAATATAAATAGAACCACAGCCTAGCAACAGACGTCGCTTGTATAAACATACATTAATATCATAATATGTAGTTAATGGGTACCAGACACTAAAATGAGAGTTGTCTACATTAAAAGGACATTAAACACCTCTTGCTTTTGTGTATACCTGAGCTTGTTCCACACTTTGCACAGAAGCCAGAAGGCAAATTTTATTACCTTTAAAGGGACATGAAACACAAATTTTTCTTTCTAGATTCAGATAGAGAATACAATTATACAAAACGTTTTCAATTTACTTCTATTATCAAATTTGCTTTGTTCTCATGTTATTCTTTGTTAAAGGGATATCTAGATAGGTAGAGTGCACGTCTAGAGCACTACATGACAGGAAATAGTGCTGCCATCTATTGTGCTTGCTTATGTGTAACATTGTTGTAAAACTGCTGCCATATAGTGCTGCAGACACGTGCACACTCCTGAGCTTACTTTCCTGCTTTTCAACAAAGTTTAACAAGAAAATGGGGTGAAAAAAATGATAATAGAAGTACATTGGAAATTTGTTTAAAATTGTATGACTTATCTAATCATGAAAGAAAAATGTGGGGGTTTATGTCCCTTTAAGAATAATTTCTACAACAATCTTTCCAAAAGAAATTATAGTGCCATTAAATTAACACAACTTGAGGATATCAACATTTCCTGACAAGTCAAATTATGTGCAGGTGATCTCTCAGAATATTAATGTTTGCTAAACTCAGATCTGCCCAGCCCAAAAAAACAACCTCTGTTAAGTAAACGTCAAAGATATTGTATTAAATACCAACAGCAATATGTTACTGTCAAATCTACTAGAAAAAAAGTATCCTGAAGAAATCATTCACAAATTGACCAAAAGACTTTAGCAAGACTAAGCACAGTAAAATAGCATAATCAATAAATGCATGATAAATAGACAATGCAAAAGTTTGATTTTAACATGAGTAGAAGATTTTTTTGACCAATTTCAAAGTAAGTTTAATTTTTCTGCCCACTGTATCATGTGACAGCCACCAGCCAATCACAAAATGCATGTAGTGTACATATATATTCTGTGCACATACTCAGTAGGCCTGTCAAAAATAATCGTTTTGACGATGCATCGCGATGCGGCATGAAACGATTCTGCATCGATGCGCTGAGGCGCGATAATCGATTAACGTTACCCACGTGACCAGCCTCCAGGAAAAGTAAAAGAAAGTGCGCGGTACATCGTTTTGACGTCACTGACGTCACGTCACCCAATAAAGCAACATGGGCGCTCCATGGGCGGTCTCTGGAAGTGCCGAAGTTACGCAGTAGGAGCAAAGCAGGAGTGTGTTGCCTGAGATTGATGATGGTGAATGTGATGACGATTCCGACTCCGAGTATACACGGCGGTATACTACAGCTACACGGCGGGCTCATTTTTATTTTGTGGGAGACAGAGGAGGAGACCTATGGTGAGAATTAGACTAACTAACTGTTTGTTTAGTTAATAGGTACCAAAACGTTGTACATTTTGCCAATTCCATGCCATAATTGCCATTGCCATGCCTGCCTATTGCCTCAACTGCCTACTACTTGCCATAGGTAAACTAATTATTAACTTACTTAAAGAGCAAATCAATAAGGGGTACACAATCACATTTATTACACAATAAGGGGTACAATTAAATACTTGCCTTATTTACTTAACGTAGTATGCTGAGCTGACTGAGGCTCAGGCTGCTGCATAATTAATTGCTGCATTATTGAATAATATTGCATATATAAAAAATGTATTATAAATAAATATAGTATACTATTATATTATTGTCTAATAATGTCTCTATTAGTCTAATCTGTATCTATTATCTACATGTTTTTCACATGGATGGATGGCCTGGTCTGAAGTTCTAATATTTTAATAATATATTAATTCAAGAAAGTGCATGCAATTTTAAACAACTTTCCCTATTATATAATTTGCTTATCCTTTGTTGAAATGCATAGCCTCCTCCTTGTGCACAAAGTATTATATACTTAGTAAGTAATGTGTGTGCTGTGCAATGCATTGCTAATATGTCATCAACAAACGATATCTGAGAAGTATGAAGCAAATTAAATAATAGAAGTTAGTTATGATGTTTATTTAAAATTGTATTCTCTATCTGAATCATGAAAGTAAATGTTTGGGTTTTTGCACCTTTAAGTGTGTAATATATTACAGTAACTTACAGTGTCAATGAGTGAGTGATGTCCCCTGCAATTATCACAATGCAATTTGTTTTAAAATTTATGTTCGCAAAATGTATGGCATTGGCAAAGTAGTTGAAGTTACTAGTACTTGTTGATTTTACATTTGCGGCTTGACATTTTGACAACTGGAACTTAGTGTATTTTCTTTTTTTTTTTTAACACTGACAGAGTTTGACGTTGACAACAACATCATCCGTCACATATGTACATGTCATGCTAAAATGACAGAGGGAGACAAAAAAGATAGAGAGATAAAAAATGCACCTAGCATTTTAAAAGCAAGCATCTGGGCACATTTTGGATTTTATGAACATACTGGAAAGCACGAATTGGACAAGACACACGCGGTTTGTAAAGCCTGTCACACAAAAATTAAATACCTAGGGAATACTACTAACTTGAGAAATCACGTTAGACGTTTTCACTCTGAGATGCTAACCCCTGCCGCTGCCGCCAGTGCCACTGCCAAGGAAATAACAAGACTAGCTGAAGCTCATCAGCCAAGAATTGATGCAATGCTGTCAACTTTGCCACCCAACTCTGAAAAAGGGAAGAGAATAACCAAAGCTGTGGCAACTTTCATAGCGAAGGACCTACGGCCTTACTCTGTTGTGGAAAACCTTGGGTTTCGCAACCTGTTGAAGACACTAGAGCCACGTTATAAGATCCCGTCACGCAATCACTTAACAGAAAACGTTATACCTGCACTCTACCAAGAAACAAAAGCTCAGGTAATTGCATCAATGAGCCAAGCCAGTCGAGTCGCACTAACGTGTGATTCATGGACTTCAGTCACGACGGAGTCTTATGTAACAGTAACTGCACATTACATTAGCAAGGACTGGAAGATCTTGTCGCATGTGCTGCAAACGAGAGCAGTTTATGAGTCTCACACGGGTTCTCATCTGGCGTAGCTACTGTCTCGTGTCGTGGAAGAATGGCAGCTGTCCGATAAATCTGTAGTGCTTGTGACCGACAATGCTTCGAACATGATTGTTGCTGCTCAAGTTGGAAAATTCCCTCATGTAAAATGCTTCGCCCATACACTGAATCTCGCATCCCAGCAGGCGCTGAAAGTGGCCACGCTCTCCAGGCTTTTAGGCAGAGTGCGACGAATATCAACATTTTTTCACCGCAGCACTACAGCAAACCACTGTCTGAAAGAAAAACAGAAATGTCTTGGCCTGAAGAATCATAAGCTGATAACTGATGTGACAACAAGGTGGAACAGCTCATATGACATGGTCGAGAGGTTCCTAGAACAGCAACCTGCAATCTGTGCCACATTGTTGTCTCCAGAAGTCAGAAAAAGTGAGTCAGATCTCTGCACTCTCAACGAAACAGATGTGTCAAATGCAGAGGATGCTGTGAGTGCATTAAAGCCAATGAAAGATGCAACCACACTGATGTCAGAAGAGCGCAATCCAACTGTTTCTCTCATTGCCCCTCTAAATGCACAACTGCTCCAGAACATGACAGACACCATGGGAGACACACCCATGATCCATGAGATCAAGAATGCCATCAAAACAGATCTCCTGAAGAGGTACAGCAGTGAGGCAGAGAAGAAGATACTTTATACAGCCTCTGCCCTGGATCCTCGTTTTAAGGGACTGCCTTTTATTCTCACAGAGGAGGAGAGATTGGAGATATACAGAGGAGTGACTGAGGAGGCTGCATCCTTGGAGGTAATTTTAATTGCATCATGTTTCTTGAAAAATTTATAAATTGAAAACAAACATAAAACATACCATCCATACAAAATAGGCTTAGCTATCACTGCAGTAGCTTGATTAGTAGCTAGTTTAATGAGTACAAGGTTTATTATATAAGTCAGTTTGAAAACGCCACAGTCAGTCAACTTTCCTCCTCCTCCGTCCACTCCCGAGTCCTTCCTAATAGATGTGAGCTGTTGCATGCATTTATTTATGCATTACTGTCTCTCTGAGCACACACATAGCATTAGCTGGCTGGCTGCTCGAGGTAATAATGAATGCTATTTTTTCTATTCTTTTGTTCAAACACAGATTGAGTGTACTAGTACAGTTACATCTAGGAGGACAAACGTGGACGAAGTGCCACTGCCTGAGGGAAAAGAAACTCTGGAAGAAGAATCAGCCATCGAGGAGGATAACCCTTCTCCTCCCAAAAGAAAGTCCACATCGCTTCTCATGACTTTGCTGGGACAGTCTTTCACTGACACTGAAGGTACAATAGAACCCAAGACCCCCTATGCCAAGGCTGAAGAGGAAATAGAGAAATATTGTAAAGCCCCATCTCTGCCTCTCACTGAAGACCCTTTGAAATGGTGGCATGTACATGAGGTCATATTTCCCCTCCTCTCTCATTTGTCAAAGCGATACTTGTGTATCCCAGGTACAAGCGTGTCTGCAGAGCGGGTTTTCTCCACTGCAGGAGATGTGGTAACGGCAAAAAGAAGCACCCTCAAACCAGAGCATGTGGATCAACTAGTGTTCTTACAGAAAAACCTACATATTCCATAATTCTGAGTAGTGATTCAGGTTTATAATATTAATATTTAATGTTTTTTGGCACATCCAGAAGAAAGTGATGTGTGCCCCACTGCCCAGTGCAGACTACTGTTAAGTTATTTTATATTTGTTACTGTTATATAGCTTATAGCTTTTTGAAAAATGAAGCTTAAAACCTTGAGTAAATCTTTGTTGGATCACAAAATATACTAGTACACTACACGACACGACCGACCACGTCACTCTGTAACAGTCACACACACACACACACAATACAAAAGAAACAACACACAACTGCACACACCTCATGTGTGCGTGTCAGTCAGTGTCACCCTTCACCATGATTCACTCTTTTTATGATGTGTGTTTTTTTTGGTATTGTTTGACTGTGTGTGACTGTGACTGTGTGTGTGTTGTGTAACAATATATTTGTGATCCCATAAAGATAATCAAAGTTAGTAAATCTAGTAGTTCAATGCTACTTGTTGTATAATGTCTATTACTACTTCTAGTGTTACTGTGATGTTTGCCAATCAGGAAGTGCTCTGTTTTGTAGATGTTGTGCTATTGTTTACAGCACACCCCTGTATTGTTTGCAATGCAGTGAGTGCATAGTGCACACTGCATAAGGGATTATTAATATTATTCATTCCCACTAAAAATTGTCTATTTTAAATAGACCCTTTAAGAAAGATATCATATGTTTTTGTTTATGATCCCAATTCCCAATCCCAAATGCCATCCCACCCACTCTCAGGCAGATCTGTAGGGGTTAACCGAATATAACCAACCAGTTAACAATAACAATGTGTGTACTGCAGTGTCTAACTGTCTCTTTATGAGTGTGTGAGTGTGTCTGTGAGTGAGTGAGTGCCAGTTTGAAAAGTTTGTATGTATCTCATTCTCTATGAGTGTGTGTGAGATGAGTGTATTAACTGCCTTTGAATGTTTTTGTTTGTATGTGATTGTGTGTCTGTCCCAGTGTCTAAGTGTCTATGAGTGTGAGTGTGACTGTGGCTGACTGGGTGGCTGTGGTGCCTTTGAATGTTTTTGTTTGTGTGTGTGTCCCACTGTGTCTCTAGTGTCTGAGTGTCTAGTGAGTGTGACTGTCTAACTGTCTATGAGTGCACTATGCAGAGAGTGAGACTGAAGCCAAACCACTATAGGGGAAGGAAAAGCCTTGAGTAAACCTTGAGTAAATCTTTATTGGATCACAAATATAATGTACACTACAGACAGTACAGCACACACAGCACACAGTGCCACACACAACAGCACAATACAAAAATAAAGCACACACACCTCAGGTGAGTGGCGTGCCACCCTTTCTTCACCATGATTTACTCCTTGATGTCTGTGTCCTTTTTTATGTATTGTTTGTTTGTGTATGACTGCTGTGTACTGTTCAGTGACAGACTCAGTCACTGTTCAGTTGTGTGTAGTACTGCTTTAACAGTAACTAATAACTAACTAATTATATTTGTGATCCCATAAAGATAATATAATCATCAAGAAGAAACTGTAGTTATAGTAGTTCAGTTCAATGCTACTTGTTTTAAATGTCTCTCTCTCTAGTACTATTGTAAGTCTGTAACTGTGTGTAAACTAATTGTATATGTCACAATCACATGTGTGTTGTGTGCACACTCTGTGCTGTGTGTTGTGTTCCAGATTCTTCACGTGATGTTTGTTTGCCACAAATTGACAGTCATGAAGGCACAGTGGACTGCACCTGTAATTTTGTACCTATAAGGGATTTATGTTTTGTTTTCTGAGGACAATTTTCACACAAATAAGGTATTATGGTGGTAACTTAAGCTTAACCTATCTATTTGGGTTTTAATTTAATGTCTATTATATTATTATTACTAAGTAAGTAAAGAAATTAAATTAAAACCAACATAGATAGGTTAGACATTTATTTGTTGTTCATGTTTCTTTACAAGTGTATAGTGTACTTTTACTAATATATAATATATATACATTTAAATATTTTCTTTTACTGAAGAAGTACACTGTGAGCACTGCACTTTTTACACTACGTACTCTGTAACTACAGTTTGATGCCATAATATTGTTTCCAAACCAATACAACAATTGCCATTTAGTATTTACTGTTCTATAAACTGTTGTTGTCTGCTGTGTTCAGACTTTGCCACAGGAAGAGTGTCCTTTTTTGAGCTAATAAAATAAAAAAAGAGTTTATTTCAATACTTTGACTTCTTGATCCAAGATTTAGTAGAGGGGACAAATCTGAGTAATCCCCATTCCACTGACTGAGCATGCACAATTGCAGTGGTCTGAGATGCAGACGCGCAAATGGTACTATGTCCATTGCCGCTACCATTAAGCCGATTACTTCCATGCACTGAGCTACTGACGGGTGTGGAATGGAATGAAGGGCACGGCAAGTATTTTGAAGCTTTAATAACCTGGACTCCGTCAGGTAAATTTTCATCTCTACAGAATCTATAAGAGTCCCTAGGAAGGGAACCCTTGTGAGTGGTAATAGAGAACTCTTTTCCACGTTCACCTTCCACCCATGCAACCTCAGAAACGCCAGAACTATCTCTGTATGAGACTTGGCAATTTGAAAACTTGACGCTTGTATCAGAATGTCGTCTAAGTACGGAGCCACCGCTATGCCTCGCGGTCTTAGTACCGCCAGAAGAGAGCCCAGAACCTTTGTAAAGATTCTCGGGGCCGTAGCTAACCCGAAGGGAAGAGCTACAAACTGGTAATGCATGTCTAGGAAGGCAAATCTTAGGTACCGATAATGATCTTTGTGAATCGGTATGTGAAGGTAGGCATCCTTTAAGTCCACCGTGGTCATGTATTGACCCTCTTGGATCATGGGTAGGATGGTTTGAATAGTTTCCATTTTGAATGATGGAACTCTTAGGAATTTGTTTAAGATCTTTAGGTCCAAGATTGCTCTGAAGGTTCCCTCTTTCTTGGGGACCACAAACAGATTTGAGTAAAATCCTTGCCCTTGTTCCGTCCGCGGAACTGGGTGGATCACCCCCATTAATAAGAGGTCTTGTACACAGCGTAGAAACGCCTCTTTCTTTATTTGGTTTGCTGATAACTTTGAAAGATGAAATCTCCCTTGTGGAGGAGAAGCTTTGAAGTCCAGAAGGTATCCCTGAGATATGATCTCCAACGCCCAGGGATCCTGGACATCTCTTGCTCAAACCTGGGCGAAGAGAGATAGTCTGCCCCCCACTAGATCCGTTTCCGGATAGGGGGCCCTCTCTTCATGCTGTCTTAGGGGCAGAAGCAGGTTTTCTGGCCTGCTTGCCCTTGTTCCAGGACTGGTTAGCTTTCCAGCCCTGTCTGTAACGAGCAACAGTTCCTTCCTGTTTTGGAGCGGAGGAAGTTGATGCTGCTCCTGTCTTGAAGTTACGAAAGGCACGAAAATTAGACTGTTTGGCCTTTGATTTGGCCTTGTCCTGAGGAAGAGTATGACCCTTACCTCCAGTAATGTCAGCAATAATTTCTTTCAAGCCGGGCCCGAATAAGGTCTGCCCTTTGAAAGGAATATTAAGCAATTTAGATTTAGAAGTCACGTCAGCTGACCATGATTTAAGCCATAGCGCTCTGCGCGCTTGGATGGCAAATCCAGAGTTCTTAGCTGTTAGTTTGGTTAAATGTACAACAGCATCAGAAACAAATGCGTTAGCTAGCTTAAGTGCTTTAAGCTTGTTCATAATCTCATCCAATGGAGCTGTGCGAATGGCCTCTTCCAGAGACTCAAACCAGAATGCCGCAGCAGCACTGACAGGCGCAATGCATGCAAGGGGCTGTAAGATAAAACCTTGTTGAACAAAAATTTTCTTAAGGTAACCTTCTAATTTTTTATCCATTGGATCTGAAAAAGCACAACTATCCTCCACCGGGATAGTGGTACGCTTAGCCAAAGTAGAAACTGCTCCCTCCACCTTAGGGACCGTCTGCCATAAGTCCCGTGTGGTGGCGTCTATTGGAAACATTTTCCTAAATATAGGAGGGGGGGAAAAGGGCACACCGGGCCTATCCCACTCCTTGCTAATAATCTCTGTAAGCCTCTTAGGTATAGGAAAAATCAGCGCGCTCAGTCCTTAACCCCGAGCAATCGCGCTTGCCTCTTAATTCTGGCAATTTAGATAATACTTCTGTCATAACAGTAGCCATGTCTTGCAAAGTGATTTGTATGGGCCTCTCTGATGTACTTGGCGCCACAATATCACACACCTCCTGAGCGGGAGGCGAAGGTACTGACACGTGAGGAGAGTTAGACGGCATAACTTCCCCCTCGTTGTCTGGTGATAATTTCTTTACATGTAAAGATTGACTTTTATTTAAAGTGACATCAATGCATTTAGTACACAAATTTCTATGGGGCTCCACATTGGCCTTCAAACATAGTGAACAAACAGATTCATCTGTGTCAGACATGTTTAAACAGACTAGCAATGAGACTAGCAAGCTTGGAAAATACTTTCAAATAAATTTACAAGCAATATAAAAAAACGCTACTGCGCCTTTAAGAAGCACAAAAAGCTATCACAGTTGAAATAACAATGAACCAAATTAGTTATAGCAACCAAATTTTCACAGTAAATGTATTAAGTTAGCAAAGGATTGCACCCACCAGCAAATGGATGATTAACCCCTTAATACCCAAAAACGGATATCAATTTAACAAATAACGTTTTTATCACAGTCAAACACACTGTCACAGGTCTGCTGTGACTGATTACCTCCCTCAAAATGAATTTTGAAGACCCCTGAGCTCTCTAGGGACGTCCTGGATCATGGAGGATGAAGTAGGAAGACAGCGCTTTTTTGCGCAGTAAAAATTCAGTCACAAATAGGCCCCTACCACTCATATTACAACAGTGGGAAATCTCAGTTAACTGTTTCTATGCAGAAATAAACGTTAGCCATGTGGAAAAATCATGCCCCAATAAGTTTTATCACCAAGTACCTCACAAAAAACGATTAACATGCCAGTAAACGTTTTGAACATTTTAAAGATTATGAAGTGTTATTAATAAGCCTGCTACCAGTCGCTTTTACTGCAGTTAAGGCTCATACATTACTTCAGTATTAACAGTATTTTCTTAGTCAAATTCCATTCCCTAGAAAAATACTTCAGTGCACGTACACTCATCAGCCTAATACCAGTCGCTACCACTGCATTTAAGGCTGTACTTACATTACATTGGTAACAGCAGTATTTTCTAGTCAATTCCATTCCTTAGAAAAATAATTTACTGCACATACCTCGTTTGCAGGGGGGCCCCACATGCTATTCCCCTTTCTGAAGTTACCTCACTCCTCAGAATGTGCGAGAAACAGCCAGTGGATCTTAGTTACTTCTGCTAAGATCATAGAAAATGCAGGCAGATTCTTCTTCTAATACTGCCTGAGAACAAACAGCACACTCCGGTGCCATTTAAAATAACAAACTTTTGATTGAAGAAATAAACTAAGTTTAAAAAACACCACAGACCTCTCACAACGACCTATCTAGTTGAGTTGCAAGAGAATGACTGGATATGACATGTGAGGGGAGGAGCTATGTAGCAGCTCTGCTTGGGTGATCCTCTTGCAACTTCCTGTTGGGAAGGAGATATAATCCCATAAGTAATGGATGACCCGTGGACTGACTACACTTAACAAGAGAAATAGATTCCATCAGAAATGAAATCATCTACCAATACACTACCAGTCTCCAACCCTATCAACCAATAACCGATGTCCAAAAGTCTCAAAGCCACAGACTCGGCTTTTTTGCTCCCGCTACTGAGGAAGAATTTTCTGCCCTTATATACTCCTCTCACCTCATTACCTGTCTCCTTGATCCCATACCCTCCCTCTCTCCTACTCTAACTCCTATCCTCACACATATTTTTAATCTCTCCCTCAGCACTGGTATATTTCTCTCATCCCTTAAACATGCATACAAATTACACCTATCCTCAAAAAATATCTTCTCTTGATCCATCATCCCCATCCAACTACCGCCCTATTTCCCTACTCCCCCTCGCTTCAGAACTTCTGGAAAGGCTCGTATATACATGCTTATCACATTTCCTCACTTTGAACTCCCTCCTTGATCCATTGCAATCTGGATTTCGCCCACAACACTGCTATCATTAAGGTTACTAATGACCTAATTACAGCAAAATCTAAAGGCCACTTTTCTTTGTTAATCCTTCTTGATATGTCAGCAGCCTTTGACACAGTTGACCACACTCTCTTGCTCCAAACCCTCCAATCTTTCATCATCTGTGACACAGCTCTCCCATGGCTCTCCTATTACCTGTCTAAGTAGACCTTAAGTGTTCCCTTTTCTGGCATATCCTCGGACTCTTTACCACTTTCTGTTGGGGTACTACAAGGCTCTGTCCTTGGTCCCCTTCTCTTCTCAATTTATACATCATCCTTAGGTTCCTTAATACAGTCCCATGAGTTTCAATATCATTTGTTTGCTGATGATAGCCAAATCTACATCTCTGCACCAGACCTATCCTCTTCCTTCCTTACTAACGTGTGTCACTATCTGTCTTTCTAATATTTCATCCTGGATGTCCTCTCACTACCTTAAAGTGAAGGTAAACTTTGATGAATGAAAGCCCGTTTTTTAAAAATACTATTAAAAACAGGGGCACTTTCATTCATCAAAGTTTACAAAGCAGCCGTTTTGTTAAAAAAAATGACCTTTTTTTCTTTTCACAGCCAGAGCAGCTTTCCCCACCTAGAGATCCTCTATTCACACGTCAGCAATGACTAATCCTGCTTCCTTTAATCACAGCATGGCCTAAGGCAATGACTACCCTGGGGGGAAAGCTGTGATTGGAGGAAGCAGGATTAGTCATTGCTAACGTGTGAATAGAGGATCTCCGGGTGGGGGAAGCTGCTCTAGCTGTGAAAAGAAAAAAAGGTAATTTTTTTAACAAAACGGCTGCTTTGTAAACTTTGATGAATGAAAGTGCCCCTGTTTTTAATAGTATTTTTTTAAAACGGGCTTTCATTCACCAAAGTTTATCTTCACTTTAAGCTAAATCTCTCAAAAACTAAGCTCCTTATTTTCTCACCTTCTTCCAAAATCCCTACCCCCTACTTTCTCTAACGTTTGATAATAACATCATTATCCCAACCCCGCAAGCCCTATGCCTTGGGGTCACACTTGACTCAGACCTCTCTTTCACGCCCCACATCAAGCCTTTGGTCAATTCTCCACCTTAAAAACATCTCCAAAATTTGCCACTTCCTCACATAAGACACAACTAAGACATTAATTCACTCTCTAATCAGTTACCACCGTGACTATTGCAACTCCATCCTCCCCAGCTGCCGTCCATTTCCCTTACAATCCATAATAAATGCCTCTGCCAGGCTGATATTCCTTACACTACGCTCCTCATCTGCTGCACCACTCTGCCAGTCCTTTCCCTGGCCTCCTCTAACCTCCAGAATAAAACAAAATCCTGACTCTAACTTTAAAAGCTTTTAATAACACTGCTCCACACTATATCTCCGACCTAGTCTCCAGATAGTTGCCCTCTCGTTCCCTTCACTCATGACCTCCTCCTCTCCTCCTCTCTTGTTACCGCCTCACATTCCCGTCTTCAAGACTTCTCCAGACTGGCCCCTATTATGTGGAACTCTCTGCCTCGCTCTACACAACTCTCCCCTAGTTTTCAAACTTTCAAGCTCATTAAAGATGGTTTAGGGATGCATATAATATACACTAACATTGTCCTATCTTATTTCCTCTGCTCCTTTAGTTATCCCCTTAAACCCCCTTAGCATGTAAGCCTACGAGCTTTGTAGATCACTTTAATGAGAGATGATTTACAACAGTGAAACTCTTGGCAGGGCTCTCTATCCATTTGTCTCTCATAACCTACACCTTGCATATTAGACCCATGTCTTTAGCGCTGCTGAACCTGTTGGCGCTCTACAAATAACTGATAATAATAATAATGCCTACAGACAGCAATTGTTAAATTCATATGGAAGGAGACTAGGCCTAGAGTCAATAGGAATACTCTCTATCTAAGTAGAGATGGGAGGATTGGGCTTACCAAACAGATTTATATTAAAAAAAAAACATAACGCTGTAACAACAAGCTGAATGGTGCATGAACTCAAAGGGACAGTCAAATCCAAAAAAAACTCATGATTTAAATGGGACATGTCATTTTAAACAACTTCCCAATTTACTTTTATCACCAATTTTGCTTTGTTCTCTTGGTATTCTTAGTTGAAAGCTAAACCTAGGAGGTTCATTTGCTAATTTCTTAGACCTTGAAGACTGCCTCTAATCTGAATACATTTTGATCACTAGAGGGCATTAGTTCATGTGTTTCATATAGATAACATTGAGCTCATGCACGTGAAGTGATCTAGGAGTGAACACTGATTGGCTAAACTGCATGTCTGTCAAAAGAACTAAAATAAGGGGACAGTAAGCAGAAGCTTAGATACAAGGTAATTACAGAGGTAAAACGTGAATTATTATTACTGTGTTGGTTATACAAAACTGGAGAATGGGTAATAAAGGGATTATCTTTCTTTTTAAACAACAAAAATTCTGGTGTTGACTGTCCCTTTAATGTGAAAAATGCAGGAATTTTGGGTTGGCTACCCTCAAAGTCTAGACCTCAAAATATGAAAGACTACCCAATTCTTAGAAGACTTTTTCCTGCAATGACACAAAATCATAAATATACACCACAAATCTCTTCATTTTATCCTCCCTTATTTAGCACCCTATTTTCATAATCCAAAATTACCTGGGACAAGGGAACGTGCTAATCTACACCTGAGTCAGGTTTCCATATATTAAACACTTACTGATACTAAATTAAAATAACAATTGGCACTCCTATGCCCCAAGAAAACATTTTGTTGATACACATACTCATAATTTTTTTTTCTTAGTCCCCTAACGGCAAATGAAAAATTATGCCTTATGTAACCGCTACTTAAACACATTATATCTCTGACTTATTGTTTACTGTTGGACCCAAGCAGAGATTATCTCCCTTCATATACTCACAAAAAAGAATGGAATAAAGTTATGATTTCTAAATTAGGTGCATCAATCCCCAACAGGCCAGGCCATATATTGTATTGTTTCACGGCCTCCCAAATAAAAAAGACAAAGTCAAAAGAATCTTGTTATTCCTGATGTTAAATGGCACTAAAACATTAATTTCTATACGTTGGAGAACCACCAAGGCCCCTACTATAGAGCAATGGAAAAGACAAGTTGATTGGCTCTTACAGCTGGAATGATTACATTATTTACGAGATGGGAAGGTGGAAGACCATGAATCTATGCTGGAGACTAGGAAATCCGAATACAGTATATTTTATGTTTTATATTTGGTTGTTTAGACAGAAGTTTATTGTAAGTGATTTCATTGTTTCCCCTTTACCTCTCCTTCTCTTCCTGCCTTAGCTTTAGCGTGGCTGAGGCTGATGGTAGTTGCTTTTCCCTTGACTATTTATGTTCGTGTTGTAACCTGTTTTTCTACGGTTTACAAATGTTTTGCAAATGCAATTATCAAAATTCAAAATTGAAGATAAAAAAGGTAAAATTCCTCTGAGCTTGAACAGCGACAAGACTTGTGACTATAATGAACTAAACAAGGGATATACACATCTCTGCTCTCTCCATCAGTAAGAGCGTCATGGATCTTCCTTTATTTACGCAACGTATGGACGTTACTCAACTGCAACCTTGCACTGTCTAATTATTATTATTATCGGTTATTTGTAGAGCGCCAACAGATTCCGCAGCGCTAGTATTATTATTATTTCCATATTGTAATGCTGATTTCTTAATAAAGTTCATTTTAAAAAAAAATCTGAAATCTATCTACAATGTAATTATGATTTTAAGCATACATTTTAGTGCTTTGTCTGTGAGGTACCTATACAAATCATATCTTGTCCTTTTTTCACCAATCAATCATTTAACTGGTAAATAACTAGCAAGCAGAAATACCCAAATATGGGTAAATACCAATATATCAAACACAAAGAAAAAGTATGTTTCTGTGCAATTTACTTCATGGTAAATTTGATAATAGAATTGAATCTAAAGGCTTAAAGTGATGGTTAAATGCTATCATTTTTTAAACGTTAGGAATTACCAGTGCTATAAATAAAGGGGAATACAAACCTTCATGCATGCTGAAAGTTCCATTATTTGCCTGCAGTTTATGCTGATCACCTCCGGCCACCCACCGCAAAACGCTATTTTTTCAGTAAGGTGACGTTTCCAACTATTAGCTAATGGCCTTGCTTGCCGATAGGCATTATGCTGTATGGCTAGCATGCTATTGGCTAAAAGGTAGAAACAGCACTTCATTGAGAAAATATTGTTTTGCCATGGATAGTCAGAGACGCTCAGCTCATCATAAACTGCAGGCAAATAAAGGAACTTTCAGCATAAAGCTTTTCATACTTCATGACCTAAAGTCCCATTTATTTATAGCACTGGTAAATCCTAGCGTTTGAAAAACGCTAGGATTTCCCATCACTTTAAAAATTACATGTTCTATGTGAATCAAGAAAGGGTAACTTTAACTTTCCTATCCCTTTAAGAGATTCAATGGAGTAAGTGCAATAAGATAATGGAGGTTTTTATGAATTCAGAACAACACATGCACAGCAAAGGAGGAATCTAAAACGGATATTGGGCAGCGGTCAAAATACACAATGGGCTGTCTCAAAGAAAAATGTTCTATTGAATAAGATGCAGATGTTTATGTTAGTATATAGTAACGATTATTGTTAAAATACTGTTAAAGGAACATTACACCCAATTGTTTTATTTCATGATTTAGTAAGAGCATGCCATTTTAAACAACTTTCTAGTTTATTATTATTATTATTATTATCGGTTATTTGTAGAGCGCCAACAGATTCCGCAGCGCTATTAACAAAGGCGGAGTACAAAAAACAGTTATAGGGATCAAATGGATAGAGGGCCCTGCCAAGAGTTGCACTGTTGTAGTCAGCTCTTGAGAAGATGATCAACAAACAGCTGGACTCTTAGTTTACTTCTATTAGCTTCATTCTCTTGATATCCTTTGTTTCAAAGCATATCTAGATAGGCTCAGTAGCTGCACATAGATGCCTTGTGTGATTAGCTCACCCATGTGCATTGCTATTTCTTCAACAAAGGATATCTAAAGTATGAAGCAAATTAGATAATAGAAGTAAATTGGAATGTTGTTTAAAATTGTATTCGCTATCTAAATCATGAAAGAAAAAAATTGGGTTTAATGTCCCTTTAACATTTATACCATAATAAAATGTAAAGACCCTGACTGGTTCCGTACTATTTATAGTAACCTCTGTAAGTCCAATGGTAAGACAGGAGCCTTCTATGTCAAGCACAAAGGGATTGTGTGACTCACTCACATGTACAACTAGCAAAACGTTTGATTATATATCATAACATAACAAGTTTTATTCATATACTCTCATTTGTTACGTGCATCGAAGGACCCACATTTTTTCTTTCATGATTCCTTTAGAGCATACAACTTGAAACAACTTTCCAATTTACTACTATTATTAAATTTGCTTCATGCTAACGGTATCCTTTGTTGAAGGAGCCGCAATGCACTAATGGAGCTACCCAATGACAAGAGGCATATATGTGCATTAAAAAATCAGCAATTAGTTCACATTAGTGTATTGCTGCTCCTGAGTCTACGTAAGTATGCTTTTCAACAAAGGATGCCAAGAGAGTGAAAATTATCTTAATAGATAATAGTAATATATAGTAGAGTAGACAAACATAAACAACTTTCTAATATACTTCTGATTCATTTAACCCTATCTTTCACACCTTTCACTATCGGGACTTATATACAAAAACTTGCCCAAAATACCAGAGGATTTTTCGCATTTTTGCTATCACTCCATTTAAACAGAAATAGAGCCTTGTTTTTTTTGTTTTTTTTATTATTTACCTGTCAAAACTATATAAATTTTTTAAGTAGACAACCCAAGGTATTGATCTAGGCCCATTTTGGTATATTTCATGCCACCATTTCACCACCAAATGCGATCAAATAAAAAAAAATTTTCACTTTTTTCACAAACTTTGGGGTTCTCACAGAAATTATTACAAACAGCTTGTGCAATTATGGCACAAATGTTTGTAAAAGTTTCTCTAGGATCCCCTTTGTTCAGAAATAGAAGACATATATGGATTTGCCATTGCTTTTTGGTAATTAGAAGGCACCTAATTACAGCTGCGCACCATACTTTTATTATTCCCGGCAGTGATGGGGTTAATCAGGTATCTTAAAAGGTTAATTTTAGCTTTAGTGTAGAGATTATCCTCCCACCTGACACTTCCTACCCCCTGATCCCTCCCAAACAGCTCCTCTTCCCTCCCCACTGGTAACCCCCATCTTAGGTACTGGCAGACAGCCTGTGTAGGATCCCCCTTTACCTCCCTACCTCCCTGATCCCCCCAAACAGCTCTCTTCCGTCCCCCACTGGTAACCCCCATCTTAGGTACTGGCAGACAGCCTGTGTAGGATCCCCCTTTACCTCCCTACCTCCCTGATCCCCCCCAAACAGCTCTCTTCCCTCCCCCACTGGTAACCCCCATCTTAGGTACTGACAGACAGCCTGTGTAGGATCCCCCTTTACCTCCCAACCTCCCTGATCCCCCCCAAACAGCTCTCTAAACCTCCCCCTCTAACTGCTAGGCGCCATCTTAGGTACTGGCAGCTGTCTGCCAGTTAGGGTTGCCACCTCTGCCATGTTTTCCTGGATACTTATGCTTTACACATGCTCCAGGGTAAGCTGGGAGGAACATGTATTGTGCTGTTCATCAGCACTATTCATATGATGTCCAGAGGCACAATACATGTTCTACCCTGCTTACCCTGCAGCATGTGTAACTCATAAGTGTCCAGGAAAACATGGCCGAGGTGGCAACCCTACTGCCAGTACCTATAAACCACCCTTTTTTAATATTTTTTATTATTTTTGCTAATTACGTCATATTTTCCGTAGTGTAGTGCCCCCCCACCCCACCCCCAATCTTTAGTTTTGGGTAACCCCACACCCTCAGATCCCCTTTTCTGATGAGTAGCTGCCCCATCCCTCCCTGTCCTTTTTTTTTTTTTTTTTTTACAGAAGGCGGGTCCTCCCACTCCCTCCCCTGATGTACTGCCCACCTGCCTCCCGCCTTCACCTCCCGCCGGCACCAGCAACGATTGTTACAGGCGGTGACACACACAGTGTCACCATATGTAACAATCAGGCATCTGCCCTCATATGGAGGCGGAGCACCGATCACGCTCCGGCTCCATATGCAGGAGATGCCTCAAGCTTCAGGAGCTCCAGATCTCGGCTGTAACTTAACAGCCAAGAGTGCTGGAGCTTAATGAAGCAATGACGTATATACACGGGTGCGGTACGATAGCCAAAGTACCGCACAACATATATATACATCTTATTGGGTGAAGGGGGTTAAAAGGGACATTCCAGACAAAATCAGTATTTACATGGTGCATTTTACTTTTGAATAGAAGCACGTTTGCAGTATACATGAATTAGCAAAAATGCTTCTAATAAAAGTTATATTTAAAGAGTGTATTTAAGTATGCTCCATGCACCAGCATTTTAAACACACCACTTGCTCAGAAAGCCTAAGGTGCTTGTATAATCTGGTACAGACAGAATTTTGCTAGTTGTTGACATGATACAAGGCCCACTGAGAATATCTAGCTATGCTTCACATGCAGAGAAAAATGTTAACACTAATCAGTTATAACTTTCTAGAAACATTTTTGCCAATACATGTATGTTGCAAATATGTTTCTATTCAAAGATTTTGACTGGATTGTGCCCTTAAATTTAATTTTAACTTTACTGTCCCTTTAAATGTAATTTGGAGCTAAAAATAATACAAGCATTTTCTACAGTGGATACTGGTTTTCGATTTTTAAAAAAATGACAAAGACAAGATGCTTGTAATACTGACTAGTAAAGGAAGTGTATTCACACTTGTTAGTAACCTCAAAATTTATCACATACATTACTCCATCCTGTGCCTTTTTCATCCATCTAACTCCTGTGTTTTCTGTTCTGCTTCCATCTAAGCATCATTTTCATCCAATACTACATTCTATTTTAAAATTGGAAAATGAAAACACAATAAAAAAACAAATTCTGGACCTGTGTTGAGTACGCTGAATGCAGGAGGAAGTTAAGGCCAAACCACAAGACCACAGTCAGAAATTACCAAGATATAGATGTGAACAAAAAAATATCCCTTCAGTAACAGATCTCTACAATAAAACAGTTCAACTTTCACATGTATTAACCAATCAAAATATTGTGTATGATCCCAGTATCACCATTGTCGGGACACAAATTAATTTTAAAAACAAATTATAAAAAAAAAAGCTAAGTTTTTAGTGGATTGTACATTCCTAAAGGTGCTTTTCAAGCTAGGATGATACATTCCCAGAATGTTTTGCTGTGGAATTGTCCTTAAATGTTCTCATTCACCCTAAAAATAACCATTCAAATAGGTTTGAAGCTTACATACAAGTACAGGTATACCCTGCTTATACAGAGGTTTAGGGACCGGAGCCGTGATGTAAAGTGAAAACCGCCTTAAAGTGAAACAAGGCAGTTTTAGCTTTCTATTCACTAGCCAGTGTGTTTGAAGACTTGAAAACATGTTTGAACTAACATACTGTATATTAGGGGTGCAATAGTGCTATGTTTAGTTTAACACAAGCACAGCACAGTATACAATAAATACTGTACCTGTAAAATAGTGACAATTACTGTAGTAGAATTTGCCACACTATAGCACTTTAGAAATTAGCTTTTATTTTAGAAAGATTTGCTTATTCAAAAATGAGATTTTAAACTCTTAATCCTAAACCTAAAAACAAAGCCCTCCCTTCTGGGACTATGATGTCATCAGTTTGAAATAAACGCATCACATACATTTTCCTGACTTTGATATAAATATTTGCTGCTACTAGTAAGAGACTATTATATGCACAACAGAGAATATACAATCATCTTAGCAACAGTGTATTTGTTCATGATTGTACCATAGTAAACATTTTGATCCTCTCTCATATAATAATATTCTTCTTTTGTTTTTTTTTAAGTTGAACATAGGTAGGGGACTTATGTTTTTTTTTTTTACCAAAGCCCTATTTTAATTACCCAAAAGGCAATTATACACACAGTCAGTTTTAATTAACAGCTGATTGTACAGAATATTAGTAGAACTGTAGAAAAGTCATACTAAATCAGGTTTGGAAAATTCTGCCTGAGCCAAAAACAACTTTGTAATTTTGTTAGATGAACAAGATATATACAATCACAGAACTGCTTAAACATAGGACTGATAGCCAAGAACTGCCAAAAAAATATTTATTCTGCCTAGTTGTTTCTGTCTTGTTTGTAATCTCAAAGCTTCTGTTCTGAAGAACCACGTGCATTTCTCAACTGCAGTGCTCAAATACCTTTAAAGGGACCTTAACCCCTTAACGACCGAGGACGTGCCAGGCACATCTTACAAATAGTGTCAGTTAATGACCAAGGACGTGCCTAGCACGTCTTCTGGGGTTGCAAGCGCTGGAAGCGATCGTGATCACTTTCAGGGTATTGCATTGATGCCTTGATATTGACGCATCCTGCAATACACTTTTTTTACCCACCGATAGAGAGAGAGCCACTCTGTGACCCTCTCTGCATTGGCCAGCGATGGTGCCGATCATTGGTGGGTGCGAGCCATAGCAGGGAGGCGGGTGGGGGGCCCATCGCTGGAGGATATCCGGTGATAAGTGCCGGGTGGATGGGAGAGGCAGGAGCATGCACAGGAGGCGGGAGCGCACACGGGAGGTGAGAGGGAGCGCAGGGGGATCCGCTACACTTTGGAACAACATTGTGAAAGGGAAGGAGGGAGAGCGTATTGAGTGGGGGCAGCTACACTTTTCAATTTTTATTTGTTCTCTTGGTATCTTTATTTGAAAAGCAGGAATGTAAGAATTTGGAGCCTGCCCTTTTATGGTTCAGCACCTAGGTAGCGCTTGCTGATTGGCGGCTAAATGTACCCACCAATCAGCAAGCGCTATCAAGGTGCTGAACCAAAAATGGGCTGGCTCCTAACCTTTCATTTCTGCTTTTTCAAATAAAGATAGCAAGAGAAAAAAAAAATGAAAATAGGAGTAAATTAGAAAGTTGATTAAAATTGCATGCTCTATCTGAATCATGAAATAAAACATTTGGATTTAGTTTGACATGTAGATGCTTACATTCTTTTTTTTCAACAAAACATACCACGGGAACAAAGAACATGTGATAATAAAAGTAAATTAGAAAGTTGTTTAAAAATGAATGTCTGCCATATCTGAATCATGAAAGAAATTTTTGGGGTTTTATGTCCCTTAACTGTCCCTTTAACAAGCAATATTTTAGGTTTTCCACTTCTTAGACAGTTTATTACCCTAATCGTGTAAATGGATCACATGTGCTCAGGGAGGGAGTCTATTATTGGTACATGATACCCACATGTTGAAGCACGTGAATTTCTTTCATAGTGGCGAGAGTCCACAAGCTAGTTACTGATGGGATACACATTCCTAGCAGGAGGGAGCAAAGTTTCCCAAACCTCAAATGCCTATAAATACACCTCCCACCTCACTCATACCTCAGTTTAACATATAGCCAAGTTAATGAGGTGTATAAGGAGTAAAAGCATAAAAAGAGAGGAACAGGATAAATAAATGTGCTTTATACAAAATAAATCATAGGCCAAAAAAAAAATGGATGGGTCTCATGACCACCATGAAATAAATTAGGTAATTTCTTACATAAATTATGTTTTCTTTCATATAGGTGGCGAGAGTCCACAAGCTAGTTACTGATGGGATATAATACCCAAGATGTGGAAGTCCATGAGTAACTATAGAGGGAGGGATACAATAAAAACTGCTATTTCCCCTGAGAAATTAAATCCAAAAAAATAATTAAGTTTTCTTAAAAATTAAAAAAATAATCAAACTGAGACAGCTGCCTGAAGAACCTTTCTACCAAAAGCTGCTTCCGAAAAAGCAAAAACGTAAATTTTGTAAAGGTGTGCAAAGAAGACCAAGTGGCTGCAGATTTGATCAACTGAAGCTTCATTCTTGAAAGCCCAAGATGTGGCAACTGATCTTGTAGAATGAGCTGTTATTCTCTGAGGCGGAGACTGTCCCGCCTCCAAATAAGCTTAAAACGTGCCCAATCCATAGCTGAGAGTGTCTTATATAATAAAAGTATATACTTACTGTGTAAGACACCCATCCACATATAGCAGACAGCCAAACCAGTACTGAAACATATCAGCAGAGGAAATGGTACAAGAGTATATTATCGATCTATAAAGGGAGGCAGCAGATGAATACCTGCAACCGATTTACAGAGAGCTTTATGAAAAGCTTTCCCATAGGCGAAAACATGGTATCATCAGGAAATACTCCCTTCACATCCCTCAGACAAACACTGCACTTAGAGAGGAACTGGGCTTCAATATGCTTAGAAGCGCCTTTCACTGAAGAAATGAAACACATCATGCTTCACCACCTCCTAAGAAGGAAAAGTTTTTAAAACTGAGGTATGAATGAGGTAGGAGGTGTATTTATAGGCATTTGAGGTTTGGTAGGAATGTATATCCGATCAGTAACTAGCTTGTGGACTCTCGCCACCTATATAAAAGAAAGGAAGGTATTTTACCTCAAAATCCCTCAGTAGCCACATCCCATTGTAAACAGACTTTAAGCAGCCAATCAGGATGCTAGTCTCGGGACTTGCATTGGAGCGTGCATCTGGCATGTGCTGATTTACTATGGCTATTTTTTTTCTCTTCAACTTGCAGCTGGACAGTAGCTGAAAGATAACCATTTACAAAGCTTTTACTCTTGTGAGTTTTTTTTACCTAAATATGTTCATGTGTTATGCTGCATCACTTTCAAGTGATATAGCATATTTGTATTATGTCCCTTTAAAGGGAAATTGTACTATAACATTTTCTTCTCTTTAATGTGTTCCCAATAGCTTATTTCGGCAACAGAAGTGAAACACATTACATATATTTTAAAATTACAAAATAAAGGTATAAAAGATAGCTACCTTTCGCCTAGATTTAGAGTTCTGCGTTAGCCATCAAAACCAGCGTTAGAGGCTCCTAACGCTGGTTTTGGGCTACCTCTGGTATTTAGAGTCGTGTAGGTAAAGGTCTAACGCTCACTTTGCAGCCGCGACTTTTCCATACCGCAGATCCCCTTACGCCATTTGCGTATCCTATCTTTTCAATGGGATCTTTCTAACGCCGGTATTTAGAGTCTTGGCTGAAGTGAGCGTTAGAAATCTCCAGCCGCAGAAAAAAGCCAGGAGTTAAGAGCTTTCTGGGCTAACGCCGGTTCATAAAGCTCTTAACTACTGTGCTCTAAAGTACACTAACACCCATAAACTACCTATGTACCCCTAAACCGAGGCCCCCCCACATCGCCACCACTCTATTAAATTTTTTTAACCCCTAATCCGCCGACCGCAAACCGCCGCCACCTACGTTATCCCTATGTACCCCTAATCTGCTGCCCCTAACACCGCCGACCCCTATATTATATTTATTAACCCCTAATCTACCCCCCAAAACGTCGCCGCCACCTACCTACAATAATTAACCCCTAATCTGCCGACCGGACCTCACCGCTACTATAATAAAGTTATTAACCCCTAATCCGCCTCACTCCCGCCTCAATAACCCTATAATAAATAGTATTAACCCCTAATCTGCCGACCGGACCTCGCCGCTACTCTATTAAATGTATTAACCCCTAAAGCTAAGTCTAACCATAACACTAACACCCCCCTAAGTTAAATATAATTTTTATCTAACGAAATAAATTAACTCTTATTAAATAAATTAATCCTATTTAAAGCTAAATACTTACCTGTAAAATAAACCCTAATATAGCTACAATATAACGAATAATTATATTGTAGCTATTTTAGGATTAATATTTATTTTACAGGCAACTTTGTAATTATTTTAACCAGGTACAATAGCTATTAAATAGTTAATAACTATTTAATAGCTACCTAGTTAAAATAATTAAAAATTTACCTGTAAAATAAATCCTAACCTAAGTTACAATTAAACCTAACACTACACTATCAATAAATTAATTAAATAAAATACCTACAATTATCTACAATTAAACCTAACACTACACTATCAATAAATTAATTAAATAAAATACCTACAAATAAATACAAATAAATAAACTAACTAAAGTACAAAAAATAAAAAAAGAACTAAGTTACAAAAAATAACAAAATAATTTACAAACATAATAAAAATATTACAACAATTTTAAACTAATTACACCTACTCTAAGCCCCCTAATAAAATAACAAAGCCCCCCAAAATAAAAAAAATGCCCTACCCTATTCTAAAATTAAAATTGAAAAGCTCTTTTACCTTACCAGCCCTTAAAAGGGCCTTTTGCGGGGCATGCCCCAAAGAAAACAGCTCTTTTGCCTGTAAAAATAAACACAATACCACCCCCCAACATTACAACCCACCACCCACATACCCCTAATCTAACCCAAACCCCCCATAAATAAACCTAACACTAAGCCCCTGAAGATCTTCCTACCTTGTCTTCACCACGCCGGGTATCACCGATCTGTCCTCCAGAGGCTCCCGAAGTCTTCATCCTATCCGGGCAGAAGAGGAGATCCGGACCGGCAAACATCTTCATCCAAGCGGCATCTTCTATCTTCATCCATCCGACGATGAGTGGCTCCATCTTCAAGACCTCCGGCGTGGATCCATCCTCTTCTTCCGACGTCCTAACACAGAATGAAGGCTCCTTTAAGGGACGTCATCCAAGATGGCGTCCCTCGAATTCCGATTGGCTGATAGGATTCGATCAGCCAATCGGAATTAAGGTAGGAAAATTCTGATTGGCTGATAGATTCAAGTTCAATCCGATTGGCTGATCCCTTAAAGGAGCCTTCATTCTGTGTTAGAACGTCGGAAGAAGAGGATGGATCCGCGCCGGAGGTCTTGAAGATGGAGCCGCTCGTCGTCGGATGGATGAAGATAGAAGATGCCGCTTGGATGAAGATGTTTGCCGGTCCGGATCTCCTCTTCTGCCCGGATAGGATGAAGACTTTGGAGCCTCTTCTGGACTTCTTCTTGCCGGATAGGATGAAGACTTCGGGAGCCTCTGGAGGACCGATCGGTGATACCAGGCATGGTGAAGACAAGGTAGGAAGATCTTCAGGGGCTTAGTGTTAGGTTTATTTAAGGGGGGTTTGGGTTAGATTAGGGGTATGTGGGTGGTGGGTTGTAATGTTGGGGGGTGGTATTGTGTTTATTTTTACAGGCAAAAGAGCTGTTTTCTTTGGGGCATGCCCCGCAAAAGGCCCTTTTAAGGGCTGGTAAGGTAAAAGAGCTTTTCAATTTTAATTTTAGAATAGGGTAGGGCATTTTTTTTATTTTGGGGGGCTTTGTTATTTTATTAGGGGGCTTAGAGTAGGTGTAATTAGTTTAAAATTGCTGTAATATTTTTATTATGTTTGTAAATTATTTTTTTATTTTTTGTAACTTAGTTCTTTTTTTATTTTTTGTACTTTAGTTAGTTTATTTATTTGTATTTATTTGTAGGTATTTTATTTAATTAATTTATTGATAGTGTAGTGTTAGGTTTAATTGTAGATAATTGTAGGTATTTTATTTAATTAATTTATTGATAGTGTAGTGTTAGGTTTAATTGTAACTTAGGTTAGGATTTATTTTACAGGTAATTTTGTAATTAATTTAACTAGGTAGCTATTAAATAGTTATTAACTATTTAATAGCTATTGTACCTGGTTAAAATAAATACAAAGTTGCCTGTAAAATAAATATAAACCCTAAAATAGCTAAAATGTAATTATTCGTTATATTGTAGCTAAATTAGGGTTTATTTTACAGGTAAGTATTTAGCTTTAAATAGGAATAATTTATTTAATAAGATTTAATTTATTTCGTTAGATTTAAATTATATTTAACTTAGGGGGGTGTTAGGGTTCGGGTTAGAGTTAGCTTTAGGGGTTAATATATTTATTAGAGTAGCGGTGAAGTCCGGTCGGCAGATTAGGGGTTCATTATTGTAGGTAGCTGGAGGCAACGTTGTGGGGGGCAGATTAGGGGTTAATAAATATAATATAGGGGTCGGCGGTGTTAGGGGCAGCAGATTAGGGGTACATAGGTATAATGTAGGTTGCGGCGGTGTACGGAGCGGCAGATTAGGGGTTAAAAGTGTAATGCAGGGGTCAGCGATAGCGGGGTCGGCAGATTAGGGGTTAATAAGTGTAAGGTTAGGGGTGTTTAGACTCGGGGTACATGTTAGGGTATTAGGTGCAGACTTAGGAAGTGTTTCCCCATAGGAAACAATGGGGCTGCGTTAGGAGCTGAACGCTGCTTTTTTGCAGGGGTTTTTTCAGCTCAAACTGCCCCATTGTTTCCTATGGGGGAATCGTGCACGAGCACGTTTTTGAAGCTGGCCGCGTCCGTATTGAGAGTTGCAGTGGCGGTAAATAATGCTCTACGCTCCTTTTTTGGAGCCTAACGCAGCCCTTCTGTGAACTCTAAATACCAGCGGTATTTAAAAGGTGCGGGGGGAAAAAACAGCGTTAGATACGGGGGTCGTTACCGACAAAACTGTAAATCTAGCCGTTTGCCTGTTGAATTGCCACCCACACTGAAAATTCCAATATGGCAGTATACTCTATATAAAAAATATGGAAACTAAAGATAGCAGCTGTAAACAACCTCACATTGAGATTTAGAAGATAAACTAGCCCATCTGAAAGGGTGACACCAGCAAACCTGAATACAATGAATGCTTATTAGCTGCTTGCCACTGAGAAATTTCACACCCTTGTGCTGGCACGATTTGTAGCTGTCGCGTTTACACAAAAATGTAACCTTTTTTTTTTTTTCTCTTCATGTCAGGTACCCAGACAAATTATACCTTATTTTTTTGGAGGGGGGTTCAGCAGGTATTTTTTAGAAAATAACAACTTTAGTCTGCATAACTACCATAATATGGGAGAACACCATCATATGAAATGCAAGAAAATCATTTTCTAGGATGTACACAGTAGATAGCAACACGGGAGTCATTATTTCCTAAATATTTATATCAATAATTGTCTGATATAACTGGAAAAATAATCTGAAAAGTTATTATTCTAAAAATTAAACTTTTATGTAGAAAACCATGATTTCAATTGATGCTTATTGACTACTAGATATGTGCATTCTATTAGTGCAGGATGGACAAGGACCACTCATTTCAAAATGCAGGATTGCTGCTTTTAAATATGAGGATTTAACCCCTTAACGACCGCAACATACCCTGTACGTCACTGGTCGTTAAGGGATTGTTTGTTTATAATAGCACGGGTCTTGCCGCCTACAGCATTTTTAACTATGATAACCTGCATGCTAAGGGGGACAAATTAAGCCTTATTTGAAAGAGACCTGTTGTGCATTGCTTCTGGGCCTACCTATGTATGCTTTTCAACAATGGATACAACAAGATCAAAGCAAATTAGAGAAGTACATTTTTTTAAAATTGTTAAAAATAACATGTTCTTTCCGAATCATGTACGTTTAATTTTGACCTTACTGTCCCTTTAATGCCATTGCTCCCCTGCAAATATATGTACACAGAATCAACGGATACTAAGTTTCAAGCAGTTGACTGAACACAAGATTGTTTGGAGTGGAATAGATCTGCATTATTGTTTTAGTTAAATAAAATTATTTAAATTATTCATATTAAGGTTATCTTTTGTTAAATAAAACTATTTAAATTGGTGTTATTAGTAAGGCAATCATTATTTTTTTCCTTACGATAAAGTAAAGCTGACAAATTGATCAAATATTAAACTGGAGATAGTTCACCTCCCAATAATTTCATTAATTGATTTAAATGATCTATCTATGCATATCTAATGATATATAAGCAAATCAGTAATGGTCTGATATAAACGGGAAATATAATCTGAAAATGTATAATTCTAAAAATGAAAACCATGATTTAAATCAATTCAAATAGGTCCTATTGACTAGTGATTTAAATCAAATCCACCCTGATGGAGCTGGGATAAAAATGTTGTTTAACCCCCAAACCAATCTACAATTCAATTCTCACCAAGCAGTTAAAGGGATAGTCTGGTCAAAATTAAACTTTATTGATTCAGACAGAGCAAGCTATTTTAAGTAACTTTCTAATTTACTCCTTTTATCAATTTTTCTTTGTTCTCTTGGTATCTTTATTTAAATGTAAGCTTAGGAGCCGGACCATTTTTGGTTCAGCATCTCGGTAGCACTTGCTGATTGGTGTCTAAATGTAGCCACCAATCAGGAAGTGCTACCCAGGTCCTGAACCAAAAATGGGCCGGATCTTCAGCTTTACATTCCTGCTTTTTAAATAAAGATAATAACCAATAACGAAGCCTAAGCTTCAAGATAGAGAGAGTGCGCTAACAAGCTAAAAGTATACACACCATATAAAGATTGATGTTAAAATTTAATAAACACATAAAACAAAATACACAACGAAATATATGAACACTAAATATAGGGACGTCTCCCTGTAAAGTAAATGGAACTCAGATAAAAAATCCTAATTGAAAAAGCAGGTTAAGACTTATATGTAGAGCAAATATTTGCAGATAACAATTGATAATTATTGACATCAAAAAGATGTTGAAATGTGTGGCAAAACAATGATATTATAAAATATATGGCATAACACTAATATCATAAAATATAACTTAAAAGCAAGGATTAATGAAAAAGACAAGCACCAAGTTCATATGTATAGTCACAGTGCAGGTGGCCGTATGCAAATGAGCATCAGAATTGAAACATTGGTAAGATAATGACGGCTTGGATTCGTATATAAAAACTTGTACCACAAATAGATACAGTTTACTGTACCGTGAGTCAAGAGAGTGTTCAAAGGGTGTTACCGAGGAGAAGAAATCCTTCGGTCAAGACTCGGACCGCGGCTGCAGTAACTGCCGTTCCTGGAGATAGAAGTGTGCAAACCTCTGCACATGTGAGTCGGCGTCTGACGTCACAGACTTCTCATCGGCTCCTCTCAGGTTGTTGTTCGCTGTTCCAGCAGCGTGGAAGAAAAACAGCTGATTGCTGTGTCCTGATGGGAACTTGTTGTAAAGGCAGACTTGACTGCTATGGATATACTTATTGATCCGGTAGAATGGTGGGGCACAAGTTCTCCCTCACCCTGGGATATATAAAGATGCTGGTAACCCGGGTTAAAGTTGCAGTACAAACTGTACTGAAATATCCCTTAGTGTTTCAAAGTCACAGTGTCACAGTGTCACAAATGCAAGCGACGCGTTTCGCTCTCCCTTGGGCTTTATCAAGATGCATGTGACAGATGATATTAGTGTTATGCCATATATTTTATAATATCATTGTTTTGCCACACATTTCAACATCTTTTTGATGTCAATAATTATCAATTGTTATTTGCAAATATTTGCTCTACATATAAGTCTTAACCTGCTTTTTCAATTAGGATTTTTTATCTGAGTTCCATTTACTTTACAGGGAGACGTCCCTATATTTAGTGTTCATATATTTCGTTGTGTATTTTGTTTTATGTGTTTATTAAATTTTAACATCAATCTTTATATGGTGTGTATACTTTTAGCTTGTTAGCGCACTCTCTCTATCTTGAAGCTTAGGCTTCGTTATTGGTTATTTACTTGTGTCTGATACAAGCAGAGATTGTATCTTTAGAGTAGTGTTTAGCAATACCATCCTTTAGCGCGCACTAATCCACCCAATTTAAAATAAAGATAGCAAAAGAACAAAGTTGCTTAAAATTGCATGCTCTATCTGAATCATGAAAGAAAAAGTATACACATTCAGCGGTTTGGAATGCCAAAGTACAGGTACATATAGAATAATCCAGACTTTTTCATTAGTATTTTTTTTAAATAGAATTATTACAAAATTACCATTTTTCTCCATTATTAGGTCTAAATCCAAACCAAAGACACAGATAGAGAAGACTGAGTATTCTAAAATGTAAATGAGAGTCTATTATACCTTTCTGATTACAGTATTGTACTATCTTTCTGATGGTACTGTGTATACAAAAGTATTAAAATGAGGTTGCATGTATAAGCTGTATATTGCCTATATGACACAAGATACTATTCTTTATACTTGGTTCCATTCTACAAATGCAAATGTATACATTTTCCAAAATCCAAACTATTCTGAAATGCAAACCTTCTCTGGATAAAGGGTTGTGTACCATTATATACTATGGCATGATATTTTCCTGCTTATTATGCTGTCTTTCTGTAAGTGAATAACAGAGTGTATAGTTTTCAGTGTATATTATTCTTGTTGAATGCTGTCATCTTCCTAAGTAAAATATGTAAGTATGAATGTGGGCACTTGTTATGCAATTTGTTTCTCTCTAGAGTAGACTAACACTTTACTGCAGAGAATATAAAACAAACATTTGCATACTGACTTGTTTATGCACCAACCACAGAACAATTTATCATCTGTATTCTACTAACAAAATGCCATTACCTTCTTGTCCTGATCTATTTATACAGCTCCTCATTAAAGGGACATGAAACCCGTTTTTTTTTGTGTGTGATTCAGATAGATCATAACATTTTAAGCAACTTTCTAATTTACTCTTATTATCAAATTTTCTTTATTCTCTTGGTATCTTTATTTGAAATGCAAGAATGGAAGTTTAGATGCTGGCCCATTTTTGGTGAACAACAAGGGTTGTTGTTGCTGATTGGTGGATAAATTCATCCACTAATAAAAAAAAAGTATATATATAAAATATATACTGAAAATTGGTGTTATCCTGGCTTATAATCATTGTCTTAAAGGGTCATTATAGAGAAAAGAAAAAAAAACGTTATAATGTTTAACCCACGCAAAGGGGATAAATACACAGTTAAAGCACTGCTTGGGAGCTGCGCAATACTACAGCTGCTGTCCCAATCAGCATCAGCATTTACACCGCTGGGTAAAAGACAGAGTTGAAGGGTCTCTAGTGCTAAATTTATCTAAACAAATTAGAGCATGTAATTATTCTACTATAATGGCCATTTAATACATTTATATTATTAAAGGATCTTAGTTAAAGGCACATTATAGAAAGCAATCTCCGCATTACAAAAGCCCTACATACAAAAATGTTTTATAAGCATTTTAAACTGTCATACTGTTACTTATTTCATGTGGATGACCTGCAGTTGACTGTGCACTGGTAGTATGTTTGTGAACATTTGTATCTTTGGGACATTGTCTCTCTGGCGGATCAGGCAAATACAGATGCCACACGGTAATGATTTGACAATATTTTATACCCTGGTATTTGTGTAATCTTTGGAACTGAGACTCTGGTACTCAGTGGTAAGTGGTCACACAATGGTCCCTCCCCCAAAGATCTACCTTAGGCCACACCCATAACTACATAATTTACATTATTTATCACAACTGAGCTATGATTGCATACCCTTGGATGCCAGTTACACACAAATAAATGGATTTACCCCATGGACTGTAAGTAAAACATACACAGCAGTTATTTGACCCCTTCGACTGCAAGTGGCACAAACAGACCAATGTTTTTACATCCCCAGGTTGAAAGAGAAAAACAAAGCACATATTTCCCCCACTTCTTATTTGTAAGTCATAGGAGGCCTTAAAAATGTAGCTGTTACTCAGTGGCTTTTAATTAAAATCTGGATATTTACGTGTCCAGTATAATTAATTGTATAGATTTTACAGGACAGCCTGCTGAAATACTGGACTGTCCAGATGAATACTGAAAACCTGGCAACCCTTGTCCAGCGACACACCCCTTGAAAAGCATTTTATCTCATCTGATTTTCTGTGTCCAATTAGTGAAAGATATAAATAATCTCCAGCACATTTCAAGCAAACACTTTGTAGTATGCAGTAATATATATACATATGAACACACAGTCACGCACATATATAAAGCTATATACACAAACACATTATATATATATATATATATATATATATATATATATACACACACACATATATATATATATTTTATATATATACTGTATATACACACACAACAAATATATATAAATAAATAAAAGGATTCCAGCTAGTTTAAATATTTATCCATAAGCACTGAATTATCACCAAAGAAAAAGGGAAAAAAACAAATATTAAGAGCACATGAGTATTCTAATGGAGTCTTTCCAAGGCAACTCATATGCCAACGTAGCTATATTTAGCAGTGTAAGCTATATTTTATATTAGCATCTCTAGTATGTACTGTCAGGTACTGCTCATTTCTATTATTTATTTATTTTTGCATGACAAATTAAAGGTTACACTTCTTATGCATCTAATAATCTCTTGTCATCTGGTGACCTACACAGAACAAATTAATGAAGCATAGTGCCCCCACTGTACATATATATATAGAAAGGCAGTTGCTAATGATCAATAATCAGAAAGAAAATATTGTACATGTCATGCAATCTGTTATAGCTGTTGAAAGCTTGTTTTACATGAACATATGTCACCATTATTCTACTGCAGCCATGTTTTTATAAATGTAGTGTCAATAATTATTTTTTAAATTAAAATTTACACTATGATTACACTTTTTTTATCCTAAAGAAATGTAATATACTTTGTGTTGTATATCTTACAAAAAAGGTATGCCAAAGTATTATGTTATACTATATATGTAAAGTATGTGTTTGTTAAACTGTGTGACTTCTGTTCTTTAACCCCTTGACAGTCAGTACATAGTGTAATATATTCACATTAGGTCAATCTAGTAAGAAATATGAGATAGATCGATCATAATACAAGTTAAAATGAAAACATTTAGAGATTAAACATGCAATTAACCTGCATAATTCAGTTAAATTAAAAAGTATTATGTATTAACACTACCTAAACTACTGACAGCACCAGCCTATCACGAACTGTCTCAAGAACACATTTCAAAATTAAAAAAACTCGAGGGCGCTAGGACCCGGCAGACACTAGGATAATAATCCATTAGAAACTCCATAGGAAAACAATTGAGCAATAATAAAGCTCAAGGAGAGACGAGAGGGCTCAGTGTAGCCCCACTCTGAATTACACATAACGGGGTTACAGCATCTCCCCCTCATAGGTTGCTACGCTTTCTTTCTTCTACTTGCATAAACTTTTAAACTTTTCTCCCTCCCTCTCCTGTGTATAAAACGTGGCATTGTCCCTTACGCCACCAGCTAAACTTACCTGTGCTAAGATTGTCATTAATCTTCAATGGCACCCTGAGGATGTAAACCAGAAACAGCATAAAGAAAAACCACACGGTCCATAAATAAGTCCAGGACCAAACCATGCACGACTTGAGCTGCTCCAGGAAGCCTGTCCCAGCTTCAGCCATATTTTATCTCAGTGCACTGTGTGTGCTGCTCTCTGCTGCCCCCAGCACTCCCTGTGTGTGTAGCCTGACAAATGGTAGCCAATCCTATTACATAGGTAGCCCCCCTGCTGCAGCCTAAAATAAAAAGGCATCAATGAGAAGTTTATTTCTAAAACTAGGTTTATACACAAACAGATAGATAGATAGATAGATAGATAGATAGATAGATAGATGGATAGATGATATAGATAGATGATGATAGATAGATAGATAGATAGATATAGGCTTACCAGAAGTCCCACTTTTACTGGGATTGTCCCGGTTTGGAGGCGCTGTCCCAGTGTCCCACCCAGTTGTTCATTCTGTCCCAGTAGGGTTGCCACCTCCAGGTTTCAAATCATGTGTCCGGGTTTTTAGACCACCTGAAACCCAGACACATTATTCAAAATGACTGGACTGTGGCTCTGCAGCATAGTTGGATGTTGGTACTTTGTTACATACAGCCCTGCTTAGCTTAACGTTTGTGTCCTTCAAAGTGTACATTTAGTAATACAGGCTGAGTGAGCAGCATAGGGTTTTTTTAATTTTGTAGTACTACTTGGTTTATTTTTCTAAGTATTTAACACCCCTCCCGACCCCTGGTGACATTGCCGGTAATACACCTTTAGGGGAATCATATGGGTATGACTAGGAAGTACAGACAGGCAGGATTTTTGGCCTGGATCTTGCTTTACTTCACGCAGGATAGCATTTTGGCTATAATCTCCCTGCATTATGGTATAGAGTAGCCTCTTAAATAGCTTTAGCAGGTACGTGTTTCTTATTACTTTCATTCAATGTTGTATTTATGCCTTATCAGTATTTGGCTCTGTTCCTTAGACACATAAAACACATATTACACTGCAGATATTACATTGTGAAATTGATAAAGTGATAATTATGCTTAATGTTTGGCATTATTTAGAATCTGAGATTTAGATTAATGATTTATTTGCCATGACAACGTAATGGGGCCTTTTTCACTAGGGGGTTGTGTTATGGTCTATTTAAACTGTGTGATTCACTTGTTTGACTGAGGAAGGGTAGAGTATCCATGAAACATTACACACATAAAAGCTACTACTTTAAAAGGACCGGCAATTGCCACGCCCCCTTGACCACGCTCCTGACCACACCCCCACTGGCACCGCACCAGGTGGTCCCAGTTTCACCTCTAAAAATTATGGTAAGCCTAGATAGATAGATAGATAGATGATAGATGATATAGATAAATAGATGATAGATAGTGATAGATTAGATAGATTGATATAGATAGATTATATATGATAGCTAGATATATAGATAGATACAATAGAGAGATAAATAGGTTATAGATAGATAGATAGATAGATAGATAGATAGATAGATGATAGATTAGATAGATTGATAGATACATAGATATATAGATGATAGATTAGATAGATAGATAAATAGATAGATGATAGATAGATCAGATGGATAGAGATTAGATAGATTGATTGATAGATAATTGATAGATGGATGATTGATAGATAAATTATAGATGTATAGATTAGCTAGAAATTGATAAATAGAACGATATATAGATAGATGATAGATAATATATATATATATATATAGATAGATATAGATTGATGATAGATAGATAGATAGATAGATAGATAGATAGATAGATAGATAGATAGAGATAGGTGTATGAGATAAAGAAAAAGCACCAGCTCTACAACGTAAGTGATGGTATTTGTATATGCCTTTCAGTAGATGTACCTGAGTTTTTAGTACAATTCAGTATTTATATGGAGTGTATATATAGGTATATGTTCAAATCTAAGGTTAAACTGGTAGTGAGAAAGATGAGGCGCTGGAGAATTGACCCTGCTAGACTAATGTATTCCCCTCTAAGAAAACAGTGGTTGATATGTAGTGAATGGAGTCCAGCGCTAGATTAGCACGGGTAGAGTATTTAGTTAAATTCTATAATTTGAATATATTGTATTTTGTGATTGGATAAATGTTTAGTGTATGTACTGCAATGTTGTTATTATATATTTATTGTAGGTAATCCTAAGTATTTATCAACATTCAGTTAATAAAAAGATGTAAACAGGTATATAAAACTGATATATATAAACTTGTTGTCTAATGTGAGCTTCTTATCTATATATAAAAACTAATAAAACATTTGTATAATTAGACAGAAATGTAATAACTTGTTTAAAGCATACATAAAATAAAAAGGGACGTCTCCCTTATAACATCGATTTCATCAGAGAAAACAATTGAATAACTGTAGTATATATTTCCGCTATTTGATAATCAGGTACCTGTTATATAGTGTAACAAATGATAATGTCCAGAAATTGGATTAAAAAAACTTAAAGATCCAAACAAGATGACCTCCCCGCTATTGTGGCGGGTGTGTGTTACCGGTCCGTTAGTGAGAGACTGGTATTTAAAAATATGTCATGTGACTTTTCCTACGTCACACTTGTGATCGTAGCTGTTTCAATATAGTTGTAATGTAACCAGTGATCCTTGATATTCTGTCAAGTGCTTATTATGTTGCAATTTTTTTAAACTTTAATCTGTATGTGTATCCCCCTATTCCGTGTGTAATTAGGGAGTCTTAGGGGAGATTGCAATTTACGCTGGTCTCTTGGCACACCTGATTTCTCTTTTAGTGTGGTCTTTGCGGTCACATTCAGTGACTTGGATGTTAAACTTTGCGGTCACGTGCAGTGACTATAATGCAATCCTCGCAGTGTGGACTTGGCGGTCACTTGTAGTGGTGGGAATTGAACTCGTGACCTTTAGGGTAAGAGAGGGAGATCTTAACCATTAGGCTATGTGTATCTCACTTTCTGTGTTAGCCTAGTGGACTTGGCAGTCACTTGTAGTGACTGTAATGAGGTCTTTGCGGTCACAGAGGTGACTAGTGGTGGGGTCTTTGCGGTCACAAGTGGTGACTAGGAGTAGAATCTTTAGCGGACATCAGTGATGTTATACAGCAAGGTCTTTGCAGTCACAGATTGTGACTTGCATGTATTAACTTGCGGTTGTATCTTTGCGGTCACAGATTGTGACTTAAAAGTGGTCTTTGCGGTCACTAACAGTGGTGACTTAGAGGAAATCTTTGCAGTCACTAGTAGTGACTAACAGAATGATCTGTATCGTTGGAGATCAAAGTAAAACTTGGCAATCTCTCTGTGCAACTTAGTAGAGCTGATTAGAAACAAATGCAGGTTGTAACAACGTCCAGCTACAATGTTGCAGGAGGTAATCAGCAAAGGAAGTCTTGTAGTAGTTGTCTTTCCTTTCTTGGCAATTATAACAGCAATCAAAATAAATCATAAAGTGCAGAGTGACAACAGTGTCAAGGTCAACGCGTTTCGGCCTTAGGCTTTATCAAGACATGTTTGTCTGTGTCACCTGAGTCTATATATAGGGCTTAACTGGTTTGGATTGGCTATTCTATGTAATTTAATTAAAGGTGGAAAGTATAGATATATGTGACTGCAAAGACCTTGCTGTATAACATCACTGATGTCCGCTAAAGATTCTACTCCTAGTCACACTTGTGACCGCAAAGACCCCACCACTAGTCACCTCTGTGACCGCAAAGACCTCATTACAGTCACTACAAGTGACCGCCAAGTCCACTAGGCTAACACAGAAAGTGAGATACACATAGCCTAATGGTTAAGATCTCCCTCTCTTACCCTAAAGGTCACGAGTTCAATTCCCACCACTACAAGTGACCGCCAAGTCCACACTGCGAGGATTGCATTATAGTCACTGCACGTGACCGCAAAGTTTAACATCCAAGTCACTGAATGTGACCGCAAAGACCACACTAAAAGAGAAATCACGTGTGCCAAGAGACCAGCGTAAGTTGCAATCTCCCCTAAGACTCCCTAATTACACACGGAATAGGGGGATACACATACAGATTAAAGTTTAAAAAAATTGCAACATAATAAGCACTTGACAGAATATCAAGGATCACTGGTTACATTACAACTATATTGAAACAGCTACGATCACAAGTGTGACGTAGGAAAAGTCACATGACATATTTTTAAATACCAGTCTCTCACTAAAGGACCGGTAACACACACCCGCCACAATAGCGGGGAGGTCATCTTGTTTGGATCTTTAAGTTTTTTTAATCCAATTTCTGGACATTATCATTTGTTACACTACAGGGAGTGCAGAATTATTAGGCAAGTTGTATTTTTGAGGATTAATTTTATTATTGAACAACCATGTTCTCAATGAACCCAAAAAACTCATTAATATCAAAGCTGAATATTTTTGGAAGTAGTTTTTAGTTTGTTTTTAGATTTAGCTATTTTAGAGGGATATCTGTGTGTGCAGGTGACTATTACTGTGCATAATTATTAGGCAACTTAACAAAAAACAAATATATACCCATTTCAATTATTTATTTTTACCAGTGAAACCAATATAACATCTCAACATTCACAAATATACATTTCTGACATTCAAAAACAAAACAAAAACAAATCAGTGACCAATATAGCCACCTTTCTTTTCAAGGACACTCAAAAGCCTGCCATCCATGGATTCTGTCAGTGTTTTGATCTGTTCACCATCAACATTGCGTGCAGCAGCAACCACAGCCTCCCAGACACTGTTCAGAGAGGTGTACTGTTTTCCCTTCTTGTAAATCTCACATTTGATGATGGACCACAGGTTCTCAATGGGGTTCAGATCAGGTGAACAAGGAGGCCATGTCATTAGATTTTCTTCTTTTATACCCTTTCTTGCCAGCCACGCTGTGGAGTACTTGGACGCGTGTGATGGAGCATTGTCCTGCATGAAAATCATGTTTTTCTTGAAGAATGCAGACTTCTTCCTGTACCACTGCTTGAAGAAGGTGTCTTCCAGAAACTGGCAGTAGGACTGGGAGTTGAGCTTGACTCCATCCTCAACCCGAAAAGGCCCCACAAGCTCATCTTTGATGATACCAGCCCAAACCAGTACTCCACCTCCACCTTGCTGGCGTCTGAGTCGGACTGGAGCTCTCTGCCCTTTACCAATCCAGCCACGGGCCCATCCATCTGGCCCATCAAGACTCACTCTCATTTCATCAGTCCATAAAACCTTAGAAAAATCAGTCTTGAGATATTTCTTGGCCCAGTCTTGACGTTTCAGCTTGTGTGTCTTGTTCAGTGGTGGTCGTCTTTCAGCCTTTCTTACCTTGGCCATGTTTCTGAGTATTGAACACCTTGTGCTTTTGGGCACTCCAGTGATGTTGCAGCTCTGAAATATGGCCAAACTGGTGGCAAGTGGCATCTTGGCAGCTGCACGCTTGACTTTTCTCAGTTCATGGGCAGTTATTTTGCGCCTTGGTTTTTCCACACGCTTCTTGCGACCCTGTTGAATATTTTGAATGAAACGCTTGATTGTTCGATGATCACGCTTCAGAAGCTTTGCAATTTTAAGAGTGCTGCATCCCTCTGCAAGATATCTCACTATTTTTTACTTTTCTGAGCCTGTCAAGTCCTTCTTTTGACCCATTTTGCCAAAGGAAAGGAAGTTGCCTAATAATTATGCACACCTGATATAGGGTGTTGATGTCATTAGACCACACCCCTTCTCATTACAGAGATGCACATCACCTAATATGCTTAATTGGTAGTAGGCTTTCGAGCCTATACAGCTTGGAGTAAGACAACATGCATAAAGAGGATGATGTGGTCAAAATACTCATTTGCCTAATAATTCTGCACTCCCTGTATATAACAGGTACCTGATTATCAAATAGCGGAAATATATACTACAGTTATTCAATTGTTTTCTCTGATGAAATTGATGTTATAAGGGAGACGTCCCTTTTTATTTTATGTATGCTTTTAACAAGTTATTAAATTTCTGTCTAATTATACAAATGTTTTATTAGTTTTTATATATAGATAGGAAGCTCACATTAGACAACAAGTTTATATATATCAGTTGTATATACCTGTTTACATCTTTTTATTAACTGAATGTTGATAAATACTTAGGATTACCTACAATAAATATATAATAACAACATTGCAGTACATACACTAAACATTTATCCAATCACAAAATACAATATATTCAAATTATAGAATTTAACTAAATACTCTACCCGTGCTAATCTAGCGCTGGACTACATTCACTACAAATCTAAGGTTAAACAATAAATATATCAGTATAATGTATACCAAATATCACAAATTCGGTAAAAAAATGGCAAAAAATAGCGTGCTGCCTAAATATTGACACCGTGTACCCCTGTCACTGTAAAGGATATAGAAAAAAGAGAGAGTTCAATAATGGAAAATAGGCGCTCAGCTAAAGCAGTTTCTTTCTGAAATATGAGTGTATTTCTTTCCAACAGTTTATAGATGGTATTTTGAATGGTGGTCTTATACAGATGAAATGATTTTCTTTCTCCTAATTATCACTTCTTAATATAACATCATGAAGTAAATATTTCCTGCTTACCAGCTTAAACCCCAATCTTATGAGGTAAGGTGTTCGCTCTTTAGTGGGTAAAGTTGGTGATTTCTCTGTGACTTTGTGAGAAGACCTAAAGGTATCCTGGTCCGCTTGTAGATCCCTTTCTTGGGATGTCACTAAGGGATTCAATGGAAATCCTGGACTCTCTTGTTTTCTTTTAGATGGTGGTGAGAAACCTTATCCCCTCAGTTGGTCATCCGAGATGTGCAGGAAAATGAAAGAAAAATACACATAGCGTAACACTGTATATGACAGAATAAAATGTATTAATACAATATATGCTTACATTATTCAACCTCAATCATTTATGAGGTAAGAGAACTGTGTATAAAAGCACCTCAACCTGTTTCTAGGATCTCAGTGTTGCTAAGTCCGGTGGGTGTGTCATATTAATAGTAACGACCTTTGTTAATAAGAGGACTTAGCGTAAACGGGATATGGAAATGTCCCCCGTGTAATAGTGGAATAACTTGAATGTTGGTCAAAGATTATAAAATGTTCATAAAAATATTTGTAAATGAATGAGTACACACTTCAAAAACTATAATGGAACAATACTAGCAAAGTCCGCTTGTCCACTTATAGATACTAGGAGTGGTGTATATAAACAGAGTTATTTTAGCTGTTAAAAGTACCAACAGTAGGAAGAAGCCGAATGAAATAGGACCTGTCCGTCCACTTGAAAAAAATCCTTACGCGTTTCAAAGTCTTAGGAGACTCCATCAGAGGAAAAGTGTATGGACAGGTATCCGGCGTGTACAATATGAAAAGGGTACAAGTGGGCGTGTTTTTTTCGCCTACTCCATTACGGCTGTTAACGTGTGACGTCAATGGCGTTACGGAAGCGCTACAGTGCTGGTGGTTGTTTGTTACTATGGAGACCTGGTATTTGAGCTTATAGCTATCAGAATGCAGGATGCGTGGGGTCCTAGAGCCCTACCTATTAGCGAACTTGACTCCTGAAGTCTTGTTTTATGTAATGTAACTGAATCTTGATCTTATAAGATTATATACAAGTATGCTTAAATGACATATGATATATTTTCATTTGCCCTTGTTAGAGTGTATTACTGGACTGTAATTCTAGTCTAACGTACGTATACTGTTACAAAATAAATAAAAATAAAATTGGCTAAAGAATTTATATAGTATCTCTGGGGTTAGTATTACTATAGATATGCATCCTAAAATAGAGGACATATAGATTATCTATAAGACATTGGACTATGGCCATTCTGTGAAAAAGAAAATAGAGGCAAGAGCACCGGATTATAATAAAGTTAAAAAGGCTTCTTTATTTGTTTCATAAAACATGGAAAATGGCCCGGTTACAACAGACACCGGTCAGGCGTATCTCTGTGGTGTGGGTAATCACATACCCTCTGGCTGAGGCATTTCGGCTGTTGCCGTAATCGTAGCTAATGGGTACCTGTATCCACACCCTTTAAATGCTAAAATCTAAACAGTGCTTATAGGTTAAAACAAAACACGTGACTTTACACTCACACCTGTAGTTTGGATAGCCAAACCCGCCTGTATTGGAGGTGGATTATCTATTCATAAATAGCTCAATAAATAAATAAAATAAAATAAAACCTTGCTCCTATTGATCCCTACTTATTGGGTCTCATATGTTTTATTCCCTGACAAAAAGTATTTTTCTTTTAAACTCACTGTTTTGTTGCAATACGTGACCTACAAAAGCTACCTTGGCATACTTATGATTAACTAAGTAACTGCACGCTAAATGATTAGTGTTATATTCACTTCATTTTCATTTTTGCTCCCTGCATACACTAAGTTGCATGTAAACATCCTAATTAGTGTGTGCTAGCTGCTTGAACGTTAGCTCCTGTGGTAGTCCTTTGGACTCTATGTTGCTCTTGCCATATATCTAATATCTCTACAAGAGGGTTATGTGTATTGCCATTTGGTCGGCTATAAATATAAGAGTAAATGTTGAAAGATAAAAAGGAAGTAATCCTAAAGACATTATGAGCTAGCTCCCACTAAGACTAAAACTTCCCTAATGTCAACTAACCTTTCTATATGTTTCTAATCTACAGGGATAAAGCGTTTTTACCACCCCAAAGATGTATACACTTATATGAGTGAAGACTCCCAATTTTTAAAGCTCATTAATCATAAGGAATAATTATTAACATGTTGTAATATATTCATATACAGCTAATCAAGTAGCATTACCATGCCCACTATTCCATTTATATTCATCAAGTGTAAAACCTATATGAACTACCCACTTTGTGCTTCTGTCCATACATTGCTGGGCAACGAAATAACCCCAATCTACTTCTTATCTAAAAATGACATATTTATACTAATCATGTCTATAAAAAGTGAGTTACAATGACCCACACTAATCTAAAGAGTGCAAGGGAGTACGTGTGACTACTACCTAGTATCAAAGGGGTGTCAATTAATGTAATATATTAACCTCATCAGAGTACAATGATGGAACCATACTAAACCCTAATCTTAATTATTTGGTACAGAACATCTAATTACTATCTCTAGTGCCAATGATTTATGAGGTTTATCAAATTCAGAATTGAATCCATTAGGGACCCTTGTATTGAGCCTGTGGATCCAAAAAACTTCTCTTTTGGAGAGCAGGATCTCACGGTCACCACCTCTCACATCCCTCCTGGCTACTTCAATCACTGTCCAGACCAATGATTTGGGATTCTTGTTATGCTTCAATTTAAAGTGTTGTATTAAGGGGGTAGTGAGCTCAGCCTGCTTAATATTATTAATATGCACACGAATCCTGGTTCTTACCTCGCGTGTGGTTAAACCCACATATTGAATGTCACATAATTGGCAATTTAAAAGAAACTGCATATGTAGACCTACAATTGTAGCAAGCTTTGTGATCAAAGGACTCCCCTGTGTAAGAACTCTTAAAGCCATTTCCTACCTTCACGTGATCACACGCTATACAGTTCGTATAACTGCATCTAAAGACCCCCTTGACTCTAAGCCAAGATGATCCATTTCTTTCCTTTTCTTTCAGTTGAGTGGGAGCTAGCTGGTTGCCCAGTGTTTTGCCTCTCTTGTATGCAAAGCGACAACCTCTGGATACCAGCTCTGTCAGATCATCATCGGCTCTAAGCATCGTTAGATGCTTGCGCACAATATTGCAAACCTGATGATATTGCCTACTGTATTGGGTTATAAATATAACCTTTCTCTCACTCTCACTTATTTCTGCTGCTCTCTGTATATCTTTCAAGAGCTCGGACCTGCTCAATTTCTCTACTTCTTCACGTACACCGTATATACAGGGAGTGCAGAATTATTAGGCAAGTTGTATTTTTGAGGATTAATTTTATTATTGAACAACAACCATGTTCTCAATAAACCCAAAAAACTCATTAATATCAAAGCTGAATAGTTTTGAAAGTAGTTTTTAGTTTGTTTTTAGTTATAGCTATTTTAGGGGGATATCTGTGTGTGCAGGTGACTATTACTGTGCATAATTATTAGGCAACTTAACAAAAAACAAATATATACCCATTTCAATTATTTATTTTTACCAGTGAAACCAATATAACATCTCAACATTCACAAATATACATTTCTCACATTCAAAAACAAAACAAAAACAAATCAGTGACCAATATAGTCACCTTTCTTTGCAAGGACACTCAAAAGCCTGCGATCCATGGATTCTGTCAGTGTTTTGATCTGTTCACCATCAACATTGCGTGCAGAAGCAACCACAGCCTCCCAGACACTGTTCAGAGAGGTGTACTGCTTTCCCTCCTTGTAAATCTCACATTTGATGATGGACCACAGGTTCTCAATGGGGTTCAGATCAGGTGAACAAGGAGGCCATGTCATTAGATTTTCTTCTTTTATACCCTTTCTTGCCAGCCACGCTGTGGAGTACTTGGACGCGTGTGATAGAGCATTGTCCTGCATGAAAATCATGTTTTTCTTGAAGGATGCAGACTTCTTCCTGTACCACTGCTTGAAGAAGGTGTCTTCCAGAAACTGGCAGTAGGACTGGGAGTTGAGCTTGACTCCATCCTCAACAGAAAAGGCCCCACAAGCTCATCTTTGATGATACAAGCCCAAACCAGTACTCCACCTCCACCTTGCTGGCATCTGAGTCGGACTGGAGCTCTCTGCCCTTTACCAATCCAGCCACGGGCCCATCCATCTGGCCCATCAAGACTCACTCTCATTTCATCAGTCCATAAAACCTTAGAAAAATCAGTCTTAAGATATTTCTTGGCCCAGTCTTGACGTTTCAGCTTGTGTGTCTTGTTCAGTGGTGGTCGTCTTTCAGCCTTTCTTACCTTGGCCATGTCTCTGAGTATTGCACACCTTGTGCTTTTGGGCACTCCAGTGATGTTGCAGCTCTGAAATATGGCCAAACTGGTGGCAAGTGGCATCTTGGCAGCTGCACGCTTGACTTTTCTCAGTTCATGGGCAGTTATTTTGCGCCTTGGTTTGTCCACACGCTTCTTGCGACCCTGTTGACTATTTTGAATGAAACGCTTGATTGTTCGATGATCACGCTTCAGAATCTTTGCAATTTTAAGAGTGCTGCATCCCTCTGCAAGATATCTCACTATTTTTTACTTTTCTGAGCCTGTCAAGTGCTTCTTTTGACCCATTTTGCCAAAGGAAAGGAAGTTGCCTAATAATTATGCACACCTGATATAGGGTGTTGATGTCATTAGACCACACCCCTTCTCATTACAGAGATGCACATCACCTAATATGTTTAATTGGTAGTAGGCTTTCGAGCCTATACAGCTTGGAGTAAGACAACATGCATAAAGAGAATGATGTGGTCAAAATACTCATTTGCCTAATAATTCTGCACTCCCTGTATCATTCTTCGAATATCCCCTTAAAAGAAATCTGCCAGTAAGATCCTTGGCATGCTTACAGAAATCTGCCTCCTTAGTACAATTTCACTTGACCCTGATGTACTGGCCTTTCAACACAGATCTAAATACCTGTTTCGGATGACCACTCCGGGCATGTAACAGAGTGTTTCCCGTTAAAGGTTTCCTGTATAGTTCAACCATCACTTTCTTATACATCTCGCCCTTCAATATAACATCTAAGTAATTAATACTTGCTTCTCCAAATTCAAATGTAAATTGAAGGCCAACATCATTAGTTTTAAGATATTGAACAAACTCAAATGCTCTGTCTTTTCCTCCCTTTCACAGCTCCCACCAACCCATGTAAAGGTTGGCGTATGATGGAGCAAATTTTGCCCCCATCTCTGGAGATAGAAGACCCCCTCAAAACTGAAGTAGTTGTGGGTGAGTAGACATTTGGTCACCCTCAATATAAACTGAACATCATTTCTATCATCGATAGTTTCCCTCCTTAGGAAGAAGGCAATGGCTTCTAACCCCAAATCATGTGGGATAGAGGAGTAGAGTTCTTTGACATCTATAGTAAGCCAGCCATTGTCTCCCTCCCAAGTTACTTTCTCAATCTCATTCAGTAATTGTTTTGTATCATGCAATTATGCAAAAAAATCATTAATTTCACAACCAGAGGCTGAAGTATAGTATCCAGCCACTCTGATAGTGGATCTCATGACGGCGTGCTGAAAGAGGGGCTAGAGGTATTAGTGTCTTGCAGCAGCGGGCTAGTGGGCTCGGAGGACGCTGAGGACAAACCCTATTGCCCCAAGGACCGTCACGGACACGTCTTCCTGATCATGTGGGTGAGCTAATATGTTTCTATGAAGAATTTCCTGCTGATTACTATTTCCATCCTGATACATGTAACAGTGTTTGAATGTGTAGATTTGGGGAGAGGTACTGTTGAATTGGATGTACAAAACCGAAGGGCCTATTGAGAGTTATAACTGTTTGGAGACTCTGTGCTATTGATACTATTGTTTTGATGGTGGGATCATACAGTTCAATTGCTGTAGGTATTTAACAGGCCCGTTAATATACTTATATACAGCTGTATGGATTATTCTCTATCCTGGTGGAATGGACAGGTGCTGCATTAACTTTTTGTTTATGGCCATTCTGACATAAATGTTCTAAATTGTGGAAAATTAGGCCATCTTTATTGATAAACATATACCAAAAAAGGGCTTCTTCTGTCATGTTTTTAGGTTTTATTATGATTGGCCCCTGTATTCTAGCAAAGCAGCTATGTCAGTGTCCTAGTGGGCCATCTGTGTAAATATTAATGGGCTTATTTCAGACGTGTGTTCCTGATGTAATAATTTTGAGTTGTATTACAAACACTCCCTGAATTATAGAAAAGCACCTAAGTCAATGTCCTCATTTAGCCCCTCAGGGTTCATGGTACCCATGTAGTGTATCTAGTAGGTTTCCCGTTGCCTTAACCTTTTAAACCTATCCCCCTCTCTTTGTGGGACTGGTACTTGTTCTAGAATGGTACCTTTGATTAATTTTGGATCCTTGTTGTGTATTTTTTTGGAAGTGCCTAGAGACACTGTGTCCTTTGTACCCGGCTTCTATGTTTTTTAGATGTTCTAACAGTCTTTTTTTTTGTATGGGCGTTTCGTGTGCCCAATGTACTGCAAATTACAGGGACATTCTAATAAATACACAACAAAGGTACTTTTACAGTTGGTTAGGTTGTTGATTATACAAGTTTTTTGGGGAGGAAAGTTTTTGAATGGACTATTTTCGTAGTTTTTTTTAGTTCACATCCCTTACAGTTGGCCCTATTGCATTTAAAAAAGCCTTTGGTATTTGAAGCTAACCAATTGGACTTAGAAATGGGTTATCTTAGTTTGCTTGGATCTAGAATTTGTTTGAGGCATTTGTTTTTTCTAAATGTGATTTTTGGATCAGGGCCTATACTGTTTTTTCTTTATTATTTGTCTTGTTCTAAGATAGGCCAATATTTTTGAAGAATCTTTTTAATTTCTGGGGCAGCCTCATTGTAGGTGGTTATCATCCCTATATCGTTATTCTTTTAGTATGTTTGCCTTTTTCTTTGTTAGAAATAAGCAATTGATTTCTATCCATATTATTGACTTTATTTAAAGAATCATCTATTAATGTTTTTGGATACTTTTTCTGCATTAGTTTTTCTTTTAATAATTGTGCTTCCTTATTGTAGTCACTGTCTTTTGTGCAATTCCTTTTTAATCATTGGAATTGCCCATAGGGTATGTTGTGTATCCATGGTTTATAGTGACCACTGTCAGCTCTTAAGTATCTATTGCAGTCTGTTGACTTACTATAAAGCTGTGTATATATTTGTGTATCTTCATTGGATAGGATTAAATCTATTCTATATTATCTTTAGAGATTTTTGATGTGAATTGTAGATTAAAAGGATTGTTGTTGACATATTGTAGAAATTTGGTGGTGGCGGACTCATCTCCTTCCCAAATAAGTATAATATTATCAATGTATCTGCCCCTCCAAATAATATTATCCTGGAATGGGTTGTTAAGATAAATGTAATTATCTTCCAACATTCCCATGTATAGATTTGCGTAACTGGGTGCCATAGTTGTACCCATAGTTGTTCCGCTAATTTGTAGATAAAATTGATTGGAAAATTTGAAATAATTTTTTTCCAGAACGAATCTAATACAATCCAAAATGAATTCCTGATGTTCAATGGGAAGATCAATTTTGTTTACCGAATGTTTCATGGCCGTAATTCCCAATTCATGGGGTATGTTAGTGTAGAGTGAGGAAACATCTAATGTCATCCATTTGTAAGTGTCCTTCCATTGTACTTTGCTTACTTTCTATATAGTGTCAGTGGAATCCCTAAGGTAAGATTTAAGGTTAGGTACTAGTGGTTTTAAAAAATAGTCTGCATACTCAGAGATTCTTGCAGTTAAGGAATCTATCCCTGAGACTATTGGACGTCCTGTGGGATTAACCTGATCTTTGTGGATCTTGGGAAGATGATAGAAAATAGCCCTTTTGGGAATTCATGTAAGAGATATTTATATTCATTTTTGTTTAACAGATTCAGGTGGTTTGCTGTATCTATCAATGAGTTATATTGTTTTTGAAATGTTACTGTAGGGTCCCCTTTCAGTTTTTTGTATGTATTTAGATCATTTAACAATCTATTGGCCTCTAGAAGGTAGTCAGTTCTATTTTGTATGACCAAACCTCCACCTTTGTCTGCCTCCTGAAGAACAATATCTCTGACCAACATTCAAGTTATTCCACTATTACACGGGGGACATTTCCATATCCCGTTTACGCTATCTAAGTCCTCTTATTAACAAAGGTCGTAACTATTAATACGACACACCCACCGGACTTAGCAACACTGAGATCCTAGAAACAGGTCGAGGTGCTTTTATACGCAGATAGATAGATAGATAGATAGATAGATAGATAGATAGATAGATAGATAGATAGAAATTACATGTACCTTAATCCCATAAAAATCATACCTTGTTTCTTTTTTTCAGCAGACCCAGTATTTTAAGAAAATGTTTTTAACCAGAAATACATACACATGGGAAAATAACACCATATGAAATGTAAATTAAAAAATAAATAAAATCTGACATTTACTACATAGTGAAAAAACACATAATTGGTGTCGTTAGTTCCTAAATATTTCAAACACAGATTTTGGGCCAGATTACAAGTGGAGAGCTAATTAATGCTAAAAGTAAGCTTTTTGCACAAGTTGGGTTGCGTTTGTATTATGAGTTGAAAGTAAATTGTTTTTGCTCTTTTGCTCGCACGCTAACCCAATGAGTGCAAAAAGCAGAAGGTAGAATATCGCTTGAGCATTCAAGGAGTGTTCACGGATTCCCCCAAAAGAAGTCAATTATGTCAATCTTTATTTGAAAATGCAGGAATACAAGCTTAGAATCTGGCTCATTAGGTAGCACTTGCTGATTGGTGGCTACATTTAGCTACATTTAGCCACCAATCAGCAAGCGCTATCCAGGTGTTGAACGAAAAATGGGCTGGCTCCTAAGCTTACATTCCTGCCTTTCAAATAAAAAATTAGAATATGAGTAAATTAATTGGGTTTCATATCCCTTTCATTTTCCACATTCCAATGTTCTTCACATAACAGAATATGTTCTATTTATTCATACATACATTTTCTATATATATCTGATGGTATTTTTAAACAAAATCTATCTATACCTATGTATACAAAAATAATATATATATATATATATATATATATAGACAGAGAGAGAGAGAGAGAGAGAGAGAGAGAGAGAGAGAGATATGATTATATATAGGTATAGATATATACAGATATATACAGGAATATCTATTTAAATAAATATATTTTCTGCTATGCGTAGGACATTGGAATGTGAAAAATTTATAATAAATGCATAGTTAAAACCTTTATTAAATATGAATATTACATAAATATGAATTTACATGTTTTCCTCTACTTAACTGCAAAGGGCTCTAATGCACTTCTATATATGTCTATATGTGTGTTCATATGTATTTATGTGTTTATATGTGTATATAGGTCTGTAAATACATATATATATATACAAATAAATACATAAAACATATGTACACACACATATATACAGTGTGTATATATATATATATATATATATATATATATATACATACATATATATCTTTAGACATGTATATATATGTTTCTCAATTGTAAAGCCCTTTGGCTACCTTTTTTCCCTAACACCTGAGACCTCATATATTTGAGCCCTTATAATTTTTGTGTGCAATATTTTTTAACTACTTTTTATTAGATAGTGTTATTATGAGTGTAAGTGTACTTTGTAATGTATTTTTAATGTGTTTTGTGCAACTTTTTAGTGTTGCAAAACAGTTAACCAGAGCTCTGAGGACGCAGTGACATTGTGCTCACTCCCGTGGAGTTATTTAGGAGTCTGCACTGATTGGCTAAACTGCATGTCTGTCAAAAGCACTGAGATAAGGGTGCAGTCTGCAGAGGCTTAGATACAAGGTAATCACAGAGGTAAAACATGGATTAATATAACTGTGTTGGTTATACAAAACTGTGGAATGGGTAATAAAGGGAGTATCTATCTTTTTAAACAATAAAAATTCTGGTGTAGACTGCCCCTTTAAGTCACAGTAATCATTCTAGCGTAATTCGCTATTGAGTTCAAGTGATTGCTTTTACTTTTCAACACCCGCAATAAACCCCTTATCGCTCGTGCGCAAACATTCCACTCCTAATCTGGCCCTTTATTTTTAAAGATTTCATATCAACTCATATCCCTAAAACATCTAATTTCAGTTTCCAGTACTAAATTCTTTAAAAATGTATAACCTTGAAGTAAATGTTAAAAACTTAGGAATTATGACAATACTGGATCAATTTTAAAACATCACAAACTGTTGATAGCACAGATGAATGACTCAGGTGGTTATAACAATATATACATGCTCCTACTACCCCTGTCCAAATTCAGATTTTACATACACCTTGTTCTCAAAATTATTTGGATACCTACAAATTTGAATTTGCTCAAATAAACAAAGACTATGAGCTGTGATAACACAATAAAATAAGGCTAATGTGTGCTGCTATTTGCTAGTTATTACTATAACGTATGACAATCACTTACCAATCATAAGGAACCCAAACCCTTTATTTGGATGGGAAAACACTGCTGTTTCAAATGAGGGATGATATATTTGTGTGGTAAGGGAATGATGTTAAACGGTGAGGTTACACACATTAGAACACAATAAGATAAACAATATTAAAGGGACAATCTACACCAAAATTGTTATTGTTTAAAAAGATAGATAACGCATTTACTACCCATTTCCCAGTTTTGCATAAACAACATTGTTATATTAATATACTGTTTACCTCTGTGATTACCTTGTATCTAAGCATCTTCTAACAGCCCCCTTATCACATGGCTATTTATTTATGATCTATTTACTTGCATTTTAGCCACTTAGTGCTGTGTTCTGCACAACTTCACTTGTGTGAGCACAATATTATCTATATGGCCCACATGAATGAGCAGTCTCCTGTTGGGAAAAGCTAATAAAAAAGCATGTGATAAGAGGCTGTCTGTATATAACATTATAACAATGTTGGCTGTGCAAAGCTGGGTAATGGGTTTTATCATGCTTTGAAAAATAAATGTAGGATTTAATCATTTTAATTTATTGGCAAAAAAAAAAAGTGATTTTCCACATTTAAATATTACTTTCTTTCTTGCAGAACAAGCATGTCCTTTCATGCATATAGCTACTTGTCTCTAATCTTTCCTAAGGGCTTACAGTCCTACTCACTTAGTAGTTATACAGGATATAGTTTTCCAGTTCCTGACTGGCTAAATAAAATTAAATGATTTTATAAAACAAACAGAAGGTGGATCTACGAACTGCCTGCGCCTAAAATTAATCAAGATTTTAAAACTTCCGCTCACATGAGTTTCAAGCAATTGTATTGATCTTTTATTGCTCTCTTTTATGAAAAAAGTGGAAAACTTGAGAGTAAAATATAGTATAATTTTCAAACATAGCTTAAAACCAATCCCCTGAATTGTAAAAGTTAGGAAAGCATTTATGAGCAGAATACAATTCTGAGGTCATGTTTTGACTTGGTTTAATCAGGTGAACTAGTTAAGTAAATTGAGCGTTCAACAGCTTCAAAGTCAAACATCCATATGTAACAATGCCAGTCAAGACAATATGTTCTAACGCATCTAAACAAACATAATTTGTGACTTGTAAATCCTCAACCAGGGTGTTTGAACGTCCCTTGTTCATAGTATCGCACAGCTTTAATTGCCTATGTAATGTTTTACAGCAGCAGAAAAAAAGTTTGGTCCCATGTGGAATCTAATACCCATGCTGTCAAGTCCTCAAGATCACCATGATTAGGGATGCAATACAGTTAAGGCAGGTATACACTTCAAAGTAGTAACATTTTGTGAAAGTATGTAATGAAGACCAGGTAGCCACCTTGCATATCTGGTCTATGAAAGCTTCATGACGAAAGGCCAATGAAGTGGCAACTCCCCTAGTGGAATGAGCAGTAACACGCTTTGGGGAAGTCTTCCCTGCAAACAGATACGTCTTACAAATGTAGGCCTTAAAAGCCAAGCAGCTATAGTCAGGGCCGTCTTTAACACAGAGCAAAAGGGGTAGCTGCCCAGGGCCCAGTCTCTGATGAGGGGCCCAAGAGTCGTAAAAAAAAAAAAAAAAAATTTATGGTTCAACCAGACTGCTGATGTGACATGGGGAACACACACATTCTGTCCTAATACTGTCACAGTCAAAAGTACTCTGCTTATATATTTATTTATTTTTTAAACTGTGCCAGACCGTGCCGGTGTCATGTGACATGCCAAGCTTTTGCCATGTGCTGTTTTAGATGTGCACTGTGCAGCACTGAATGCAATGCCCTAACTCTGCATCCAGCCATTTCTATTGCATCAGAAAAGGTCCTACTGGGGTTACCAATGTTGCCAGGTAACTGCTCTGGTGGTGGGGATTGTTTCTGGGTAGGGCTGACTGTAGGTGCATGCAGCAGAAAGCTGGAGCGGCAGGCATGTAAGGATTTGAGCATCTGTGCAGCTGCATACACTGCTTCAGTCTTGAGGCTGTGTGACTCATCTCACACTGTATCCATTCAGCCTTGGGCAGACAGCATCCAGTCTGCTGGTCCCCTTAGCCCTGCTCTTTCTGCTGTGACCCTAAGATCAACTAACTGAAGTTTTTCAGGGGACAGTGCTTTGTAGAAAGGTGTCAGAGGGAAGAAAGAAAGGTGTCAGAGGGAAGAATAAGTGAGTGCACATGCCCCTCCCCATGCAGCATTGTCTAGTGCAGGGTGAGAGGGAACTTGTTCCTAGCAAAGATGTGACATGTGCTGCTGTGGCTGATGTATAGTGTCATGCTGATACTTCACACATTAACGTAAAGTTTATTGTTATAGTTTTTGTTTTCTCTCTGTCTCAGATTTTACAGCTTCCCATAGTAGTTCTGCTGTTCCAGTCAGTAAACTTATATTTGTCTGCACCTCTATGCTTCCTCCTCAGTCTTTACCTTGCTTTGCTCCTGTTGGCTGGCTGCCCTAAATCTCTTTAACCAGCTAACCTCACACCAGAATCACATTCAAAAGAATATTAAATGAATCCACAGTGGAGGAATTTATATATTTATTTACTTATTAGTACTGCTTACGTCCAGTTTCACATATTGCAATTTATTTCATTTTTTTTTTTAAATGATTAGCCCAGCAGTGGATGATCCACTGCTGGGCTAATAATTTTTTTAAAAAATTATAAAATAAATTGATTTAGTTGTTTTTTGGGATGTTGGGGTGGAGAGCGAAATTGCATGGGGTGGGGGCCCAAGAAAATATTTGTCCAGGGTCCAGTCAATATTAAAGACGGCCCTGGCTATAGTAACTACCATAGCTTTATGTCATTTGCAAGGTCCGGAGAAATGGATGAACAGGAGAAAACTTTTTTTGTGGCTTCAAAATAGAATTTGACTGCCCTCACTTAATTTAAGGTTGTAAAGAAATCACTCAGTAGAAAATGTAGGAGGAGGGCATAAAGAAGGATGCTTATGAGTAAGGCTTGTTAGCCGAAACATGTAAGGCGTGATTATTTTGGCTTTCCAGGAGTTCAAGGCTCTTTTAATGTGATACTAATAAAGATCAACCTTTTTATGGAAGAAGTGCCAGCTACGTTTCTTCTGCTACTTTTAGTGGCATAAAGAAGGAACCACAATTTCTTGGTTGACAGTACCTGTAGAAACTACCCTGGGCAGAAAATAATAGTTTGTTCAGGAAAGGAAGATTGTAAGATAAAGCTGAAAGCTCAGAAACTCTTCTGGTCCTCAAATACATGGTTAAGAAAAAGAGAACATTCCAGGATAAAAGTTGAAGGTATAAACCATGCATAGGTTTAAATGGAGGGGGACTTGAAGACATCAAAACCAGATTAAGACTCCAAGGAGCAGTAACTGGTCGAATCAACACTGATTCTGATCAAGGCCTAAACAAAGGTTTGGATGTTAGGAAATTCTTAAAGAACCAGTAAACACAGTAGATTTGCATAATCAACAAACGCAAGATAACAAGACAATGCAATAGCATTTAGTCTGAACTTCAAATGAGTAGTAGATTGTTTTATGACAATTTTAAAAGTTATATATATTTCCACTCCTCCTGTACCATGTGACAGCCATCTGCCAATTACAAATGCATACACGTACCATGTGACAGCCATTAGCCAATCACAAATGCATACACGCTTTGTTCTGTGAATTCTTGCACATGCTAAGTAGGAGCTAGTGACTCAAAAAGTTTAAATATAAAAAGACTGTGCACATTTTGTTAATGGAAGTAAATCGGAAAGTTGTTTAAAATTGCATGTTCTATCTGAATCATGAAAGTTTAATTTTGACTTGAGTGTCCCTTTAAGAGAACTAGCTGATGGACCATTCTCCTTACCACTCTGTAGAAACTCTAAAACCTTAGGAATTCTAAAAACTTCGTTAGTACACCTGAACAAAAAAAGCTTTCAAACACATTGCTATACCTAGTGATAGGATTTTTGCCTGAATCAAGGTATTGATAACCTTATCACATAAACCTCTTTGAGATACAAAGAGGTTCAGTTGCCAGGATATTAAATCTAAATCTAGAGTTTTAAGGTCCTAATGAAATAAAGGTCTTTGGGAAAAAGGTAATTTTTGGGAGGAGACGCCAAGGTGGGCATGAGGACATTTGAATCAGATCTGCATACCAAGTCCTGTGAAGCCACACACCAGAGCAATGAGAATTGCTGACACTCTGCCTTGTTTGACCTTGGACAAAAGATAGATCTAAGAACAAAAATATTGGTATCCCTGAGGGGGCGCTAATGTATAACTATTTGGGTATGAAGTTTATTACCACTAATGTGCTACAACAAATAAAATACAGCTAACCCCCCCAGAATAAAAGAGTATATACTCAACTTCCTTGAATACAGTAAATGAATGTCCTTGTAATTATACAATAAAGTCTTTGTGTTGAATCTTGTGGGTGTAATCAAATATTGTCCTAAATCCCATGTGTTCACAACTCACGGCAGCTCCTCTCTATGACTCTCAGTGAGGATATAAAAAGATTCTGTGAATGTGTAGACACAAAACATGGTGCCTCTTGTGCAAATCAATAGAGTAATCCAACACAATAAATTAAAAGAGCACAGGGTACTCACATGTGGTTGCAGCACCCTAATGTGCTGATGGAAACGTATTAGAGATTTCCAGTGCTCTAGTTCGCTGAGCAGGAACTCTCTCTATAGGGTCACAGACAGGTGTCTTGAATAAAGGTAGCAAAGTTCCAATAATAAAGGGTGGTAAAAAAAACAATTTTATTAAAACCAATGTTTAAAAGTATATAAGATATGAGGGTTTCAATATGTGCCAATATAACCCCTCTTGTGCAACGCGTTTCTCGGCTTGCAAGCCGCTTCATCATCTCCTAGGTTTAGCTTTCAACTAAAAATACCAAAGGAACAAAGCAAAATTGTTGATACCAGTATATCTGGTTGAATACCTCCTGGTTCAAAGATCATTCCGCTGGGTAAAGATCCTGTTTACTGTGAAAGTCCACCTCTCAATTGCTCTGCTCACTTCCAGGATGTGAAGGCTGAATTGTGGCAATAGTAATAATTCACCCATTTTATTATGAGGGACACTTCTTTCCTCCTTGGTGATTTATGTAAGCCACTGCTGACTGCTATTGTCTGACTGGAATCATAGGAAAGATACCTGCCTAAGTTTAGGATAACTCTGAAGAGCCCTGAAGATTGTACAGTTTCAGGATGTTTTTTCGTAACCTCACTTCCCAAGAAGACCAGATTTTTTGTGCTCACTGTCCAAACTGGCTGAAGGAAATAGACCCCTGAACAAGGGATTGGTGGGTCTGCCACCAAGTTAAGGACTGTCTGGTCATCTAATCCAAAAAGATCTTCTGAGAAAGGTCTTTTTAGTCCCTGTTCCACTGTTGAAGCATTGCCAGTTGTAGAGGTTAAAGATGAAATTTGGATCGGGGGCTTCCGGTGGGTGGAGCGTCAGGTGTAGGAGAGCATGCTCGTGAGAGCTCCTGAGAACGGAGCACAGGAAAATCAGGCGCCCCAAAAAGTTTACCTCTTTGGCAGGAGATTACCGGACCTTGCCTTGGGAGGAGTAGAGGGAGGACGGAAGCCGACAGATAGCCACAGATTTGGCCAGATGGCGCTGGCCCAGACACGCACGGTTCTTTTTTTTTTGTATGCTGCAATACAGCAGGGATTCCCCGCAGGTAACGGAGACAGCGTGAAAAGCAGAGAAAGACAACAAGTGGTCATAACATGGCACAGAGAAAACCGGCAGAACTTCATAATCCCGTCATTATCATCGGTCACTCAAGCGGGGCTCCACAACAGCTGTGCGGTATTGCGACTGGAGAGGAGCACTGGGACCAGGCGGTGAAGGAGTCCGGGGTCTCACTGTGAGACGGAACAGCCTTTATATACACCAAGAATCGCAAGTATAAATCCCTAATGCTGACTGGTATTTCATGTGTGTGTCTGTGGTGAAGAAACTCCCTTTCTTTTTCTAATTATGACTGGCTATGAATGAAGCAGTTCTGGTTTTTCTAAGTGGCCGCCGTGCCAGAAAAATTACCTGATGTGATGATGCACTATAAGAGGCAATGGCCACGGAGGAGAGTTGCTGTATAAAATATACTTTCCCTTTTGTTTGCTTTTTACTCCTCACCACTATAAAGAGAAAGAGAGTAGCTGGGAGGACATAACACAAAGCAAAAGAAGCTAAAGGGAGAAAAAAAGGACAGTAAAAGGGAATACGGGGACCTAAACCACCACATACTGTTTGTGAAAAAATTGTTTGTTTAAAAAATCAATTAAAGGAAAATAAGAAGGAAGAAAGGGGAAAATAGAAAGAGGGAAAAAAAGGAAAAAAAGAAGAAAAACAGCACATTATACCTGATAAGACTGTCCCAGTAGAAATTGACTTAATAAATTGGGTCTCTGCAAGAGTACTTTTTACATTGTCATTCTCACTAGAGTTAGCCTATGCCTGGCATAATCTCGGCTATCCATTCTTTGTAAATAACCGCTCTATGTTTAAAGCCAGAAGCAGGCTACATTCACCGTATCTTGGCAAAGTATAACTGTAGTTCTAAGCTCAGAATTTATTGTCTTGTGCCTGGCAAGTGGTCAGCAAAGGGGAACTTCTGGACTGTTGGGCTTTGCACAAGACTCTGAATATACAGTTTGCTAGAGACACTGGTCTTAAGTATAAAGTATATGTCTGTATAATTGTTTCTGTGTTAAATTGTGGGCAATTCATGTTTAAAAAGACAGTACTGACCTGACTGCAAGAAAAAGAGTCACATATTGTATAGGATTTTGATGATATATTTACTGAAAGTTGATTGATTGAGAGGTCCTAAATACGGGCTGGTGATAGATGTTGTAAAATAGTACATGGGTTTGTCCTTTCTCTCCAGGTGAGGCTCTTGGAACTTGAGCAGTTATTCTTGTTCTCTCTGTATAGGGGTAATCCTAAGAAGAAGCCTCAAACCTAAGTACCTTAAACCTAAATTTACAATCTGTTTATTTAAGTTCGCTGAGAGGCTGGTAACACTTGTGTAATATATTGTAAAGGTTGTTCTTTGTTATCTGGTCAGGGTTTTGTGAATCATACATTATAAGGTGAACTAATTTGAACAGGATAGGCATAGCAGAGTTAATCTCTGAATTTATAAAGAATCAGACTCTGAATACCTATCATAGAATCTATGGAGAAATACATGACAAATGTTAAGAACAAGTCCCCAGCCATGCCTCTAAAAAGGGATAAAAGACAGAAATTTCCACAAGATAATACACCTGATATAAATCTCAGAAGCCCAGATAGTAATGTAGAAAGACAGTTAACAACAAATCAACTAGCAGAGTTGATACTGCCACAATTTGAACTAGTTAAAATGAGATTTCTGAGCTGTCTAATGAAATAAGACAATTCTCAATTAGAATCACTGAAGTAGAGACAAGGATATCAAACATAGAGGATAGAAATATTAAGCAGGAAGCAATCACGGCTAGCCACACAGATGAGATAAAAAATTTAAAATCTAAAATAGAAGATCTGGAGGACAGGTCCAGACGTAGCAATGTACGTGTAGTCGGGTTACCAGAGTCTAAAGAATATGAGGACCTGGTTGCATTTAGTTCACACACATTACCAAAGATATTGGGAATCCAATTAGACAACGGAATCTTGCAAGTAGAACGTGCACACAGGGTGGGTAGCGCTAGACAGCAAAAAGATGGTAGCGTTCGGCCCAGAATGGTCCTGATAAAATATCTAAATTTTCAGGACAAAATTAAAGTTATGCAATATTATACAGGGAGTGCAGAATTATTAGGCAAATTAGTATTTTGACCACATCATCCTCTTTATGCATGTTGTCTTACTCCAAGCTGTATAGGCTCGAAAGCCTACTACCAATTAAGCATATTAGGTGATGTGCATCTCTGTAATGAGAAGGGGTGTGGTCTAATGACATCAACACCCTATATCAGGTGTGCATAATTATTAGGCAACTTCCTTTCCTTTGGCAAAATGGGTCAAAAGAAGGACTTGACAGGCTCAGAAAAGTCAAAAATAGTGAGATATCTTGCAGAGGGATGCAGCACTCTTAAAATTGCAAAGCTTCTGAAGCGTGATCATCGAACAATCAAGCGTTTCATTCAAAATAGTCAACAGGGTCGCAAGAAGCGTGTGGAAAAACCAAGGCGCAAAATAACTGCCCATGAACTGAGAAAAGTCAAGCGTGCAGCTGCCAAGATGCCACTTGCCACCAGTTTGGCCATATTTCAGAGCTGCAACATCACTGGAGTGCCCAAAAGCACAAGGTGTGCAATACTCAGAGACATGGCCAAGGTAAGAAAGGCTGAAAGATGACCACCACTGAACAAGACACACAAGCTGAAACGTCAAGACTGGGCCAAGAAATATCTCAAGACTGATTTTTCTAAGGTTTTATGGACTGATGAAATGAGAGTGAGTCTTGATGGGCCAGATGGATGGGCCCGTGGCTGGATTGGTAAAGGGCAGAGAGCTCCAGTCCGACTCAGACGCCAGCAAGGTGGAGGTGGAGTACTGGTTTGGGCTGGTATCATCAAAGATGAGCTTGTGGGGCCTTTTCGGGTTGAGGATGGAGTCAAGCTCAACTCCCAGTCCTACTGCCAGTTTCTGGAAGACACCTTCTTCAAGCAGTGGTACAGGAAGAAGTCTGCATCCTTCAAGAAAAACATGATTTTCATGGCTGGCAAGAAAGGTTATAAAAGAAGAAAATCTAATGACATGGCCTCCTTGTTCACCTGATCTGAACCCCATTGAAAACCTGTGGTCCATCATCAAATGTGAGATTTACAAGGAGGGAAAACAGTACACCTCTCTGAACAGTGTCTGGGAGGCTGTGGTTGCTGCTGCACGCAATGTTGATGGTGAACAGATCAAAACACTGACAGAATCCATGGATGGCAGGCTTTTGAGTGTCCTTGCAAAGAAAGGTGGCTATATTGGTCACTGATTTGTTTTTGTTTTGTTTTTGAATGTCAGAAATGTATATTTGTGAATGTTGAGATGTTATATTGGTTTCACTGGTAAAAATAAATAATTGAAATGGGTATATATTTGTTTTTTGTTAAGTTGCCTAATAATTATGCACAGTAATAGTCACCTGCACACACAGATATTCCCCTAAAATAGCTATAACTAAAAACAAACTAAAAACTACTTCCAAAACTATTCAGCTTTGATATTAATAAGTTTTTTGGGTTCATTGAGAACATGGTTGTTGTTCAATAATAAAATTAATCCTCAAAAATACAACTTGCCTAATAATTCTGCACTCCCTGTAGAAAAGCTCAGACAGTCAATATAGATCAAAACAGATTCTCCTGTTCCAGAATTTTTCGGTGGAGACTACCTCAAAGAGACGTGCAATGGCACCATTCTGCACAGGACTGATTAGAGCTGGTTTGAAGGCAACTATGAGGTATCCTGCCAAAATCACAGTCCTGGGTATGGGCCATTGCCCTAAACACAGTTGAGGAAGCAAAAGAGTTTTGTCTTGAGAATAACATTGAAATATGAAGTAAGTTAGCAGGGACGGCTCAGAATAGATAACCGTCCTTATGGAAGTGACTGTTTCAATTTTTAGGGGGGGGGGGAGGAGAAATTTATTTTTCTCTTTTTTTTTTCTTACCCTATATGTTCTTTACATATCTTCGTATATATTCTCAGTATAAATGGTTAACTCACTCAAATTAATATCTTGGAATGTGTGTGTGTGTGGGGGGTAACTTCCCCAATTAAACATTAGAATATACTTAAAGCTGTGAAGAAACATAGGCCTGATATTATAATTTTCCAGGAGCTGCATTTAAAAATCGGGGAAATAGAAAAATTAAGAACAAACTGGATCTCAGAAATAATTGCAACTCCATGCGATAAGCGCAAGCGGGGCATAGCTATCCTTTTTAATAGAGAGTTGACATACATTATGACTAAGCAAGAATTAGACCCAGAAGGAAGGTATATTCTGGTCCAAATAATAATAGATGACACTCTATGGACTCTATGTAATATTTATGCACCAAACAGGCTGGAAGTCAAATTCTGGGAGAAATTGAAAAATAAATTGTTACCATATTTAGGTCAGAACCTCATTCTTGCCTGAGATATGAATAATACATTGTGTCCTGATTTGGACAGACATAAACTCCGCAGAAAGGCGGCTAACTACAGAGAAGCAAAATATTTTCGTAATTTTGCCAGCACTATAAAGGTGCAGGATGTTTGGCGGATACAACACCCTGATTCGCGAGCCTATACTTGCGAATCCAAAACTTATAAAAAAATTTCACCTATAGACATGTTCTTACTGGAAGAACAGGTATTGACATATAATATAGAAACGCAGATTGCAGATATAATCATATCGGATCACGCGATTATTAGTTTAAATATAATGCTGGCAAGCTCTCCCACAAAAAAATTATTAAATACTTTTCGTTTTCCTAGCTATATGTCAAATAACGTACATTTCGGAAATTGGTTGAAACATAGATGGAAGGAATATCTTGAGCAAAACGTAGAATATGAGGATAAAATAGAGCTGCTTTGGGAGGCAGGTAAGGCTGTCATTGGCGGTGAGGTCAAAGCCTATATGGTTAAGCTGAATAGAAAGAATAGAGCAAGGGAGACTCAACTAGATAATCAATTGAGAAATAAATATGTAAAGTATTTAAGGACACCCAATAATGAAACATGGTGTAAATATACAGGCGCACGTGCAGAAAGGGAACAATTCCTAAAAGAAAAATGGGCACGCGAGGAGGTAAAAATCAGGGCAACATTGCAGGGGTATCAGGGGGTATCTGCTAAGCATTTAGCCAAGCTGGTGAAATTTCGGAAAAAATCCAATCAAATCCTGGCCATCAAAACAGGTGAGAAAACTCATACTAATGCAGCAGACATAAGGGCGGCATTTTTTAATCACTACCAAAAATTTTAAGCTAGAGAAAATATTAATGTTAGATTTAAAGAGCAGTTCTGGCAGGGGTTGAATATCCCGCAAATCTCACAAGACGCCCTGCAAGTAATTAATGCACCCATCACTGAAGTTGATGTAATAAATATAATCAAGAAATCCAAGTCTGGCAAGGCCCCTGGGTCGGATGGCTTATCTGCCGAATTTTACAAAATTATAGCAGAGGAGATAACAGTCACACTGACTAAGTTGTATAATAATTATTATTTAAAGAAAGATATGAACACAACATATTTTGCTGACTCTGTAGTTATGTTGATACATAAAAAAGGGAAGGATCCAGAAAACATGTCTTCATACCGTCCCATATCACTTTTAAATCAGGACTACAAAATTTTAATGTCACTGATAGCAGAAAGGTTAAAAAAGTCGATTACAGAAATCATACATCCCGACCAGGCCGGATTCATTCCGAGTAGAAATCCAGTCTGCAATATGCATAGGGTTTTGACTACAGTAGATTATCTATATCAGGTCGACCAGGACGCCGGAGGCAAAAGGAGAGCACATAAGGAAAAAGATATCGCAATAGTCACCGTAGACGCTGAAAAAGCGTTTGATTCGATAATATGGGACCATCTATTTACTTCCCTGGAAAGGTTTGGCTTCTCCGGCGCCCTGGTCGACCTGATTGGATTAATCTATAATAAACCAAAATCTCAATTACTTATAAATGGGGAACTATCTCAAAATATTACCTTAGAAAAAGGTACACGACAAGGCTGCCCCTTATCGCCGTTACTTTTTGATATCGCATTAGAACCATTTGCAATTTACATTAGAAATGTACTTCTCCCGGTTATGTTAGGAAGTCAAAAGGTCCTGATCTCACTTTACGCAGACAATCTTTTATTATTTTTGAGCGATACAAGAATAAGTATCCCTCTTTTTATGGAGAGAATAAGTATATTTAGCTCATTTTCTGGGTACAAAATTAATCCCAGTAAATCGTAAATACTCTGGCTTATTAAAAATAGGACTAGTCATTCTGAGATTTTTAAGGAAGTACATAGTATAAACTATTTAGGGATTAGAATCAGTAGAAACCCCAAGGAATGGTACCAGCTTAACTATAAAGAGCTTTTGGAGAATATACGACATGATCTAGGGAAGTGGAATATATATTATTTATCTTTATCTGCCAGAATAATGGTGATCAAAACTATTATATTTCCTAAGCTTTTTTTGTTACAGAATCTACCCTTTTTGATTCAGAAAAAAGATATTGTCAGCTATAATAGAGCATGCACAACCTTTATTTGGGGGAAGAAAACGCCTCGTATATCTTTGATAAAGCTAACACAGGAGAAACAATTTGGGGGGTTTTCTCTTCCCAATATAAGGTATTACAATTTGGCCGCATTAATTAAATTTGGTATAGACTGACTGAGTAAGGCAGATTATGTTACTTATTCTGAACAGGAAGCGGAGATAATTAAACCATTTGACCTACAAGCTATTCTTCATCATCCATTTAGGCAACTACCCAGCAATATAAGCAGACTAGTTACAATCTCAAGTATAGTCTTAGCTTGGCAAAAATACTGTAAGCTGCTGGGGCAGGAGTACCAGGTTTCGCATTTTCTTCCAATTATTGGCTGTCACCGATTTTTCACCAGGACATAATAACAATGTGTTCCGTGACTGGAAAGCACAGGGTCTGCTATATCTCTCACAGTTGAGAGAACCACAATCGGGTATAACGAAATCTTATGTAAACTTAGCTAGGGAATATAAATTATCTTCCAAACATTTCTACGCATATTTGCAAGTTCGTCACCTGATAGGTGACTATACAGACAGATTCGGGCAGGACTGGAAATCATTGACTCTGGATTAGCATTATATAAAGCTGGCATCAGATCTATATCAATATGGTATCGTTACATAATGAAACGAGAGGGAGAAGAGCATATGAACCAGATCAAAAGGAGATATTTAATATATTTCCCCTGTTTGCAAAGTAACGACATATTGGACAGTATGGTGAGGGTAGTTGAGGCGACAGACAGAGTTAATCTGAGGGAGTCACAATATATATAATCTGAGGGAGTCACAATATATATAATCTGAGGGAGTCACAATATATATAATCTGAGGGAGTCACAATATAAATTAATTAACAATTTTTATTTAACTCCAACTAGAATTGCTAAATGGTCACAACAACAGAATGTATGTCCAAAATGTCAAAACTCAAATGCTGACTTGATGCATTGCCTCTGGAGTTGTCCTAAAATTTTTACAAATTTGGATGAAAATACAGCACTGGACAAATAAAAATATAATGACCAAGGTAGAATTAAAAGCATCACATATCTTTTTTTTGTATCCTGCAGAGAATCCCAGTGACAGACAGTTTATTAATTTAACGATCTTGTCGGCAAGAAATTTAATCTGTAAAATTTGGAAACAAAACCCGCCCCCCCCATCTATTAAGGAATTTCAAAGCAATATGAGAATGCAGATTACTCTAGAGCAAATAGGGTTGAAAAAGAGTGCTGAGAAACAGATTGGGATATTTTCTAAGAAATGGAAAAAATATATCTGTCTGTGGCCTTTAACTGCCCAATATCAGATTATAGCACCATTTCAAGATTCCTTTTTGAACTTGATTGTAGCAGGGGTATTGCCTTTACATTGGATATCTCCTTGATAAGTTAGGCTTTGTAGAGGGGGGCTCCTCCCCTTCTTTTCTCTCCCCTCTTTTTTTTTTTTTTGTTTCTTTCTCTCTTCCCTTCCTTTTATGCATCTCTCCTCCGTTCCCTTCACCCCCTTATTATCTATTTTCTGAGTAAATGACATTTTCAGTAATTAAAATTAGTCAGATTATAGTATATATCTTTTTAATTATTAGGTTAAACAAGTAGAAAGGCAGTAACGGTCACTTGATCAAAAGATATAAGCAGTATTATAGACGAAATGTAGTACTGGTGACCCTGCCGAGTGTTTATTATTTTTCTTATTGTGGATTGTATACTCTTTTTTCGATATTTGTATGTGGATGATTTTTTTCTCTTTTCTCAAAGAAAACAAATAAATACATATTTAAAAAAAAAAAAAAGGAAATTTGGCAAATGGAACCATATCTGAGACAGCTACAATGAGGGCCACAACCTCCATCTATTGAGCAACAGAAGGATGTTGAGCACAAACCAGTTGCAGTTTGACCCTGGTTGTTCTGTTAGTGACAGGAGCATCGACCATTGGAAAGATACACAAGTTAGAGGAATTAAAGAACTCTTTGGTAGGTTAATTCTCCAACTGTGAAGCAGTTGAAGGATAGCTTGTGAGTCACGGCCAATTGAAGAATAGGCACCAGATTATAGTTCAGATAGGGAGCTAAAGAGTAAATACTCTCAGTAACTTCCACGAACGCTGAACCGCTGCAAGCCCTTTAGCCGGTTTCTCAATTAACCGGAAGTGTGTGGGAAGAATAGTAGTGGAGCACTGGGGGTGCACGCCGCTGTTAGCAGCCGGTTCCGCTGCTTGTAATCCCAGAAAAACGAAAAAATGCGGCAGCAACAAGCAGAGTAAGAAGTAATTTAAAATTCAAATGCTTTATTTCACATGTCTTAAAAAAGCCAATTGGCAAAGAATACAAAGGGTAGCAGGTGATAACCCTCCTTACATGTTTCGTGCCTATGCTCGGCACTTAATCATAGGAGTGAGATATGTTAGTACAACCCCTGCTATTTAAAGGGGAAGTACCCAATGATGGAAAAGCTTTAGAAACACCTGTATCAAAGTAGTGTTAAAACTGCTTACCCTCACCTAGCACTTACCATAAACACAGAAAAGTATATTGTGTTTGAAAAAATGTATGTACATATATGTATATGCTGAATTACTTAATAAGATATATAGTTATATATGGTATGTAAGTACACATAAAACAACAACTTCAGCACTATGTTATAACCTTGTAACCTTATGTCTTTGTGGATACTAATTATAAGTCACCTCCTATAGCCTAAAATATGTTTATTATTTTGTGATAAATACCTATAATAGATATAAAGGGAATTGTATCAAGAAATAGGGGACTATATTCATATGCTCCTATTTATGGACCTAAATGTATCCCATTGTTTATTCATGCTTATACAAACCAAGTATATAATATTTAAATTGAACTGAATGAGAACCTAAGATCCAATATATGGTAAAAGTAAATTACTATATGCACTATTATTCAAAAGACTTTGTTAAAGTTTCTGCATATTAATTAAGTTGACCCTTGATAAATAGACAAAAAAAATATATAAATAATTAATTACTCCACATAATAGGACATGTCCCATTCTCTATTTAGACCCTGTGGTACTATCGTTTTAAGTTTGTAAATCCAAAATAATTCACGTTTGAGCAACAATTTTTGTTTGTTGCCCCCTCTGGTGGGTGACTGAATTTTGTCAATAACTTTAACAGTAATATGTGCTATGTGGGTCATATGCGTTTGATTAAAATGAACTGCTACCGCCGAGTCTTTATTATAGTTTTTAGTGTCCCTAATATGTTCTCTGATACGTGATCGGAGCTCTCTGGTCGTTTGACCAATATATTGTAGGGAGCAAAGGGAACATTCTATTAGATAAACTACAAATTCAGTCCTACAATTTGCATAGAACTCCATATTATATCTTTCATGTGTTGCTGAACTGGTGAAAGTATCACTTCTTTCAATAACTTCACACGTAATGCATGGTTTAGTGCCACATTTGTATGTGCCTTTTTTCCTTATCCAGTTACTCCCCCGTTTATTTGTTATTGTATTTACCATACTAGGCACCAGCCTGGTGCCCAGAGTCGGTGGTTTCTTGGACACAAATTTACAAGTGTGAAAAATGTTACCCAAAGATTCATCTTCTTTTAATATGTGTAAATGTTTCTTAAGAATAGCTGTGATTTCATTGAATTGTTTCGAATACTCTGTGGTAAAGACAATTTTGTCCTTACTAAATTCTTGATCTGATCTCTTTTTGGTTGCAATAACCTCTCTTTGAGTCTTATATTTTATCTTTTCGTGAGATTCATTAAGAATCTTATTCGAATATCCCCTTTGCTTTAATCTGTTTGTAAGATCAGTACATTGTAAATTGAATTTCTCAGTACAATTAGTGTTTCTTCTCATTCTAATATATTGAGCTTTGGGGATTGATCTAATTAGATGTGGAGGATGACATGATTTGGCATGGAGTATGGTATTTCCAGCCGTTGGTTTGCGATATGTGTCAGTCATTATTACACCTTTTTCTGGATCACCTGTAAGTTCTAAATCTAAGAAGCATATTTTATATTGTTGTAATTCACCTGTGAATCTCAAATTTAAATCATTGGTATTAACATACTCTAAAAAGGTGCTCAACTCAAGTTTATCCTCCACTATAAATATAAGATCATCTATGAAACGCATATACTTAATAATATGCTTTGCAAATGGATTGGAAAGAGTGTAAAGATATAAATCCTCCCACCACGCTACATACAGGTTGGCAAACGAGGGGGCAAATTTTGCCCCCATCGCTGTGCCACAAACCTGCACATAGTATTCATTATTAAACATAAAAAAATTATGTTTTAATAAAAATTCAATGATTTCACAGAAAAAAAGTTTGAATTCTAAAGAATAACGTGTGGCTGTATCCAAAAAATATCTAATGGCTTTTAATCCTAGCGTGTGGGGTATACTTGAGTAAAGAGAGGTGGCATCAATGGCCACCCATCTGAACTCCTTGTTCCATTCTACATATTCCAAACAATTCAACAGATGTGTAGAATCTCGTAAATAGCTATTAAGGCTTTTAACCAAAGGCTGGAGTATGGAGTCGACCCATTCAGACAATGGCTCAAACATAGAGCCAATGCCTGAAATGATAGGTCTTCCTGGGGGAGAGGTCATATTTTTATGTGTTTTAGGCACATGATGGAATATAGGCACTAATGGATAATCCGGTATCATATTTTTGACCTGTTCCTCAGTGAAGACATTGATAGCTATTCCTTGTTCTATTATTGAATATAGTTTAGACTTAAATATCTGTGTTGGATTCCTATCCAGCTTTCTGTATGTTTTGGTATCAGACAATTGTCTGTAAGCCTCATTGCAGTAGTATTCCTTATCTAGGACCACTACATTACCGCCCTTGTCAGATGTTCTTATCACAATACTATCATTTTGTTTTAGTTTGTGTAATGCATTAAATTCTGCTTTTGTGAGATTAGGTTTCCCAGTGGTGCCCTTTGTTTTTATCTCTGTCTCTAAATCTAACAGATCCTTCTGGACTCTCCTCTGATACAGATTGATATATGGACCCCTAAAGTTTGTGGGATAGAACTCTGACCTCCCCCTTCTGGGTGACTGTATATCACTGTCCTCTGGACCATATTCACATTCTAAAGATTTTAATTCATTAAGTGTTATACAGTCCCCAAATTTGAGGGTTGCTGAGCCCATCTCACCTACAACACTGCTATGGTCAACCACTAAATCTGAATTATCATTTGCACACTCTCCTAATGCAGATTCTTCCTTTTGCAAATTAAAAAAGCGTTTTAATGTCAATTTCCTGACAAATTTATTAATGTCAATGATAGTTTTGAAAGCTGAAAAAGTGTTCGTAGGGGCAAAGCCCATTCCCTTGCTCAGTAGTGATTTTTCTTCCTCTGTGAGTTCCAGTTTAGACAGGTTCAATACCGATAGTCCTTCTTGTGTGATTTTCTTTGGGATTTTCTTGATTCTTCTGCCTGCCCTCCTTGTGCGCCTCCTAAAGGGACAGCCGATATATCTTTATCCTTATCTTTAGGACATACAGCTGTATCTTCTTCCTCATCCGTGTCACTGTCACTCAGAACCTGTAATGACAAGAGGGGGCAGGAAGGAGGAAGTATAGACTTAGAAGAAGAAGAAGAAATAGTAGAATGAAAAGGTGGTGGAGAGGGGGGAGAGAGAGATCTTGGCCCCACAGGCCCTGAAGAAACGCTTCCATCAGATATATATGATTCCTGATCTGAAGTATCAGTTGAAGAAAAGGCCACTTTTCGTTTAGATTTATGCTTCAAGATTGGTTTAGGATTTACTGTTGCAATATTTTCTGTAGATGATGCTTGATTCTTTTTGCCCCCTTGTGGACGAAAGGACCTTCTTCTTGGTCTGTTCTGAAATCTTGACCAGTTATACACCTTGTTATTCAAATAGTCCTCCATATCTCTGTTAAATTTATTGCCTTTTCTCTGCGCCAATTCTCCATCTGTTTTTTGTATTTTTGCTTTTAAATTGCTTTTAAATTCTCCATATTTAGTATCTGATTTCAGGGTTTTCAGATCTACTGTGATATTATCAATTTTAGATTTAAGATTATCTCTCTTTTTGGTTTTACTTCTGATAACAATGTCCATAAGTGTGAGAGAACATTTGGTTAATGCCTCATTCCATTCTGTCTGTAGGTCTGGGTCTTCTAGATCAAAGGAGGGGTATTTTTTGATTCTCAAACCCCTTGGTACTCTTATGGCTTTGATATAATGATCAAAAGAGACCACATCCCACATTAATCTTAAATCTGTTAATAAAAGTCTCTCTAGTTTAATAAATTGGCTCTTTATGTCACTCTGACCCCCTCCAGAGTGTTCAGCAACATTGAAAATGGTGTCAAAAAAACTTTGGCGGTGTTGTACATTGAAAAAAGATTTATGAGAGCTTTCACCCTCATTTTCCATGTTAATGGATAGTGCTGTGTGCAGGCTAAAACCAAAAACTCTGCTGCAATACCCTGTATTAACTCTGCTATGCCCCTATTAAAAGTGCTCCACTAGTGAACCCACTTGTAAGTGAAAAAATCAAACTGCTTTCTTTTAATATGCTGTTTATATATTAGTAACGATCTCCTTAAGTAGGTCAGTCCATGTACTGAAAAGCCTGTTTGTTGTGCTGCCAGATATGAGCCACCGCTCCTGCTGCACGCTAAAGGCACATAAGGATAACCAAGAAGACCGTATATCTTTAAAACAGAAATCCCAACAATATCGACAAAGCAGTAGTATAATCAAAGTTCACTTACTCCAAATCCATCGATTGGTGTCAGACCGAGCTGGTTACCAGAATACTCCTCAGGAACTTCCACGAACGCTGAACCGCTGCAAGCCCTTTAGCCGGTTTCTCAATTAACCGGAAGTGTGTGGGAAGAATAGTAGTGGAGCACTGGGGGTGCACGCCGCTGTTAGCAGCCGGTTCCGCTGCTTGTAATCCCAGAAAAACGAAAAAATGCGGCAGCAACAAGCAGAGTAAGAAGTAATTTAAAATTCAAATGCTTGGGGCGGGTCTACAGGACGGTCGCATGCAGAAGGAGCTCCGCTCCAACACCAGTTAAAACTCTGCTTTTTCCCTTAAAAACTGACCGTTCTAGTACCCCACGACTTCTCCTCACTCTGGGAGAGCTAATACTAGCTATCGCCAGCAAAAGGTATTCTGTGAAGGGCTTTTCCATCCGCCCTTTCCACCGGACGCAACAAGCGGCAAAGCCGTTACACGAAGTGGCAAGGCGCCACACTCCTCCACACTGCACATACCGAAAGATCGGACTCAGCTTTTTTACCCTCCAAGTAGGACACCTCAGTTCGGGGCTATTCCGGAGTGAGATACTGGACAACAGAACCACTGGCAGCAAAAAACGGAGACACGCTACACGAGGCCTAAATACGCCCGGCAAATCCGCATCTACCTGCTTGTTATGGTTAGTGTGAAACATTGAATCTGTTACAGCACTCTGCTTTATACACTGAGACACTACTACACAGTCGGGGGGTGACTTGCCACAATTTGAGGCCCTTGAAGGTCGCGGCCCGCCACGTGGCTGTGCGCAACATTTGCTTAATCTACCTAACTTACCCGGAGGCCTTATTCTATCTTATTTAGACTCCAGCCACCTATCTACCCCCCAGCACATTAACTGTCTGAAGGCCCCTCGGCCACGAACGCAGATCTGTAAAACTTGTCCTGGGAACTTTCCTTCCGTAAGCTGGGCCTACTCTTATCCACCTGGGGCCCTCATAACCACATGATTGATCTATGCAGGTCCTCATACTCAGAACGGGTAACATACTATAAATCTGAACGTTTGTGCACTAACTCCTGACAAGTTACGCTTTGTCAGGATACATGAAAGTGGATAAATATTTCCAGAGACTAACTCCTTCCACTAACGACATCATGAGTCAAAGGGCAAGAGCAGATAAAAAACAACAAAAGCACAATGTAGAAGTGCACAGTGAATTTCACACAAACACAGTGGGCCCAACATCACCTACTCAGGACCATAAATCCCTACTGCAAGAACTTAAATCTTTCTTTCTCCCAAAAATGGATTCCCTACAATCGGGGGTAGACACACTCACAAGTGAGGTCCGCCAGTTCTCCTCCCGCATAAGTGCAGCTGAGAACCGCATTTCAGATGTCGAAGATAGGCAGGTCACCTCTGAAGCATCACTTAAGCAATTACTAAAACAAAATCAAATTCTGCGTGAGAGGGTTGACGACTTAGAGAACAGAAGTCGGCGCAATAACCTGCGCATTGTAGGGGTCCCTGAGTCAGTGAAAGGGAAAGACCTCTTGGAGTTTACCGCCCTCACATTCCCCAAATTGCTGGGTCTACCCCCTGATATCCTGCCTATCGATGTGGAGAGAGCCCATAGAGTAGGGCCTGAAAGGACTCTTGAACATGCTAACCAGAAACCCAGACAGGTCATTTTGAAATGTTTAAACTTTCAGGAAAAACTTAAACTCCTCAGGGCTTACAGATCTCATAAAGAAGTTATCTTTGAACATTCCAAGCTATTGTTGTTCCAGGACTTCTCTGTTGAAGTAACAAAACAAAGGAAGGAGTTTGCTCCCTTGTGCTCGCAACTACACGAACAGGGTCGCCAAGTGGCCTTACTCTTCCCTGCCAAGCTGCGCCTTCAAACGCCCCATGGCATAAAATACTTCCACTCCCCTCTAGCTCTACGCAGTTATTTGGCTACTGAAGACCGTCAGCCGGCTGCTTGACCAGCTACAGGAGTTCTGAACGACCCTAGACTTTCACACTGAACTGTGTTAAATAATGGAGAGGTTATTTACCTATTCACTGTACATAGCCTTGGTCATGATAATAGCTGAGGTCTGGCTCCTAAAGGAGCATATCTGTTTAGATAAAAAACCTGAGTTTAGAAAGTTGAAAACATGGAAATTTATAATGTGCAATGTTGGCTGGGCATTTGTCTACTTTTGTGTTGTCCTAACTTTTCTCTTTTCATTCCAGCTAGTGTCTGTGGTCTTTGTGACAATTGCTCTGTTTGACATAATGATCGCTTATAATCCTGTCAATTGGCCCGTTTGTCATGTGGGGGGGGGGAGGGGGGAAGGGATATGTTAATGTTTATGCTCTCTTTGACAGGTTTAGTTACCCTCATGTTTCAGACACGAACCCACCTGATGATACACGAAAAGGATTTGCAAGTATATTTAAATTGTTTTACTCTAGCGCAAGGTTTCCTGAAACAGCTCATATAAGTATTGCCCATGCACACGAATGGGGGGGGGGGGTGAGTGGAATCAGGGGAACCTCCCATTGCTTGTTTTCATGTATTTTAGAAAAGGGCTACTTAAACATATCGCCTTGCTTACCAACCTGTTGCTTGTTTGGTGGTCCCCTGTGACCCTGCACTACATCTACCACACAAGCACTTTGATACTTGCACTGTTATTACTAACCTTGCTCTTTTTCAGGTGCAATAGAAAAAGGTTTTCTAATTGTAACGTTTCTCTAGCTAATTCAATATTTGTTGTACTGTTGCCTTTGCATATATGTTACAAGCCTATGAAACTGCTGGCGGTTCAGCCGTCTGTCTTTATACATTCTGCTAGGAGGGTTTACACGGGTGTTGATTTTGTGGGTTTTGTTTTGTTCTTTTTTGTTTCGTTTTTTTTTGGGTTTTTTTTTTTTTTTTTTTTTTTCCTTTCCCTCTCTCTTTCTCTCCCTCCCTCTCTCTCCCTCTCTCTTCTTCTCAACCCTCCCATCCCCTCCTTGTCTCCCCGCCCCTCCCCCTCCTTGGGCTATGTCCCGGTTCAGCAACCCTCCATGCTACCCTAAGTTAGTCTCCTATGCCCCTTAAAATTCTGACCTGGAACGTGGGAGGTATCAACTCCCCCGTTAAGAGGCGGGCAATACTTACGCACCTAAGGAGATTGGGTGCGGATATAGCCCTATTACAGGAAACTCATCTGTTAGATGAGGAACATTCTAAACTACAGAGGGATTGGGTGGGCCATGTGCTCTATAATTCACACACTAGTGCCAGTAGAGGTCTAGCTATCTTACTTGGCAAACGACTTCAGGTGACTGTTAATCATACATATCTAGATAGTGATGGCAGATTTATGATCCTACAGGCAGACATCAATGATGTCAAGTATGTATTCTGCAACATCTACGCCCCTAATCACAGATCAACGTATTTTTGGAGGCACTTAACCCAAATACTCTGCCCGTATATGGATTCAAGACTGATTATAGGCGGAGACTTCAATATCTCCCCCTCACACATGCTGGATAGAGCCTGGCTGGGCACTCATCTAGTGAAAGACCCTAAGAAAAATTACAAAGCGAGATATGAATCCAAGATTTTTGATATGCTGGAGACACACCTTAACACGTGTGATGTCTGGAGATTACTCCATCCAGAGGGCAAGGACTACACTTGCCTAGCCAAGGCCAAACATACTTTATCAAGGATTGACCTGTTCTTGGTCTCTAAGCCCCTGATTTCTCAGGTTCAGACCTGCACTATACATGATATTGTCCTATCCGATCATGCACCAGTTGCATTGATCTTGGGCGCACATGGTCCAAGAGCAAACAGGAATACTCTCAGATTCCCTACATACCTAGCCTCCTCGGAGGCCTTTGTCAAATTTCTACAACAGGCCTGGACCGACTACTATACCGACAACAGGGCACATATAGATAACGCCCAGCTTTTCTGGGAGACAGCAAAATCGGTTCTATCCGGCTCCATAATTTCATACATCTCAAAAATCAAATACAAAACGCAACTCAGATACCTGGACCTTAACAAAACGCTGTCCCGGGCCTACCAAGCCCATTGCTCTCTCCGTACCTCTGATACGCATGAGAGATACGTGGCCAGTAAGGCCGAATTGGAAGCGTTCATGAGACATCAGGCGGCCTCAGGCTTGCTAAAGATGGCTGGTAAATATTACAGATTTGGTAATAGGCCAGGTAAAATGTTGGCGGCACTAACTAAACCAAAGTTTTCAAGGTCTAACATTGCGGCACTTAAACATAACGGGCGCACACACACTTCCCCCGAGGAAATTGCAGATTGCTTCACTCAGTATTTCACACGACTTTACACGTGTCAGGACTCCCCTGACCCGGCCTCCAAAAATCACTTCTGGCAAGATCTTAAACTGCCTCAATTAACTCAAGACCAGATGGATGCTATGAATGCTCCCATCACATTGGAGGAGGTCTCGTTTACCTTGAAGTCTCTCTCTGTCGGGAAGGCGCAGGGACCGGATGGTCTTCCGGCCGACTTCTACAGAATCCTATTACCACAAATTGGCTCCTCACTGACCAAGCTCTTCAATGCCTTCTTTCATGAGGAGGCATTGCCTTCTCGGGATTTCACCTCTGCTCACATCACCCTGATTCCCAAGCCGGGTAAAGACCACTCTCTTCCTGAATCGTATCGCCCCATCTCCCTTCTCAACACCGACTATAAACTCTTTATGAAAATAATGGCCAACAGATTAAAAACCTCCCTCCCCCAATTGGTTCACCCAGACCAGACGGGTTTCGTGTTTAAACGATCCTCGGTAACTAATCTCCGCAAGGTGCTTCATGTCATTGACCACTACTGGTCCTTGGGCAAGAGGGGAGAGGGATCCACTGCGGCGGAGGCCTTCCTGCTATCGCTTGATGCGGAGAAGGCCTTCGACCGTGTGGAGTGGCCCCACCTGATAGATACTATGCAACGGTTCAACTTTAGTGGCCCCTTTTTAGATATGATTCGTAAAGTGTACCACGCCCCAATGGCTCGAGTTCTGGTTAATGGTCTCTTCTCCTCAGATTTCCAGCTGCAGCGAGGCACTAGACAGGGGTGTCCCCTGTCGCCCCTTCTGTTTAACCTGGCTCTTGAGCCTCTGGCCATCAAACTGAGGGACTCTTTTCCGGGCATTGTACTGGGAAATAACCCGATTCAAATAGCCCTATATGCGGACGATATGCTACTCTTTGTAGACTCACCCTCCAAACACATACCGCGTATAATGCAGACTATCTCCGAGTTCGGAAATTTCTCGGGATATAAAATCAACACCTCCAAATCGGAGATCCTATGGCTTAACAAACATCCCGATTCCGGTTCCTCCTTCCCGTTTGTGGAGGTGCCGGGGGCACTCACATACCTTGGCATCAAGGTTCATAAAGACCCCCACAAGATGTATACGCTCAACATTTCTGAGAGATGTAAGAGCTTAGCCACACAACTCCATAGCTGGAACACTCTCCCACTGGGTTTATCGGGCAGGGTCAGCCTGGTCAAGATGACCCTACTACCGAAAATATTATACCCTTTGTTGATGCTGCCCTTCCTTATAACCAAGGGCGATTTGACCATATGGAACAAAGCTATGTCCGCCTTTATCTGGAAAGGTAGGAAGCCCCGCGTAGCTCTGGAGAAGCTTCAGCTCCCCTTTCTCAGTGGTGGTCTGGGAATCCCTAACTTAAAGCTTTATAATTGGGCGACCCTAGCCAGATTGGTAACTGATTGGCAACTGGGCACCTCCCACTTTTGTGTGGCTCCATTAGAAGAAGCGTATCTGGCTCCCATCGCTCTAGCATATCTCCCTTATGCCCCACTGAAGGACATTCCACAATCCATAGCTTCCAGTGTCCTATATAAGGACCCCCTGAGAGCGTGGCAATTAATCCATAAACATATGGGAATTCTTCACCCCCCCTTAAAGTTTCTGCCACTCGTAGGCAACCCGGATTTCTCGGCAGGGAATGAATATAAACCTTTCCATATTTGGAAATCTCTGGGACTCGGGACAGTGGGTGATGTGGTAGACCCATTGTTGCACACAGTTAGATCTTTCCAAGAACTCAAAACCAAATTCGCCATTCCCAACAAGCACTTTTATGCATATTTGCAGGTGCGGCACTATGTCACGAGCCTCATGCTCGCTAACACGGACTTCTGGAATAGATCTCCCTTTGCTGTCTCTCAGACCATGTTTCAACTGGGTTGTTTCTCAATTTCAGACTTCTATAAACAACTAATAAAACGTAAAGAACCAACTATACAGACACAGATCCTTACAAACTTACAATTAGACACTGCCCCGACATTGACGATACAGAACATAACAGATAGCATAGAATCAGCTAGATCAGCTACACTAGCAATACCACTTAGAGAATCCCAGCTCAGGATGCTACACAGAGACTACATCACCCCTCACAGATTGTCGAAATGGAAACCTGAGCAGCCTGATGCATGTGTTAAATGTAGTGAAGGATCCCCTTCACTACAGCATTATTTTTTCCTTTGCCCGCAGATTAGACAGTTCTGGGGGCAATTACAACACTGGCTGAGAATCACATTTAAAATTGAGATTGAAATAGGGGTGAATAATGTGTTTGTTTTTGGATGGGAGACTGAGCATAAACGGCTTCACAAACTTCTCACCCTATGTACACTCCTGGCCCGCAGCTGCATATTAGAGAGATGGCTTTCTAGAAAACCACCCACGATAGCCCAGTTCAGGCTTCGCCTGATGAAACAGCTCTTCGTGGAACAGCATGACACTAAACTTAACACTAAGCTTAGATTACAACCCTTCCTTAAAAAATGGAAGCCCTTTGTTATGACCTTACAACCTACCCTGCAACGACAAATTCTTGGGCCCTTTGTTCAACTAGAAGCTATGCAGCTAGCAAACCTGAGAGGTGAGTGGCAGGAGCTCATGGAACCCCCTATAGATGCCCCTGGTGCGGTTTTCCGGGAGGAGATGTTGTTCTAACCTGACACGCAACAATCTAATGAATCATAATACCTCACATCCTACAATACTACGTCCGCTTGGTGTTCGGGTGGGGACTACACGTCCCCCAATTCCCCTCCCGTGATACCTCATTACCTATCTGTTTCCCACTCCATCTTCCCTCCACTCCTTTCTTTCTTCCCCCACCCCCTTTTTAATATAATTAATTTTTTTTTTTTTTTATTTTTTTTTTTTTTTTGGGGGGCGGGTTGACTGAAACTACGGTTAAACATTGTTTATTTGTTAATTTGTTAATTTAATTTAATTGTTTTGATGTCTTCAACAAAAAATGGGGAGAGATTGCTTCACATAGATAAAAAAAAAAACACAAGCCCCTATATTGCATGCATTTTGCTTATATGTTATGATAAATCCACTTCTCTAGACAACTCATCGCAAACTTGGTCAAATATGTTTAGATTGGTTAAATCTGCGGTCTGCGCACCGCTCTTGTTTGTCTCGTTATCATGTCTTGTGAATGTATTATCTTTCCCTGCTAATAAAGACGAATTAAAAAAAAAAAAAAATTCAAATGCTTTATTTCACATGTCTTAAAAAAGCCAATTGGCAAAGAATACAAAGGGTAGCAGGTGATAACCCTCCTTACATGTTTCGTGCCTATGCTCGGCACTTAATCATAGGAGTGAGATATGTTAGTACAACCCCTGCTATTTAAAGGGGAAGTACCCAATGATGGAAAAGCGGTCAACTTAATTTACTATGCAGAAACTTTAACAAAGTCTTTTGAATAATAGTGCATATAGTAATTTACTTTTACCATATATTGGATCTTAGGTTCTCATTCAGTTCAATTTAAATATTATATACTTGGTTTGTATAAGCATGAATAAACAATGGGATACATTTAGGTCCATAAATAGGAGCATATGAATATAGTCCCCTATTTCTTGATACAATTCCCTTTATATCTATTATAGGTATTTATCACAAAATAATAAACATATTTTAGGCTATAGGAGGTGACTTATAATTAGTATCCACAAAGACATAAGGTTACAAGGTTATAACATAGTGCTGAAGTTGTTGTTTTATGTGTACTTACATACCATATATAACTATATATCTTATTAAGTAATTCAGCATATACATATATGTACATACATTTTTTCAAACACAATATACTTTTCTGTGTTTATGGTAAGTGCTAGGTGAGGGTAAGCAGTTTTAACACTACTTTGATACAGGTGTTTCTAAAGCTTTTCCATCATTGGGTACTTCCCCTTTAAATAGCAGGGGTTGTACTAACATATCTCACTCCTATGATTAAGTGCCGAGCATAGGCACGAAACATGTAAGGAGGGTTATCACCTGCTACCCTTTGTATTCTTTGCCAATTGGCTTTTTTAAGACATGTGAAATAAAGCATTTGAATTTTAAATTACTTCTTACTCTGCTTGTTGCTGCCGCATTTTTTCGTTTTTCTGTAAATACTCTCAGTGCTGTGGCTAGAATAAATGGAAGCTCCACAAACTGATAATGATTGTTTAAAAAGGCAAATCCCAAAGATCTTTCACACAAGCCAGAAATGCTTTGGTCTTTAGGAGATCTTGGGTAACTTGAGATTGACACGTGAAATCTTCCTCAAGGAGGTTTTGATTTAAAAGTGTATTCAATTAACAAGGCACAATGTAAAACTGAGTAACCTCTGTTATAGTATACAGTGTGGTATACTGAGGTTTAAGTCCTCCTTAAGTAACTATAATTAAGATTATAGGAAAACAAACAACTACATAAAATAAATGATTCAATTAGCTAAACAAAACAACAAAACTTTTTATAAGTTCTGATATGATCAGAAGCTGTCATTACCTCCATCAGCTCTGGAGAGCTTATCCCAATACAACTAAGATGGCTACTGCTCCTCAGAAGCAGGAAGGTGCACAAAAAAGTTAACCTTTAGCACATCAGTGTTAGCATTGAGCTGTAAAGACCAATTCCCAGCATCAAAAACTACAGGTTTAGCACAGATGAGTAACAGAGGACTCCGCTATAGAATCCAGTAACAGCAGAAAGCACTAAAGAACCCCAATGAACAACGTGTAGATCAGCACTTCAGAATTCACATCACACCATCTTGAAGGGGAAATTTGACTGAGGGCTTCTGGGATAATGAGAGGGCTTAAAGAGCCAGTCCGTAGGGGTGTTTTTTTTGCCTCCTCCTAGTGGACTGCAGTGTTATTCCAAATATGATGACATCTTGGACATAATTAGGAGGTTGATTTTTTTTTTCTGTTGCATTTGCCAATTGGCACCATACCCTGTACACTGCAATAGTACCCAAAAAGTGCCAACGTTTATATTCTGAAAGTTGTGTCTATAATCAATCATATATCACTTTACAGAACAATTTTTACACACAACATATATGTTATTTATGTGGATGTGCCTGACAATTGGCAAATCTGCAGCTGACACGCGTGTGTCCAATACAGTGCCAAATGCCAGTCTCCATATTCCAAACATTGCAGTAACATTACAGAAAAATAGCTGTTTTCATTAGGTGCACCTGCCCACACTGCAGCTGGTGCATCTCTGTCCAATAGAATAGCAATCTTAATATTTTAAAAGTATAACTTAATTTTAACATTAAATTTATAATTGGTAACACATGGTTCACTGTTATCTGTTGTTGTCAATGGGTGTATAATCTCTTTATTACCCATTCCCCAGTTTTGCATAACTCAACCCTGTTATATTAATACACCTTTTACCTCTGTGATTTCCTTGTATCTAAGCCTCTTCAGACTGCCCCCTTATCTCAGTTCTTTTTTTTTTTTTTTTACAAACTTGCATTTTAGCCAGTTAGTGCTGGTTCATGCATAACTCCACAAGAGTGATCACAATGATATCTATGTGGTACACATGAACTAACACTGTCTGTCTGTGAAAAGCTAATAAAATGCACTGAGATAAGAGGCGGTCTGTAAGGGCTTAGAAGCAGGCATAGATTTAGAGATTACAACGTATATTAATATAAAATTGTTAGTTTTGCAATGCTGGGAAAAGGTTAGTAAAGGCATTATCTATCTTTTAAAACAATACAAAAAATCAAGACTGTCCCATTAAAAGAAAAACATCCCTTTCTTATTGTCATCAGCCTCTGGCTGCAGTAACATGGTGCTGAGTCAGGCACGTCCTAGTACCATGAGTGTGTCGATGTGCAGCCACCTCCAAAGAAGAGACATTTAGTCTAATGGGTTGAGAACCCAAAAAGAGGATACATTTAAAAAAAGCAATCAAAGTCCTCAGGGTGATTCTATATTTACTTGTTAATTATGTTTGTATTGTGATTGGTGTGTTACAATTCAAATAAAACTTAAAGGGACAGTCAACACCAGGATTTTTGTTGTTTAAAAAGGTAGATAATCCATTGATTACCCATTCCCCAGTTTTGCATAACCAACACAGTTATAATAATACACGTTTTACCTCTGTAATTACCTTGCATCTATGCCTCTGCAAACTGCCCCCTATCAGTTCTTTTGACCGACTTGCATTTTAAGCCAATCAGTGCTCACTCCTAGGAGCTTAACATGCGTGAGCTCAATGTTATCTATATGAAGCACATGAACTAATGCCCTCTAGTGGTGAAAAACGGTCAAAATGCTTTCAGATTAGAGGTGGCCTTTAAAGGGACAGTCAACACCAGAAGTTTTGTTGTTTAAAAAGATAGATAATCCCTTAATTACCAATTCCCCAGTTTTGCATAACCAACACAGTTATAATTATAAACGTTTTACCTCTGTAATTCCCTTGTATCTAAGCCTCAGCAGACTGCCCCCTTATTTCAGTTCTTTTGACAGACTTGCAGTTTAGCCAATCAGAGCTGTCTCCATGGTAAATTCACAAACATGAGCTCAATGTTATCTATATGAAACACAAGAACTAATGCCCTCTAGTGGTGAAAAACTATCAAAATGCATTTAGCTTAGAGGCGGCCTTCAAGGTCTAAGAAATTAGCATATGAACCTCCTAGGTTTAGCTTTCAACTAAGAATACCAAGAGAACAAAGCAAAATTGGTGATAAAAGTAAATTGGAAAGTTGTTTAAAATTACATGCCCTATTTAAATCATGAAAGTTTATTTTAGACTTGACTGTCCCTTTAACATTAATGTGAATGCAAACTTAAAGGATTACTTTCTGTTATAATTTTTAAGCTAAACAACTAACATATTAAAGTTAATAAACATACATTAAAACCTACTGACCTATATTTTCTCCAAAACGAAGTTTCATAACGTTCTAAAAGTTATATCTTTTATTCACCGATCATGATGTCACGTTATCCTGCCCACTATTTTCAGCACTGAGTGTTCAAAATACTTAAACCAATAACTTTGTGTTTAAATCGCCATTTTGAAACCTAGGTATTGTAAACGGATTGGTACAGAGCAAAGGATACCCACGGAGTGGGTTTGGAAAACAATTAAATTTGCAGACAAGATTTCTGATATACGGTAGAGATATGTTAATGAAATGCTATTGATAAAAAGCATATTTGGGGTAGTTACTTAGTAACAGGCATAGAAAATATTTACTTACAGTGGCCCTTTAAAACCTTATCTGAAGTCTCCTTGCTCCTAAATTATTTGTTTGTTGTTGTTACCTGAGGAAACAGCGTACCTGCTGACAAAAGCATTGCATATCTGGGGGTACAGACTGTGTATACCCACCAGATTTTAAGACTGTATTGTTTGAATTTTTTATGGTTTTAATAAATCAGTTTTTAAACTACAACAGTGTTTGCAAGCCTAAATTGCCAGGTGCACATATGTGTTGGGTCTACTGTTTGGTTCATCACTGTGAGAGTGTTTGAGCTGTCCCTGAACTACATGCAGCTGTCGGGAGGAGGTGAGCTGACACACCTTTATACTGCCAGCCTGCGTCTACTAGCACATAAGGGTGCTCTATGGAAATGTGAGTACCCTGTGTTAGACATTTTCTATCTGATTTGTCTATTTGGTGACTGATACACATGAGGCGCCTCTCTTATATTTGCTAGATGCTGTTGTTTTATTCCACTACATTCGTGTGAAGAGGAGTGCAGCCACTGTGATCCTGAAATTGCTACAGGAAAGACAATACATAGGAGTCCAGGAGCTTTAACCCCTGATGAACTGACAATATATATACCGTGACTAGGGTTATTGTTGTGTTTTATGTATACTATCCAGGGCCGTCTTTAATATTGATTGGACCCTGGGCAAAAAATTTCTTGTCCACCCCCCCCCACCCCATGCAATTTCGCTCTCCACCCCAACATCCCAAAAAACAACTAAATCAATTTTTTTTTATTATTATTAGCCCAGCGGTGGATCATCCACTGCTGGGCTAATCATTTAAAAAAAAAAAAAATTGCAATATGTGAAACGGGACCTAAGCAGAACTAATAAGTAAATAAATATATAAATTCCTCCACTGTGGATTCAATTAATATTCTTTTGAATGTGATTCTGGTGTGAGGTTACCTGGTTAAAGAGATTTAGGGCAGCCAACAGGAGCAAAGCAAGGTAAAGGAGGAAGCATGGAGGTGCAGACAAATATAAGTTTACTGACTTGAACAGCAGAAATACTATGGGAAGCTGTAAAATCTGAGACAGAGAGAAAATAAAAACTATAAAAATAAACCTTACATTAATGTGTGAAGTATCAGCATGACGCTATACATCAGCCACACCAGCACATGTAGCTTCTTTGCTAGGAACAAGTTCCCTCTCACCCTGAACTAGACAATGCTGCATGGGGAGGGGCGTGTGTGCACTCACTTATTCTTCCCACTGACACCTTTCTACATTGCACTATTCCCCTAACAAACTTCAGTTAGTTGATCTTAGGGCCACAGCAGAGAGAGGAGGGCTAAGGGGACCAGTAGACATGATGCTGTCTGTCCAAGGCTGCATGGATACAGTGTGAGATGAGTCACACAGCCTCAAGACTGAAGAGAGCAGTGTATGCAGCTGCACAGATGCTCAAATCCTCATGTGCCTGCCACTCCAGCTTTCTGCTGCATGTGCCTACAGTCAGCCCTACCTAGAAACAATCCCCACCACCAGAGCAGTTACCTGGTAACAGTGGTAACCCCAGTAAGACATTTTCTGATGCAGTGGGAAATGGCTGGATTCCGAGTTAGGGCTTTGCATTCAGGGCTGCACAGTGCACATCTAAAACAGCACATGGCACTAGCTTGGCATGTCACATGACACGGGCACGGTCTGGCACAGTTTTTTAAAAAAAATATAAGCAGAGTACTTTTGACTGTGACAGTATTAGGACTGAATGTGTGTGTTCACCATGTAACATCAGCAGTCTGGTATGAACCATTAAAAAAAAAAAAGTTTTTTTTTTTTTTTTTTTAAGGACTCTTGGGCCCCTCAACAGAGACTGGGCCCAGGGCAGCTGCCCCTTTTGCCCTGTGTTAAAGACGGTCCTGATACTATCATTAAGCGCCCCCTATAGAGCCATTTTTATAGTTCTTGTTGAATTATAAATGATTTGTTATTCACATGTGAGGGAACTACTTGTGCTTCAACAAAGAGAATGTTTGCAGAATTGTTATTGTAACTTGGCCTTCAAGATAAAGCTGCTAGTTGAATAATTGAATTATTGTGCTGGTCTGCAAGTATGAAGCAAAAGCGCAGCTATTCACTCTCAAACTGATGGTTGACAAATTAATGTTTATACATAGATGTTACAAATTATAATAAAGTTACAAGTATCCTCTTATTCATGTATAAACATAAGTACTGTATTGCAAATTATAAATTGCAGAAGTGTAGAGTCTGGCATATTACTTGCCTAACTATCTACAAATTTGTAATAGTACACAAATATGTAACCAAATAACATATATATATAAAAAGGAATAAAAGGTAGGTGCTGTCAAGCATACAAAAAATGCAATAGTACAATACATGCAAATATGTAAACAATATGCAAGTGATAATTAAAACACCACATATACTAAAATAAAGGCTGTAAAAAATAAATAAATTAATAAAACATATAAAAAAATAAATGTGAAAGTCCTTAAACACATAGGTAAAGGCATACGATAACTTCAAAAATGGTGTCCTAATAGGGCCATATTAGGACACCAATTTTGAAGTTATAGTAGGCGATTCAACAGTGAAGGCAGGAAATACGCCGGAGTGCAGCTAGCTGGACTGCTGTACAAAATCTAGCCTGCTCCTATTGGCACGATTAAGTACCTCTGTTACATGCTGATTTATTATCACATGAATAAGACATTGTGGGCTGGATTACAAGTGGAGCATTAACTGCGCTAGAATTCTATCTCACCACTGTGAAAGAGGATCAGAAAGTTTTTAACCTGTGAAACACTCCAAGGTTCGAAGGTGTTTTCTCTATTCACACAAGAGGCTTCTTTTGACAGCGTGTTTTGACAAGTAACTACAAGTGATTACGTCTTTTGCTTACCTCATATGGATTGAGGTCATTTCAAGTAAGTGCAAACCCATTGGGGGACTGGATCAATTAAGAAAATCTGGATATATATCAACTTTCATGTGCCTTTACCTATGTGTTTAAGGACTTTCTCACATTTATTTTTTTATATGTTTTATTAATTTTTATTTTTTTTACAGCCTTTATTTTAGTATATGTGGTGTTTTAATTATCACTTGCATATTGTTTACATATTTGCATGTATTGTACTATTGCATTTTTTGTATGCTTGACAGCGCCTACCTTTTATTCCTTTTTCTATTTCTTATTTAGAGGGGTGATATAGAGAATCTCCCTTCGCTCTCGGTGGGCTGCAGTCTCTTGAATCCACAGAATTAATTATCTGTTATTCTCTATATTTGAGGTTTATTTTTTAACCTCTTATCTGGAGCGCTAGTGGACCCAGAGCTTCCTGAAGTTCTCTTCTAGGATTCTACTTGTATATAATATATATATATATATATATATATATATATATATATATATATGTGTGTATGTGTGTGTGTATATATATATATATATATATATATATATATATATATAGAATAAAGCAGTTACTTATGGGTCTGTTTAAAGGGACACTATACACCAGTTTTCATATAACTGCATGTAATAGACACTACTATAAAGAAGAATTTCCACAGATACTGATCTAAAAATCCAGTATAAAACCTTTTAAAAATCTACTAAGACTCTCCCAGTTTAGGTTAATAAAGTTTGTCTGGGACATCCAGTGAAAGGGACAGGGGAAACAATAAGAGCAGACACTCCCCCCTGCTCCCCTTCCCTGCATATGGAAAGACAGATAGCATAAACAGGAGCCAGCAGGAGTCTGTAAACGTGTGTATAGATCTGACATTGTGGGGCTTGGTTAGAGTCTAAAAATCAGCAAAATGTTATTAAAAAATAAGCAAAACTATGCAGTTTTACAAAACCACTACAAGATGGGCTATATAAATGTATCATTTACAAAACATTTATGCAAAGAAAAATCTAGTGTACCATGTCCCTTGAAGGACAGGTCACTGTAACATACACACTAGTGCTCTGGTTTTATAGCGATAAGCAAATATTGCCTCTGTTTGTTATTTAGCTTGAATAATTAATCATCCATGTTTTCATTGTAGGAATTAAATTATTACTAATTATGATCAAGCCGATTTCCTTAGAATATAACAGTAATGCCCTCTAACAAACATTAGTAAATCTACGTAAGAAGGTTTTTTTTTTTGTTTTTTTTTTAAGTTTTCAAAAAGCTTTATTGAAATTGTCATTAATACAAATGAGAAAAAGCGAGTAAATATAAATTAACAGTGTGAGTACACAGGCTGCCCTCAAAACAGTATAATATTACATAGTTAAAATAGATAAAACTCTGTTCTAAACGATACCAAAAACTGAGTAGTTAGTCATAAACCATGATGGTACCTTATATCTTGTATGAAGGAGACTCCAAGGTCTCTCAGCTCAGGGATAGAGGGGAAAGGGAATGAGTCTAGAAGTGAGGTAGGGGGGAGGAAAGAGAGGAGGAGGGGGGGATGTAGTTAGTCATGAGCGGGTGTATCGCGTAAGCCATCCAAAATTATGCATACTAAACCAAAAGTAAGGCCTTATGTCACCAGTGGGAAGCTAACTGGGGGACAAAACATTAGGTTTCCAGGTTGTGTCATATGAATCTTTCCAGTCAGCCCATGTAAGCTCAAAAAGGTCGGAATTACCTAATTTATAAAATATGTCTTTTTCCATGGTATATATGTAGGCCATATAAGAGCAGACTCTTGTCCAGCTAGATGGGGACTCTTTTTTCCAATCACAAGCTATTAGATGTTTAATGGACATAAAAAGGTAAATGCTTATGTAAGCATGATGCTTAGGGATAGTGTTGACGCCTATGTGTAGTAGGGCTACTGCCGGTGAGCTACGTAATGATACTCCCAATTTGGGAAGAACCCTAAAGCATCTTATCCATAAGGGGCGAATTTTGGGGCATTCCCACCAGATGTGTAGAGAGTCCCCTCTCTGACCACATCCTCTCCAACAGTAAGGGGACGTACTAGTAAATATTTTAGCCAACCTGGTAGGTACATAGTACCAATGAGCCAACAGTTTGTAATAAGTCTCAAATAAGGTTGTGCAATGTATGGCCTTTTTGGTACGCTCAAGAGTGTGTCCCCAAACCTCTTCTGTAAATGATTTATCAAGTAGGGATTCCCACTTTGAAAGGTGGGGAGTTGTTTCCGAATTTAGGTTAGGGTCTAAGAGAGTATAGTGTCTGGAGAGAGGTCGACATAGCCTGTTTCCCTGACTCCAAGTGGTCTCCCAAGGGGTCAATGGGTGGGCTAACTGAGGCTTGAAGCCCCAAGTGGTCAAGAAGCTTTTGATTCTGTGGTGTTCGAATTTTAGAATATGGGGTAAGGCCACATCTGCTCCTAACTGAGAGACGGATCTGAATCCACTTTCCGGTGGTGGAAGCCAGAGGTCTGAGACCACATTAACTCCAAATTGAGCCCATTTCAGTGGATGGGTATCCTGTAAGCCTGCCAGTAGGCCAGGCATAGAGGTAATGGGAGATGGGTGAGGGGCAATATGTCTAGAATGGTGGATTTTGTCCCAGAAGTGCAGGCATTCCCGAATAATAGGGTTTGTCAAGGTTAGATCTCTACTGCAATGTGTGGGCGTCCAGATCAGATCTCGTAAGGTTAGGTTGTAGGGCAGCGAGGCCTGTTCAATGGAGCGCCATTTGCAGGTAGACTGTCTGACTCCCCACTGTGAGACATGGGTGAGCATCGCCCCCTCATAGTATCTTACTATCGAGGGAGAGCCTAGTCCCCCGTTTATCCTGGGCAATTGCAAAACTTTCTGCGCCACTCTTGGAGGTTTGCCCTGCCAAATATTCTTAGTGAATTCACTTTGAAACTGTAAGAGAATTTGTCTAGGGACTCTGATTGGGAGGCAACGAAATAAGTATGTGAGTCGGGGTAGGAAAGACATCTTTAGAGCTGCGATCCGCCCCATCCACGAGACTTGCGAGAGATTCCAACTCTTATTAAGGGAGCGAAGCTCTAATAGCAAAGGGAGGTAATTATGCCTAACAATCCGGGGGAGATCATTGGAGAGTTTGACTCCTAGATGTGACACCGACGTTTCCGACCACCGGAAAGGGTATTTGGCTTTTAGAGGAGCCAGAGACGAGTGCTGGAAGCCTTGGGTATAAATCTCTGTTTTAGATATGTTTAGTTTGTAATAAGAATGGGCATTAAATTCCCTGACTATTTGTAGGAGTCTGGGGAGAGTGGTCGAGAGATCTGATGGAAAAAGGGTAATGTCGTCAGCGAACAAGGCAATATTATGCTTGGTGCCACATAGGGTGATCCCACCCATGTGTGGGTCCAATCTGATTTGCTCTGCCAGCGGCTCAATGGCCAGCGCAAAAAGCAGGGGTGATAGGGAACATCCCTGTCTAGTCCCATTGGAAATATAGAATGGGGGAGTTTGGAAGCCAAGACCCCTTACCGAGGCGGAAGGAGTGGAATATAAGGCCTTTATTGCTCCCACAAGGGAACTTGGGAATTGGAAGGTTTCAAGCACTTCCCACAGAAACCTCCATCTCACCCGATCAAAGGCCTTTTCAGCGTCCAATGAGATAATCGCCATAGGTTTGTTGAGGCTGGACGACAGGCTAATCACATTTAAAAGTCTTCTAGTATTATCTGGCCCTTCTCTTTTGGGGATAAACCCCACTTGGTCTGGATTGACCAGGTGGGGTAAAAGGTTGGAAATACGATTGGCTAAAAGTTTTGAGAAGAATTTTATGTCAGTGTTGATTAAGGAGATTGGCCTGTAGCTGGCACAAAGAGTAGGGTCCTTATTAGGTTTCAAAATAGTTATGATAGTGGCTTCCAGGAAGTCTAAGAAGCAAGGGGGAAAGTTCTTGAATGTAAGTTTTATAGAAATGCACTGTGAAACCATCTGGGCCTGGCAATTTAAATGATTTAGAATTCCTGATTACTTGTTGTACTTCTCTGACAGAGAATGGCAAGTTTAGAGAATCCTTTTGATCAGGTGAGAGGGACGGGAGATTCAAGGCTTTTAAGTACTCGCGGAATGTGTCTGTTGGGGTCGCAGGGGGATTTTTAGACTTTTCTAAATTATAGAGGTTAGAATAATACTCAGCAAAAGCCTCCCCTATCTGTGAAGGGATTTTAAGGAGGGAGTTCGCTTTAACAATGCTATGTATACGCGAGACACTAGTTCTGTTTTTGATTTTGTTGGCCAGGAGGGTGTCCGCCTTATTACCCTTATAGAAGTACAGTTGTTTTAGTTTAGTTAGGTTATCTTGGGTTCTCCTAAGCTCTAGCTGCGAAATGTGATTTTTAAGATCAGTTATTTTAAAGAGTTAACAGGCTTTACTCTGTTTTGGGATTCTAAGTTTCTTAGTTTAATGTGGACCTGGGATAACGAGAGTCCCACCTGCTTTTGAAGTTTAGCCTGTTCCGAGATCATTATGCTTCTAATGGTTGCTTTAGCAGCTCCCCAGAGGATGTCATCTCTGACTTGGGCATTGTCATTAGTTTCCAGAAAGAGTTTAATTTCTGTGCACAATTTTTCTCTAAGGGCGATATCTTGTAGGAGGTTGTGGGGAATGCGCCAGGAGGTCCTAGAGCGAGTAGTGTTTGTGGAGATAAGGTCGGCAGTGACACAGTCATGGTCAGACCAGGGGCAGATAGAAATGGCTGAGTTAGTAACCAGGTCTAGTGAGTCTGCTGTAGAGAACATGAAGTCAAGTCTGGCGTATTGTCGATGTGGTTGTGAATAGTGTGTATAGTCTCGGTACTTAGTGTGGATAGCCCTCCATACATCAAAGTAACCTGAGCCAGTCATGAGAGTACAGAATTTTGCAGTTGAAGGAGTAGTCCTGGTCGAGTCAGAGGATTTTCTATCTACTTTCAGGTCCCAGGTCATGTTAAAGTCTCCCTAAACAATAACTCTACCCTGTTTGTGCTGGGAAATGACATGAAGTATGTGTTTGAGGCACTTAGGTTGGTGTGTGTTGGCCAAGTAGACTGACACGAGAGTATATAGCACGTGATTGATGTTACAAATCAGGATGACATATCTGGCCTGTGGGTCTCTAATGGTCAGGACTGGTTCAACAGCTAGCCTATTGTGTAGAAGAATAGCTGTGCCTCTGGCTTTTTTTGTGAAGGGTGCATATTCTATATGCGTGTATTGCCTAGAGGAGAGTCTAATCGGCTCGTCATTTAGCCAATGCGTCTCTTGGAGGAACACTACGTCGGGGTTGTGATGTTTCAGTGAGCGCAGTAAGAGACTTCTCTTAAAGGGAGTGTTAAGTCCCCTAACGTTTTGGGTGAGAAACCTTAAAGGGGAACTAGTCATACCTAGGAGTAATTAGGAATTGAGTGTTAAAGGTCCAAGTACCAATGTCTGGGAAACAGAGTGGGGGAAAAGGTAAGGGAAGGAGAGGTAAGGAGTAAGAGGAGACACTTAATAGTGCCTCTGGAGCGGTGGAAGTAGTCCACCTCAAGGGAGCCCTAACGTGGGCTTCAGTGTGGGGGTGAGCATACAGCTCAGGAGCTAGTGCAGTGGGGCAAAAACATCAGCCCCGCTCTAAGAACATAATCGTCTTAACATGAAGTGCTTAAACTTAAGTGGTTACAAAACAGCAGATAACATATCTAACCAAGAGAGATAACATAAAACTTATTAAATGAACAAACAATTTAACGTCTCTCTAAGCCTCACAAGTACCTCGCCTGACTCATGGTGCAGGCTGGGCAGTGACACCTTTCAGTTGAGTCCTAGGAGCCTATACACGTTCAGACCAGGGCCAGTGGCTCCTGAAGGAACCTACGAAGTAGGCTCAGAGTGTTCTTGGGATTCTTGGGATTGTTGTATCTTAGGTCTCTTTGCCCTCTGATCCTTTGTCGACCATTCAGGAGCTGAGGCTCTTAAGGCAGGTTGGGGTTGGACCCATGTGTTCAGGGGCCCGACAATAATCCCCATGAGGCAAGAAGAGTCATACCCTGAGAAGGTGTGGTGATAGTTATGGTCTGGTTATCTTTGGTTACCAGGAGCCTGGTAGGGAACCCCCAGCGATACCGAAAATTGGCCTTACGCAAAGCAGTGGTAACTGGCTGAAAGTGGCGACGCTGTTGGAGGGTGTGTCTGATAAGTCAGGTAATAGCTGGACTCCCTCAAATCTACCACTAAGATTTGTTTTTTTGTAGGCGGCTTGAAGAAGGCGGTCCTTATATAAGAAGCTATGAAAACACGCTATGATGTCTCTCGGCCTGTCAGAGCTCACTGTCCTGGGGTGCAATGCCCTGTGAGCCCTCTCCATTGTGCTAGTGAGGCCATCAGGGGTGCCTATAAGTTCTCTGAAAAGATATTCAAGATAGCCTTGAATGTCTGCCGGAGCTACGGACTCTGGGACTCCTCTGAATCTTATATTACTGCGTCTCGATCTGTCCTCCATATCAGCCAGTTTAGATTCCAATTGTGAGATCTGCTCAGCCAGATTTTCGGCATAGGCCAGAATATTGGATTGATCTACAGCCTGATCATCCTGCTTGCGCTCCAGCACGTCAACTCTGTCACCAATTTCTGATATCTCCTTCTTAAGTTCGGAGGCGGTTGCAGAGTGTAGGCTGGATTGAGACTCCTCATCTTGAGAGTCAGGTTCACTCATTTCAACACCTGGGTGGGGCAGAGACTCCTTAGAAGAGTGCACAAAATGGTCAAACACTGTCTTCTTAGGTTTGGGGTTTGACTTTGAGTGTTTCTTCATCATGCGAGGCATTTTAAAGGCTAGCAACTAGATCCCAGAGAAACAGAGTGAAGGGTCACTGAGGGCTCATAGGCAATATGCTGCTGTGCTGGTAGAAAATCAAGGGTTATGCATGGCACATTCAAATATACAGTTTAAGGACAACCTATCTCATGGTTAGAGCGGGGCTGAGTTACACTTCATAGGAAAAACTACATCATTAGCATAAAATAAACCTGCTACAGAAGTGTAGGGCACTCGTGCTAGCCCCTCACCTTGGGGAACCTAGGGTATACGACCCAAAGGAAGGGGAAAGGGAATTGGAGGTGACCCACCCAGACAAGCTGGGCAGGAGCGGAAAGGTGAGGGACCCACGTATAAGATTTCTCAAGCAAAGAGTAGTAACTTGGTATGAAGTCAAAATTTTTGTGAATATAGAGTAGACCTACTGCAGACGTGCTGGGCACTAATTCTAGCCCCTCACCTTGGGGAACCTAGTGATACGACCCGAAGGAAGGGAATAGGAAGTGACCCACCCAGACAAGCTGGGTGAGAGCGGGAAGGTGAATAACGAATAACAACAATTTACAATGTGGGGATGCCAGGTACACAGATAAATGACAAGTATTGAATATACGTAGAGTATAAAAGATAACACTGCTAAATGGGCCTCCTCTGATCTTACAAAAGGAGCGGAAAGGTGAGGGATGAGCACACAGGGGTTACACCTAGAGGCCTACTATCACAAGAAGGTCAAGTAATTAACCTGGAAATACAGTTAATACCAATACAATGTTGTACAGGGTTAGTCTCTAAAATTATATTCTTTGTAGTGTACTATTGTCTGAATACGAGCTTAACTCAGTATGTTCTCATGACTGTGTAGTGAAGAATGTATGTTAGGTCTAATCTAACCCAGCAACGTTGTCTAGTTATGCGGTGGGCTAGTGTGAAGCGTGCACACTATTGTCTTGGTGTGGACTTGGGTCGATTTGCTCAGATATATTAATAGTGAGGGGTGTGTATCAGGGCTAAACTGAACCAGTGGTGTTGTGTAGTTGTGTGCTGGGCTAGTGTGATTTGTGCACCATATGAATACTACCCACCATCTGTAAGTATTGTGGGCCCAGAGCCTGGCTGCAAAATGAGAGTTAGTAGCCTACTCCTTAATATAGACAACCTGAAAAGGAAGAAATGGTAAAACAGGAGCAGAGTGAATATAGCCTGTTAGGGGTAAAAGTGGTTAGCAGAGCAGAAATATGAAATAACACTCCACTTTGGGTTAGGAACCCAAAGGCACATAAGCTGTCGCAGCAGCCCAAAATGACAAGTAGCAAACCAGATTAATATAAATGTAAAGTGCACCTAGGCGGTGTAAGTTTATAATTATTGGCTCCTGTGTATAAGGTGAAGTTTTGGTGCAATTTAACTCCTCCTGATAGCTTATACTGTTTCACATAGGGTCTGGAGGGTGTCAGTGTGGACACAAGTAATGCAGGTGGAATTATAGTGCGTAGAGGCTAGGCTCCAAATCTCCTATGTCTCAGTTACTGTGTCTCTGATAAAAGGTTGTTTCTCTCCTGGGGCAGGTGACAAAGGGAGGGAGTCTAGCAAAAGGGCTTACAGGGACACCGCAGCTAAAGTTTAGCTTTCTGGAAGGCTGTACCCAAACTTTTTATGCGGGAGGGTGTGTCAGGGTAGCAAAGGTCCCCTTACTGCCCTAGGCTCCTGGAACAAGACTTCGGGTTTGTGAGTTTGATATATTTTTTAAATATTTTAATTGAGATTTAATTCAAGGCATACAAAGCATACATGTCAGGAAAAACCATACAAATAAATTATTTCTATATATGTATCTAACAAAGGCTAAGCAAGGTATACAAAGCAAGGCTATAAGACATTTTACAGGCAAAACTTTCGCCTGTTGGACTATATGCCTTTTAGATGATGTATGAGGCCACTTTTGGGCCTATTATTACTATATAAAAAATATAAAGCTAAAGAAGGCAACCATGAACATAAGGAGACCACTCAAGGGTCTCAAATGGTTAATCTCAATTTAAATTTCTGTAAGATATATAACAATACATTTCTTTATATAAACTCGCTAATATGTACTAGATATGAGATACAAGCTAGCTATTATATGCTAAATATGAGAAAATAAACATAACATGACCAGGAGTAGGGGAGTGGGAGGTATGTGCGAGAAAAAATAAGCCACGCTAGAGCTGTAGTATGAACAGGAATAAATAAAATATAATATAGGATTAAATAAAATAAAATATAGGAACAAATAAAAGCAAGTAACAAATCCCTTGTGAGTTGCTCTGTCAATCACTTTAAGGGGCTTAAAACTTATCTTATGCACCTACTACTGGGGAGCATATTCTATGACTCATTAGGATAGTATACGAAAGAAACAGAGACTGCTTCTCATCAAATTAATAACCTCAGCATCTGTAATAGAGTAGCGTTTAAGTTTTCAACTGTATATATTCACTATGGGATATCCATTCCCCTGGGAGACAAATTCTAGTCAGAAGCTTCTATGATAAAACGTGTGATAGAAAAACTTGTGGATAGAGGAGGTTCAGCGGATACTGTCACAGATACCAGACTGCCAAGGTTAAACCCCCAGCCCTATTACCTAGCCCCCTGCGATTTCTCACCGGATTTGGACTTTTCAGAGCATTCACAATCTCCCAGATGCTTGGTTTTACTTGTTTTGTTTTCTGTGCCTGGAAGAGCTGATCTCTGACCGCCCAACCCCTCTCCGACTGGCCAGGCTCCTGGAACTACCGACCGACTGCGACTCCCGGCATACCTGCTGACATTTACACCAGGTCACTCCAGCAGCCCTTCACCCCAGAGCTCCGCTCTTTTGGGAAAAGGTACCCCCTAGGGAGGGCAAGAGGTGGGGTGATTGCCGGTGTTCTGTGAAGGGACTGAACTTTGTAAAAGAGCGAACCATGTCACTTCGTGTGACGTTTCCTCAGCTGTTGCACTCATTTTGCACCAAATGTGCATGCGTGCCAGCGTCATCACATACCTGGCCGCATACGTCATGGTGAAACAATTTAGACTTGTGAAATTATGAAACCTTGTTATAGCGCATGCGTGGGCTTTTCTATCACGAATGGGGGTGGTTTATGGAACGATATTTATTCAACACTGTATGTGAATTATGGTGTGAAACAGAAATAAATGTATACTTATTTAAAAATATTTATTTATATGTAACCTCAAATGCATTCAAAGCACTTCACTTTATGATTACTTTAAAATACGACATGCAGTGGCGATAGCAGAGTGGCTGTTTGTCATGCAGGGACGAATAAACATCGTTCTATGTTTGAGGTTACATATAATTAAATATTTTTAAAGTATACAGTTATTTCTGTTTCACACCATAATTCACATACAGTGTTGAATAAACATCGTTCCATAAACCACCCCCATTCGTGATAGAAAAGCCCACGCATGCGCTATAACAAGGTTTCAGAATTTCACAAGTCTAAATAGTGTCACCGTGACGTATGCGGCCAGGTATGTGATGACGCTGGCACGTATGCGCATTTGGTGCAAAATGAGTGCAACAGCTGATGAAACGTCACAGGAAGTGACATGGTTCGCTCTTTTACAAAGTTCGATCCCTTCACAGAACACCGGAAGGGAGCTTCCTTGGGAACTGGGGGTTTCAGACCCCCCTACAACTCCTACTACCCCTTGGCCTTCTCGGTGTACGTTTGATCACTCGTAGATCCAGCCCCCAGCCATGGATTATGACGCTATTTGGACTGTGACATCTGGGGACTGAGGGCTTTCCAACGACACCCTGGAAGGGCCACCGCTCCTCCACTTCTGTACCACTGGGTTTCTATAAGACAATGGACACAATGGGCGGCACCTGCCTGTCTGGAGGGGGGGGGGGGAATGGCGGGAGATCTGCGGGTCTGATAAGACTCTTTATCAAGATGAGTTGGTGTATAAAAGTAGTGTGTTTCCACAATAAAGTTGTTCTTTGTTTCACCAGAATACTGGTTCTGTCTCGTTATTTGGGTGGGCTCCGCTATAATCAGTTTGCTCCGCTACATAGTAGCATGTTCCAGGTATAGGAAGGACACTTCTGGCAGAGCTACCCAGTCGAGGAAGCCGGTGTCCGTCACAGATACATTTTCCAATGTTTACTAAGTAAACTGTTTTGGAGGGGCGGAGCTAACTGAAAGGTAATAAGAGACCATAAATATATATACAAATCAGCAGCTAAACCAAAGAGATAACACAGGTTGTAGGGTCATTAAATGATCTCAATGAGAAGCATGTGCTTGTAGTTAGCAAACTTAACTCCTATTATGGATGTCTGGTTATTATGGAGTCTCAGGGAATAGCGTTGATCAAGTTAGTGGCATTGGGATTGATGTGGACCCAGTGGCTTTTTATTATGTCCAAATTGTGAACACCCCCCCTCTGGTGTCAATACATTCCGAAGGATATCTTCAGCATCCTTTATTCTATTGGGCTGAACTCATGTCATTCACTATATAAATGGATGTTTTGTATTTATTTATTTTTTTAAACATATTTTTTTTTTTTTTTTTTCTAAATGTACAACATATTGGATAGCAGTTTATACATTTTGTACATGCTTCTCATAGAAAGGAGAAAGGCAGGGAAGGAAAAATTAAGATACTTATGTACTCAATGGGTCCTAGTCGATGGAGCAAAGGTTTTAGTTCAGAACATATTTCTGCAACAATCAGAGCAATAAACAATCAGGCTCAGTCGGATATTTGAATATTCAAATAAATGGAAAGTTATGGTTAGGAAGAAAAAAAAAAGAAGGAAAAGGGGGAGGTACAGGTCAATACCTTAGGTAGGGGAAAGTGAAGAAAGGTTTAGAGAAAAGGAGGGGTACGAGTCTCGCACTTATGTAGACATGAGGGTAGATTTGCCTAGGTTGTTTCTAATACTATGGGGAAGATTTAACAAGCAGCGGATGCTGCAATCTACCTCTGACGTTTCCAGATCGTTGGAAACAGGAGTTTCTGTCGGCATGTATCAATGTGCGGCGGACATGATCCGCTACAGCGGATCATGTCCGCCTGCACAATGATAATTCGGCCCCTATATATGTGTCTGTAAGGTATCCCAATAACATTTAAAGGGACAGTTAACACCAGAATTTTTGTGGTTTAAAAAGAAAGATAATCCCTTTATTACCCATTCCCCAGTTTTACATAACAAACAAACACAATTATAATAATACATGTGTTGCCTCTGTAATTACCTTGTATCAAAGCCTCTGCATACTGCCCCCTTATTTCAGTTCTTTTGACCGACTTGCATTTTAGCCAATCAGTGCTCACTCCTCGTAAATTCACGTGCGTGAGCTGAATGTAATCTATGTGAAACACATGAACTAACGCCCTCTAGTGTTGAAAAACTGTCAAAAAGGCGGCCTTTAAGGTCTAAGAAATTAGCATATGAACATCCTATGTTTAGCTTTCAACTAAGAATACCAACAGAACAAAGCAAAATTGGTGATAAAAGTAAATTGGAAAGTTGTTTAAAATTACATGCCCTATTTGAATCATGAAAGTTTTTTTGGGACTTGACTGTCACTTTAAGGTCGAGAAACATATCAAACCTATAACTTTTATAGTAGGAATATTCTTCCAACTGGAATGTTTTATATTTTTACTTAGATCCTTTCATTTAAATGTGTAAGTTAAATATTTATCATGACTACACATACAAATTATACGTTGTAGATATCCTGGGGATGGATGACCATATTAAATGGTGACGTGATATGTAATAAAAGTGACTAACCAAATTACTATATGTGACACAAATTAAGACAAATGTGATATGTGTTATAGTGAAATTGTTTTGAAATTTATCAATATAATTATTAAAAAAAAATTGTAGTACAGAACCTTTAAGTTTTGCAAACATAAAATGAATTAATTCTTGTTTTTTTCTTTTTCAGCTAATTTTTGAGTTGTTTCTAGTTGCTCAAAGTTGTTGTTTAAAGAGAACAACCAAAACTTCAAACCAAGAATCATTTCAAGGTTCTTCAAAAGACACAGAAAATCCACCAAAAAATAAAACGTCTGCCCAATATGTGTTATTTGCAACCAGTCCATACATAAGAGAGATCCGCAACTTTTCCGCATCTATGAACCTGGAAGAGAACAGGAATTTTTTTTATTTAACAAAGTGTTTAAAAGATAAATCTTTAGAAAGAGCTTACACTTTGAGTACTATGTATCATAGTAATTATATGAAACATTTATTAAGAAATTAAAAACCTCAAACTTGATAGATGTATGGTGACAGTATATGCTTCTTGTACCCAAGGGAAAAAACATTATCCTAGCTTATCTATGCATCTAACATTGACTATGGTTCGGTTGTGTACTGATGTACTTAGAAACTGTGTTACTATATTTTGTGAAGAAGTAAAAAGTTTCAACTTAAAATTAAGTGGGAAGTTTGGTGACACAGATGACCTACAAAAATCTGAAATTGAGTATGAACAGTCACGGCCAAAGCAGTGGGAAAGGTTCCTACAAGAATTAGCATCTTCATTTTGTAAATCATTAATTATTCAACGTAGATGGGATACTCTTTCAGAGTTCTTATTTCCTTTTTAACAATGGCTTAAAAAATAGTTTTTGACTTGTATGAAGAGTATTAAAAACTGTAAACCATAAAAAAAAAAAGTTAATCTTATTGATGTAACTCCCAACAACCCAAGCTCGTCCCCTTCCTGTCAGCATGGTTACCTTATGGGGTTCAAAGCCAGAACAATAATCAGGGAACAGCTAAAAACCTTTGTAATTGGGAGGCAGCCACAAACATAACCCAAATATATGCTTGAAATTGATGGAGGATTCTGGAAGCTGATGATGGGGTCAAGAAACACATTAAAAATGCTGTTGAAACAGACTCTGTTGAAAAATGTATGATTGCCTCAGCTGACATAGATTTCATGGTCTCTGCACTATACTAATTTAAAGAGCGTTTTCAAAAGGAGCTGTCCGATACATACTACTTCACAAAATGATGGAAAACATTGACAAAAATATTTTATATTTTATACCTGCTGTACACTGTTTAACTGGCTCTGATACGACAAGCAAGATAGAGACAAAACGTATGGCACTTGAGACAGCAATTTCATCATGAAAACTGTTGAGCAATTTTAGGGTTGCTCCTCTTGGTGAAGAAATTATTCACAATGCCAAACTCTTTATTGCAAAAGTACTTGGTTCATCAAAAACAAACTGTAATGGGGTACGATTTGAGCAGTACCACAAAGCAAAGACTATAATTTTTTTCTCAACTGTGTCCAACTTCCTCAGCAGTGTTCCATCATATCAAGCTTGCATACCTTCAATACTACACATGGATGGATGTGCTAAAGGGAAATCCATTACTGGACCAACTACAATATGGTTACACACAAGAAGAAGGAGCTTTTACACCTATCATAATGATGGAACATTTGAGACCTCCTGAATTTTTGCCTCCCTGCACCTGCCAGAAATGCGCAAGAGCTAATATTTGCCCTTGCAGAGTTGAAAAGACATCTTGCTGTCCATTTTGCAAATCTAAAGAGAAGAATCTATGTTTAAATGGTCAAATAAAAAGTAAAATTAAAAGAATGTGTTATACAGTTTTGTGTTTTACTTCTCTGGTGTCATGTAAATGGAAAAGCAAATTGTTTATTTCAGAAGTTCATATAAAAAAGATTTAAAACATGACTTAGTATTATATTTGGAGCACATTCATTGTTTTTTTTGTTTTTTTAACTTAGCATGTCTAAAAACATATACAATGATACACAACAACCCTTTACTGTGGATCTTTTTTTTTCTTTCTTTTTTTCTTTTTAAATCTGGTATTATTCAAGATGGCAGCTAAAATAAGCCAAACTTCTAGCTCTTAAAAAAGTGCAACAGAACTTCCCTAGCTCCTAGACGATAATGCTGTTCACAGTTTTGGAGCATCAGCAGCTTCACATTGTAAAGAGAGCTTCATAATTTTGGTGCATCTTCAGATCTATAAAGTTTCTTATAATATAAGGCCAAAGCAGAATCATAGAGTTGGCATCTGTAATAATAAACCCCTCTAAGTACCATGGCTCTGGTGATGACCTGCATTCCCTTACTGCCCTCCTCACATAATTACCAAAGCAAAAAATGAGGTTGACACCATTGATAGAAGGGTTCTGTTGAGAGATAAAAATAAAAACAAAATCCAGAAATTTAAAATCAAGGGGAATCGACGATCAAATAAGGGAAATTATCAGAGTATCGTTTGTGACCCAATACTCCACAGAGTGCAATGAAATTTGTTTGTGGCATTATACGAAAACATTTTCCCATGCTGTTAGCAGATGATAAGCTACATTCAGTAGTGAGACAAGGTTGCCAGTTTTCTTACAAAAGGGGCATTCACGTTAGGTAACATCTAGTCAACAAGTGAGTTTAGAACAAAGGGTACACCTAGTTCATGGCTGCAGGTAAAAGGTATGCATAGATGGGGCAATACCACCTGCAAAGCATGCAGTTTCAAGAACAGGGGAGTCACTTTTGAGTTGAGTATAACCAGGAAGATCTATTGTCCTGTGTTAATTGCAGATCAACCTATGTGATTTATTTAATTTGTTGTACAAGTTGTGAGAAACAATATGTAGGGTGTACCTCCAGGGAGGTCCGTGAGAGGATTAGAGAACATCTTTCAGTTAGATCAGCACTGCATGTGTGTAGTTCCCTAAGTGTGCTAGTTCATAAGTGTAGAGAGAGTTATAACAACAGTTATTATATATATATTATATGGATATTAACAATATAGAACAGCGATTGGTATATAATTGGAACATAATTGTAACTTTTAATCCTGCTTACACTGCTGTCTCTCCTCTCTCATCAGGTATGTGCTTAACAAGGACTCCATTTTAAACTGAAACACATATATTAGAACTGCATATTTCCCCCAAAAAACTGTATTTCTCTCTGGTATGTGCTTAACAAGGACTCCATTTTAAACTGCAACACATATTAGAACTGCATATTTCCCCCAAAAAACTGTATTTCTCTCTGGTATGTGCTTAACAAGGACTCCATTTTAAACTGCAACACATATTAGAACTGCATATTTCCCCCAAAAAAATGTATTTCTCTCTGGTATGTGCTTAACAAGGACTCCATTTTAAACTGCAACACATATTAGAACTGCATATTTCCCCCCAAAAAACTGTACCTTAAAAATAAAGGTTTTTTTTTTCTGTGTCTTCCATTTTGATAAGAAAAGTGCCATTTGCAATGTTTGTTTAGGCCTTGTTTGATCCTGCTCTAATTTATGACCTATGCTAATTAGGATCATGTGACTGTTATTACCTTTAAATTGAATATCCCCAGCTTGTTACATCAAGCTTAGCTTTTTAGATCAGCACTGCATGTGTGTAGTTCCCTAAGTGTGCTAGTTCATAAGTGTAGAGGGAGTTATAACAACGGAGTGGACAACAGAGATAAGTACTTTTCAAATTCCAACATTTAAATGCAAACATGCTACACTTTCTAATGTCTGCATTAACCTTTTCCTCCCTTCTCCTTAAAGTCACAGCTCTTCCTTTCACAAACAGCACTCAGAAAATTCATATTTCTCCTTCCCTTCTACCTTCCCCCCTCTACAACACACATGAACTTTATTCCTATCTCACATCCCTCAGCTAGCCATGCTTTACTAATCAAAAACTTAAACACTCATATAAGACACATTCTCATCTACTTTCACTCACCATCTTTCTTCTTCTTGCAGCTGGGGATGTCTCGCCTAACCCAGGTCCACCCCAAATGACACCTCATACACCTTGCACACGTAACCCTCTAAACCTCATTAACTGCACCTCTATAAGTACACCCCAATTCTCGTGTGCCCTTTGGAATGCACGCTCGGTATGCAATAAGCTTACATCTATTCACAACCTATTTATTTCACGTTCACTTAACCTGTTAGCCCTCACTGAAACTTGGCTTTCCTCCTCTAACACAACTGCTGTAGCCTCTCTGTCCTATGGCGGCCTGCACTTCAGTCACACTCCCAGGCCTGGAGACAAACAAGGAGGCGGAGTAGGAATTCTCCTGTCTCCACACAGTACCTTTCAATGCATTCCTTCACCCCCCTCTCTTTCCTTCTCATCTTTTGAAGTTCACGCTATCCGCCTCTTCTCCCCTATAGCTCTTCGTGTTGCAGTTATCTATCGGCCCCCTGGCCCAGCATCACAATTTCTGGACCACTTCGAAGCCTGGCTTCCACATTTTCTCTCTTCTAATGTCCCTTCTCTCATCTTAGGGGACTTCAACATACCCCTTGATAAGCCTAACACACCTGCTGCCTCTAAACTTCTATCCCTTACCACCTCTTTAGGCCTGTCCCAGTGGACAACATCTCCAACACACTGTGAAGGCAACTCCATAGACCTGGTCTTCACAAATCTCTGTGCTGTTTCCAACTCCCTTAACTTCCCCTTTCCTCTCTCTGACCACCATCTATTAACATTCTCTCTCACTCTACCTGCTACATCTTTGCAAGCCCCCAAAAAACTGCTACCTCACAGGAATTTAAATGACTTGGATCTCACAGACTTTTCCACTCAACTGAGTCCTCTGCTCTCTGACATTTCATCCCTCTCTTGCCCAACCCTCGTGAGTCTACAGTATAATTCGGCACTAAAATCAACACTTGACAAAACTGCACCCTCCACTCTTCGACGTACATCAATCACTCGACGGCAACCGTGGCACACTAAACAGACCAGATATCTTCAGCGATGCTCACGGGCCGCTGAACGGCAGTGGAGGAAATCACGCACCTTTGCTGATTTCCAACATTATAAATTCACCCTTAAGTCCTACAACTCTGCGCTCAGCCTGGCAAAACAAGTCTATTTCTCCTCCCTCGTGTCATCTCACGCATTCAACCCCAGAAAACTGTTCTCAACCTTTAACTCCTTTCTACGTCCGCCTGCCCCCCCGCCCACTACCAACCTCACTGCTCAAATTATTGCTGATCACTTCAAAAATAAAATTGACACCATTAGAAAAGAGATCTGCACCTCGCACCCCGCAAACCCAGCGATCCTACCCACCCCTTCTATTAACAAAAATCTATGCTATTTTCCTCCTGTAACAAAGGAAGAAGTCTCTGCACTCCTATCCTCGGCTCATCTCACAACCTGCCCACTTGACCCTATTCCTTCACGACTTATTCCCCTTCTCTCTGCTTCACTAACCCCTACCCTAACTCATCTCTTTAACCAATCCCTCACTGCTGGCACATTTCCTGACACATTTAAGCATGCGTCAATCATACCAATCCTAAAAAAGCCCTCGCTTGACCCCTCCACGCCTTCTAACTATCGACCGGTCTCCTTACTTCCCTTTGCTTCAAAATTATTGGAACGACTAGTCTATAATCGGCTAACTCAATTTCTCACAACTAACTCCTTACTTGATCCACTACAATCTGGTTTCCGCCCTAAACACTCAACAGAAACGGCTCTTGCTAAAGTAACAAATTACCTGTTATCAGCCAAAGCAAAAGGCCATTGCTCATTACTAATTCTTCTTGACCTGTCCGCAGCTTTTGACACAGTTGACCATCCTCTCCTCCTAAAAATACTACATTCATTTGGCATTCGAGACACAGCCCTCTCCTGGTTTGCATCATATCTTTCAAACCGCTCGTTTTCAGTTTCCTTTAACAACATATCTTGTGATCCTATGCCTCTCTCAGTTGGAGTACCGCAAGACTCTGTCTTGGGTCCCTTGCTTTTCTCTCTTTATACATCCTGCCTTGGAAAACTTATAGCCTCCTTTGGATTCCAGTACCACCTATATGCTGATGATACCCAAATCTATCTTTCCTCTCCTGATATCTCTCCCTCTTTACTCAACCAGATTTCTGACTGCCTCTCTGCAATTTTCTCTTGGATGTCTTCACACTACCTCCAACTCAATCTGTCCAAAACTGAGCTGCTTCTTATTCCCCCCTCTTCGAGACATCCGACACCTGACATTTCTCTGATGGCTGGAGACTCTATTCTCAGCACCTCACCCCAGGTCTGCTGCCTTGGGGTCACACTAGACTCAGAACTCACATTCAACCCACATATACAAACACTTACGAAATCCTGCCGTTCACACCTACGCAACATTTCCAGAATTCGTCCCTTCCTTACTCAAAATACTACAAAAATACTTATTCATTCCCTCATCCTGTCACGCATTGATTATTGCAATCTACTCTTAAATGGCCTTCCAAAACACCACCTCTCCTCCCTCCAATCTATTATGAATGCTTCTGCTAGACTCATCCACCTAAGTCGACGATCTACATCAGCTGCTCCGCTCTGCCAGTCTCTACACTGGCTCCCCATACACTCCAGAATACAATTTAAAGTATTAGCCCTAACCTACAAAGCACTCAACAGTCTAACTCCCAACTATATCTCCTCTCTCATCGTGAAATACTCCCCATCACGTCCTCTTCGATCAAACTCTGACCTACGTCTCTCCACTCCTGTTATCTCTACATCCCACTCCCGCCTCCAAGACTTTGCACGTGCTGCTCCTGTCCTCTGGAACTCTCTACCCCGCTCCATCAGACTGTCTCCAACCTTGTATAGCTTCAGAAGATCCTTGAAAACCCACCTATTCAGAGAGGCTTACCATCTCTCCTCCATCCCGCATCCGAACCAAGCCAATACATGTACATGAATTGCCTGACTCACTGCTGCAAATACAACCGATGTAACAAGCTACCCCAACCTTATGTCTCTGCACCCTAAACCTATAGACTGTGAGCTCTCCGGAGCAGGGCCCTCTTCCTCCTGTGCTAGATTTGTTTAGTCTTATATCACAGATCTGGTGATCTGACTCTCCCTTTAAGTATCTCCAGTCAGATATATTTAAACGTACCAAATAAATTGCAAACTCTGGCTGCACTTTTTCCTATGTATGTATGTACTGTGTGTATATATATATATATATATATATATATATATATACATATATATATATATATATATATATATATATACATATATATATATACAGGTGGCCCTCGGTTTACAACGGTTCAATTTGCGCCGTTTCAGAATAACAACCTTTTTTCCCCCAGTCATGTGACTGCTATTGAAAAGCATTGCGAAGCAGTGCATTGATTAAAATAGCCAGTAGGTGGAGCTATCCGCTTGTGTTGCAGCAAAGATGTGCAAGCCAAGCAAGCTGAAATTAATCATTTTAACCAGACCTGAGCTATCGAGCAGATTTCAAAGGAACAAGATCTTCCTGTCTATAAATCAGTCCAGATTGGAATGCATAGAAAGAACTGTTTGCAGAAAAATGCAAATAAAGTCTGTGTTGTGTGATTATTTTATTAGGTTTATAATGCTGTTTAGCAAATGTTTTTGTTCATTTAACTTAGTTTAATTATATATTCTGTGTTGTGTGAGTATTTTATTAGATTTATAATGCTGTTTAGCATTTAAAGTCTTCATTTTAAAGCTTTAAAAATAATGTATTAGGTGTTACTTAGGACAATTTTGAGAGGGGCCTGGAACCCAACTCCCTCACTTCCCATTGACTTACATTATAAACTGGGTTTCGATTTACAACCATTCCTTCTGGAACCTAACCCCGGCGTAAACTGAGGGCTACCTGTATATATATATTCTCAGCATAACTGCCGTACTTGCTGTTTAGTCTACACGCTTTCACCATGGAGTGTTACTTTATGCAGAGCAATTTTTTCTTGCTTTGAATCTGACTCTAACCTGTATAATAGTCATGTTGCTTTGAAATAAATGTTTTAAACGTCACCTTGGAGTTCCGGTATTTCCTTTGTAGCCATGGGGATTTGCACTGCTAACTAAGAGCTTAGATACAGCTCTTTGAAGTGTGAGTACCCATCATCAGCTTAAATTGTACTGACTTCATTATTGTGTCTTTCTCTTTTGAGAGCCGTTCATGAGAGACTATTTGGGACACGTGCCACCCATTTAACTTCGCCACATACACCATAGTACCATCGTGGTCCTCTCTGGGGATTACATTGTGTCGGAATTTTAACAGATCCTATTTGTGATTATTTGGGGGTTCCACGTTGTGGGTTGTTTTTGTTTAAACAATTTTACATATGGTGCCGCAAAAATTTGGACTTGAAAGTTTTTACTAGCTCACTGTTTTCATGGGACTATATATATTTATAGGGGGGATGGTTAGTCCATGCATAATATAACAGCCAGATCAGTGTGAATATGTCACACCTAGAATATCTCAAGGAAGGGATAATAGAAGGGTACACTACGGAAATGCCACATTAGAAAGTTTGGAGGAAAGCGCACAAAGTAGCTGCAGAAAGCACATGAACATTAAACGTATGACAGCAAATGCAAGAAGCATGATGGGTAGAATGAGAAAGCTGGAGCTCTCAGTTGCAGAAGAGGACTATATTATCATCCGTGTAATTTAAACCTGGTTGGATGATCATGATTCACATGACTGGGCAGTTAACATAGAGGGTTAAACTTTATTTAGTAGGGACAGGAGTAATAAAATTGAATATTTTCTCAAAAAATAATATTTGCAGCAGGGAGCCCTGTTCTATCTTGTATTGGCTATGTTCTCTGTGATAAAAAGCTCTGAATCCTGGGCCTCTAATTTAGCTGTTTTTATATGCAACTGCAGTAACAAATATTATTATACCCTTTCATGCAGAACTCCAGAAAGCTGTTACTGAGTTACTCTGAAGATGCAACACATTTGGTAAAGAGAGCCTTGTGGCTCAGAGACTGGGAAGCTGATTCTGCATTTAAATTTAAAGGGACACTGAACCCAAATTTTTTCTTTCGTGATTCAGATAGAGCATGCAATTTTAAAGGATTACTTTCTGTTATAATTTTTAAGCTAAACAACTAACATATTAAAGTTAATAAACATTAATTAAAAACTACTGACCTATATTTTCTCCAAAACGAAGTTTCATAACGTTCTAAAAGTTATATCTTTTATTCGCTGATGATGTCACGTTATCCTGCCCACTATTTTCAGCACTGTGTGTTCAAAATACTTAAACCAATAACTTTGTGTTTAAAGCGCCATTTTGAAACCTAGGTATTGTAAACGGATTGGTACAGAGCAAAGGATACCCACGGAGTGGGTTTGGAAAACAATTAAATTTGCAGACAAGATTTCTGATATACGGTAAAGATATGTTAATGAAATGCTATTGATAAAAAGCGTATTTAGGGTAGCTAGTTAGTAACAGGCCTAGAAAATATTTACATACAGTTGCCCTTTAAGCAACTTTCTATTTTACTCCTATTAGCAATTTTTCTTCATTCTCTTGCTATCTTTATTTGAAAAAAGACGACATGTAAGCTTTTTTTTATTCAGAACTCTGGACAGCACTTTTTTATTGGTGGATCAATTTATCCACCAATCAGCAAGGAAAACCCAGGTTGTTCACCAAAAATGGGCCGGCATCTAAACTTACATTCTTGCATTTCAAATAAAGATACCAAGAGAATGAAGAAAATTTGATAATAGGAGTAAATTAGAAAGTTGCTTAAAATGTCATGCTCTATCTGAATCACAAAAGAAAAAATTTGAGTTCAGTGTCTCTTTTATCTACTTGCTTTGTCGTTTGAAAATCTCAAGTTATTTGGTAAAGAAATGGAATATCTTACATTGAAAAGATCTGGTGGTGTTTTTTCTTCTGCCTCAGGTTCTAAAATCTGCAAATCTATTTCTATTCCTCACAGATAAAAACCCAGATCCAGACAAATAGACAGCAATACAGTAATTTGTGACCAAAAGTGTTGCCAAGGTTTCTATTCTCTTCTTTTTCTGGCATGGAAAAAAAAAAATGATATGAGGATCCTTAACAGTTACCTAACAATTCACAGGCATAAGGTGGAAACCTTACTAACAGTAATCAACATGATTCTAAAGCATTCTATTCTACTGTCCATAGCCATGCAAGATGCATAGTTTTTTATTTCTTTATTTGTCAAAACTCAACTAGAGATACAAAATGCAAGATGCATAGTTTTATGTTCTAATTGCATAAGCAACTCCTTAGCTTTGCCATCAACAATCAGTATTACCAATCTATGGCACCTTTAGAATAGCCACAGCCCCAAAGGCATTTACTAAGATGTTGCTACAACTTATGGCTCTTATCAGTCAACAGGGCCTGTTCATTCTTCACTACTTGGATGACATTTTGCCGATTGTAGCCACTTAACGAGCATGCATTTACAGGGATATGTCTGTTTTCAGCTTTCCAACTTAGAAGAAACATACTGACAAAGTCATTAGCAAACAAATGGGATTGAGGATCCCTGAAAGAATAATGCACTAATAGCACTCTATGCCCAGACTTATTGGTAGGGGCAAAAAAAGATTTTAAAATTTAACTTTTATTATTTATTTAAAACATGGGTAAACACACACATTTAAAATTGTAGTCTAACCTTGGTAGCTGTATCTTAAGAGCACTATTATCAATCAATCTGGCCTTTAAACCATTATTATTATCTAGTCTCTTCAGTGTAAATGGTACTATTGGTCTCGGTTGCTCTATACCTTGGTAAGTGTGATTTTGCTTAATTCACACCTTACCCGGACAGTAAATTAATATGTTATCTGGTCTCTAGGGTGTCAATATAGTTGAGTGGATATATGTGCTCTTATTTGAATAATTCTGGCTGACGTCACTTGTTACCAAACATAATATAATATGCTTCCCGGACTATTGGACTGTAGAATATGCCAGTGGCTAATTTAAGGTATAATTCTGATTGTGATTCAATATTAATAAAGCTTATATCCAACCTAGGTTGTGGTTGCTTTAAGGGATATGCGCTATTATAATTTGTATTCTGGGGTAATCATGCAGTTCTGCATTATGTAGTCACAACTGTCGTTATTTTGTCATAGACTCCTGTGATTTTAAATCACTCGTAACATCAGTTGCTGAGTTTACTATACCCTCATTGGTGTGCACATCATCCTGTATTTGTATTACTTGAACCACTTCATTTATTATTTGTTCTACACTCAGTAGTTGCAGTTCTCCTATTGGCTGTATATATCGTTCTTTTATGTAATCGTGTGTTTTGCATATACGTTCTGTATTTGTTATCTTAACTTTGTTTTTGAGCCCCCTCAAGCATTTGCATTTAAATGTATTTTGCGCTCATTAGATATGCGCACCATTCATTTTCTTGTTTTGTGATAACTATCGATCTGGATCTATGATATCTCTGATGTGATCGATGTAATTCTATCTCTTTATTTGGCAAGTATGTTCTATTTGGGTTGACTCTTAATCAATTTCAATGTTAAGATAAAATGGTAAACTGTGTCTACAATCAACAAATGTGATTTGAATAGTATTACTAAGTAATCTGTTCTGGTATCCACAGAAAGACCGATACTGTTCTTACTCTTGTAACTGTGATTCTATATTAAGTTACAACGTATCATGCACTTAATTCATACACACCTCATTCGTTTTTCTTACATACTAAATTATAAAATATATATACAGCTGTCTATATTTCCATAAGCATATATATTTGAGTATTGTTGAACTTTTTTATTTTTTATTTTTCCTGTTTGGTTTATATCAAGTGGTTTCAGTCGAGTTTGTCACTCTTTATATCCACAGTTTGTCTATCTCTGTATAGAATTGAAGCTGTGAGGTTTATATCAAGTGGTTTCAGTCGAGTTTGTCACTCTTTATATCCACAGTTTGTCTATCTCTGTATAGAATTGAAGCTGCGAGCTATATATTTATACTTTCTTTCTATAATTAAATCTTTAGCTCGCTTCAATTAGTTGTAACAAACTGTGCTGTTTGTTATCGTAATCGTCAGCACATTGTTTATCAGGCTGAGTCTTTATGCTAGGCTCCTATATCCCCTCACAGTTCTCCACTATTTACCGGTATTACCGTCAAACATTATTAAATACTATTATCTTAGTACACTTAGCTAGGTTAAACTTTTTTTAAAAAACATAACAATTGAGGGACCCCATTGTCCCACACAACACAAGGGGGGTTGTGTGGGACAATGGGGTCCCTCAATTGTTATGTTTTTTAAAAAAAGTTTAACCTAGCTAAGTGTACTAAGATAATAGTATTTAATAATGTTTGACGGTAATACCGGTAAATAGTGGAGAACTGTGAGGGGATATAGGAGCCTAGCATAAAGACTCAGCCTGATAAACAATGTGCTGACGATTACGATAACAAACAGCACAGTTTGTTACAACTAATTGAAGCGAGCTAAAGATTTAATTATAGAAAGAAAGTATAAATATATAGCTCGCAGCTTCAATTCTATACAGAGATAGACAAACTGTGGATATAAAGAGTGACAAACTCGACTGAAACCACTTGATATAAACCTCACAGCTTCAATTCTATACAGAGATAGACAAACTGTGGATATAAAGAGTGACAAACTCGACTGAAACCACTTGATATAAACCAAACAGGAAAAATAAAAAATAAAAAAGTTCAACAATACTCAAATATATATGCTTATGGAAATATAGACAGCTGTATATATATTTTATAATTTAGTATGTAAGAAAAACGAATGAGGTGTGTATGAATTAAGTGCATGATACGTTGTAACTTAATATAGAATCACAGTTACAAGAGTAAGAACAGTATCGGTCTTTCTGTGGATACCAGAACAGATTACTTAGTAATACTATTCAAATCACATTTGTTGATTGTAGACACAGTTTACCATTTTATCTTAACATTGAAATTGATTAAGAGTCAACCCAAATAGAACATACTTGCCAAATAAAGAGATAGAATTACATCGATCACATCAGAGATATCATAGATCCAGATCGATAGTTATCACAAAACAAGAAAATGAATGGTGCGCATATCTAATGAGCGCAAAATACATTTAAATGCAAATGCTTGAGGGGGCTCAAAAACAAAGTTAAGATAACAAATACAGAACGTATATGCAAAACACACGATTACATAAAAGAACGATATATACAGCCAATAGGAGAACTGCAACTACTGAGTGTAGAACAAATAATAAATGAAGTGGTTCAAGTAATACAAATACAGGATGATGTGCACACCAATGAGGGTATAGTAAACTCAGCAACTGATGTTACGAGTGATTTAAAATCACAGGAGTCTATGACAAAATAACGACAGTTGTGACTACATAATGCAGAACTGCATGATTACCCCAGAATACAAATTATAATAGCGCATATCCCTTAAAGCAACCACAACCTAGGTTGGATATAAGCTTTATTAATATTGAATCACAATCAGAATTATACCTTAAATTAGCCACTGGCATATTCTACAGTCCAATAGTCCGGGAAGCATATTATATTATGTTTGGTAACAAGTGACGTCAGCCAGAATTATTCAAATAAGAGCACATATATCCACTCAACTATATTGACACCCTAGAGACCAGATAACATATTAATTTACTGTCCGGGTAAGGTGTGAATTAAGCAAAATCACACTTACCAAGGTATAGAGCAACCGAGACCAATAGTACCATTTACACTGAAGAGACTAGATAATAATAATGGTTTAAAGGCCAGATTGATTGATAATAGTGCTCTTAAGATACAGCTACCAAGGTTAGACTACAATTTTAAATGTGTGTGTTTACCCATGTTTTAAATAAATAATAAAAGTTAAATTTTAAAATCTTTTTTTGCCCCTACCAATAAGTCTGGGCATAGAGTGCTATTAGTGCATTATTCTTTCAGGGATCCTCAATCCCATTTGTTTGCTAATGTGTGTGTAAATTAATGCTAGCACCACTTCTCACAGGAGAAACTTAATAGAGATACTGATATAAAGAGTATCCAAAGAAAAATTTGAATTGGTGAGAAGTCTGCCTGAATAGTGCCCTTGTTACTTTGTGTGGGTAGTATACTGACAAAGTCATCTGATACCAACTCAATCCCTGATGTTTCTGAAAGCTGTATTCAACACCAGGGAAGGACCAGTTTCCCTGCCTGCAAACAGAATAAGAACTCTGTCAATTCTTCCACAGCAGGCTGCAATAAAGAACAATGTCAACAGGGGTGTGGTATCAGCTGGCAGGAAAATTGACAGCAACCATTCATGTTGTTCAGTGGACAAGATGGCACATGTTTCTGAATCAGTTTCTGCAAAGATAAATTAAGGTACAGTATATCCCAAAACATTGTTTCCTCAGCCTCTAAAACATCTATCACACAAGTGGATTATCCACAGAATCTGTCCAAGGGGATTCCAATCAATGAATATTTGTTTAAATAGATTCAAGCAATTTGGGCTGGGGAACAGTTTTTCAGGATAAGACAGAACAAGGTGTTGGGATCGTCAGTCTGCACTTGTACCTTTTTATGTTTTGGAAACAAAGGCAATCTACAAAGCTCTGTCATTTCTAGTCTCAGCTACAGGGGAAGGCAATAAAAACCCTAATTGACAACAGGACAGTGATGCCTTATGTAAGGCTACAGAGAGGAACTAACAGTCAGTTGGTGCTTCAAGGAATAACAAATCTTTTAATGGGTGCAAATTAGTCTATTGGTTTTCACAGCAGACTATTTTCCAGGTATACAGTACTGCAATGTGGATGATCTCAGTCGCAGTCCTTTCATGTGTTCATCTCTTTAATCAACTCCTCGCCAGATGGGGGTTTCAGATGTAGACTTGATGGCTCCCAGTCACAATTATCAGCTACCTCACTTCTTCAGCCACCTTCCTTTTCCTGTCAATGGGAGTGAATGCATTTCCCAAGATTGGGATTTATTTACATTTATACATTCCCTCCAATTTCTCTCATTCCAAAGTTACATCACAGAGTCCAGCAGCATAAAACAACTTGTCTAGCTATTCATTACTAGCTAAGGCAGCCTTGGTTCCCTCTGCTACAGGTGCTGGCTCAAGAACCTCTGTGGTTTCTTCCAGTGACTCCAGACATGCTGCAGCAGAGTTCAATTTGGCATTCACATTTGGTGATTTAATGGCAGAGCACGCTAAGTTTCAGAATTTGAATATTTCAGCCCTGGCAATTTTAACATTATTGAAAGCAGAGGGGAAGACTATTTCCTCTACATAAAAACATATTAGATTAAAGGATGCTTCCTCCCTCTGGATTTTGGCTATGGCTGGGCCTCTCTAGTTCAGATTTCTCTATAATTTCAAAGAATTTCTGCATGATGGTTATCTGCAAGGCATTAGTTCTCAGACTTTGAAGGTTCATGTGTCAGCCATCTCTTCTGCTTTGAGTGTGTAATGGGCTCAAGTGCGTTTTATCTTTAAGTTCTTGCAAGCACTGTCTCATATCGTATCTGTTAAGAGATCATGGATACCTAACTGGGATCTTGCCTTAGTCTTGAATGCTTTGCTTGAGCCACCTTTTGAACCTTTAAGAGAAGTTTTGTTCTGGTTCCTTACTTCAAAAACTATTTTTCTCATGGCAATTACTACTGCTTGGAGAGATTCAGAACTTCAAGCACTATCCTCAGTTGATTTCTACATCTCTTTTCATCAGGATAAAGTGGTTCTCCAGACTATCCAATTTCCTCCAAAAGTGGTTACTCTTTTATTCCTTACAAGACATAATTTTACTGTAAGCAGTGCATGCAGCAAGGACCTCTTTAAAGGTGGGGCATGCTTCAGTGTCTTCATATTTACCTTTAGTGGACTAAGAGTATTAAGACAAAAAAGCTGTTTGTTATACTTAAGGTCCTAGTCAGGGACTGGCTCCTGCTTAAACTTCCATCGACAGTTGGATTTTTCAGGTTATTTCCAAGGCCTATAGCAGAAAGCAGTTCCTGATGGACTCAGGATGCACACTATGAGAGCTATTTTGACTTCATGCGCTCTTTAGGAAGATGCTTCATTATGAGACTTTCGTCAAGTTGCAGTTTGTTAATATCCACATTGCTTCATATCCAACTTGTAATGATAAATTAACCTATCTGCCTCAGCAAATTTGGGAGGAAGGTGTTCTTCAGTGGGTTTTTAAATATTTTTGTGTTGCTGGTCTTTTTTTGCTTTGCCACTCCTATCTGTATTTTTCTCACTGGAGATTATTAGTCAGGGAGATTTAAGATAAAAAAAATTGCTGTATCTTGGCTTATGTCCCTGGATAACAACTAGTTTTTTTCCTCCCTTGCTCTTTCCTGTCCATTCACTTCTGGACATACCTAAGAGTAGGAGGGGTCTGGGGTATCACTGCTCATACATGGCAAGTAGTCAGTTCTGTCCTCCCTCTCTGGGAGGAGGGTTCTCAGGGGTGATTATTATCTAGGGATATAAGCTAAGATATAGAAATTGTTCTATAAATTTCAAGTTATATGAAAGGGACACCAAACACAATTTTTTTTCTTTCATGATTCAGACAGATCATGCAATTTTAAGCAATTTTCTAATTTACTCCTATGATCAATTTTCTTCGTCCTCTTGCTAGCTTTATTTGAAAAAGAAGGCATCTAAGCTAAAGAGCCAGCCAATGTTTGGTTCAGAACCATGGACAGCACTTTTGTATTGGTGGGTGAATTTATCCACCAAGAACCCAGGTTGTTCATCAAAAATGGACCGGCATCTAAGCTTACATTCTTGCTTTTTAAACCATGGCATTTGTTAACCAGCTTAACGGTGCGGTACAGGGTTTAAAATTTAGTGAAACTAAGATAGCATTCCTGGACACAGAAGTGTACAAGGATATGATAACAGGCATCTTGAATATTGATATATACAGAAAAAATACTGACAAAAACTTAGGAACTCTACCTAAAAGCCAAATGATGAGGGTTCAGAGAATAGTCAGTGAGAGTTCCTTGGTTGACCAAAGATTAGATGAGATGGCAAATAGGTTTATACAAAGGGTTATCCACCCAAACTTGTAGAGGCATAAAGGAGTAAGGGTGTTAGCAGTACTAATAAAACACTTAAGTCTAAGAAAAAGCATGATAGATTTGTATATGTTACACAATACAATCCATGTAGTCAGGAAATAGCCCAGATAATGAAGAAGCATAGGCCTGTTTTTAAAAAAAAAAAAATGCAACAAGGAAATTAAAGCATTTCAACAATATCCCCTTATGGCTTATAGACGTGTCCCTAACATAAGAGATTTGGTGGTTAAAAATGACATAGAGCCTGTTAAACAAACAACAAATGTAAATTACTTATTTTTTTTTTTTTTATTAACGGCACCTACCCATGCCTAAATTGTGCCAGCTGTAACTCTAATCAGAGGTAAAGAATTTGTGCATCCACACACGGGTAAAAGATTTAAAAGAAAACAGAATTTATGCTTACCTGATAAATTACTTTCTCCAACGGTGTGTCCGGTCCATGGCGTCATCCATAACTTGTGGGAATATTCTCTTCCCCAACAGGAAATGGCAAAGAGCACAGCAAAAGCTGTCCATATAGTCCCTCCTAGGCTCCGCCCACCCCAGTCATTCGACCGACGGACAGGAGAAAAAACAGGAGAAACCATAAGGTGCCGTGGTGACTGTAGTTAAAGAAAGAAATTCATCAAACCTGATTAAAAAACCAGGGCGGGCCGTGGACCGGACATACCGTTGGAGAAAGTAATTTATCAGGTAATCATAAATTCTGTTTTCTCCAACATTGGTGTGTCCGGTCCACGGCGTCATTCATAACTTGTGGGAACCAATACCAAAGCTTTAGGACATGGATGAAGGGAGGGAGCCAATCAGGTTACCTAAACAGAAGGCACCACGGCTTTCAAAACCTTTCTCCCAAAAATAGCCTCCGAAGAAGCAAAAGTATCAAATTTGTAGAATTTGGCAAAAGTGTGCAGGGAAGACCAAGTCGCTGCCTTACATATCTGATCAACAGAAGCCTCGTTCTTGAAGGCCCATGTGGAAGCCACAGCCCTAGTAGAGTGAGCTGTGATGTGTTCAGGAGGTTGCCGTCCGGCAGTCTCGTAAGCCAATCGGATGATACTTTTCAGCCAAAAGGAAAGAGGTAGCAGTAGCTTTTTGACCTCTCCTCTTGCCAGAATAAACGACAAACAGAGAAGACGTTTGTCTGAAATCCTTTGTTGCTTCTAAATAGAACTTTAAAGCACGAACTACATCTAAATTGTGTAACAAACGTTCCTTCTTTGAAACTGGATTCGGACACAAAGAAGGCACAACTATTTCCTGGTTAATATTCTTGTTGGAAACAACCTTTGGAAGGAAACCAGGTTTAGTATGCAAAACAACCTTATCTGAATGGAACACCAGATAGGGCGGATTACACTGCAAAGCAGATAACTCAAACTCTTCTAGCAGAAGAAATAGCAACCAAAAACAGAACTTTCCAAGATAACATCTTGATATCTATGGAATGTAGAGGTTTAAACGGAACCCCTTGAAGAACTGAAAGAACTAAATTCAGACTCCAGGGAGGAGTCAAAGGTCTGTAAACAGGTTTGATCCTGAGCAAAGCCTGAACAAAAGCTTGAACATCAGGCACAGCTGCCAGTCGTTTGTGTAAGACGACAGATAAAGCAGAAATCTGTCCCTTTAGAGAACTCGCTGATAATCCCTTATCCAAACCTTCTTGGAGAAAGGAAAGGATCCTAGGAATTTTGATCTTACTCCATGAGAATCCCTTGGATTCACACCAACAGATATATCTTTTCCATATTTTATGGTAAATTTTTCTAGTTACAGGTTTTCTGGTCTATTACAGAATCCGAAAACCCACGCTTAGATAAAATCAAGCGTTCAATTTCCAAGCCGTTAGCTGGAGGGAAACTAGATTTGGATGTTCGAATGGACCTTGTACTAGAAGATCCTGTCTCAAAGGTAGCTTCCATGGTGGAGCCGATGACATATTCACCAGGTCTGCATACCAAGTCCTGCGTGGCCACGCAGGAGCTATCAAGATCACCGAGGCCCTCTCCTGCTTGATCCTGGCTACCAGCCTGGGAATGAGAGGAAACGGTGGAAACACATGAGCTAGGTTGAAGGTCCAAGGCGCTACTAATGCATCCACTAGAGTCGCCTTGGGATCCCTGGATCTGGACCTGTAGCAAGGAACCTTGAAGTTCTGACTAGACGCCATCAGATCCATGTCTGGAATGCCCCATAATTGAGTCAACTGGGCAAATATCTCCGGGTGGAGTTCCCACTCCCCGGATGGAATGTCTGACGACTCAGATAATCAGCCTCCCAGTTTTCCACTCCTGGGATGTGGATCGCAGATAGGTGGCAGGAGTGATCCTCCGCCCATTTTATGATTTTGGTCACTTCTTTCATCGCCAGGGAACTCCTTGTTCCCCCCTGATGGTTGATGTAAGCAACAGTCGTCATGTTGTCTGATTGGAATTTTATGAATCTGGCCTTTGCTAGTTGAGGCCAAGCCCTGAGAGTATTGAATATAGCTCTCAGTTCCAGAATGTTTATCGGGAGAAGAGACTCTTCCCGAGACCATAGCCCCTGAGCTTTCAGGGAGTACCAGACCGCGCCCCAGCCCACTAGACTGGCGTCGGTCGTGAAGATGACCCACTCTGGTCTGCGGAAGCTCATTCCCTGGGACAGGTGATCCTGGGTTAGCCACCAACGGAGTGAGTCTCTGGTCTTCTGATCTACTTGAATCACTGGAGACAAGTCTGTATAGTCCCCATTTCACTGTTTCAGCATGCACAGTTGTAATGGTCTTAGATGAATTTGCGCAAAAGGAACTATGTCCATTGCTGCAACCATCAACCCTACTACTTCCATGCACTGAGCTATGGAAGGTCGTGGAACAGAGTGAAGAACTTGACAAGCGTTTAGAAGTTTTGACTTTCTGACATCTGTCAGAAAAATCTTCATTTCTAAAGAATCTATTATTGTCCCCAAGAAAGGAACTCTTGTCGACGGAGACAGGGAACTTTTTTCTATGTTCACTTTCCATCCGTGAGCTCTGAGAAAGGCCAGAACGATGTCTGTGTGAGCCTTTGCCTTTGAAAAAGACGACTCTTGTATCAGAATGTCGTCCAAGTAAGGTGCTACTGCAATGCCCCTTGGTCTTAGAACCGCTAGAAGGGACCCGACTACCTTTGTGAAAATCCTTGGAGCAGTGGCTAGCACGAATGGGAGAGCCACAAACTGGTAATGTTTGTCCAGAAAGGCGAACCTTAGGAACTGATGATGATCTTTGTGGATAGGAATATGTAGATACGCATCCTTTAGATCCACGGTAGTCATAATTTGACCCTCCTGGATTGTAGGTAAAATCGTTCGAATTGTTTCCATTTTGAACGATGGCACTCTGAGAAATTTGTTTAGGATCTTTAAATCCAGAATTAGTCTGAAAGTTCCCTCTTTTTTGGGAACTACAAACAGATTTGAGTAAAACCCCATTCCTTGTTCCACGGTTGGAACTGGGTGTATCACTCCCATTTTTAACAGGTCTTCTACACAATGTAAGAATGCCTGTCTCTTTATTTGGTTTGAGGATAAGTGAGACATGTGGAACCTTCCCCTTGGAGGTAGTTCCTTGAATTCCAGAAGTGCCCAGGGATCCTGAACATCTCTTGCCCAAGCCTGAGCGAAGAGAGAGAGTCTGCCCCCTACTAGATCCGGTCCCGGATCAGGGGCTACTCCTTCATGCTGTTTTGGTAGCAGCAGCAGGCTTCTTGGCCTGCTTACCCTTGTTCCAGCCTTGCATTGGTTTCCAAGCTGGTTTGGTTTGTGAAGCATTACCCTCTTGTCTAGAGGCCGCAGAGTTGGAGGCCGGTCCGTTCCTGAAATTGCGAAAGGAACGAAAATTAGACTTATTCTTGGCCTTGAAAGGCCTATCTTGTGGGAGGGCGTGGCCCTTACCCCCAGTGATGTCTGAGATAATCTCTTTCAATTCTGGCCCAAAAAGGGTCTTACCTTTGAAAGGGATATTAAGCAATTTTGTCTTGGAAGATACATCCGCTGACCAAGACTTTAGCCAGAGCGCTCTGCGCGCCACAATTGCAAACCCTGAATTTTTCGCCGCTAATCTAGCTAACTGCAAAGCGGCATCTAAAATAAAGGAATTAGCTAACTTAAGTGTGTGAATTCTGTCCATAACCTCCTCATACGGAGTCTCTCTACTGAGCGGCTTTTCTAGTTCCTCGAACCAGAATCACGCTGCTGTAGTGACAGGAATAATGCACGAAATAGGTTGCAGGAGGTAACCTTGCTGTACAAAAATCTTTTTAAGCAAACCCTCCAATTTTTTATCCATAGGATCTTTGAAAGCACAATTATCTTCGATAGGAATAGTAGTGCGCTTGGCTAGTGTAGAAACTGCCCCCTCGACCTTAGGGACTGTCTGCCATAAGTCCCTTCTGGGGTTGACCATAGGAAATAATTTCTTAAATATAGGAGGGGGGACAAAGGGTATGCCGGGCTTCTCCCACTCCTTATTCACTATGTCCGCCACCCGCTTGGGTATAGGAAAAGCGTCGGGGTGCACCGGAACCTCTAGGAACTTGTCCATCTTGCACAATTTTTCTGGAATGACCAGGTTGTCACAATCATCCAGAGTAGATAGCACCTCCATAAGCAGTGCGCGGAGATGCTCTAATTTAAATTTAAATGTTACAACATCAGGTTCTGCCTGTTGAGAAATTCTACCTGAATCAGAAATTTCCCCATCTGACAAAACCTCCCTCATGGCCACTTCAGATTGGTGTGAGGGTATGACAGAGCAATTATCATCAGCGCCCTCCTGCTCTACAGTGTTTAAAACAGAGCAATCGCGCTTTCTCTGAAATGCAGGCATTTTGGATAAAATATTTGCTATGGAGTTATCCATTACTGCCGTCAATTGTTGCATAGTAACAAGCATTGGCGCGCTAGAAGTACTAGGGATCTCCTGCGTGGGCAAAACTGGTGTAGACACAGAAGGAGATGATGTAGAACTATGTCTACTCCCTTCATCTGATGAATCATCTTGGGCAACTTTACTATCTGTGGCAGTACTGTCCTTACTTTGTTTGGACGCTATGGCACAATTATCACACAATTTTGAAGGGGGAGACACATTGGCTTCCATACATACAGAACATAGTTTATCTGAAGGCACAGACATGTTAAACAGGCTTAAACTTGTCAATAAAGTACAAAAACCGTTTTAAAACAAAACCGTCTCTTTAAATTTTAAACAGGGCACACTTTATTAATGAATATGTGAAAAACTATGAAGGAATTGTTCAAATTTAACCAAATTTTCACCACAGTGTCTTAAAGCATTCAAAACATTGCACCCCAAATTTCAGACCTTTAACCCTTAAAATGAGGAAACCGGAACCGGTTACAATTTTAACCCCTCTACAGTCCCAGCTACAGCATTTGCTGCGACTTTACCAAACCCAGGGGGGTATACGATACCAAATGAAGCCTTCTAGGAACCTTTTCAACTACTTTCAGACCTACACACATGCAGCTGCATGTCCTGCTCTCAAAAGTAACTGCGCAGTAATGGCGCGAAAATGAGGCTCTGCCTACTACAGAGAAGGCCCTTCCTGACTGGGAAGGTGTCTAAACCAGTGCCTGACGTAAAAAAACGTTTCCCGAAGTTTATAGAGTGTTAATTTCAACATCAAGCTGTATAAAATGCCCAAATAAAGCAATCGATCTAGCCCATAAAAGTGTCTACCAGTTTTATAGCCCATATTAAGCCCTTTATTCTGTTTGAGACTAAGAAAATGGCTTACCGGTCCCCATGAGGGAAAATGACAGCCTTCCAGCATTACACAGTCTTGTTAGAAATATGGCTAGTCATACCTTAAGCAGAAAAGTCTGCCAACTGTTTCCCCCAACTGAAGTTATCTCATCTCAACAGTCCTATGTGGAAACAGCAAACGATTTTAGTTACTGCTGCTAAAATCATATTCCTCTCACAAACAGAACTCTTCATCTTTTTCTGTTTCAGAGTAAATAGTACATACCAGCACTATTTTAAAATAACAAACTCTTGATAGTAGAATAAAAAACTACAACTAAACACCACATACTCTTCACCATCTCCGTGGAGATGCTGCTTGTTCAGCGGCAAAGAGAATGACTGAGGTGGGCGGAGCCTAGGAGGGACTATATGGACAGCTTTTGCTGTGCTCTTTGCCATTTCCTGTTGGGGAAGAGAAAATTACCACAAGTTATGGATGACGCCGTGGACCGGACACACCAATGTTGAAGAAATAATCTTTACACGTGGTATATTTAATAAAATGCCCATGTTCAAATATATACTTAGGAGAGATGGTGAGGGAAAATAAGAGACAGGCTCACTCAGCACAGATCCAACATAAGATGTGGTGACATGAAAGCTCCAGTGGCCTGCCATTTTATTGAAGCTGGTCATAGCATATCCCAGCTAAGGTGGCAAATAATTGACAGCGTGGGCACTTTGAGAAGGGGTGGCAACAGGGAGCTCTTATTGAAGAGAAAGGAGTCTTTTTGGATTTACAAATTGGATACATTAACACCTATGGGTATCAACAGGGAGATTGATATGTCAGTATTTCTGTGATGAGAAATTATATAAATTGTAACATAATTCTCTCTGAATAGGCTTCATACAGCATGATTGTATCATATCATATAAAATAACTTAATTGTATAAGTACTTTTGTTTGTAAAGGAAAATAAGTTTGTGACCACTAGGTGGCAGTAAATTGTGTATTTTAGTAATTTTTTTAAATGGTATTGCAAGGGTTAAAGGGACAGTAAAGTTAAAAAAATCTTTCATGATTTAAATAGGGCATGTAATTTTTAACAACTTTCCAATTTACTTTTATTACCAATTTTGCTTTGTTCTCTTGGTATTCTTAGTTGAAAGCTAAATCTAGGAGGTTCATGTGCTAATTTCTTAGACCTTGAAGACTGCCTCTAATCGGAAAGCATTTTGACGGCATTAGTTCATGTGTTTCATATAGATAACATTGAGCTCCGGCACGTGAAGCTCCTAAGAGCAAGCACTGATTGGCTAAAAATGCATGTCTGTCAAAAGACCTGAAATAAGGGGGCAGTTTGCAGAGGCATAGATACAAGGTAATCACAGAGGTAAATAGTATATTATAACTGTGTTGGTTATGCAAAATTTGGGAATGGGTAATAAAGGGATTATCTATCTTTTTTAACAACAAAAATTCTGGTGTTTACTGTCCCTTTAAGGGATATGCTATTTAAGTAGCAGCATACAGGTGTTCTGTATTAGCATGATTAAGGGTGAATAACTTGAAACGTTGCTTTTGTAAGCTAAAGAAAATAAATGACAAAGACAAGAATATTCCTATTTGGTGCTGTGGACTTCTGCCGTTTTGCTTTTCAAATAAAGATACCAAGAGAAGAAAATTTGATAATAGGAGTAAATTAGAAAGTTGCTTAAAATTGTATGCTCTATCTGAATCATGAAATAATTTTTTTTGGGTTCAGTGTCCCTTCAAGCTATTAGACAGGTATTTAAACAAACACATTCCTTTCTAATCTCCGTTTAATAAATTATTAATTACCTAAACGGAATCAGTGTTAAAACCTCCTTATGAGTTTGGCTACTACAATCTCTTTCCTTAACTGCACATGTGCAAACAACATTTCATGCAAAAATTGCGCTTGTAAGTAAGGGTTCTTTTGTTCTGCGGGTCAGAAATATCAGTGAAAAGAAAAACAAAATAATATGTTCAATAATATTAAGCAGCAGCATTACTCATGGCAAAATTCCTCTCTGATATGAAGGTACATTATCATGCAGCTTACAATTTGTGCTAAAAGTAATTTTAAAGGGACAGTCAACACCAGAATTTTTGTTTTTTTAAAAGATAGATAATCCCTTAATTACCAATTCCCCAGTTTTGCATAACCAACACCGTTATAATTATATCAGTTTTACCTCTGTAATTCCCTTGTATCTAAGCCTCAGCAGACTGCCCCCTTAATTCAATTCTTTTGACAGACTTGCATTTTAGCCAATCAGAGCTGTCTCCATGGTAAATTCACGTGCATGAGCTCAATGTTATATATATATATATATATATATATGAAACACGTGAACTAATGCCCTCTAGTGGTGAAAAACTATCAAAATGCATTTAGATTAGAGGAGGCCTTCAAGGTCTAAGAAATTAGCATATGAACCTCCTAGGTTTAGCTTTCAACTAAGAATACCAAGAGAACAAAGTAAAATTTGTGATAAAAGTAAATTGGAAAATTGTTTAAAATGACATGCTCTATTTGAAACGTGAAAGTATTTTTTGGACTTGACTGTCCCTTAATAATATAGCCTCTATGAGGATAGGACCCAAAAGACGTAAGATGCAAAATTCAACAAAACCATCAACTATCACACATTAAATGAAGGATTGTAAACAAACTTAAAAAGTATTGAACATGTTAATTTTCTGCCCATGATTCCAGGATATTTTTCTGAAACCGGTAATTTACTTGAGTCCTATCCAGTAAAATATGTAATCACTGCATGTACCAAGGCCAATACATCCAAAATAGTGCACCCAAAGCTGAAGCTAAACCATCATTTTGTCCAATGCCTGGCCCATGCCATAAAGTGATATTAGTATAGAATCAGCCTGTACAGTTGTGAGGCATTTTCTCTTGAAACATTTGAAGGATACCACTGATTTGCTTGTATGTAGCTTGGCTCCTTTGTGCCAGCACTGAAACGCCTCAAATGTTAAGGGCATTGATTTTGCGTTTAAAAGAAAAAGCTAAGAGGCCTTAGGGATGTTACAAAAGGCTCTATGTATAGTGAACATCGTAGTTCTTTAATGTGTTTTTTTCCCTTCTTGCAGTCTGGATTCAGCCATAGATGATGATACTGGAGCTTGGCAGAGAAGGAGCTAATGGAGAGCTACATATTTTCTAGGTAATAAGATGTAGGCATCTGCTTTCTTGTAGACTGGAGAAAAAATTAAATAAAAAAAATATCACTACGTTGGGAGGGCGCATACAAGAGCTATTACGGTAGCAAATGAAGCGCGTTATAAGTGTTGCTGTGGATGTTCTAAATGGGAAAATACCAAGTACCTGCAGTTGTGGATAAATGATCATGTTTATCATAGATTTGCTTATATTTTTTTTAAATACAATAAGTCTGTGGCTCTTACTTTTATGAAATGGAGGATTTTAATCTCCACCACAACTCAAATGAGTATTGCATTATCTCTGGAAATAAGCTTCCCCAAGCAACAAATCAAAACCTATCTTTAGTTAATGAAAGTTAAAGGGCTAGAAAGGTCAAAAATGAAATGTCAATGGATTAATTTCAATTTTAAATAAGCATTTTTGCAGTATACTTAATTTGGCAAAAATGTTTCTAGTAAAAATGACTAGTTTTCTGCAGCATACGCACATATCCTGTGAGGGCCCTGTACACCAGTATTCAAACACCACACCTTCAGAGGGTCAGCAGTAGCTTGCATGACACAAATTAGGTCTTCAGAAGAAATACCACTGCCAGCTCTCTGATCAAGCATTGTGTTTGAATACTGATGCATGGGTCCTTATAGGATATGAGTATGCTGTAGTTAAAATTTTTCTAGAAGCATTTTTGCTAATACAAGTACATTGCAAAAATGCTGCCATTTCAAATTAAAATTCACATTTCAATTTCAACCTTTCTAAAAGCGTCAAACAGCTGTTTAGAGGTGTTTTGTAGTGGTTAAACACAGTACTTGGAACCTAATTTGCATATATTACCCAGCTTTCCATGGTGCATTAGTAAATGTATGCAGAGCAGTTCTGGGGAAAAGCAAGCGGGGATACTTGCCTAGATTTGCTTATTTTCTATACAATAATTCTAAGGCTTAAAGGGATACTAACCCCACATTTTTTCTTGCATGATTCAGATAGAGCATGCAATTTTAAGCAACTTTCTAATTTACTCCTATTATCAATTTTTCTTTGTTCTCATGTTATCTTGATTTGAAAAAAGCAGTAATAAAAGGTTAGGAGCCGGCCCATTTGTTAGTTCAGCACCTTGGTAGAGCTTGCTGATTGGTTTGCTACATTTAGCCACAAATTAGCAAGTGCTACCCTTGTGCTGAACAAAAAATAGTCTGGCTCTAAAGCTTACAGTACTGCTTTTTCAAATCAAGATAGCATGAGAACAAAGAAAAATTGATAATTGGAGTAAATTAGAAAGGTGCTTAAAATCTCATGCTCTATCTGAATCATGAAAGAAAAAAATTGGGTTTAGTGTCCCTTTAACATGACTGAATTCTTCCAGCTTCATATTTTAGATCACGGTTGACGTTTAAATAAAAACTATAGGCTAGATACAAGCAAAAGTAATATAAGTATGAAAATAACCAAAAAGTGTTATATTTCCAAATAGGCATTAAACTAATAACCTTACAGTATTGTAGTATCCATTTGAAATATTGCAATAAAAGTCAGAGAAATAAAATGAAAACCTATCCCAAAGCAAAGAACAGACAGAAAAAGTAGCCACATTGACATAATGTCAAGTTGCCTATTTAATTAGCATAAAATTAGTTTAAAGGATTTTTTTTTTTTTAACACTTCTCCATTCTGTTTTAATTATGAAACAGTGCAGCGCATGTCACAATCACATGCTAGTCAAAGAAATAGAAAATCTGCATTTAATGTCACATTGAACTGAGTACATTTCAATTGCAGAAAAATAAACAGACATGATGAGTACAGGATTATATATATATTACAAATTTGCCTTGTTATATTACATTGGAGGCTGTATAATAAAAATAAGAAGTTATCGGCAGATGGATTTTCAAGCTAATTTAAATAGCTTTCACAGGAAAACAAAAAAAAGCATTATATATATATTCAAGCAATGGCTGACTCTATGAACTCCCAAATAGCATTAGACCTTCTACTTACATTTGTTTGTTTTTATTATTATTTTTTTTAAAAAAGGGTTTATTAAATAGAGCTATCAAAATAAATGTACTCTAAAGCTCTCAAGGACTTTAGTACAGGCAACACTAAAAAAAAGTGTTTTATAAACAATCAATCATTGGATAAGTCTATTTCATATGGCTAAACGAGGATAAATCAACACCTTCTGTGTCCTTTTAGGACCTGAAACTAAGAGAAAAAAATAGGTTTCATACCAGAATGGCACTAAAAGGGGTAAAACCTAGAAAGGTCTCTTGAAACCAATTAATTCATTTAAAAAAAAACAAAAAAAAACTACCTTCTACATATTCATGCATTATCAAGTGCACGCTTGGGTGTGTGTAAAATTATATATATAGATATCATACATATATTTTACAAACAGACTACAATTTGGACACATCCAGTTAATCAAACATGAATATGCTTCATACAAGTGCAATATGTTAAGGAAAAATAAAGCCCAACAAAAAATTTTTTAAAAAGAAAATAAACCAAATTGTTGATTAATTAAATCTTGTGCTGTAGGCCAATCATTTTAAATTATATTGATTCCTTATTAATAGGAAAAGGCCATGCTGACTGGGCAACTTGGCAGTTCTGAATACTTCGCAATCATCTTTATTTGTATGCACATACAGTAAAATGATCCAGTCATGCAATGTTCACTTTAAGCATTCTGCATCTCTTTTCCAATTTTGTAACTAAGAATCTTGTTCCAGTCAATCTTTGTGCGTGTAACTGGCAGCTGCCGACGTAAGGCTTTAAAAGTAGTGTCCGACATAGTCTGGTAATTCTCACTGATTGCAGTCTGTAGAGAAAAAAAAAGTAGTGAATTTAGATTCCTGTATTTGAAAAAGGTTCTGTCTATTCATAAATATTGTATCATCGTTATACTTTTATCTTTTGTACCCATGGACACCACTGTAGAATTTGTTTGTGCTTTATAAAGTATTACAATAGATAGCATTTATCAGTTTGCATGTGTCAGTTTGCATTTTAAAAACAGGAAATACACAATACTCATTCTAGGTAGAAAAACTTAACTTTTTACTTTTATAAAAAGAATCATAGATACAATATGCAAATAGGTATATGCATTTTTCATTGTATTGTATGAAATAATGACAAATATGGATGCACTTTCAAACAAATAAATCCAGTTCCAAAGAGACAAATGCTTCTACCAGCGGCCATATTCGTAATTTATTCCTACAAACAAATAACAAATGCACATAACTACAAACTAATGAGGAAAAGATGGGCGGGAAACATTATCTAGTGCTGATAAAATGTTATGTTATTCTTATTAAAATTAACAAAGCCTAATTTAAAAAAAGTTAAGCAAAAATATCAAGGTTCCAACAATTTCCTTTTTTTTTTTTTAATAAAGAATCAAGGTTAAGAGATTTCTAGTCTGGAGTCTCTAAGCCTCAACTGTATAATTTTATGTAATGTGGTGGTGGAAGTTTTTGTGGCTACCATACTCAGATTTATCAGGAAACATTTCTCATTTACAGACAAAGCAAAAAGCACCTAAATGAACACTTTAACAACAGTTATTACAAATTAAAAGGCACAACATAATGGTAAATGTGTTCACCTTCGATATGCTTTCAGTCATTTGTTAAACCAGCTGCAGATTAATAATTGTAGGGGGAAAGTGCTGCTTTTTTTCAAACTGAAACCACCACTCATTGTTCTCAAAAACATGACAATTCAAATGGAACAGCAGACTTTATATTAGCCTCTTTTTATACACAGAGGCCAATATGTGGGTACTGAATTTTTCCTATGTGGGATAAACCTAGGCAAGTCTATTATCTGCCAATTTTATATATATATATATATATATATATATATATATATATATATATATATATATATATATATATATATATATATATATATATATATATATATACATATCTAAAAAAAAGGAAATTTATGCTTACCTGATAAATTTATTTCTTCTACGATATGACGAGTCCACGGATTTCATCCTTAATTGTGGGATTTATCCTCCTGCTAACAGGAAGTGGCAAAGAGCACCACAGCAGAGCTGTATATATAGCTCCTCCCTTCCCTCCACCTCCAGTCATTCGACCGAAGTTAGAAAGAGAAAGGAAAAGCCAAAGGTGCAGAGGTGACTGAAGTTTAACAAAAATATAATATATACCCGTCTTAAAAATGACAGGGTGGGCCGTGGACTCGTCATATCGTAGAAGAAATACATTTATCAGGTAAGCATACATTTCCTTTTCTTCTACAAGATAGGACGAGTCAACGGATTTCATCCTTACTTGTGGGATACAATACCAAAGTTACAGGACATGGATGAAAAGGGAGGGACAAGACGGTAGGCACCACTGCTTGAAGAACCTGTCTCCCAAAACTAGCCTCAGAAGAAGCAAAAGAATCACATTTGGAAAATGTGTGAAGAGACGACCAAGTCGCATCCTTGCAAATCTGTTCAACAGAAGCATCGTTTTTAAATGCCCATAAGGAAGCCACAGCCCTAGTAGAATGAGCCGTAATTATTTCAGGAGGCTGCTGTCCAGCAGTCTCATAAGCCAGACGGATGATACTCTTCAGCCAAAAAGAAAGAGGTAGCCGTAGCTTTCTGACCATTACGCTTTTCAGAAAAAAAACAATGAATAATGAAGATGATTGACAGATAACCTTAGTCGCCTGCAAGTAAAACTTCAGGGCACGGACCACGTCCAAGTTATGCAACATACGCTCCTTCTTAGAAGAAGGGTTAGGACATAATGAAGGAACAACAATTTCCTGATTAATATTCTTATTAGAAACAACCTTAGGAAGGAAACCAGGTTTGGTACGTAAAACCACCTTATCAGAATGGAAGATAAGACAAGGCGAATCATGTAATGCTGAAAGCTCCGAAACTCTACGAGCAGAAGAAATAGCAACCAAACACAAAACTTTCCAAGATAACAACTTAATATCTATGGAATGCATGGGTTCAAACGGAACCCCTTGAAGAACATCAAGAACTAAATTTAAACTCCAGGGTGGAGCTATTGGTCTAAACACAGGCTTAATTCTGGTTAAAGCCTGACAAAAAGACTGAACGCCTGGAACATCTGCCAAACGTTTGTGTAGCAAAATTGACAAAGCAGAGATTTGTCCCTTTAAGGAACTCGCCGATAACCCTTTCTCCAATCTTTCTTGGAGAAAAGACAGAATTCTGGGAATCCTAACTCTACTCCATGAGTAGCCCTTGGATTCACACCAAAAAAGATATTTACGCCATATCTTAGGATAGATCTTTCTAGTGACAGGCTTACGTGCCTGAATCAAAGTATCAATGAATGAATCAGAGAACCCCCGCTTAGATAAAATCAAGCGTTCAATCTCCAAGCAGTTAGTTGCAGAGAAACTAGATTTGGGTGTTGGAAGGGTCCCTGAATGAGAAGGTCCTGCCTCAATGGAAGCCTCCATGGCGGCAGAGAGGACATGTCCACTAGATCTGCATACCAAGTCCTGCGAGGCCATGCAGGCGCAATTAGAATTACTAAAACCCTCTCCTGTTTGATCCGAGCAATCACCCGAGGAAGGAGAGCAAATGGAGGAAACACATAAGCTAGGTTGAACGACTAAGGCACTGCCAAGGCATCTATCAGTTCAGCCTGAGGATCCCTCGACCTGGATCCGTATCTTGGAAGCTTGGCATTCTGACGAGATGCCATCAGATACAACTCCGGTCTGCACCATCTGAGGATCAGAGTGGCAAAGACCTCCGGATGGAGCTCCCACTCCCCCGGATGAAACGTCTGTCTGCTTAAAAAGTCCGCTTCCCAGTTGTCCACTCCTGGGATGTAGATTGCTGACAGATAACAAGAGTGGGCCTCCGCCCACCGAATTATCTTCGATACTTCTGTCATCGCCAAGGAACTCCTTGTTCCTCCCTGATGATTGATGTAGGCTACAGACGTGATGTTGTCCGACTGAAAGCGAATGAATTTGGCAAATAGTACTCACTGGCACCATTTTAAAATAAAATTTTTTTCTTGATTGAAGAATCTAAAAACACCTCACTTTACCTCTTCCTATTACTAACACAGGCAAAGAGAATGACTGGGTGTGGAGGGAAGGGAGGAGCTCTTTGCCACTTCCTGTTAGCAGGAGAATAAATCCCACAAGTAAGGATGAAATCAGTGGACTCGTCATATCTTGTAGAAGAAAGTCTAATAAACCTTTAGGGTAGACCTAGCTGGTTGTGATAGAAATAAATTGTAAAGTTATTTAAAATGGCATGCTTTACTTGAATCATGAAACTTCGACTTATCAAACTTGTAGGTTAATAGGAGGCTTAGGCGAGTGCCATCTTTAGCACACTACGTTAGTATTATTTGCAACTATGTAGAACATGGCTATAAACATTGTTGAAAACACTGCTGTCAGAAGAGTACCAAAGTTCAAAGTATCCAGCACCTGGGAATAGTAGAGGGTGTGCTCGCAACCAGGGTCCTGCATAAACCCCAATACAAATGAAGAAAAAGGAGGAAGCAGCATCACCAAAGATAGTTTCAAGCAGGTTTATTCAGCTTGTGAGACAGCCAGACCAGTAATCTCATACGTTTCGGACACAGTACTTAATCATGTATACATGACGAAGGACTGTGTCCGAAACGTTGTATGAGATTACTGTTCTGGCTGTCTCACAAGCTGAATAAACCTGCTTGAAACTATCTTTGGTGGTGCTGCTTCCTCCTTTTTCTTCGTCAGAAGAGGACCAAGAGAACTAAGCAAACTGAGCTAAAGTAAATAGGAAAATTGATTAAAAGTTTAATGTTCTATCCAATTCTGATTTATTAGCCAAACTGTTAGAGCAGAAAAAAAGTGAACATTGGTTTTAGTTGTCCTATATTTTAGATGACTGTTTTTGCAAATAAAAAATAAATAAAAAAGTACAAGATTTGCCCAATGTATTCATAGGCATTTTTGTACAGCGTTATATTTAGGAGTCTAACTTCAGTGTAAATCTCAAATATAATGGCTGAGACACTGGTGTTTTACTTTTTGTGTGCAAGTGTACTAACTGGGAAGCTGAAGAATTTGTGAATATTTGAATTCTAGATATAGAGGGATAGAATGTTCACACATTTTATTAGTCGAGAGAGTATAGATTTTCTAGACCCTAATTTATGTTGAGATGATACTAAAACTTTATTTAAAAATGTGGACAGTTAAGGCTATTTAAGTTACTATAGTTATCGCCTACTGAAAAAGAATACTGCATTCAACCTATTCAGGAGGATTAGTAGAAAATGTCCATTCTTAAAAAATAATTGCTAACTTAAAAATAGGTTGATGTAAATAGATTGTCCTTTGAATTTGATAAAGGAGTGATATCAAAGCTAGGATTCTCCAAATGATCTGCTTCTTTAAAGAAAAAAAATGTCAAAATATAAATAAATAAGGGTGATTATGGTCAAATTGCCAAATGTATTACTCAATATATTAGCAATTGTATCAATCATAAAATCAGAGGTCAAAGATAAGAACACTAACTGGAGAGATATTCCTTTTCTGTTCACTCTCAACATGAAGCACATGTATAATACAGATTATTTAAATAATCTGGACTAGATGATTACTACTTTAGATGCATTACTTTTAGCTTAGTTGAACATTCTGATTTTCCAATCCCTGGGGAACATTTTAAGTGGCACATCTATTTCTGGTGCACTTAAGAGGATAGTCCTTAGGGCTGTGATGACATACCCAAAGTCACCTCTGGATTAGAGGTACGCCAGTTCCCTTAACACCACTGTTCGTTTTAATATGGGCAGTGTATACGAAGGTCAATAACCTAATGAAACAGCCAGATAGCCAAAAAAACATGGTAGTTACTTTTATTATATTAAACTCTATTCTAAAGGAGCTACACTTGTAGATTGTACTTTTTGGAAAGATCCCTATTGAGGTCTGCTGTTGAAGCACTACTGTACTGGAGCTTCCTGGACTATTCTTCTGGCACCATTCAGGTGTACGTCTTGTGAGTATACATTGTTTTTGATGATGGTATATTTTAGAAGGTCCACTTGTGGATTGTACTTTTAGGAGAGATCCCTATTGAGGTCTGCTGTTGAAGCACTACTGTACTGGAGCTTCCTGGCCTATTCTTCTGGCACCATTCAGGTGTACGTCTTGTGAGTATACATTGTTTTGGATGATGGTATATTTTAGAAGGTCCCAAGAGCACCATCTCTTTTAAACTATAGATACTTTGGAAGAGGTGCAACAGCAGAGATACCCTTTTTTCCCCTGAAGTGATGTACAGGACTTGTTTTATTTATATTATAGCCTCTACTTATATGATATACATTTTCTAGTATTGTTAAGAATGAGCAATAAACAAAATATTTAATTCCATGCAGCTACAAAAAGTCATTGGGAACATATTACTGTAACTAATCCCCTCCCCCCCACCTTCAAGTGTCCCTTTAAGGTAAAATATGTTCTTCTAGCACTGTCAGAATGACAGAACATTTACGTTTATTTACAGGCTTCAGAAAAGGTGAATAAATACCTGATATTCATTTTCTGCATCCTCTATAATTTTAATAAATTCTTTAGCAGTTTGGACTTCATTCTGAAAAAAAATTAAATTATAAGACAATGAGATAAAACATACTGAAAATATACAGTTGAAGCAAAATTGTGTTAATTTGTTTTTTTAACAAATCTAGCGCTAAACAATTGTCACAGCCGATGGTCCATGAAATAGAAAGACTGTACACAACCTAGGCAGGGGCATATTATGGCCTAGGCCAACAAGGCCCGGTGCCTAGGGCAGCAGATTTGGGAGGGGCAGCACATCTGCCCTATACTCTCTCTAAAAGCCAGCACATAGTACAGTGAGCGATAAAGTGCAGGCTTTTACAGAGAAGACAAGGCACGTGCGCTGATTAAGGTCACTTTTCATAGGCAGTACTCCTTTAAATCGTTGATTCATTTAGAGCTGCCAGCATTTTTGCAGTGGAAACATTCTTGGTGAGAAACTTGCCCGGGGATATGGGCTGGAGGAGAAGACCTTGTGCCAATATGCTGCCCTTGTCAGCTGTGGTGGGTCTGCAAGGGCAGTGTGCTTGTTTCAGGTCTTAGTAACAAACATACTGGATGTGTCTGTGCACTGCTTAGATCAGCTTGTGATGGCTAATCATAAACTTTAATAGCTAGCTTTCTCTGCATTCATGAACCCATGGAGTAAATAGTAAACGGACACTTAAAAAGTTTAATTACTTGAATGATGGTAATTACTGTATGTTGTTGCACGTGAAGGGCAGTGATGGTTTCATAGTGTATTCTTCTTTCCCTCCCATCCTCTTCTGTCTCTTCTTTCCCTTTCTCCCTCCCTTCCTCCCTCCCTCAACTGCCTCCCTTCTTTCTCTCAACTCCCTCTTGCTCCCCCCTTTTTTCACTCCTTTCTTCACTCCCTCTTTTCTCCTCTCCCTCCCCACTTTTGTCTTCTCTCCCTCCCTCCCTTCTTTCCTTTCCAACCCTTTTCTCCCCTCCCCTTCTTTTCTCTCCCTTCTCTCAGGGAGAAAATGGTATGAGATGCAAGCAATTCAACCCACCTGTATGCAAGTGTTTTGCTAGCCCATTTTCTTTTAAATTGTTATGAAAAAAAAAACAACCCATTTTACACACCGACCCCAAAACATATTAAGGGAAAAAAATGCGTACAACCTTTTTTATTTTTTTTGGGGTGGGGTGGAACGACAGAATTTTGAGTGCCTATGGCAGCACAAAACCTAAATACGCCACTGCAACTAGGTGATTCCCACAAACCACTGAAACTTGGCATTTTAAGCTGGGATTATGGAGAATTAATCATTCTAATTAAAATGAATATAAAGAGCTAACAGAGTTATTTATGCATGCACATTTAAGCAAAAGAAGGGGGGGGGGGTCGGGGGAGCGGAGTTATATAGTGCAGGTAATTTCTAAATAGTGCTTCCCTTGAGTAAGGGTTAATTTTTTTTAATAAATTGATAAATGTAGCTTAGAATATTACCTGTCGAGGAGACTAAACATACAGAGAACAACAACTAGCTAAACTAATTGAAAAAGGATATACAATTAAAGGGATAGTCAAGTCCAAAAAAAACCTCATGATTTAAATAGGGAATGTAATTTTAAACAACTTTCCAATTTACTTTTTTACTTTTATCAACAAATTTGCTTTGTTCTCTTGGTATTCTTAGTTGAAAGCTAATTCTAGGAGGTTCATATGCTAATTTCTTAGACCTTGAAGATTGCTTCTAATCTGAATGCATTTTGACCACAAGAGAGCATTAGTTCATGTGCTTCATATAGATAACATTGAGCTCATGCATGTGAAGTTACCCTTGAGTGAGCAGTGATTGGCTAAAATGCAAGTCTGTCAAAATAACTGAAATAAGGGGGCAGTCTGCAGAGGCATAGATACAAGGTAATCACAGCAGTAAAAAGTGTATTTCTATAACCGTGTTGGTTATGCAACACTGGGGAATGGGTAATAAGAAAATTTATGCTTACCTGATAAATTTATTTCTTTTTTGACACGATGAGTCCACGGATCATCTTAATTACTAATGGGATATTCACCTCCTGGTCAGTAGGAGGCGGCAAAGAGCACCACAGCAAAGCTGTTAAATATCACCTCCCTTCACTCCCAACCCAGTCATTCGACCGAAGTCAAGGAGAGAAAGGAAGTAACAAGGTGCAGAGGTGTCTGAAGTTTAAAAACCCAACAACCTGTCTCTTACAAAAACAGGACGGGCATACATTTTCTTTTCTTTTTAATGACACAATGAGTCCACGGATCATCTTAATTACTAATGGGAATCAATACCCAAGCTAGAGTACACAGATGATATGGGAGGGACAAGACAGGGAACCTAAACGGAAGGCACCACTGCTTGAAGAACCTTTCTCCCAAAAGCGACTGCAGCCGAAGCAAAAATGTCAAATATAGAAAAACTTTGAAAAAGTGAGAAGAGAGGACCAAGTTGCAGTCTTGCAAATCTGTACCACAGAAGCTTCATTCTTGAACGCCCATGAGGAAGCAACAGCCCTCGTGGAATGAGTCGTAACTTTCTCTCTGGAAGCTGCTGTCCAGCAGTCTCATACGCAAAAAGTATGATACTCTTCAGCCAAAAAGAAAGAAAAGTAGCCGTAGCTTTCTGTCCCTTACATTTTCCTGAGAAAACTACAAACAAATGCAGAAGACTAACGAAAATCCTTAGTCACCTGCAGGTAAAACTTTAAAACACGAACCACATCCAAATAGTGCAGAAGCCAATCCTTCTGAGAAGTAGGAATGGGAAACAAAGAATAATCTCCTGATTGATGTTCCAATCAGAAACTACCTTAGGAAGAAATCCTAATTTAGTACGAAAAAACTACCTTATCAAAATGAAAAATAAGGTAATGTAATGGGACTCATACTGCAATACCGAGAGCTCTGACACTCTGCAAGCAGAAGAAATAGTATCAAGAAATAAAACTTTCCAAGATAACTTAATATTGAAGGAATTCATAGGCTCAAACTGAGCCCCTTGAAGAATTCTTAAAACCAAAGTAAGACTCCATGGAGGAGTAACTGGCATGAACACAGGCCAGATCCTGACCAAAGGATTGTACATCTGGAACATCTGCCAGACGCTTGAGTAATAAAATCGATAAAGGCAGAAATTCAACCCTTTAGGGTGCTTGTCGATGGTCCTTTATCCAACCCTCTTGGAGAAAGACAATATCCTAAGAATCCTGACTCTACTCCAGGGATAAACCCTGGATCCACCATTAAAAATATTTACGCCATGTCATATGGGTAAAATCTTCCTAGATTACGGATTACGAGCCCGATTCATGGACTCAATGATCAATTCCTAATCCATGCTTGGATGAAATAAAACTTCCATCTTCCAGTAGTCAGCTACAGAGAAACTGTTTTTGAATAAAGGAAGGGTCCTTGAAGTAGAAGGTCCTTCCTCCATGGGAATTCTAGGTGGAGGAAGTGACTACAGAAGAAAAATTAAATGGAGGAATTAAGTATGCAAGACTGAAATTCCAAGGTAACGAGTTGAGAAGCCATGAGATTCAGTTGTAACTGACCCCATTGAGAGTCCGGCTGGAAAACTCCCGGCTGGACTTCCCCCTCCCCTGGGTAAAAAGTCTGCTTACTTACGAAGACCGCCTCTCAGAAATCCCATCTGGGATGCAGGTTGTCAACAGACAGCAATTGTGGGTATCTGCCCACTAAACGATCTTGACTACTTCTGTCATGGCCGAGAAAACTCAGAGTCCCCGACGGCTGAAGTAAGATCTAACTAAAACCTGATAAACCCGGCCGAAGCTAACTGAGGCTAGGCGATAATTTAACCTTAAACGGTTATGGGAAGAACAGGCTCCACCCGAGTCCATGTTCCCGGCTCTTAGAGGGCCCCAAATAGTTTCCCAGCCCAAAAGGCTGGCATCTGTTGTCACACTCACCCAGAAGAAATGCAAAAACAGGATACCTGGAAGCAAGGATCCTGAGACAACCACCTAAAATTCTTAACTGTTGAGAACTAAAGGTGGAAAAGGACAACTGGAAGGATGTCCATTGTCGTTACCATCAGCCCAAATACCTCCATACCACTGATGGGACTGAAGTGCTAGGTAAGAACGAAATCCATGAATTCCTGACTACAGTCAACTTCATTGATGAGTAGACTAATATAGCTCTCCAAGAAAACTACCCCTGCAGATGGAACTAAGGAACTCTTCACCAATTCACCTTCCAACCGGGGGAAGAAAACATGAAGAGCCGGAATTCATTGGGGAGGCTGCTATCCAGCAGTCTCATTGCAAACCTGATGACACCCATCAGCCAAAAAGAAAGGGAGGTAGTCGTAGCTTTCTGAACCCTACATTTCCCTGAAAAAATGAGAAACAAAAAAGATTAGTGACAAAAATCCTTAGTCGCTTGTAAGTAGACTTAAAGGCACGGACTACGTCTAAACCGTGTAGCAGGCGTTCCCTCTGAAAGGAATAGGACACAAAGAAGGAACAACAATCCCCTGATCAACGTTCCTGTCCGACAACTTTAGGAAGAAAACCAGTTCAGAACAGAAAACCACCTTATATCTATGAAAAATAAGGCAATGCCGAAAACTTAGACACTCATCTAGCAGAAGAATGTCAACAAGAAACAAAACCTTCCAAGATAAAAACTGAATATCTATGGAATGCATAGGTTCAAATGGAACCCCTCTAAGAACTATAAAAACGAAACTCAAACTCCAAAGAGGAGCATTCGGAATAAACAGAGGCCTGATTCTAGTCAAAGCCTGACAAAAGAATGAACATCTTGTACATCTGCCAGACACATGTCCTTTAGGGAACTCGCTGAGAAACCCCTCTCCAAACCTACTTGGAGAAAAGACCAAATCTTGGGAATCCTAACGCCACTCCATGAGTATCCTATGGAGTCACATCAATAAAGATATATTCGCCATAACTTATGGCAAATCGTTCCAAAGAACCCCCGCTTGGATAAGATTAAGCGTTCCAATCCCAAGCAGTCAGTCGCAGAGAAACCAGCTTCTGGAAAAGAAAAGGTTTCTGAATGAAAAGATCTGTCCTCAATGGAAGCTACCAAGGTGACAGGGATGACATGTATACCATAACAGCATACTAAATCCTGCAAGGCAACGCAGAAACGATGAAGCTCACTGATGCCCTTTCCCATGTGATTCGAACAAGTATTCAGAAAAGAAGCACAAACGGGGAAAATAGATATACTAGACTTCAGGACCAAGGAACTGCCAATGTAACTAGCAGCTCAGACTGGACCCAGGACCTGAACCCGTATTCCCGAAACCTGGCATTCTAACAAGAGGCCATGAGATCCAATCAAGCCGACCCCATTTGAAATTCAGGTTGGAGAAAAACTCCCGGATGGAGTTTCCCAAAAGAAAAAACCTATGTCAGAAAATCTGTTTCCCAAGTGTCCACCCGTGGGACATGGAACGCTGACAGATAGCAAGAATGAGTCTCCATCCACTATATAATATTTTCCACCTCAGCCATGGTTAAGGAACACCTCGTTCCTCCCTATCGCTGACATATTGTCCATCTGAAAAAAAGGATCAAAACCGGACCGAAGCTTACTGAGGCCAGATCAGCAGAGCTTTGAGCGCGCTCTCAGATCCAGGAAGCCTTATAAAAAGAACAGACTCGGCCTGAGTCCATACTCTGCTAAATCATGTTCCCCTGAATAAGTGATCCAGAGACAAATAGAGGAGACAAATCCACATAGTCCCCATTCCAGTGCCTGAGTATGCTTAACTACATAGGCCTGAAGTAAAACTAACAAACAGAAGTGAAAGGAACAAAAGACACTGCTCAGTTGATCAACCTCAGAAGAATGAAAGGTAGGGTAGACCTCACCGGAGATTGAACCTGCAACCCATGGGATGTAACAGAGGTCAGCCGCAGCGCATGCCGAGTTATCTGCCCGGCTATCGTCCATTGCCATCACCATCAGTCCTAAGACCCCTATGTACTAAACCACTGAAGGCCGAGAAGTGGACTCAAATTGAGAGGACTTAATTTCCTGACCACAGTCAGAAAATCTTCATTGATATGGAATAAATCATGATCCTAAGAAAACTACCCAAGTGCTTGAGACTAAGGAACACTTTCCCAAAGACACCTTCCACCCGTGAGATCACGGGAAGCCTAACACCACATCCGTGTAAACCCTGCTGGCTGCAAGAACAACACTGGAACCAGGATATCCGTCAGCTAGGACGCCATTGTAAAGTCCGTAACTGAAGCGCCGCCAAGAGTAATCCCCGAGTCTCTGTAAGAACTGGGAACTATGGTAAGACCGAAGGACCATGAACAGGAAGAGTTTGACAGGAAAAGCAAACCCTAAAACTTGAGACTATTCTTGAGAACAGACAATGAAGGCACTTGTGCTAGAATCCACAGTCGTCATAAGTTGACCCTCAAGGAGTAAAGGAGGAAGGGAACAAAATTAAAATTTCCACAACCCGATCAGAAACCCCAGAATCTGTACCACTATTAGAACTGGAACAATCACTCCAGGTCTGAGAGGTCTCCTACGCAGTGTAAAGACGCCCCTCCTCTCATCTGATCTTCAGACAAGTCTGAAAACAGAAACTGCCTCTGAGAGGAAAACATTTGAGCAAAAAAACGGAGTCAGCCCCATACAAGATCCTTTAATTTCGGATCAGGACATGGACAACATGCTCTCTGAGTCAACAGCAGTCTATGTCGTTTCCATATTTTATTTAGTCTCTTTTTTTTTTTTTAAATAGTCGTCAAGCCAGGTCCAATCAAAGATGACTCCTGGTCAGGAAACCAAAATCTTAGGTTTAGAACATATATCCAGAAAACAAGGCTCTAACCATAAAATCCCAAGAGCCGGAACAGAACCACCTGAGCTCCCAGCTTGATAACTGGCAAGGAAAAATTGAAATAAAGGAATTATCCAATCCTGGATTTCATCCATGGAAGCTACTGACTAAAGCCTCAGTTAACACATCAATAAAATATACCATCACACTAGCGACGGTAGCAAAATACACAGATGGTTTCCTGGTGTATGACCCATCCATAGGTCTATCCGCTAAGGGTACAGAACTTCTCGTAGTGATAGCAACAACTACTCCTTCCCCTCAAGGAACGACGTCCAGCCTCCTTAGCTGAGTCGGCTACGGGAAACAGTCTTGAAAACAGACAAGTCACATTCTATGCTTGTCCCTTGCGGAAAAGTAAAGAATAGAGTGTGAAGAAACGCAGGGCACTGCATGTGGGCCATATAATTTCGACTGAAAACTATAGGAAAAATATGTGCCCATTGCTAACAGACTCCCAAACAGCAATCGCCATAGAGGGAGTAAACTCAGAGAAAATAAATTTCAAGTAATAAAATCTTCACATAGGAAAACAATACCGTACCCTAAAAACTGGAAAGGAACGCTATTCTCGCATGTGTTTGCTTCATCCTCAGACACAAGGGAGGAATAAACAAATAGCTGAAAAGCAATGATAAAAATACTCAGAATAAAACCGTTACTGTCTCTTTAAATCTGAAAGGAACTCCAATTTGTATGTCTTTGTACCATCCTACGTCACAAAAGGATGAATAAACAAATAACCAGCCTCAATTAGTGTAATAAAATTAACACCGAAATTTTTTTACTGTCTCTTTAAATTTTAAAGGAACAACTTATTTCTATTGTGCAGAACAATCCAATAAAAATAATAATATTGTTGAAAATGGACATCGCTATGAACTTCAAAGAGAAACAATGTCCTTGCCAAGAACCGCAGAGCACTGCCTGTGGCTAATAAAATTATTCTGGACACTATAGCAGAAAATTGTGGCATGGAGTGGCCGGTGTCACCAGACTCTTTACAGCCATAGCTTTTATAAAGAGGATAAACAATAAAGAATTGGACACCTAAAAAACAGTACTGTTTCTTTAAATGTTAAACCAACATTATGTTTAGTGTGCTTTTGAAGAATCCTATCAAAGGATAACTGGCACAAACAACTGAAATTTATACAATAAGGACTTTATTGTCTCAAAGTGGAAACACCACATTGAGGAATTGTGTTTATTGTGTGCTTTAACAACGGACACATAATTCAAACAGTACCTACTGAACTGCAGCTATTGTGCTGGAGATGTCACAGTGACTAAATTAACAGAAAAGTCATCAATAACTTTAAACATGTCTGCCCCCCTGATGTTTACAGGTCCTGCCCTGAGTACTACATAGCTGCGTACACGCTCTACCTTACGATATCTTAATGGAGGTATCGAGCGCTGCTGACAAATGCTCATAGAGCTCCGCCCCTCGTGAGCGTGACAGTACTCCAACTCCTAGCACGCTGACTGAACTGCGGCTAGAGATGGAGGAGAGGGTGTAGAAAAAATGGCGGGAAGAAAACTCCGCCCATCGTGGGTGTTCCCACATCAATCTCCCGGTCGCCATTAATATCTTATGGATCTGGCACCGGGGGATAAAACGAAGGGCTTAAAAGAGTAGCTGAGTATGCTACCGCATGACAAACAGCCCAAAAATAAAAGTTAGCCATCTCCCGGGAGGAAAATAACACTGACTTCCACCAGTGTCAGCACATTCAAATACTGGCTAGACATAAACCTGCTTAGCTTCCCTGTTCAAGCAGGAACATTTATAAGCAGGACAATTAGATAGTAGTAACAATACCCTGGACATGTGATACGGTTAACCATCTCCCGGTCGGCATATTTAATGTTAAAACCGCTGGGAGGAAAATGACACTAATTCCAGCCATCTGTATAACCACAATAAGGAGCCCATACTCGATCTTAGCCCTTGCATGTGATAAGAGATAACATAGTGCTCACTTCCTTCTGAGAAAAGTTTTTTTATGTCCCCAGAAATAAAAAGTTTGCACTTACCTCAAACGCTGTGTGACAGCATGGCAGTCCAGCAGGTTTTCAGAGGTCCTCTACCTCCCATAGCCCTGTGGACAAAGATCAGCCTGAGTTAAAAGTGCTTAGGCTATCTATATTAGGGCAGCAAATATGTATAGGAGGCACAGTGAGAATTGTGTCCCACCAGTTCCTATTGCTCTGAAGCCACCAAATGCTTCTCATTTTACTGAAGAGACTTATCTGGTCTAGGCTACACCCCAGCACAAAGTAGCACTCAGTGGCACCACTTTTAAAAAATAAAAAACACTTGATTGAAGAATCTGTACTAACACCTCACTTTGCCGTCTCCTAACACAGGCAAAGAGAATGACTGGGTTGGGAGGGAAGGGAGGAGCTATTTATACAGCTCTGCTGTGGTGCTCTTTGATGCCTCCTGCTGACCAGGAGGTGAATATCCCACAAGGATGAAATCTGTGGAATCATTGTATCTTTAAAAAGAAAATGGAACGATAGTTTCCATCTTAGAATACGGTACTCTGCGAACCCCCGAGTTGATTCTAAAATAGGTCTGAAGGTTCCCTCCTTCTTGGGAACCATGAACAAATAGGAGTAGCATCGCATTGGACCAAGAAGTATTACTCCCATGTCAGAGAGGATCCATACACGGCGTAAAAACGCCTCTATATTTAGTCTGGTCTGCCGATAATCTTGAAAGCAGACACCTGCCCCTGGGAGGAAAGTCTTGAACTGTAACTTGTATCCTTGAGACGCAATGTACACCGCCCAAGGACCATGAGAACACAAAGCCAAACCTGATCGAAAGAAGGAAAACCTGCCCCCTTACGGATCGGGTGCACGCCCTTCATGCTGTCTGATTCAACAGCAGGCTTCTTGGACTGACTTCCCCTATTCTAAGACTGATTGGGTCTTCTATGAAGGCATAGACTGCTCCTGCTTGGGAGAAGGAGGGAAAGGATTTCCCTAGAAATCTCGAAAGGTCCTAAACTTCTCTCTGACGTCCTTTCACTTATTTCTCTTATCCTGAAGATGAAACATCCGCAGACCAAGATTTTAACCATACTGCTCTGCGGCCAATATGGCAAAGCCTGAATAATAGCTCCCAGCTTAAGAAAACTCTGAGTTAAAGGAGTTTACTAACTTAAGTGCAACTATTCTATCCCTACGAGAGGGATGTCTGTCCAATAGAGACAGACAACGCATCAAACCAGTACACCGCCGCACTGGCGATAGCCATACCAAACGCAGGTCGTCAATGTAAACCCTCTAACTTCTAATCATAGGGTCCTTATCCTGCAAGCATCCAAAAGGAACTACTATCCTCTGTGGGAATAGTATCTCTCTTCTGCAAAGACTTCTTGATAGAGTCTGCTATAGAAAGCATCTTTTTAAATATAGGGAAAAAAGAAAAAGGGATACTCGATTTCTCCTATTCTTGAGCAAATATCTGTATAACCCTATCTGGTACAGGAAATACTTCCACCATGAAGGGCCCATTTAGTATAATTTATTGGAATCTCTAGGATAGACTACTCCGGTAGTGACGGAGTCGTCCAGGGTAGCTAAAACCTCCACAAGTTATAATTGGAGGTATTCAAGCAAAACTGAAGGAAAACAACCTCAGTATCAGATAAAGGTACTACCCCATCTGAGTTTGAGAATTCCCTCTCAGATACTACTTAAGTATCCTCCTCTTCCAAGATACAGGACAGACACATTCAGAATATTGAATGAGTATATGTCCCTTTGTATTTTTCTCTACAGTGTGGAAAAACCAGACAATGCATGAAATGAAAGGTAACTCCAGGTGGAGTAGAAGCGCAGGGCACTGCATGTAGGCTATACATTTTTTGGGACACATTAGGAGAAAATTTGTAGCATATCTTGACCATTGTCAAACTCCTAAACAGCATGCGCTTAAAAAGGAGTAGGTTCAAAAAAATCTATTTTTATAAGTACTTTGGCATCAAAAGATAAAACCAAGAGATACCTGAAAGGACCTCTTGGTCCCTCCTGAGTCACAAGGGATGAGTTAAACAAAGAAACATGTTAAATTTTGTAACAAAAGTTAACCCATAAAAAAACAACGTTACCGTCTCTTTAAATTTTAAAATGAAACTATATTTTTGTGAGCAGCAGAAAGATAAATTAGTACGCAAATATAGTAGAACCTATCTACACCTCAGCTTAATCTTGCTGAGGTGCCCATCTGTCTTTGAAAAACCTAGAACATCCCAAACTTTATTTATAAACCGTAACTAAAAATAAAGAAAAGTTACTGGCTTCATTTTTATTCATAAAGGATCCGGAACGCAGCTGTGGCGCTGTCCGGTCCTACATATGTGACACTAACGACTGTGCTTGAAACTAAACAAAGACTTTCCCTTCCGAAATTGGAAATTAAATAGGTAGTGCGCAGTCCAAAACAGCGCCAAGAATAGCTCCGCCCCTCGTGGGCGTGATAACCACTCTGCCAGTCACCACTATCAATGTACTAGAAACAGCAGCGTGCGCTCTCAAATCGGCGCTAAACAAGCTCCGCCCATAGTGGGCGTTACAACTATGAATCTCCCGGTCGTCATTATCATAGTATTTGAAAATAGCCACTGGGAGTAACTGAGCCCCTTGTTCAAACCTGAGGGAAAATAGTGCTACCGCTTGATAGGTAGTATCTTAGCCCAAATATGTGAAGCTAACTGAACCTCTTGTTACCAAAAACAATCACCTCCTACTGAGTTCTTCCTATACTCAGCTATAGAGATTAAGCCCTTTTAGTCTCCTCAGCCCCAGTGCCTGCTTACAACTTGCTGTCACAGGGTCCCCTCCCTATAGAAAAAGGAGTTACACTTCCTCCGAGATCCTCTTCCCAGACCCAGAATAAAAAGTCAGCACTTACCTTTAAAATCTGCCCGACAGCTCAGCAGGTTTGAGAGCTCCTCTCCCTCACATAGCCCTGTGGAAAAAATGATAAAGCCTGAGTAATCTTGCTTAGGCTATCAGGATTAGGGCAGCATAAATGTATGGGAGGCGCAGTGAGAATTATGTCCCACAAGTTCCCATTGCTCTAAAGCCACCACTGCTCTACTGAAGAGACTTATATGGACTACGGCTACACCCTAGAACAAAGCAGCACAATCTTGCACTACTTAAAAAATAATAAACTCTAACTCTTGATTGAAGAATCTTTTTTAACACCTCACTTTACCACTTCCTATCACTAACGTAGGCAACGAGAATGACTGGGTTGGGAGTGAAGGGAGGTGATATTTAACAGCTTTGCCGCCTTCTGTTGACCAGGAGGTGAATATCCCATTAGTAATTAAGATGATCCGTGGACTCATCGTGTCATTAAAAAGAAAAAAAGGGATTATCTTTCTTTTTAAACAACAAAACTTCTTGTGTTGATTGTCCCTTTAAGTATAGAAGGATTAGCTCCACGATAAGAGTATACGTTAACTGATTTTAGTTTAAGCAAAATATTATTCCATTTCAATCACACATTATTATCTTTATTAGGGAATATTGGTCACAACCATGAACAATCATTCATACAATAGCTTAAGCTAGGTTAAAACACTCTAACCAGGAGTATAATATATATTGTTACCAATAACGTACTTTAAATAATTTGTGTCAGCCAACAGTTTGGAATAAAAAAAGGCTTAAACTATTGTATGAATGATTGTTCCTGGTTGTGACCAATATTCCCTAATAAAGATAATGTGTGATTGAAATGGAATAATATTTTGCTAAAACTAAAATCAGCCTTGCTGAGTTAACATACACTCTTATCGTGGAGCTAATCCTTCTATACTTAATTGTATTTCCTTGTACAATTAGTTTAGTTAGTTGTTATGCATGCACATCTTTACCAGCAGCTAATATGTCAATTACAAATTTAATATATGTAGAAGTGTCCTTCCTAGTATTTGATAAATTGGGGGGAAAAAAAAAGTTTATAAATTAGAAAAAACACAATTTATGCTTACTTGATAAATTTATTTCTCTTGTGGTGTATCCAGTCCACGGATCATCCATTACTTGTGGGATATTCTCATTCCCAACAGGAAGTTGCAAGAGGACACCCACAGCAGAGCTGTTATATAGCTCCTCCCCTAACTGCCATATCCAGTCATTCAACCGAAAACAAGCCGAGAAAGTAGAAACCATAGGGTGCAGTGGTGACTGTAGTTTAAATTTAAAAATTACCTGCCGTAAAATGACAGGGCGGGCCGTGGACTGGATACACCACAAGAGAAATACATTTATCAGGTAAGCATAAATTGTGTTTTCTCTTGTAAGGTGTATCTAGTCCACGGATCATCCATTACTTGTGGGATACCAATACCAAAGCTAAAGTACACGGATGAAGGGAGGGACAAGGCAGGTACTTAAACGGAAGGAACCACTGCCTGTAAAACCTTTCTCCCAAAAATAGCCTCCGAATAAGCAAAAGTATCAAATTTGTAGAATTTTGAAAAAGTATGAAGCGAAGACCAAGTCGCCGCCTTGCAAATCTGTTCAACAGAAGCCTAATTTTTAAAGGCCCAAGTGGAAGCCACAGCTCTAGTAGAATGAGCTGTAATCCTTTCAGGAGGCTGCTTTCCAGCAGTCTCATAGGCTAAGCGGATTATGCTTCTTAGCCAAAAAGAAAGAGGTTGCCGAAGCCTTTTGACCTCTCCTCTGTCCAGAGTAGACAACAAAAAAAGCAGATGTTTGTCGAAAATCTTTAGTAGTTTGTAAGTAAAACTTTAAAGCACGAACCACGTCCAGATTGTGTAATAGACGTTCCTTCTTTGAAGGATTAGGACACAAGGATGGAACAACAATCTCTTGATTGATATTCTTGTTAGATACCACCTTAGGTAAAAACCCAGGTTTGGTACGCAGGACTACCTTATCCGTATGGAAAATCAGATAAGGAGAATCACATTGTAAGGCGGATAACTCGGAGACTCTACAAGCCGAGGAAATAGCTACCAAAAAAAGAACTTTCCAAGATAAAAGTTTGATATCTATGGAATAAAGAGGTTCAAACGGAACTCCTTGAAGAACCTTAAGAACCAAATTTAAGCTCCATGGCGGAGCAACAGGTTTAAACACAGGCTTGATTCTAACTAAAGCCTGACAAAAACATAATTTATGTAAGAACTTACCTGATAAATTCATTTCTTTCATATTAGCAAGAGTCCATGAGCTAGTGACGTATGGGATATACATTCCTACCAGGAGGGGCAAAGTTTCCCAAACCTTAAAATGCCTTTAAATACACCCCTCACCACACCCACAAATCAGTTTAACGAATAGCCAAGAAGTGGGGTGATAAGAAAAAAGTGCGAAAGCATAAAAAATAAGGAATTGGAATAATTGTGCTTTATACAAAAAAATCATAACCACCACAAAAAAGGGTGGGCCTCATGGACTCTTGCTAATATGAAAGAAATGAATTTATCAGGTAAGTTCTTACATAAAACATAATTTATGTAAGAACTTACCTGATAAATTCATTTCTTTCATATTAGCAAGAGTCCATGAGCTAGTGACGTATGGGATATACATTCCTACCAGGAGGGGCAAAGTTTCCCAAACCTTAAAATGCCTATAAATACACCCCTCACCACACCCACAATTCAGTTTAACGAATAGCCAAGAAGTGGGGTGATAAGAAAAAAGTGCGAAAGCATATAAAATAAGGAATTGGAATAATTGTGCTTTATACAAAAAAATCATAACCACCACAAAAAAAGGGCGGGCCTCATGGACTCTTGCTAATATGAAAGAAATGAATTTATCAGGTAAGTTCTTACATAAATTATGTTTTCTTTCATGTAATTAGCAGGAGTCCATGAGCTAGTGACGTATGGGATAATGACTACCCAAGATGTGGATCTTTCCACACAAGAGTCACTAGAGAGGGAGGGATAAAATAAAGACAGCCAATTCCTGCTGAAAATAATCCACACCCAAAATAAAGTTTAATGAAAAAACATAAGCAGAAGATTCAAACTGAAAACGCTGCCTGAAGTACTTTTCTACCAAAAACTGCTTCAGAAGAAGAAAATACAACAAAATGGTAGAATTTGGTAAAAGTATGCAAAGAGGACCAAGTTGCCGCTTTGCAAATCTGATCAACCGAAGCTTCATTCCTAAACGCCCAGGAAGTAGAAACTGACCTAGTAGAATGAGCTGTAATCCTATGAGGCGGAGTCTTACCCGACTCAACATAGGCAAGATGAATTAAAGATTTCAACCAAGATGCCAAAGAAATGGCAGAAGTTTTCTGGCCTTTCTAAAACCGGAAAAGATAACAAATAAACTTGAAGTCTTTCGGAAAGACTTAGTAGCTTCAACATAATATTTCAAAGCTCTAATAACATCCAAAGAATGCAACGATTTCTCCTTAGAATTCTTAGGATTAAGACATAATGAAGGAACCACAATGTCTCTACTAATGTTGTTGGAATTCACAACTTAGGTAAAAATTCAAAAGAAGTTCGCAACACCGCCTTATCCTGATGAAAAATCAGAAAAGGAGACTCACAAGAAAGAGCAGATAATTCAGAAACTCTTCTGGCAGAAGAGATGGCCAAAAGGAACAACACTTTCCAAGAAAGTAATTTAATATCCAATGAATGCATAGGTTCAAATAGAGGAGCTTGAAGAGCCCCCAGAACCAAATTCAAACTCCAAGGAGGAGAAATTGACTTAATGACAGGCTTTATACGAACCAAAGCTTGTACAAAACAATGAATATCAGGAAGAATAGCAATCTGTCTGTGAAAAAGAACAGAAAGAGCAGAGATTTGACCTTTCAAGGAACTTGCGGACAAACCCTTATCTAAACCATCCTGAAGAAACTGTAATATTCTCTGTATTCTAAAAGAATGCCAAGAAAAATGATGAGAAAGACACCAAGAAATATAAGTCTTCCAGACTCTATAATATATCTCTCTGGATACAGATTTACGAGCCTGTAACATAGTATTAATCACAGAGTCAGAGAAACCTCTTTGACCAAGAATCAAGCGTTCAATCTCCATACCTTTAAATTTAAGGATTTCAGATCCTGATGGAAAAAAGGACCTTGAGACAAAAGGTCTGGTCTTAACGGAAGAGTCCACGGTTGGCAAGAGGCCATCCGGACAAGATCCGCATACCAAAACCTGTGAGGCCATGCCGGAGCTACCAGCAGAACAAACGAGCATTCCTTCAGAATCTTGGAGATTACTCTTGGAAGAAGAACTAGAGGCGGAAAGATATAGGCAGGATGATACTTCCAAGGAAGTGATAATGCATCCACTGCCTCCGCCTGAGGATCCCGGGATCTGGACAGATACCTGGGAAGTTTCTTGTTTAGATGAGAAGCCATCAGATCTATTTCTGGAAGTTCCCACATTTGAACAATCTGAAGAAATACCTCTGGGTGAAGAGACCATTCGCCCGGATGCAACGTTTGGCGACTGAGATAATCCGCTTTCCAATTGTCCATACCTGGGATATGAACCGCAGAGATTAGACAGGAGCTGGATTCCGCCCAAACCAAAATTCAAGATACTTCTTTCATAGCCAGAGGACTGTGAGTCCCTCCTTGATGATTGATGTATGCCACAGTTGTGACATTGTCTATCTGAAAACAAATGAACAACTCTCTCTTGAGAAGAGGCCAAGACTGAAGAGCTCTGAAAATTGCACGGAGTTCCAAAATATTGATCGGAAATCTCACCTCCTGAGATTCCCAAACCCCTTGTGCCGTCAGATACCCCCACACAGCTCCCCAACCTGTAAGACTTGCATCTGTTGAGATTATAGTCCAGGTCGGAAGAACAAAGAAGCCCCCTGAACTAAACGATGGTGATCTGTCCACCATGTCAGAGAGTGTTGTAAAATCGGTTTAAAGATATTAATTGAGATATCTTTGAGTAATCCCTGCACCATTGGTTCAGCATACAGAGCTGAAGAGGTCGCATGTGAAAACGAGCAAAGGAGATCGCATCTGATGCGGCAGTCCTAAGACCCAACATTTCCATGCATAAGGCTACCAAAGGGAATGATTGTGACTGAAGGTTTAGACAAGCTGATATCAATGTTAAATTTCTCTTGTCTGACAAGGACAGAGTCATAGACACTGAATTTATCTAGAAACCTAAAAAGGTTACCCTTGTCTGAGGAATCAATGAACTGAATGGTAAATTGATCCTCCAACCATGAATTTGAAGAAACAACACAAGTCGATTCGTATGAGATTCTTCGAAAATGAGAAGACTGAGCAAGTACCAAGATATCGTCCAAATAAGGAAATACCAAAACCCTATTCTCTGATTACAGAAAAAAGGGGCACCGAGAACCTTTGAAAAAAATTCTTGGAACTGAGGCTAGGCCAAACGGTAGAGCCACAAAACTGGTAATGCTTGTCTAAAAAGAGAATCTCAGACACTAAAAGTGATCTGGATGAATCGGAATATGCAGATACACATCCTGTAAATCTATTGTAGACATATAATGCCCTTGCTAAACAAAAGGCAGGATAGTCCTACAGTAACCATCTTGAATGTTGGTATCCTAACATAACGATTCAATAATGACAGATCCGGAACTGGTCTGAAGGAATTGACCTTCTTTGGTACAAATGAAGAGATAAAATAAAACCCCAGCCCCTGTTCCAGAACTGGAACTGGCATAAATACTCCAGCCAACTCTAGATCTGAAACACATTACAGAAATGCTGAGCCTTTGCTGTGTTAACTGGGACACGGGAAAGAAAAGAATCTCTTAGCAGGAGGCCTTAACTTGAAGCCAATTCTGTACCTTTCTGAAACAATGTTTCTGAAACCAGAGATTAAGAACGGAATTGATCCAAATTTCTTTGAAGAAAACGTAATCTGCCCCATACCAGCTGAGCTGGAATAAGGGCCGCACCTTCATAGGTACTTAGGAGCTGGCTATAGGTTTCTATAAGGCTTGGATATATTCCAAACTGGAAATAGTTTCCAAACTGATACCGCTCCTGAGGATGAAGGATCAGGCTTTTGTTCCTTGTGAGGAAAGGAACTAAAATGATTATTTACCCTGGAAAGAAAAGGAAAGCAAAGATGACTTAGAAGACATGTCAGCATTCCAAGTTTAATCCATAAAGCTTCTCTAGCTAAAATAGCTAGAGACATATACCTGACATCAACTCTAATGATATCAAAAGATGGTATCACCAATAAAATTATTAGCATGTTATAGAATAATAATAATGCTATAAAATTATGATCTGTTACTTGTTGCGCTAAAGCTTCTAATCAAAAAGTTGAAGCTGCAGCAACATCCGCTAAAAATATAGCAGGTCTAAGAAGATTACCTGAACATAAGTAAGCTTTTCTTAGAAAGGATTCAATTTTCCTATCTAAAGGATCCTTAAATGAAGTACTATCTGCCGTAGGAATAGTAGTACATTAGCAGGAGTAGAGATAGCCCCATAACCTTAGGGATTTTTGTCTCAAAAAACTCTAATCTGTCAGATGGCACAGGATATAATTTGCTTAAACGTCTAGAAGGAGTAAATAAATTACCCAAATTATTCCATTCCCTGGAAATTACTTCAGAAATAGCATCAGGGAGATAAAACACTTCTGGAATAACTACAGGAGATTTAAAAACCTTATTTAAACGTTTACATTTAGAATCAAGAGGACCAGAATCCTCTATTTCTAATGCAAATAACACTTCTTTAAGTAAAGAACGAATAAATTCCATCTTGAACAAATACAAAGATTTATCAGCATCAACCTCTGAGACAGAAACCTCTGAACCAGAAGAACCATTATCAGTATCAGAATGATGATGTTCATTTAAAAATTCATCTGAAAAAAGAGAAGTTTTAAAAGACTTTTATGTATACTAGAAGGAGAAATAACAGACATAGCCTTCTTAATGGATTTAAAAAATAAAATCTCTTATGTTATCAGGAACACTCTGAAAATTAGATGTTGACGGAACAGCAACAGGTAATGTAACAGTACTAAAGGAAATTTTAGCTGCATTAATAAGTTTGACATGACATGCAATACAAATAACAGCTGGAGAAACAGATACCAAAAGTTTATAGCAGATACACTTAGCTTGGTAGCTCCAGCACTGTGCAGTGATTTTCCTGAAGTAACTTCTGACTCAGTTGCAACGTGGAACATCTTGCAATATGTAAAAGAAAAAAACAACATATAAAGCAAAATTGATCAAATTCCTTAAATGACAGTTTCAGGAATGGGAAAAAATGCCAAAGAACAAGCTTCTAGCAACCAGAAGCAATAAAAAATGAGACTTAAATAATGTGGAGACAAAAGTGACGCCCATATTTTTTCGCGCCAAATAAGACGCCCACATTATTTGGCGCCTAAATGCTTTTTGGCGCCAAAAATGACGCCACATCCGGAACGCCGACATTTTTGGCGCAAAATAACGTCAAAGAATGACGCAACTTCCGGCGACACGTATGACGCCGGAAACGGAAATAGAATTTTTGCGCCAAAAAAGTCCGCGCCAAGAATGACGCAATAAAATGAAGCATTTTCAGCCCCCGCGAGCCTAACAGCCCACAGGGAAAAAGTCAAATTTTAAGGTAAAAAATGTTAAATTAAAATGCATTATCCCAAATATGAAACTGACTGTCTGAAAAATAAGGAAAGTTGAACATTCTGAGTCAAGGCAAATAAATGTTTGAATACATATATTTAGAACTTTATAAACAAAGTGCCCAACCATAGCTAGGAGTGTCACAGAAAATAAGACTTACTTACCCCAGGACACTCATCTACATATAGCAGATAGCCAAACCAGTACTGAAACGAGAATCAGCAGAGGTAATGGTATATATAAGAGTATATCGTCGATCTGAAAAGGGAGGTAAGAGATGAATCTCTACGACCGATAACAGAGAACCTATGAAATAGACCCCTTAGGAGATCACTGCATTCAAATAGGCAATACTCTCCTCACATCCCTCTGACATTCACTGCACGCTGAGAGGAAAACCGGGCTCCAACTTGCTGCGGAGCGCATATCAACGTAGAATCTAGCACAAACTTACTTCACCACCTCCATCGGAGGCAAAGTTTGTAAAACTGAATTGTGGGTGTGGTGAGGGGTGTATTTATAGGCATTTTAAGGTTTGGGAAACTTTGCCCCTCCTGGTAGGAATGTATATCCCATACGTCACTAGCTCATGGACTCTTGCTAATTACATGAAAGAAATTATGTTTTCTTTCATGTAATTAGCAAGAGTCCATGAGCTAGTGACGTATGGGATAATGACTATCCAAGATGTGGATCTTTCCACGCAAGAGTCACTAGAGAGGGAGGGATAACATAAAGACAGCAAATTCCTGCTGAAAATAATCCACACCCAAAATAAAGTTTAATGAAAAACATAAGCAGAAGATTCAAACTGAAACCGCTGCCTGAAGTACTTTTCTACCAAAAACTGCTTCAGAAGAAGAAAACACATCAAAATGGTAGAATTTAGTAAAAGTATGCAAAGAGGAACCAAGTTGCTGCTTTGCAAATCTGAACAACCGAAGCTTCATTCCTAAATGCCCAGGAAGTAAAAACTGACCTAGTAGAATGAGCTGTAATCCTTTGAGGCGGAATTTTACCCGACTCGACATAGGCATGATGAATTAAAGATTTCAACCAAGATGCCAAAGAAATGGCAGAAGCTTTCTGGCCTTTTCTAGAACCAGAAAAGATGAAAAAAAGACTAGAAGTCTTTCGGAAAGACTTAGTAGCTTCAACATAATATTTCAAAGCTCTAACAACATCCAAAGAATGCAATGATTTCTCCTTAGAATTCTTAGGATTAGGACATAATGAAGGAACCACAATTTCTCTACTAATGTTGTTAGAATACACAACCTTAGGTAAAAATTCAAAAGAAGTTCGCAACACCGCCTTATCCTGATGAAAAATCAGAAAAGGAGACTCACAAGAAAGAGCAGATAATTCAGACTCTTCTGGCAGAAGAGATGGCCAAAAGAAACAAAACTTTCCAAGAAAGAAGTTTAATGTCTAATGAATGCATGGGTTCAAAAGGAGGAGCTAGAAGAGCCCCCAGAACCAAATTCAAACTCCAAGGAGGAGAAATTGACTGAATGACAGGTTTTATATGAACCAAGTCTTGTACAAAACAATGAATATCAGGAAGATTAGCAATCTTTCTGTGAAAAAGAACAGAAAGGGCAGAGATTTGTCCTGTCAAGGAACTTGCGGACAAACCTTTATCTAAACCATCCTGAAGAAACTGTAAAAATTCTCGGAATTCTAAAAGAATGCCAGGAAAAATGATGAGAAGACCCCAAGAAATATAAGTCTTGCAGACTCTATAATATATCTCTCTAGATACAGATTTACGAGCCTGTAACATAGTATTAATCACAGAGTCAGAGAAACCTCTTTGACCAAGAATCAAGCGTTCAATCTCCATACCCTTAAATTTAAAGATTTGAGATCCTGATGGAAAAAAGGACCTTGCGACAGAAGGTCTGGTCTTAACGGAAGAGCCCACGGTTGGCAAGAGGCCATCCGAAAAAGATCCGTACATGCTGGAGCTACCAGCAGAACAAACGAGCATTCCTTCAGAATCTTGGAGATTACTCTTGGAAGAAGAACTAGAGGCGGAGAGATATAGGCAGGATGATACTTCCAAGGAAGTTATAATGCATTCACTGCCTCCGCCTGAGGATCCCGGGATCTGAACAGATACCTGGGAAGTTTCTTGTTTAGATGAGAAGCCATCAGATCTATTTCTGGAAGTTCCCACATTTGAACAATCTGAAGAAATACCTCTGGGTGAAGAGACCATTCGCCCGGATACAACGTTTGACGACTGAGATAATCCGCTTCCCAATTGTCTATACCTGGGAAATGAACCGCAGAGAATGGACAGGAGCTGGATTCCGCCCAAACCAGAATTCGAGATACTTCTGTCATAGCCAGAGGACTGTGAGTCCCTCCTTGATGATTGATGTATGCCACAGTTGTGACATTGTCTGTCTGAAAACAAATGAACGACTCTCTCTTCAGAAGAGGCCAAGACTGAAGAGCTCTGAAAATTGCACGGAATTCCAAAATATTGATCGGTAATCTCACCTCCTAAGATTCCCAAACCCCTTGTGCCGTCAGAGACCCCCACACAGCTCCCCAACCTGTAAGACTTGCATCTGTTGAAATTACAGTCCAGGTCGGAAGAACAAAAGAAGCCCCCTGAACTAAACGATGGTGATCTGTCCACCACGTCAGAGAGTGTCGTACAATCGGTTTTAAAGATATTAATTGAGATATCTTTGTGTAATCCCTGCACCATTGGTTCAGCATACAGAGCTGAAGAGGTCGCATGTGAAAATGAGCAAAGGAGATCGCGTCCGATGCAGCAGTCATAAGACCTAAAATTTCCATGCATAAGGCTACCAAAGGGAATGATTGTGACTAAAGGTTTTGACAAGCTGATATCAATGTTAGACTTCTCTTGTCTGACAAAGACAGAGTCATAGACACTGAATCTATCTGGAAACCTAAAAAGGTTACCCTTGTCTGAGGAATCAATGAACTTTTTGGTAAATTGATCCTCCAACCATGATCTTGAAGAAACAACACAAGTCGATTCGTATGAGATTCTGCTAAATGTGAAGACTGAGCAAGTACCACGAAATCGTCCAAATAAGGAAATACCAATACCCTGTTCTCTGATTACAGACAGAAGGGCACCGAGAACCTTTGTAAAAATTCTTGGAGCTGATGCTAGGCCAAACGGTAGAGCCACAAAACTGGTAATGCTTGTCTAAAAAAGAGAATCTCAGAAACTGAAAGTGATCTGGATGAATCGGAATATGCATCCTGTAAATCTATTGTAGACATATAATGCCCTTGCTGAACAAAAGGCAGGATAGTCCTTACAGTTACCATCTTGAATGTTGGTATCCTTACATAACGATTTAATATTGATAGATCCGGAACTGGTCTGAAGGAATTGACCTTCTTTGGTACAATGAAGAGATAGACTAAAACCCCAGCCCCTGTTCCAGAACTGGAACTGGCATAATTACTCCAGCCAACTCTAGATCTGAAACACATTTCAGAAATGCTTGAGCCTCTGCTGGGTTTACTGGGACACGGGAAAGAAAAAAATCTGTTTGCAAGAGGCCTTAACTTGAAGCCAATTCTGAATCCTTCTGAAACAATGTTCTGAAACCAGATATTGTGAACGGAATTGATCCAAATTTCTTTGAAAAAAATGTAAACTGCCCCATACCAGCTGAGCTGGAATGAGGGCCGCACCTTCATGGGGACTTAGGAGCTGACTTTGGGTTTCTATAAGGCTTGGATATATTCCAAAGTGAAGATGGTTTCCAAACTGATAACGCTCCTGAGGATGAAGGATCAGGCTTTTGTTCCTTGTTGTGATGAAAGGAACGAAAACGATTATTATACCTAAATTTACCTTAGATTTTTTATCCTGTGGTAAAAAAGTTCCCTTCCTTCCAGTAACAGTTGAGATAAAAGAATCCAACTGAGAACCGAATAATTTATTACCCTGGAAAGAAAGGGATAGCAAAGTTGACTTAGAAGACATATCAGCATTCCAAGTTTTAAGCCATAAAGCTCTTCTAGCTAAAATAGTTAGAGACATATACCTGACATCAACTCTAATGATATCAAAGATGGCATCACAAATAAAATAATTAGCATGTTATAGAAAAATAATAATGCTATGAGAATTATGATCTGTTACTTGTTGCGCTAAAGCTTCTAACCAAAAAGTTGAAGCTGCAGCAACATCCGCTAAAAATATAGCAGGAGTAGAGACAGCCCCATTAACCTTAGGGATTTTGTCCCAAACTCTAATCTGTCAGATGGCACAGGATATAATTGCTTAAAACGTTTTAAAAGGAGTAAATGAATTACCCAAATTATTCCATTCCCTGGAAATTATTTCAGAAATAGCATCAGGGACAGGAAACACTACTCGAATAACTACAGATTTAAAAACCTTATTTAAACGTTTAGTTTTAGTATCAAGAGGACCAGAATCCTCTATTTCTAATGCAATTAATACTTCTTTAAATAAAGAACGAATAAATTCCATCTTAAACAAATACAAAGATTTATCAGCATCAACCTCCGAGACAGAAACCTCTGAACCAGAAGAACCATTATCAGTATCAGAATGATGATGTTCATTTAAAAATTCATCTGAAAAAAGAGAAGTTTTAAAAGACTTTTATGTATACTAGAAGGAGAAATAACAGACATAGCCTTCTTAATGGATTTAGAAACAAAATCTCTTATGTTATCAGGAACACTCTGAGTATTAGATGTTGACGGAACAGCAACAGGTAATGTAACAGTACTAAAGGAAATTTTATCTGCATTAACAAGTTTGTCATAACATTTAATACAAACAACAGCTGAAGGAACAGATACCAAAAGTGATACACTTAGCTTTGGTAGCTCCAGCACCGGGCAGCGATTTTCCTGAAGTATCTTCTGACTGAGTTGCAACGTGGAACATCTTGCAATATGAAATTGATCAATTTTGCTTTATATGTTGTTTTTTCTAATTCCTTAAATGACAGTTTCAGGAATGGGAAAAAAATGCCAGTGAACAAGCTTCTAGCAACCAGAAGCAATAAATAATGAGACTTAAATAATGTGGAGACAAAAGTGACGCCTATATTTTTTTAGCGCCAAATAAGACGCCCACATTATTTGGCGCCAAAAATGACGCCACATCCGGAACGCCGACACTTGACGCAAAAGAAAGTCAAAAATGACGCAACTTCCGGCGACACGTATGACGCCGGAAACAGAAAAAATTTTTGCGCCAAAAATGACGCAATAAAATGAAGCATTTTCAGCCCCCGCGAGCCTAACAGCCCACAGGGAAAAAGTCAAATTTTTTAAGGTAAGAAAAAATGATTGATTCAAATGCATTATCCCAAATATGAAACTGACTGTCTGAAAATAAGGAATGTTGAACATAATAAATGTTTGAATACATATAAATATGAATACATATATTGTTTGAATACATATATTTAGAACTTTATAAAAAAGTGCCCAACCATAGCTTAGAGTGTCACAGAAAATAAGACTTACTTACCCCAGGACATTCATCTACATGTTGTAGAAAGCCAAACCAGTACTGAAACGAAAATCAGCAGAGGTAATGATATATATATATATATATATATATATATATATATATATAAAAGAGTATATCGTCAATCTGAAAAGGGAGGTAAGAGATGAATCTCTACGACCGATAACAGAGAACCTATGAAATAGACCCCGTAGAAGGAGATCATTGTATTCAAATAGGCAATACTCTCCTCACATCCCTCTGACATTCACTGCACGCTGAGAGAAAAAACTGGCTCCAACCTGCTGCGGAGCGCATATCAACGTAGAATCTAGCACAAACTTACTTCACCACCTCCATAGGAGGCAAAGTTTGTAAAACTGATTTGTGGGTGTGGTGAGGGGTGTATTTATAGGCATTTTAAGGTTTGGGAAACTTTGCCCCTCCTGGTAGGAATGTATATCCCATACGTCACTAGCTCATGGACTCTTGCTAATTACATGAAAGAAATGCCTGAACGTCTCGAACATCTGCCAGACGCTTATGCAAAAGAATAGACAGAGCAGAAATCTGTCCCTTTAAGGAACTAGCTGACAATAATTTTTCCAAACCTTCTTGGAGAAAGGATAATATCCTGGGAATCCTGACCTTACTCCATGAGTAACCCTTGGATTCACACCAATAAAGATATTTACGCCATATCTTATGGTAAATTTTCCTGGTGACAGGCTTTCGTGCCTGTATTAAGGTATCAATGACTGACTCGGAGAAGCGACGCTTTGATAAAATCAAGCGTTCAATCTCCAGGCAGTCAGTCTCAGAGAAATTAGATTTGGATGGTTGAAAGGACCCTGAAGTAGAAGGTCCTGTCTCAGAGGCAGAGTCCATGGTGGAAAGGATGACATGTCCACCAGATCTGCATACCAGGTCCTGCGTGGCCACGCAGGCGCTATCAAAATCACCGATGCTCTCTCCTGCTTGATCTTGGCAATCAGTCGAGGGAGCAGAGGAAACGGTGGAAACACATAAGCCAGGTTGAAAGACCAGGGCGCTGCTAGAGCATCTATCAGTGTCGCCTTGGGATCCCTGGACCTGGATCCGTAACAAGGAAGCTTGGCGTTCTGGCGAGACGCCATGAGATCCAGTTCTGGTTTGCCCCAACGATGAATCAATTGTGCAAACACCTCCGGATGGAGTTCCCACTCCCCCGGATGAAAAGTCTGATGACTTAGAAAATCCGCCTCCCAGTTCTCTACACCTGGGATATGGATAGCTGATAGGTGGCAAGAGTGAATCTATGCCCAGCGAATTATTTTTGAGACTTCTAACATCACTAGGGAACTTCTTGTTCCCCATTGACGGTTGATGTAAGCCACAGTCGTGATGTTGTCCGACTGAAATCTGATGTACCTCAGAGTTGCTAACTGAGGCCAAGCCTGAAGAGCATTGAATATCGCTCTCAGTTCCAGAATATTTATTGGAAGGAGTGTCTCCTCCTGAGTCCACGATCCCTGAGCCTTCAGGGAGTTCCAGACTGCACCCCAACCTAGAAGGCTGGCATCTGTTGTTACAATTGTCCAATCTGGCCTGCGAAAGGTCATACCTTTGGACAGATGGACCCGAGATAGCCACCAGAGAAGAGAATCCCTGGTCTCTTGATCCAGATTTAGTAGAGGGGACAAATATGTGTAAACCACATTCCACTGATTGAGCATGCATAGTTGCAGCAGTCTGAGATGTAGGCGTGCAAACGGCACTATGTCCATTGCCGCTACCATTAAGCCGATAACTTCCATGCACTGAGCCACCGAAGGGCGCGGAATGGAATGAAGAACACAGCAGGAATTTAGAAGCTTTGATAACCTGGACTCAGTCAGGTAAATTTTCATTTCTACAGAATCTATCAGAGTCCATAGGAAGGAAACTCTTGTGAGTGGGGATAGAGAACTCTTTCCTCGTTCACTTTCCACCCATGCGACCTCAGAAATGCCAGTACTACGTCCGTATGAGACTTGGCAATTTGGAAGTTTGACGCCTGTATCAGGATGTCGTCTAAATAAGGGGCCACTGCTATGCCCCGCGGCCTTAGGACCGCCAGAAGCGACCCCAGAACCTTCGTAAAAATTCTTGGGGCTGTAGCTAATCCAAAGGGAAGAGCTACAAACTGGTAATGCCTGTCTAGAAAGGCAAACCTGAGAAACCGATGATGATCTTTGTGTATCGGAATGTGAAGATAAGCATCCTTTAAATCCACTGTAGTCATATATTGACCCTCCTGGATCATAGGTAGGATGGTACGAATAGTTTCCATCTTGAATGATGGAACTCTGAGGAATTTGTTTAAGATCTTTAGATCCAAAATTGGTCTGAAGGTTCCCTCTTTTTTGGGAACCACAAACAGATTTGAGTAAAATCCCTGTCCCTGTTCCTCCTTTGGAACTGGATGGATCACTCTCATAACTAGGAGGTCTCGTACACAGTGTAAGAATGCCTCTCTCTTTATCTGGTTTGCAGATAATTGTGAAAGGTGAAATCTCCCTTTGGGGGGGGAAGCTTTGAAGTCCAGAAGATATCCCTGGGATATAATTTCCAACGCCCAGGGATCCTGAACATCTCTTGCCCACGCCTGGGCGAAGAGAGAAAGTCTGCCCCTACTAGATCCGTTATCGGATAGGGGGCCGTTCCTTCATGCTGTCTTAGAGGCAGCAGCAGGCTTTTTGGCCTGCTTACCTTTGTCCAGGCCTGGTTAGGTCTCCAGACCGTCTTGGACTGAGCAAAAGTTCCCTCTTGTTTTGCATTAGAGGAAGTTGATGCCGCACCTGCCTTGAAGTTTCGAAAGGCACTGAAATTAGACTGTTTGGCCTTTGATTTGGACCTGTCTTGAGGAAGGGCATGACCTTTTCCTCCAGTGATATCAGCAATAATCTCCTTCAAACCAGGCCCGAACAGGGTCTGCCCCTTGAAGGGAATGTTAAGTAGCTTAGACTTTGAAGTCACGTCAGCTGACCATGATTTAAGCCATAGCGCCCTGCGCGCCTGGATAGCAAAACCAGAATTCTTAGCCGTTAGTACAATGGCATCAGAAACAAAAGAATTGGCTAGCTTAAGTGCTCTAAGCTTGTCAAGTATGTCATCCAATGGAGTCGCTACCTGTAAAGCCTCTTCCAGAGACTCAAACCAGAACGCCGCAGCAGCAGTGACAGGAGCAATGCATGCAAGGGGCTGTAGGATAAAACCTTGTTGAATAAACATTTTCTTAAGGTAACCCTCTAATTTTTTATCCATTGGATCTAAAAAAGCACAACTGTCCTCGACAGGGATAGTAGTACGCTTTGCTAGAGTAGAAACGGCTCCCTCCACCTTAGGGACTGTCTGCTATAAGTCCCGTGTGGTGGCGTCTATTGGAAACATTTTTCTAAAAATAGGAGGGGGAGAGAACGGCACACCTGGTCTATCCCATTCCTTATTAATAATTTCTGTAAACCTTTTAGGTATTGGAAAAACATCAATACACACCGGCACAGCATAGTATTTATCCAGTCTACACAATTTCTCTGGCACTGCAATTGTATCACAGTCATTCAGAGCAGCTAAAACCTCCATGAGCAAAACGCGGAGGTGTTCAAGCTTAAATTTAAATGTAGAAATATCAGAATCAGGTTGCATCATCTTCCCTGAGTCAGAAACATTACCCACAGACTGAAGCTCTCCTTCCTCAGCTTCTGCATATTGTGAGGCAGTATCAGACATGGTTCTTAAAGCGGCAGTATGCTCTGTATTTCGTCTAACCCCAGAGCTATCTCGCTTTCCTCTAAATTCAGGTAGTCTGGCTAATACCGCTGACAGTGTATTATCCATGACTGCCGCCATGTCTTGTAAAGTAAACTCTATGGGCGCCCTAGATGTACTTGGCGCCATTTGAGCGTGAGTCCCTTGAGCGGGAGTCAAAGGATCTGACACGTGGGGAGAGTTAGTCGGCATAACTTCCCCATCGTCAGATTCCTCTGGTGATAAATTTTTTAAAGACAGAATATGATCTTTATTGCTTAAAGTGAAATCAGTACATTTGGTACACATTCTAAGAGGGGGTTCCACCATGGCTTTTAAACATAATGAACAAGGAGTTTCCTCTATGACAGACATGTTTGTACAGACTAGCAATGAGACTAGCAAGCTTGGAAAACACTTTAAATCAAGTTAACAAGCAAATATAAAAAACGGTACTGTGCCTTTAAGAGAAACAAATTGTCAAAATTTGAAAAACAGTGAAAAAAGGCAGTAAATCAAACGAAATTTTTACAGTATATGTAATAAGCTAACAGAGCATTGCACCCACTTGCAAATGGATGATTAACCCCTTAGTTAAAAAAACGGATAAAAAAAAACGATAGACGTTTTTTTAACAGTCACAACAAACTGCCACAGCTCTGCTGTGGCCCTAACTTCCCCAATAAACTACTTTGGAAAGCCTTTGAGCCCTTTAGAGATGTCCTATAGCATTCAGGGGACTTCTGAGGGAAGCTGGATGTCTCAGTCTGTAATTTTAACTGCGCAAAAAAAGCGCTAAAATAGGCCCCTCCCACTCATACTACAACAGTGGAAAGCCTCAGGAAACTGTTTCTAGGCAAAATTTAAGCCAGTCATGTGGAAAAACTAGGCCCCAATAAAGTTTTATCACCAAAGCATATATAAAAACGCTTAAACATGCCAGCAAACGTTTTATATTGCAATTTTATAATAGTATTACCTCTAAGAGTAAGCATGATACCAGTCGCTATTAAATCACTGTATTCAGGCTTAACTTACATTAATCCGGTATCAGCAGCATTTTTTAGCATTTCCATCTCTAGAAAAAATTGTAACTGCACATACCTCATAGCAGAGTAACCTGCACGCCATTCTCCCGCTGAAGTTACCTCTCTCCTCAGACATATGTAAGAACAGCAATGGATCTTAGTTACAACCTGCTAAGATCATAGAAAACGCAGGCAGATTCTTCTTCTATTTACTGCCTGGGATAAAATAGTACAACTCCGGTACCATTTGAAAATAAATTTTTGATTGAAGAAAAAAAACTAACTATATTTCACCACTCTCTCTTACTACCTCCATGTTTGTTGAGAGTTGCAAGAGAATGACTGGATATGGCAGTTAGGGGAGGAGCTATATAACAGCTCTGCTGTGGGTGTCCTCTTGCAACTTCCTGTTGGGAATGAGAATATCCCACAAGTAATGGATGATCTGTGGACTGGATACACCTTACAAGAGAAATGTACATTTAAAAAAGTATTTGAACAACAGATTTGAAGTAAAATGAGGTATCAACTATGTGTGTGAAAAATATGTATGATTAATATATGGGGGGAGGGGGGGAAAGAAATAATAAAACATTGTGAATTCAAGATGTTAATCACTGTATTAAAGGTAATCAAAGCATTATGTATTAACAGGCTTTACTTAAAAGGGACATGTATTCCCTGTGATATGTTTGTTCTTCAAAATGCAATAAGGGCTCCCCCTGCTGTTCTAGAAAGATTGTTCAGAATAATAAATAGGGATATAAGTTCTTTAGAAAGATATATTATATATATATATATATATATATATATATATATATATATATATATATATATAAAAAAATAAATATATATATATATATATATATATATATATATATATTTTATGCGTAATTAAATAACTTTGCAATATATTTTCATTATTTTGCTCCCTTTTAGTGCAATTTAGCACTGACAATTGAGCAATTCCTAATTCTGAGAACTTGAAATGCACCGTGCTGACTTATCAAGGCTAACCCTGCTATATCTGTCCCTAATTAGCTTTACCAGATAAAAACTATTCATTTTATACTAGCGGTATTACTACTGTAGCTAGCCTTGTTCTCTGCTCCCCCAAATAAGGTAAAAGGTGGGTGGAGCTTGGCTTTTGAAAAATAAAGCAAAAGGATGTTAAAGGGACAGTAAAGTCAAAATTAAACTATTCAGGTAGAGTATGATTTTAAAACAACTTTCCAATTTACTTATATGATCAAATTTGTTTTGTTCTTTTGATATTCTTTAAGAGTAAAACTAAGTAGGCTGATAGAAGCTAAGGAGTGTGCATGAGTATTTAGCAGTCTATAGCAGCAGTGTTTGTATCTATGTTTAACAGGTGCCAAATGGCTAAAGACATGCACTCTCCTGAGCTCATCTAAGATTACTCTAATAAGGATACCAAGAGAACTAAGCAAAATTGACAACAGAAGTAAATTGGAAACTTGTTTAAAACATTATGCTTTATCCAGTCCATTTAATTTACGTTTATTTTTCACTTTACGGTCCCTTTAATTCATTTTAAAATCATTAGGACTTGGCTGATATAGCAAAACATCAGAAATATTTTGTAATTACAAGCTATTTACTATCCCTTTACGATTCATATTACAGATTAAAAGGCAGTTTACAATTGAACCCCCGCTTTTGTTTCATAAGAAATTATAATTAAAAAAAAAATTTGTTTACCCAACGAGTCTACCTGCGTTCTGTATATTATTGAAATAACTTGTTTATTGCTAAAACACAGGTACAATATCCTAAATTATAGGAAGTTTTGAGAAATGAAACCAATCCTTAAAGTGCACTCCATAAAAAGTGTTTAAAAGAAAAACTTAAAGGGACATGATACGCAAATCTTAAATCAATTGAAAGTGATATGAGTTGATGCTTAAAGTCCCTTTACAATGAGTTGTGGGTACTGAAGAAGTTTTGAGATAAAATATCTTTTCATGTGATATTTTCTTGTCAGCTTTTTACAGTTATGCTGCATCACTATCAAGCGATTTATTATATGAGCATCATGTCCCTTTAAAAAGGGGAAATACAAATGTGGCCCAAAGTATTCCTTCCCCATTTTCCTTTTTTCATCAATACATTGTGCATAATGTATGGAGCAAATTCTTGCTTGTTAAAAAAGTAATTTTATGCTTACCTGATAAATTGTTTTCTTCTAGGATATGACGAGTCCACGGATTCATCCTTTACTTGTGGGATATTATCCTCCTGCTATCAGGAAGTGGCAAAGAGCACCACAGCAGAGCTGTCTATATAGCTCCTCCCTTGACTCCACCCCCCAGTCATTCGACCGAAGGTACAGGAAGAAAAAAGAGAAACTAAAAGGTGCAGAGGTGACATAAGTTTTAAATAAAAAAATATAATCTGTCTTAAAATGACAGGGCGGGTCGTGGACTCGTCGTATCATAGAAGAAATCAATTTATCATGGAAATAAACATTTACTTTTCTTCTATAAGATACGACGAGTCCACAGATTCATCCTTTACTTGTGGGATACAATACCAAAGCTACAGGACACGGATGAACGGGAGGGACAAGACAGATGCCTAAACAGAAGGCACCACTGCTTGAAGAACTTTTCTCCCAAAAATAGCCTCCGAAGAAGCAGAAGTATCAAATTTGTAAAATTTGTAAAAGGTATGAAGGGAAGACCAAGTCGCAGCCTTACAAATCTGTTCAACAGAAGCATTGTTTTTAAAAGCCCATGTGGAAGCCACCGCTCTACTAGAGTGAGCTGTGATCCTTTCAGGAGGCTGAGGAATGGAATGAAGCGCTCGGCAGGTGGTTAAGATCTTTGATTTTCTGACCTCCGTCAGAAACATTTTCATGTCTACCGAGTCTATCAGAGTTCCCAGTAATGGAACTCTTGTGAGAGGGACAAGTGAACTCTTCTTTATGTTCACCTTCCACCCGTGAGATCTTAGAAAAGCCAACACGATGTCCGTGTGAGATTTGGCTAGATGGTAAGTTGACGCCTGAATCAAGATATCATCCAGATAGGGCGCCACTGCTATGCCCCGCGGCCTTAGAACCTCCAGAAGGGACCCTAGCACCTTTGTGAAAATTCTGGGAGCTGTGGCCAACCCGAAGGGAAGAGCCACAAACTGGTAATGCTTGTCCAGGAAGGCAAACCTGAGGAACTGGTGATGATCTTTGTGGATAGGGATGTGAAGATATGCATCCTTCAAATCCACGGTGGTCATATATTGACCCTCCTGGATCATTGGTAAAATAGTCCGAATGGTCTCCATCTTGAAAGATGGGACTCTCAGAAATTTGTTTAGGATCTTGAGATCTATTATTGGTCTGAAGGTTCCTTCTTTTTTAGGAACCACAGACAGATTGGAGTAAAACCCCTGCCCATGTTCTGCTTTTGGAACTGGGCAGATTACCCCCATAGGATATAGGTCTACTACACAGCGTAAGAACGCCTCTCTTTTTGTCTGGTTTACAGACAACCGTGAAAGATGAAATCTCCCCCTTGGAGGAGAATCTTTGAATTCTAGAAGATACCCCTGGGTCACAATTATTAATGCCCAGGAATCCTGAACGTCTCTTACCCACGCCTGAGCGAAGAGAGAAAATCTGACCCTCACTAGATCCGGTCCCGGATCGGGGGCTGCCCCTTCATGATGTCTTGGTAGCAGCAGCGGCTTCTTGGCCTGTTTACCTTTATTCCAGGTCTGGTTAGGTCTCCAGACTGACTTGGATTGAGCAAAATTCCCCTCCTGCTTTGAGGCAGGGGAGGGGGTAGCGGGACCACCTTTGAAGTTTCGAAAGGAACGAAAATTATTTTGTTTGGCCCTCATTCTATTTGTCTTATCCTGAGGAAGGGCATGGCTTTTTCCTCCAGTGATGTCAGAAATGATCTCCTTCAGTTCAGGCCCGAATAGGGTCTTACCCTTGAAGGGAATAGCTAATAGCTTAGATTTTGATGACACATCAGCAGACCAGGACTTAAGCCATAACGCTCTAAAATATCAAAAACTGAATTCTTTGCCGCTAATTTAGCCAGTTGAAAAGCGGCATCTGTAATAAAAGAATTAGCTAGCTTAAAGGGACAGTCTAGGCCAAAATAAACTTTCATGATTCAGATAGAGCATGTAATTTTAAACAATTTTCCAATTTACTTTTATCACCAATTTTGCTTTGTTCTCTTGGTATTCTTAGTTGAAAGCTTAACCTAGGAGGTTCATATGCTAATTTCTTAGACCTTGAAGCCCACCTCTTTCAGAATGCATTTTAACAGTTTTTCACCACTAGAGGGTGTTAGTTCACATATTTCATATAGATAACACTGTGCTCGTGCACGTGAAGTAATCTGGGAGCAGGCACTAATTGGCTAGACTGCAAGTCTGTCAAAAGAACTGAAAAAAGGGGCAGTTTGCAGAGGCTTAGATACAAGATAATCACAGAAGTTAAAAGTATATTATTATAACTGTTGGTTATGCAAAACTGGGAAATGGGTAATAAGGGATTATCTATCTTTTAAAACAATAAAAATTCTGGTGTAGACTGTCCCTTTAAGAGCCTTAATTCTATCTAAAATATCATCCAATGGGGTCTCAACCTTAAGAGCCTCCTCAAGAGCCTCGAATCAAAAAGCAGCTGCAGCAGTTACAGAAACAATGCACGCTATAGGTTGCAGAAGAAAACCCTGATGAATAAATATTTTCTTTAGAAGACCCTCTAATTTTTTATCCATAGGATCTTTGAAAGCACAACTGTCCTCAATAGGTATAGTTGTACGCTTAGCCAGGGTAGAAATAGCTCCCTCCACCTTAGGGACCGTCTGCCACGAATCCCGAATGGTGTCAGATATGGGAAACATTTTCTTAAAAGTAGGAGGGGGAGAGAACGGAATGCCTGGTCTATCCCATTCCTTAGTAACAAATGTCCGAAATCCTCTTAGGGACCGGAAAAACATTAGTGTAAGTAGGAACCACTAGATACCTATCCATTTTACACAATTTCTCAGGTGGAATGACAATAGGGTCACAATCATCCAGAGTCGCTAAAACCTCCCTGAGCAACAAGCGGAGGTGTTCAAGCTTAAACTTAAAAGCCGTCGTATCCGAGTCCGTTTGAGGGAACATCTTTCCTGAATCAGAAAGCTCTCCCTCAGACAGCAATTCCCCCACCCCCAATTCAGAACATTTTGAGGGTACATCGGAGATGGCTAATAAAGCGTCAGAGGGCTCAGCATTTACTCTCATACCAGACCTACTGTGCTTCCCCTGCAAACCAGGCAGTTTAGATAATACCTCTTTGAGGGTAGTAGACATAACTGCGGCCATATCTTGCAGGGTGAAAGAATTAGACGCACTTGAAGTACTTGGCGTCGCTTGTGCGGGCGTTAAAGGTTGTGACACTTGGGGAGAAGTAGATGGCATAACTTGATTCTCTTCTGACTGAGAATCATCCTGAGACATACTTTTATCAGCTAAAATATGTTCTTTGCAATGTAAGGCCCTTTCAGTACATGAGGGACACATTTTAAGTGGGGGTTCCACAATGGCTTTTAAACACATGGAACATTGGCTTTCTTCAATGTCAGACATGTTAAACAGGCTAGTAATGACCACAAACAGGCTTGAAAACACTTTATTTTGTGAAAAAAAATAACAATCTGAAAAAAACCAAACTGCGCCTTTGAGAAAAAAAAGCATACAATTTTTCCAAAACTGCTTGAAAACAATAAAATTGTCCCAATTTTATGATAGAAGCATTCCAATTCTGCAGCTAAGTTTGCCCCACAAGGGAAGGAATACTTAACCCTTACCAAAAAAACCGGAAAATTATAAAACGTTTATTTCAATAAAAAGCACCCCCCGCACCTCGCACACAGCCCTGCTATGGCGCCTACCTGCCCTCAGGGGTCTGTAAGACCGGGTTAAACCTTTGATTTGGCCCAATACAGCTCACAAAGGCCCACCGGATTTGGAGCTTGCTGCTTGCTTGAGAAAAACAACTGCGCAACTGAGGCGTGAAAATAGGCCCCGACCATCTCACTCGATGTCTCACAGCCTAAATTAACCGCACCAGAGCGGTCTAAAACCTAGCCATGTGGGTTCATAAACCCAGAAATGAAGCCATGTGTACCCTTCTTAATAAAGCATAAAAATGTATCTCCTTTAAAATAGTTATCTGCACTCCCAGACATGTAAACGTTTGCCCACAAACATTCAAACATCAGTGTCAACCATTTTTATATAGCCCATATATGCAAGCTCAGTAATACCCCTCTTTATACTTTAGGATTACTGCTTACCCTCTCCCTCATGGGGATACTGTCAGCCAATTCTGAAATTCTGAACACAGTCTCTCCAGAAACAAATGACTGAACATACCTCACTGCTTATAGCATGAAAAACGTTCCTCCCACTGAAGTTTCTTAAGTACTCCTCAGCCATTTTGTGGGAACTGCACTGGATCTTAGTAACAACTGCTAAGATCATCAGCCTCCAGGCAGAAGTCTTCATCCATCTGCTGCCTGAGGGAAAATAGTACACACAACGGTACCATTTAAAATAAAAAACTCTTGCTTGAAGAAAATAAAAACTAACATTTAATCACCTCTTTCACTTTACCCTTCCTAGTACTTGGAGTAGGTCAAAGAGAATGACTGGGGGGTGGAATCAAAGGAGGAGCTATATAGACAGCTCTGCTGTGGTGCTCTTTGCCACTTCCTGTTAGCAGGAGGATAATATCCCACAAGTAAAGGATGAATCCGTGGACTCGTCGTATCTTATAGAAGAAAAAAAGATTCTAAAATGACCTGGACAATGACAATACTATTGATACCCTTTAGAGTAACAAAGAATCGGTTTGTAGGGATACTTCAAGCAGACTATTCTCTTTAAATTAGTATCACAGGTGTCAATGTTAGTCATTCTGCCAGTTTAAATGGAGAAAGGCAATAGCCAATACTGGTCAACAAAGAGCTTTATGTTATTTTGCGCACTGTTGCCAATATTAGGAGATGGAAGGCACTTGGATTGTAGCCAACAAATGATGAGAAAACATAATTTATCAGGTAAGTTCTTACATAAATTAATTTATTTCATATTGGCAAGAGTCCATGAGCTAGTGACGTATGGGATATACATTCCTACCAGGAGGGGCAAAGTTTCCCAAACCTCAAAATGCCTATAAATACACCCCCAAATCAGTTTAACGAATAGCCAAAAAGTGGGGTGATAAGAAAGGAGCGAAAGCATCAACAAGGAATTTGGAATAATTGTGCTTTATACAAAAAAATCATAACCACCACAAAAAGGGTAGGCCTCATGGACTCTTGCCAATATGAAAGAAATGAATTTATCAGGTAAGTTCTTACATCAATTATGTTTTCTTTCATGTAATTGGCAAGAGTCCATGAGCTAGTGACGTATGGGATAGCAAATACCCAAGATGTGGAACTCCACGCAAGAGTCACTAGAGAGGGAGGGATAAAAATAAAGACAGCAAATTCCGCTGAAAAAAGAATCCACAACCCAAATCAAAAAGTTTTAATCTTATAATGAAAAAAACTGAAATTATAAGTAGAAGAATCAAACTGAAACAGCTGCCTGAAGTACTTTTCTACCAAAAAACTGCTTCTGAAGAAGAAAAAAACATCAAAATGGTAGAATTTAGTAAAAGTATGCAAAGAAGACCAAGTTGCTGCTTTGCAAATATGATCAACAGAAGCTTCATTCTTAAAAGCCCAGGAGGTAGAAACTGACCTAGTAGAATGAGCCGTAATCCTTTGAGGCGGGGATTTACCCGACTCCACATAAGCATGATGAATCAAAAGTTTTAACCAAGAAGCCAAAGAAATAGCAGAAGCTTTCTGACCTTTCTTAGGACCAGAAAAGATAACAAATAGACTAGAAGTCTTTCTGAAATCTTTAGTAGCTTCAACATATTTCAAAGCTCTTACCACATCCAAAGAATGCAAAAGATTTTTCCAAAGAATTCTTAGGATTAGGACACAATGAAGGGACAACAATTTCTCTACTAATGTTGGAATTCACAACCTTAGGTAAAAATTTAAATGAAGTCCGCAAAACCGCCTTATCCTGATGAAAAATCAGAAAAGGAGACTCACAAGAAAGAGCAGATAACTCAGAAACTCTTATAGCAGAAGAAATAGCCAAAAGAAACAACACTTTCCAAGAAAGTAACTTAATACCCAGAGAATGCATAGGCTCAAACAGAGGAGCTTGTAAAGCTCTCAAAACCAAATTAAGACTCCAAGGAGGAGAGATTGACTTAATGACAGGCTTGATACGAACCAAAGCCTGTACAAAACAACAAATGTCAGGAAGATTAGCAATTTTTCTGTGAAACAGAACAGAAAGCGCAGAGATTTGTCCTTTCAAGGAACTTGCAGACAAACCCTTATCCAAACCATCCTGAAGAAACTGTAAAATTCTAGGAATTCTAAAAGAATGCCAAGAGAACTTATGAGAGGAACACCATGAAATGTAAGTCTTCCAAACTCGGTAATAAATCCTTCTAGACACAGATTTACGATCCTGCAACCTAGTATTGATCACGGAGTCAGAGAAACCTCTATGACTAAGCACTAGGCGTTCAATCTCCATACCTTCAAATTAATGATTTGAGATCTTGATGGAAAAAACGGACCTTGAGATAGAAGGTCTGATTTTAACGGAAGTGGCCAAGGTTGGCGACTGGACATCCGAACAAGATCCGCATACCAAAACCTGTGTGGCCATGCTGGAGCCACCAGCAGTACAAACGAACGTTCCATTATGATTTTGGAAATCACTCTTGGAAGAAGAACTAGAGGCGGAAAGATATAAGCATAATTCCAAGGAAGTGACAACGCATCCACTGCTTCTGCCTGAGGATCCCTGGATCTGGACAGATACCTGGGAAGTTTCCTGTTTAGATGAGAAGCCATCAGATCTATTTCTGGAAGCCCCCATATCTGAACAATCTGAAGAAACACATCTGGGTGAAGAGACCATTCTCCCGGAAGTAAAGTCTGGCGACTGAGATAAGCCGCTTCCCAATTGTCTATACCTGGGATATGAACCGCAGAGATTAGACAAGAGCTGGATTCTGCCCATGCAAGTATCCGCCCATGCAAGTACTTCTTTCATAGCCTGAGGACTGTGAGTCCCACCTTGATGATTGACATACGCCACGGTTGTGACATTGTCTGTCTGAAAACAAACGATTCTCTCTTCAGAAGAGGCCAGAACTGAAGAGCTCTGAAAATCGCACAGAGTTCCAAAATATTGATTGGTAATCTCGCCTCTTGAGATTTCCAAACCCCCTGCGCTGTCAGAGATCCCCAGACAGCTCCACAAACCTGAAAGACTCGCATCTGTTGAAATCACAGTCCAGGTTGGACGAAGAAAAGAGGCCCCTTGAACTAAACGCTGGTGATTTAAACAAACGTCAGAGAGAGTTGAACATTGGGATGTAAGGATATTAATTGTGATATCTTTGTATAATCCCGGCACTATTGATTCAGCAAGCAAAGCTGAAGAGGTCTCATGTGAAAACAAGCAAAGGGGATCGCGTTCGATGCTGCAGTCATGAGACCTAAAACTTCCATGCACATAGCTACTGAAGGGAATGATTGAGACTGAAGGTTCCGACAAGCTGAAACCAATTTCAGACGTCTTTTGTCTGTTAAAGACAAAGTCATGGATACTGAATCTATCTGGAAGCTTTTAAAGGTTACCCTTGTCTGAAGAATCAAGGAACTTTTTGGTAAATTGATCCTCCAACCATGTTCTTGAAGAAACAACACAAGTTGATTTGTGTCAGATTCTGCAGAATGTGAGTGAGCAAGTACCAAGATATCGTCCAAATAAGGAAACGCTGCAATACCCCGCTCTCTGATTACATAGAGAAGGGCACCGAGAACCTTTGAAAAGATCCTTGGAGCTGTTGCTAGGCCAAAAGGAAGAGCAACAAATTGGTAATGCTTGTCTAGAAAAGAGAATCTCAGGAACTGATAGTGATCTGGATGAATTGGAATATGAAGATAAGCATCCTGTAAATCTATTGTGGACATATAATGCCCTTGCAGAACAAAAGGCAGAATAGCCCTTATAGTCACCATCTTGAATGCTGGTATTCTTACATAACGATTCAAAATTTTTAGATCCAGAACTGGTCTGAAAGAATTCTCTTTCTTTGGTACAATGAACAGATTTGAATAAAACCCCAGACCCCGTTCCAGATATGGAACTGGCACAACTACCCCAGAAGACTCCAGGTCTGAAACACACTTCAGGAAAGCCTGAGCCTTTACTGGGTTCACTGGAATGCGTGAGAGAAAAAACCTTCTCACAGGCGGTCTTACCTTGAAACCTATACTGTACCCTTGAGAAACAATGTTCTGAATCCAATGATTTTGGACTGAATTGATCCAAACATCTTTGAAAAATCGTAGCCTGCCCCCTACCAGCTGTGCTGGACTGAGGGCCGCACCTTCATATGGACTTGGGGGCTGGTTTTGATTTTCTAAAGGGCTTGGATTTATTCCAGACTGGAGAAGGCCTCCAATTGGAAGCCGTTACTTTAGGGGAAGGGTCAGGCTTCTGTTCCTTATTCTGACGAAAGGAACGAAAACGGTTAGCAGCCCTAAATTTACCCTTAGATTTTTTATCCTGAGGCAAAAAAGCTCCCTTCCCCCCAGTGACAGTTGAAATTATAGAATCCAACTGAGAACCAAATAATTTATTACCCTGGAAAGAAAGAGAAAGCAACGTTGACTTAGAAGTCATATCTGCATTCCAAGATTTAAGCCACAAAGCTCTTCTAGCTAAAATAGCTAAAGACATATACCTGACATCAAAAATGGCATCACAAATGAAATTATTAGCATGTTGAAGAAGCTTAACAATGCTATACACATTATGATCTGGTACTTGTTGCGCTAAAGCCTCCAACCAAAAAGTTGAAGCTGCAGCAACATCAGCCAAAGAAATAGCAGGTCTAAGAAGATTACCTGAACATAAATAAGCCTTCCTTAAAAAAGATTCAAGTTTCCTATCTTAAGGATCTTTAAAAGAAGTACTATCTGCCATAGGAATAGTAGTACGTTTAGCAAGAGTAGAGATAGCCCCATCAACTTTTTTTTCTCCCAAAACTCCAATCTATCAGCCGGCAAAGGGTACAGTCTTTTAAACCTTAAAGAAGGAGTAAATGAAGTACCCAAACTATTCCATTCTCTTGAAATTACATCTGAAATAGCATCAGGAACTGGAAAAACCTCTGGAATAACTACATGAGGTTTAAAAACCGAATTTAAACGTTTACTGGTTTTAATATCAAGAGGACTAGACTCCTCCATATCTAATGCAATCAACACCTCTTTAAGTAAGGAACGAATAAACTCCATCTTAAATAAATATGAAGATTTGTCAGTGTCAATATCTGAGGCAGAATCTTCTGAACCAGATAGATCCTCAGAGATAGATAAATCAGAATGTTGGCGGTCATATAAAAATTAATCTAATTTATGAGAAGTTTTAAAAGACCTTTTACGTTTATTAGAAGGTGGTATAACAGACAGGGCCTTATGAATAGAATTAGAAACAAATTCTCTTACATTAACAGGAATATCCTGAACATTAGATGCTGAAGGAACAACAACAGGTAATGGACTACTACTAATGGAAATATTTTCTGCTTTTGAAAGTTTATCATGATAACTTACACAAACTACAGCCGGAGGAACAGTTACCACAAGTTTACAACAAATGCACTTAGCTTTGGTAGAACCGACATCAGGCAGCAGCTTTCCAGAAGTAGATTCGGATACAGGGTCAGATTGTGACATCTTGCAATATGTAATAGAAAAAACAACATATAAAGCAAAATTATCAAATTCCTTAAATGACAGTTTCAGGAATGGGAAAAAATGCAGACCGAACAAGCCTCGAGGAACCAGAAGCAAAAAGAAACTGAGACTTAAATAATGTCAAAAAAACTGGCGCCAAGTATGACGCCCACAATTGACAAATTTTTTGGCGCCAAAAAAGTCTGCAACAAACATGAGCGTCATAGATGACGCAACTATGTGAAAACTCTCGGCATCAACTACGACGCTGGAAATGACGTCATAAAAGTCAACAAATGTAATTTTCGCGCCAAAAATGACGCAATAAATTCTAGCATTTTTTGCACCCGTGAGCCTAACAGCCCGCAATTTAGAAAGAAAAGTCAATTTGAAAAATTTTCAGGTAAGAATTTTTTTATTCATATGCATTTCCCAAAAAATGAAACTGACAGTCTGAATGAAGGAAATATACTGATTAACCTGAATCATGGCAAATATAAGTATAAAACATATATTTAGAACTTTACATATAAAGTGCCAAACCATAGCTGAGAGTGTCATAAATAAAATAAGACATACTTACCAAAAGACACTCATCTACATATAGTAGATAGCCAAACCAGTACTGAAACGAGAATCAGTAGAGGTAATGGTATATAAGAGTATATCGTCGATCTGAAAAGGGAGGTAGGAGAAGAAATCTCTACGACCGATAACAGAGAACCTATGAAATAGATCCCCGATAGGATGACCATAGCATTCAATAGGCAATACTCCCTTCACATCCCTCTGTTATTCACTGCACTCTGAGAGGAAAACCGGGATTCAGCATGCTGTGAAGTGCATATCAACGTAGAAATCTAGCACAAACTTACTTCACCACCTCCATAGGAGGCAAAGTTTGTAAAACTGAATTGTGGGTGTGGTGGGGGGTGTATTTATAGGCATTTTGAGGTTTGGGAAACTTTGCCCCTCCTGGTAGGAATGTATATCCCATACGTCACTAGCTCATGGACTCTTGCCAATTACATGAAAGAAAGAACAAAGGACAACTTCAAAACAGATCCAAGCCGACATTGAAGCTCAAGGTGAAACCGTTTAAAGGCGCAACATTGGTCACTGTCTGAATGACAGAAGAAAAAAAGCCAGAGTTTGCCAAACAACCCCCACAATACCAAGAGGAACAGGGATCTCCTTGTTTACATATTGTCATGGTCTGGGGACAATGTCAAATACCTCACAGTTATGGCCTTGTCTTACAAGATGATAACTTGCAAAACCAAACAAGACCAGAGCTTCCCACTATCATAGAAATACATTTTCAGATATTTATTTGAAAAATGGGAGGGAACAACCATTCAAAATGGAGGGTTGTGTTTTTTTCAGCCATCAATGATCACCTGGCAGCTACCATTCACCAAATTTTACTTAGATTTTTTTGTGTCATAGTTGCAGGTATCTTAATAAATACGTGGTTAGGTGTTTAAAGGGACAGTATACTGTAAAATAGTTTTTCCCTTAATGTGTTTACAATTGCTTTTTTTACCAACTGCAGAGTAAAAAATGTATGAAAATTAGCTTTTTAAGGTTTATTTCTGTATATTAAAGCTCTGATTTTGTGTTTTGAAGCCACAGCCTAATAAAATAGGTTGAGCTTGTAGGTATAATCAGATCTCATTACTGTATCACATTATGTACATATAACTGCTTCTTTATCTTATATCTGTCCTTAAAACAATCACCAATACTTTGAGAGAACAATGGAAAATCAACATTTTATTACCTTATCTCTGCTTTATCACACTGGGAGTGTAATTTCTTCTGCTGGCTGTGTTTACAAAGCTTATCTATAGCTGGTACGCGCGGCCACAAACTTTTAGAATAGGTGGGGATACCACATGCTAAATTAACAATTTCAAATGCCAATATAAGGTTAAAGGAGCTACTTGTAAACAATTTAATACACTCCAGCAGGTAAAGTGGATCATTGGGAACAAATTAAAGGGGAGAAATTTTTTGAGTAAACTGTCCCTTTAAGTACTTTTTATTTTGAAGAAATCTACATTTCATTTTGATACAAGGCAGCATTGTATGCATGTGGGAATATTTTAAGAGTTTGCATGAATACATACTCCAAAAAAATAAGTCACTAAATCAGAATTAAACACCTTAATATTTCTATGGTTAAAGTATATTATTCCTAAACTTTTATAATCTAACTTTCAAATACTTATTTTGACTGGATTTGATTGGAAAACAGCCATAGAATATTATTTTTTTATAAGGTGAATGGGTTAAAATTAATCATGTGCATGCAGCTTACTATTTACACTATAGATAAAAATTAAATATTTAAAACTCCTTTTTTTACATTTGTGGGTATTTCTGAAAGCTAAAAACTTATTTTAAAACAAAAAAACTTGATATTGTAAAAAAACTAAATGATTTGTGTGGGTCTCATATAAATAGCACTGGAAACAGATGTTTAAATGCAGTGAGTGCAAAGACTAAAAATGGTTTCTGCACAGGGTGTGAAATGGCTCAGAAGTTATAGGGATAATGTTTCACACAGAGAACAACACTGATCAATTGCTTGCTTTTCTGCTAAACTAATAGGGATCAGTGATGCAGTGAAGCGGTACTTTGCTATTGGGGGGTAAATATAAGCACTAAGGTGCACATGTTCCATAACTGAATAGAGAACTTTCAAAACACACAAATTGTTGACACCACATTAACGTTCACATGAATAACTTCCGAGACATTCTCTATAGCAGCTCACTTGAGAGTTAGTTTTCTGAAAAAGAGTGTATCTGCTCATTCCAAAACAACAAGCACTCATGAGTTTACTTTCTTAGAGAATAAGACTTGTGCACCATAATCTGTATTTTAATGGTCCTTTAAATGGACACTCCGGTTTTATTAAATTTTCATGATTCAGATACAGCATGTAATTTTAAACAACTTTCCAATTTACTTCCATAAAAAAAAAAAAAATGTGCAGTGTCTTTTATATTTACACTTTTTTGAGTCACCAGCTTCTACTGAGCATGTGCAAGAACTCAGACTATACGTATATGCATTTGTGATTGGCTGATTGCTATCACATGGTACAGGGGGAGTGGAAATATACATAATTTTGAAATGTGTTAGAAAAGAATCTACTACTCATTTGAAATTCAGAGTAAATGCTATTGCATTGTCTTATCTTGCATTTGTTGATTATGCAAATCTACTGTGTTTACTGGTCCATTAAAGGGACACTGGACCCAAAAAAAATTTCGTGATTCAGATAGAGCATGCAATTTTAAGCAACTTTCTAATTTACTCCTATTAATTTTTTTTCTGTCTCTTGCTATCTTTATTTGAAAAATAAGGCATCTAAGCTTTTTTCTTGGTTCAGAACTCTGGACAACACTTTTTAATTGGTGGATGAATTTATCCACCAATCAGCAAAGACAACCCAGGTTGTTCACCAAAAATGGGCCGGCATCTAAACTTACATTTTTGCATTTCAAATAAAGATACCAAGAGAATAAAGAACATTTGATAATAGGAGTAAATTAGAAAGTTGCTTAAAATGTTATGCTCTATCTGAATCACGAAAGAAAAAAAATTGGGTACAGTGTCCCTTTAAGTATTTTGGACACTACAGCCAATCAGGAGAATTGAAAAACTGACAAATACACAAAAACAGAATTTATGCTTACCTGATAAATGACTTTCTCCAACGGTGTGTCCGGTCCACGGCGTCATCCATAACTTGTGGGAATATTCTCTTCCCCAACAGGAAATGGCAAAGAGCACAGCAAAAGCTGTCCATATAGTCCCTCCTAGGCTCCGCCCACCCCAGTCATTCGACCGACGGACAGGAGAAAAACAGGAGAAACCATAGGGTGCCGTGGTGACTGTAGTTAAAGAAAGAAATTCATCAAACCTGATTAAAAAACCAGGGCGGGCCCGTGGACCGGACACACCGTTGAAGAAAGTAATTTATCAAGTAAGCATAAATTCTGTTTTCTCCAACATTGGTGTGTCCGGTCTATGGCGTCATCCATAACTTGTGGGAACCAATACCAAAGCTTTAGGACACGGATGAAGGGAGGGAGCCAATCAGGTTACCTAAACGGAAGGCACCACGGCTTGCAAAATCTTTCTCCCAAAAATAGCCTCCGAAGAAGCAAAAGTATCAAATTTGTAGAATTTGGCAAAAGTGTGCAGGGAAGACCAAGTCGCTGCCTTACATATCTGATCAACAGAAGCCTCGTTCTTGAAGGCCCATGTGGAAGCCATAGCCCTAGTAGAGTGAGCTGTGATGCGTTCGGGAGGCTGCCGTCCGGCAGTCTCATAAGCCAATCGGATGATGCTTTTCAGCCAAAAGGAAAGTAGCAGTAGCTTTTTGACCTCTCCTCTTGCCAGAATAAACTACAAACAGAGAAGACGTTTGTCTGAAATCCTTTGTTGCTTCTAAATAGAACTTTAAAGCACGAACTACATCTAAATTGTGTAACAAACGTTCCTTCTTTGAAACTGGATTCGGACACAAAGAAGGCACAACTATTTCCTGGTTAATATTCTTGTTGGAAACAACCTTTGGAAGGAAACCAGGTTTAGTACGCAAAACAACCTTATCTGAATGGAACACCAGATAGGGCGGATTACACTGCAAAGCAGATAACTCAGAAACTCTTCTAGCAGAAGAAATAGCAACAAAAAAACAGAACTTTCCAAGATAACATCTTGATATCTATGGAATGTAGAGGTTCAAACGGAACCCCTTGAAGAACTGAAAGAACTAAATTCAGACTCCAGGGAGGAGTCAAAGGTCTGTAAACAGGCTTGATCCTGACCAAAGCCTGAACAAAAGCTTGAACATCTGGCACAGCTGCCAGTCGTTTGTGTAACAAGACAGATAAAGCAGAAATCTGTCCCTTTAGAGAACTCGCTGATAATCCCTTATCCAAACCTTCTTGAAGAAAAGAAAGGATCCTAGGAATTTTGATCTTACTCCATGAGAATCCCTTGGATTCACACCAACAGATATATCTTTTCCATATTTTATGGTAAATTTTTCTAGTTACAGGTTTTCTGGCTTGTACCAGAGTATCTATCACAGAATCCGAAAACCCACGCTTAGATAAAATCAAGCGTTCAATTTCCAAGCCGTCAGCTGGAGGGAAACTAGATTTGGATGTTCGAATGGACCCTGTACAAGAAGATCCTGTCTCAAAGGTAGCTTCCATGGTGGAGCCGATGACATATTCACCAGGTCTGCATACCAAGTCCTGCGTGGCCACGCAGGAGCTATCAAGATCCCCGAGGCCCTCTCCTGTCTGATCCTGGCTACCAGCCTGGGAATGAGAGGAAACGGTGGAAACACATAAGCTAGGTTGAAGGCCCAAGGCGCTACTAATGCATCCACTAGTCGCCTTGGGATCCCTGGATCTGGACCCGTAGCAAGGAACCTTGAAGTTTTGACGAGACGCCATCAGATCCATGTCTGGAATGCCCCATAATTGAGTCAACTGGGCAAATATCTCCGGGTGGAGTTCCCACTCCCCCAGATGGAATGTCTGACGACTCAGATAATCAGCCTCCCAGTTTTCCACTCCTGGGATGTGGATCGCAGATAGGTGGCAGGAGTGATCCTCCGCCCATTTTATGATTTTGGTCACTTCTCTCATCGCCAGGGAACTCCTTGTTCCCCCCTGATGGTTGATGTAAGCAACAGTCATGTTGTATGATTGGAATCTTATGAATCTGGCCTTTGCTAGTTGAGGCCAAGCCCTGAGAGTATTGAATATCGCTCTCAGTTCCAGAATGTTTATCGGGAGAAGAGACTCTTCCCCAGACCATAGACCCTGAGCTTTCAGGGAGTCCCAGACCGCGCCCCAGCCCACTAGACTGGCGTCTGTCGTGACGATGACCCACTCTGGTCTGCGGAAGCTCATTCCCTGGGACAGGTGATCCTGGGTTAGCCACATACGGAGTGAGTCTCTGGTCTTCTGATCTACTTGAATCACTGGAGACAAGTCTGTATAGTCCCCATTCCACTGTGTCAGCATGCACAGTTGTAATGGTCTTAGATGAATTCGAGCAAAAGGAACTATGTCCATTGCTGCAACCATCAACCCTACTACTTCCATGCACTGAGCTATGGAAGGTCGTGGAACAGAGTGAAGAACTTGACAAGCGTTTAGAAGTTTTGACTTTCTGACATCTGTCAGGAAAATCTTCATTTCTAAAGAATCTATTATTGTCCCCAAGAAAGGAACTCTTGTTGACGGAGACAGGGAACTCTTTTTCTATGTTCACCTTCCACCCGTGAGATCTGAGAAAGGCCAGAACGATGTCTGTGTGAGCCTTTGCCTTTGAAAGAGACAACGCTTGTATCAGAATGTCGTCCAAGTAAGGTGCCACTGCAATGCCCCTTGGTCTTAGAACCGCTAGAAAGGACCCGAGTACCTTTGTGAAAATCCTTGGAGCAGTGGCTAGCCCGAATGGGAGAGCCACAAACTGGTAATGTTTGTCCAGAAAGGCGAACCTTAGGAACTGATGATGATCTTTGTGGATAGGAATATGTAGATACGCATCCTTTAGATCCACGGTAGTCATAAATTGACCCTCCTGGATTGAAGGTAAAATCGTTCGAATAGTTTCCATTTTGAACGATGGCACTCTGAGAAATTTGTTTAGAATCTTTAAATCCAGAATTGGTCTGAAAGTTCCCTCTTTTTTGGGAACTACAAACAGATTTGAGTAAAACCCCATTCCTTGTTCCACAGTTGGAACTGGGTGTATCGCTCCCATTTTTAACAGGTCTTCTACACAATGTAAGAATGCCTGTCTCTTTATTTGGTTTGAAGATAAGTGAGACATGTGGAACCTGCCCCTTGGGGGTAGTTCCTAGAATTCCAGAAGATAACCCTGAGAAACTATTTCTAGTGCCCAGGGATCCTGAACATCTCTTGCCCAAGCCTGAGCGAAGAGAGAGAGAGAGTCTGCCCCCTACTAGATCCGGTCCCGGATCGGGGGCTACTCCTTCATGCTGTTTTGGTAGCAGCAGCAGGCTTCTTGGCCTGCTTACCCTTGTTCCAGCCTTGCATCGGTTTCCAAGCTGGTTTGGTTTGCGAAGCATTACCCTCTTGTCTAGAGGCTGCAGAGTTGGAGGCTGGTCCTTTCCTGAAATTGCGAAAGGAACGAAAATTAGACTTATTCTTGGCCTTGAAAGGCCTATCTTGTGGGAGGGCGTGGCCCTTACCCCCAGTGATGTCTGAGATAATCTCTTTCAATTCTGGCCCAAAAAGGGTTTTACCCTTGAAAGGGATATTAAGCAATTTTGTCTTGGAAGATACATCCGCTGACCAAGACTTTAGCCAGAGCGCTCTGCGCGCCACAATGGCAAACCCTGAATTTTTCGCCGCAAAGCGGCATCTAAAATAAAGGAATTGGCTAACTTAAGTGCGTGAATTCTGTCCATAACCTCCTCATACGGAGTCTCTCTACTGAGCGACTTTTCTAGTTCCTCGAACCAGAACCATGCTGCTGTAGTGACAGGAATAATGCACGAAATAGGTTGCAGGAGGTAACCTTGCTGTACAAAAATCTTTTTAAGCAAACCCTCCAATTTTTTATCCATAGGATCTTTGAAAGCACAATTATCCTCAATAGGAATAGTAGTGCGCTTAGCTAGTGTAGAAACTGCCCCCTCGACCTTAGGGACTGTCTACCATAAGTCCCTTCTGGGGTTGACCATAGGAAATAATTTCTTAAATATAGGAGGGGGGACAAAAAGGTATGCCGGGCTTCTCCCACTCCTTATTCACTATGTCCGCCACCCGCTGAGTATAGGAAAAGCGTCGGGGTGCACCGGAACCTCTAGGAACTTGTCCATCTTGCACAATTTTTCTGGAATGACCAGGTTGTCACAATCATCCAGAGTAGATAGCACCTCCTTAAGCAGTGCGCGGAGATGCTCTAATTTAAATTTAAATGTCACAACATCAGGTTCTGCCTGTTGAGAATTCTACCTGAATCAGAAATTTCCCCATCTGACAAAACCTCCCTCATGGCCACTTCAGATTGGTGTGAGGGTATGACAGAGCAATTATCATCAGCGCCCTCCTGCTCTACAGTGTTTAAAACAGAGCAATCGCGCTCTCTCTGAAATGCAGGCATTTTGGATAAAATATTTGCTATGGAGTTATCCATTACTGCCGTCAATTGTTGCATAGTAACAAGCATTGGCGCGCTAGAAGTACTAGGGGTCTCCTGCGTGGGCAAAACTGGTGTAGACACAGAAGGAGATGATGTAGAACTAAGTCTACTCCCTTCATCTGATGAATCATCTTGGGAAACTTTACTATCTGTGGCAGTACTGTCCTTACTTTGTTTGGACGCTATGGCACAATTATCACACAATTTTGAAGGGGGAGACACATTGGCTTCCATACATACAGAACATAGTTTATCTGAAGGCACAGACATGTTAAACAGGCTTAAACTTGTCAATAAAATACAAAAACAGTTTTAAAACAAAACCGTTACTGTCTCTTTAAATTTTAAACAGGGCACACTTTTTTACTGAATATGTGAAAAACTATGAAGGAATTGTTCAATTTTAACCAAATTTTCACCACAGTGTCTTAAAGCATTCAAAGCATTGCACCCCAAAAAACGTTCCCCAAAGTTATAAAGTGTGAATTTCAATATCAAGCTGTATAAAATGCCTAAATAAAGCAATCGATCTAGCCCATAAAAGTGTCTACCAGTTTTATAGCCCATATTAAGCCCTTTATTCTGTTTGAGACTAAGAAAATGGCTTACCGGTCCCCATGATGGGGAAAATGACAGCCTTCCAGCATTACACAGTCTTGTTAGAAATATGGCTAGTCATACCTTAAGCAGAAAAGTCTGCCAACTGTTTCCCCCAACTGAAGTTATCTCATCTCAACAGTCCTATGTGGAAACAGCAAACGATTTTAGTTACTGCTGCTAAAATCATATTCCTCTCACAAACATAACTTCATCTTTTTCTGTTTCAGATGAAATAGTACATACCAGCACTATTTTAAAATAACAAACTCTTGATAGTAGAATAAAAAAAAACTACAACTAAACACCACATACTCTTCACCATCTCCGTGGAGATGCTGCTTGTTCAGCGGCAAAGAGAATGACTGGGGTGGGCGGAGCCTAGGAGGGACTATATGGACAGCTTTTGCTGTGCTCTTTGCCATTTCCTGTTGGGGAAGAGAATATTCCCACAAGTTATGGATAACGCCGTGGACCGGACACACCAATGTTGGAGAAAAAGACAATGCAATATCACTTAATTTGAATTTAAAAAGAGCAGTAGAATATTTTCTGGCAAATTTTAAAGTTAATACATATATCCTGTCCCCTGTATCATGTGACAATCATCAGCCAATCACAAAATGCATATAATACACTGTACTTTTGCACATGCTCAGTAGGAGCTGGAGCCTAAGCAAGTTCAATAAATATATGCATGTTTTTATAATAAAATTGGAAAGTTTTTTTGTAAATTTTATAGCAGTTTGACAGGTGTTTGTATCATGCAAATTGACTCAGAGTGCAGAATGGGAGATTTACATCCCTGCAGTGCCTGCATTGCTCTATATTATTCCTGCAGCCTTTTTTTTTTTTTTTTAAATTCATGTTTATTAAAGGGATAATAGACCCATATTTTGTCCTTTCATGATTCAGATAGAGCATGCAATTTTAAGAAACTTTCTAATTTAATCCTATTATCAGTTTTTCTTCATTCTCTTACTATCTTTACTTGAAAAAGCAGGAATGTAAGCTTAAGAGTCGGCGCTTCCTGATTGGTGGCTGAATGTAGCTAACCAATCAGCAACTCTACTCAGGTGCAGAACCAAAAATGGTCTGGCTCCTTACCTTACATTACAACATTTTCAAATAAAGATATCAAGGGAACAAAGAAAAATTAATAGGACATAAAACATGCAATGTTGCACAAAACTAAGTATCATTTTAACAATCAAAATTAACCCACAGCCTTTTATTTATTTATATTATAGTACTGCGGAATCTGTTTAGCGCTCTACAAATAACCGATAATAATAATACATATGTTAAGTAACAAACTGAAAGCATGTAAACCTGCTGCTCTGTATTGTCTGTGCTAACCAGAAACAATACAGCTGTGAAGAAGTTAGCAATATTGCCAAGATATAAATGAGCACCACTGCTGTCACATGGTGCAGTAATGTGTTTTTGAAGATGGTGGCGCACAATATAAAAACATGGAAATTTACAAACTGGCACCTTTATGAGATTAAAATAAGAACAGATCTAAAGAGCTGCAGGTACAAAAACCAACAGCAGTGTTTGTAAAACTGTGCAAAGAACTAGTTTTCAAAGTAACATTTCAAATGTATTGTATTGACAATATAAATATCTACTTACAGACACAGTTAGCGACTCTTCTATATCTTTATGGCTCACAAGTTGAACATTACCATCTTCATAATAATGAACCTATAATAATAATAAATAATAAATGTGGCATTTTTTGTGCAATTACAGTCAAGTGTTGAAGCCCTTTGTACACAAACTCACTATAAAAGAAAAATGTTTAATATTGTAAATCCATATATACATAATGCTCCACTAAACATTAACCACTGTTACAGTATAAAGAAAGTACAGCCCCTCAAATAATATTTCATTCTCGGTTATAGAGCACATACTACTACTGTAAGAGGTTGGTCTGCATTAAAGTCATTAAACAAAACCTGCATTGCATATAAGATATTCTAATAATAAACTAAGCACTGTATTGCAAAAGACCTGAAGACAAAATTAATACGTTTTAAAACTATTCAAAACTCTTGTAACTAAAATGTGCATGGTTTTGCAGTCTAGAATATTTCTTTGTCTTCCTTTTAGTTATATTCATAAAATCACCGAATAATTTCAAAGCTCAATTCACAATAAAATTTCAGTAAAAAAAAAAAAAAAAAAAGTTTGTATTTAGAATTTATTTTACCTGCCTTTTTTCTATAAAATCTCCCAACTTGAATTCTTTAAATCTCCCGAAAGCAATATAAAATTGGATTTGTTTTAAGAAAAGAAAAAAGCGGGTTCCTTATTTATTTTGCCCCATTTTAATGTAATTTATGTATGAATATTGTGTTTTTTTTTCCCTACTACCTGGGTGCATTCTGCAATATTCAGGATCCTCACTTTGCAATATCCTACTACACAGTTATTGCTTAAAGGGACAGTCTACCATTGAATTATTGTTTTAAAAGATAGATAATCCCTTTATTACCCATTCCCCAGTTTTGCACAACCAACACAGTTATATTAATGTACTTTTTACCTCTGTGATTACCTTGTATCTAAGCATCTTCTTCCAGCCCCCTGATCACATGACTGACTGTTTATGATCTATTGTCTTGCAGTTATCATTGTGTTGGACTAGATCCTAAATAACTTCCTGTGCCTGTACACAGTGTTATCTATATGGCCCACGTGCACTTTTAGTCTCTTTGTGTTGAAAAGGAATTTAAAAAGCCTGTGATAAGAGGCAGCCCTCAAGAGTTTAGAAATTAGCATATGAGTCTGCCTAGGTTTAGTTTCAACTAAGAATACTAAGAGAAAAAAGCAAATTTGATGATAAAAGTATATTGGAAAGTTGATTAAAATTACATGTCCTATCTGAATAATGAAAGTTTAATTTTGACTAGACTGTCCCTTTAAGAGGTACAGAAACTGCTTTATAGATGTACCTGATCTGTTGGAGCAGGGCAGAGAAATAAAGTGAAGTGTGTCTTCTACAATTATGTTCCCAAACAGCGCTGAGAAATCAAAAATGCTAAATTAAATAGTTACTTTATGTTTACAAAGCTTGTGTGCACAGATCTTTTGCAGTGCAGTGCTTTCAGATATATTCACCAAGCATTTACGGTACATTTAAAAAAAAAAAAAAAAAAATGTATAGCCCCATTAACGTATGATAAAGTTTACCTTAACCTGCTATATAGCGATCGCTTAAAACGGTGCACACGCTCATGCATGTGTAGCTTCTGAATAGCTCCAAAAAAAAAAAAAAAGAGGCCAAACATAAAAATAGACAGGTGCATTCAGCAGTTTTGTTAGCTGAATGCGGAAAGTGATCTTCGTGTGTTGCACTTTCCCAAAAAGAAATCCGCCTTCTTCTGTATTCAGCAGCTACAAAAACTGCTAACTGCATGTCTAAACAAAAGGCTTTTACATAACACATGCCTTGACTGTCGTAAAGCAAACCCCTGCAAAATCTTGTTAACAAAAAATTCAGTTTTAACTGAATTTTAATAATTTACTTGTGTTTCTATTGCAGAAGGTTGGTCATTTGTAATCTGGTCTGCTGTAATCCATAAAATAAATCATATCTTGTATTACATAATTCAAGACTATGAAGTTTTGTTAGGAAAGGTCTAATGATTCTTCTGAGATATTGTCTGTACATTGTTTTAGTGAAAGGCAGAATTAAAACTTACATAGCAAATTCATCACAATTTAAGACATTGTACCTGAATTTTTAAAATGCCAACCACTTTTGTTGTTGAAGGTGTAATCGTAAACTTCCATTCTGACCTCCAGCGTCCATTCCTTATGGAGGAGATAAGAAAAACAAAATGTATGCTCATCTGATCAATTATTTTCTTTCGGAATGATGGTCCACAGTCCTCCATAACACATGGGATATATTTCCTGCCACTAGGTGCAGGTCAAGAACCCATACAAGAGCTTTAAAAACCTCCCACCTCTCTCTCTAGTTTTACATATAGCAGAGTAGAGAATAGGAAAGAAAGGTAGGAAAGGCAAAGCAAGGCCTACAGAGGTGTCATTAGATTTGTAACCCATGAAGCCAGCGGGGCCTGTGGATCATCACTCCGAAAGAAAACAATTTATCAGGTTAGCATAAATTTTGTTTTCTCTTTCGTAAAATGATGGTCCACAGTCCTCCATAACATGGGATTAATACACAAGCCGGTGGTCTGTGTTACGTACAGGGCGGGAAAATACTACGACAGCTAAAATTAAGCCGACACCGTGGCCTGAAGGACTTTCCTGCCAAAAGCTGCTTGCAAAGAAGCAGACATCAAAACTGTAAAAATTAGAAAAAGTATGTATGCAAGGAGGGCCATGTGGCAGCTTTGCAAATCTGCTCCAAATATGCATCATCCTTAAAGGGCTATGATGTTTCCACTGCTCTGGCAGAGTGAGCTGTAATACGTTTAGGAGGCGACTTACCCCCCCACCAAGTAGATCTTGTGATTGACTTGTTTAAGCCAATATGCCAATGCTACCTTAGTAGCTTTCTGTCCTTTATGATTCTCAGAGTAATCTACAAACAAACTAGAAGTTTTTCTAATTGCTTAAGTCGCTTTGAAATAGAAATTCAGAGCTCTAACTACTTCCAGATTATGTAACAGTCTTTCCCTAGACTTAACAGGGACTGGACAAAGAGAAGGAACATCAATTTCTTGTGTGAGTGAGTGAACTGGGCGCCCCCCCCCCCCCCAATACTGTGAGTAGTACAGCACAGGAAGTGATGAATGGCTCGGTACTGGCCTGATGGGTCACTGACATCGGCGACTGAGTCCAGCCTGCTGCCTAGTACTGATCTGTTGTCTGCGGCAGGAGAGCCCGGGCCGGGAGGAGCTGATGCTGCAGCTAAATATGTGAAAGACTTTAGGCTGTCAGTGCAGACGGAGGTTAGAGAGGTGGCGCGGAGTAAGGTGAGCTGGGGGCGTCCTGTGTGCAACTGTAAATAGTTACTATATACACAGTGATATATCGCCTACATGCATTGCACTCATTTGTGCCGACTTTATCACCCACTGTCTGTCACTGAAGGCTGGTGCCCGCAATGCACTGTTAGCACTCCTGCCAAGAACAGCGCATATCTTACTTTTTTTATGTCATTCACGCACCCTGTCAGGGACACAAGGGACTAGTAGTCCCCCACTATATAATTCCCTGCTTGTCACTGACAGGAAGGGACTTGGACTTGTACCTCACAATATGACCCTCTGTCATAGGAAGGGATTAGTACCCCACTATATGCATCACCGAAGAAAGAAGGAGGCGGCACACTTGGTAAAAGTAAACCAGGCAGGAACTTTATTCCATAAGTCGCTACATACACACTACCAACAAGAGACGGAGGAAAGGGGGCGTGTCCTAGTACCCCACTATATGTATCACCCTCTGTCACTGACAGCAACAGACTTTTGTACCCCACTATACATACATATAATTTTGTATTTTGATTTCATAATGAATTTGAGGCTGCGAGAAGCCACGCCCCAAACCACGCCCAGAGACACACCCTCTCCACGCCCACTTAAAAAGTGTCCAGGAATTTTCTGGGCAAAAGGTGGCAACCCTTTATTTAGTACGCAATACAGCCTTATCCTTGTGAAATATAAAAAAATGGAGGATCACAGGATAACACTGACCAGGGACGGATTTGCCATTACAGACGCATTGCAGCAGGGGTGCCACTGCTGACTGTAGAGTCAGTGTATTTAAACATTTATTTATTTTTTACTTTTTTTTTTATGACTTTGTGCTGACTGAATTGTAGTACAGACAGTCTCAGACCAGTATACTGTAGCAGTAGAAGCAACTGTACTGTATACAACACAGCCAGGCTACTCTGCTGCATAGAGGGAAGCTGTGATAATCAATACCGATAGCGCTGCGCACAGCCTTGCACTGCAATTTTGCAGACTGCCTCTGCTCTGCTCACCAGGGGCATTTTAACTTGGCAGGCAAACCAGGCACTTGCCTGGGAAGCAGGCAGGGCGAGATTACTAATTACTTTGAGGCTGGTGTAGCTGCCTGCAGTTCTATTATAACTGGGAGTTTTGGAGGCAGTTTTTTTTTTTTTTTTAAATAGATCGTTTTTGGCATTATTATTTTTTTATGCATGATGCAGGGCAGGGCGCTCTGCATCATGCATAAAAAATAATGCCAAATACAATGTCCTACCAGTGCTTTTTCAGGGCACCCTGCTTCACACTTTCTGGACCTGTGATCTGGGTCCTGCCCCCTCCCACAAGCATTGACTTGAAGGCTTCAACTAGATACAGGAAGAGATGACAGCCTGGAGGTACTAGAATTACATACTGAAAAAGCACTGGTAGGACTTTAAAAGGACAGTCTACACCAGAATTTTTGTTGTTTTAAAAGATAGATAATCCCTTAATTACCAATTCCCCAGTTTTGCATAGCCAACATCGTTATAATTATACACGTTTTACCTCTGTAATTACCTTGTATCTAAGCCTCAGCAGACTGCCCCTTATTTCAGTTCTTTTGACAGACTTGCATTTTAGCCAGAGCTGTCTCCATGGTAAATTCACGTGCTTGAACTTAAAGGGACAGTCTAGGCCAAAATAAACTTTCATGATTCAGATAGAGCATGTAATTTTAAACAATTTTCCAATTTACTTTTATCACCAATTTTGCTTTGTTCTCTTAGTTGAAAGCTTAACCTAGGAGGTTTAAACTACATTCTCTATCTGAATCATGAAAGTTTATTTTGGACTAGACTGTCCCTTTAATGTTATCTATATGAAACACATGAACTAATGCCCTCTAGTGGTGAAAAACTATCAAAATGCTTTTAGATTAGAGGCGGCCTTCAAGGTTTAAGAAATTAGCATATGAACCTCCTAGGTTTAGCTTTCAACTAAGAATACCAAGCGAACAAAGCAAAATTGGTGATAAAAGTTAATTGGAAAGTTTTTAAAAATTACATGCCCTATTTGAAAGATGAAAGTTTTTTTATGGACTTCACTGTCCCTTAAAGCTTCCTTTATTTTACTGCTTAAACTTTAAAAACTCATTTGCTGTTTATTATAATGATCAGTGACTTCTCTAGGTAAAGACAGGAAGTGTTTGCAGTAGAGCTGCAACAACTAATCGTCATAATCGATTATGAAAATAGATGTCAACGAATCTCATAATCGATTAGTTGGTTTTTCAACCTTTATAAGTATATATTCGTTATTTTTAGAGCGGACTAGATATTTCCCCTAACCTTATAGCTGGTTATTTACCATTGCATATAGATATTCTAGATATTTTTATGTTAGAATGAAGTCAAGGGTTACTTTGAGAGGCCCCTTGCCAAGGTAGAAAACACTTCGCATTGGTGAAGAGCTAACAAAGATAAATATCCCACTTTGGTGAAATTGGCAAAACCCTACTTATACACCTTATCAGTCTGTGGTTTTGTTTAATTATAAAACTGTGCTCTGCTGCTTAAAAATTGAAGAAACAGTTGTGTTAATGTAAAGTTTTAGTCTGAAGTTTATATTTGTAACACTCATTATGTGGATTTTATTTAAAACATAGAAAACTATTATTGATTCTCTTGTTATCCGATTAGTCGATTAATTGAAAAAATAATCGGCCGATTAATCGATTATGAAAATAATCGTTAGTTGCAGCCCTAGTTTGCAGCATGTACCCTGGTGTATGTGACAATGTATTAGTAATAGTATATACAGCAGTATGATCCGTGTGCAATGTTAAATATATAGGTTGCACATTTATTACATATCATATTCCCTAGAGCTCTCCCATGCTGGCTAATCCTCATTCAACACACATGTAAATTTGATCTGGAGCAGCTAACATCTTGGGTATAGATATGGCAACTGGTTGATAAGTAATGTGCAATATATTTTGCACAATATCTTATGTCAGACATTTTTGTTTGTATTTGTTTTTCTCAATACATTTACATTTTGCTCTGAAGAAGCATTGTTAAACTTACTGGTTGCCATTTAACCCTATATAGTAGCTAAAAATATAAGCGCATGTTAATCTAGCACAGATTTACAATATTTGTAAATCTGACCATGTATTCTATCTGGAGCAGCAGATCTCCCAGTGCTACATGCAGTAATGCATGTGTGTTTGAGGAGCAGCAGATCTCCCAGTGCTACATGCAGTAATGCATGTGTGTTTGAGGAGCAGCAGATCTCCCAGTGCTACATGCAGTAATGCATGTGTGTTTGAGGAGCAGCAGATCTCCCAGTGCTACATGCAGTAATGCATGTGTGTTTGAGGAGCAGCAGATCTCCCAGTGCTACATGCAGTAATGCATGTGTGTTTGAGGAGCAGCAGATCTCCCAGTGTTACATGCAGTAATGCATGTGTGTTTGAGGAGCAGCAGATCTCCCAGTGCTACATGCAGTAATGCATGTGTGTTTGAGGAGCAGCAGCTCTCCCAGTGCTACATGCAGTAATGCATGTGTGTTTGAGGAGCAGCAGATCTCCCAGTGCTACATGCAGTAATGTATGTGTGTTTGAGGAGCAGCAGATCTCCCAGTGCTACATGCAGTATTGCATGTGTGTTTGAGGAGCAGCAGATCTCCCAGTGCTACATGCAGTAATGCATGTGCGTTTGAGGAGCAGCAGATCTCCCAGTGCTACATGCAGTAATGTATGTGTGTTTGAGGAGCAGCAGATCTCCCAGTGCTACATGCAGTAATGCATGTGTGTTTGAGGAGCAGCAGATCTCCCAGTGCTACATGCAGTAATGCATGTGTGTTTGAGGAGCAGCAGATCTCCCAGTGCTACATGCAGTAATGTATGTGTGTTTGAGGAGCAGCAGATCTCCCAGTGCTACATGCAGTAATGTATGTGTGTTTGAGGAGCAGCAGATCTCCCAGTGCTACATGCAGTAATGCATGTGTGTTTGAGGAGCAGCAGATCTCCCAGTGCTACATGCAGTAATGTATGTGTGTTTGAGGAGCAGCAGATCTCCCAGTGCTACATGCAGTAATGTATGTGTGTTTGAGGAGCAGCAGATCTCCCAGTGCTACATGCAGTATTGCATGTGTGTTTGAGGAGCAGCAGATCTCCCAGTGCTACATGCAGTAATGCATGTGTGTTTGAGGAGCAGCAGATCTCCCAGTGCTACATGCAGTATTGCATGTGTGTTTGAGCAGCAGATCTCCCAGTGCTACATGCAGTATTGCATGTGTGTTTGAGGAGCAGCAGAGCCACCTGTGTATATGTAATTTATGTATCTATCTGGAGCTGCTGTCCCCGTTATGTTTGATTTATATGTACATGTGTATACCTGGGGCAGTGGGTCAGGTTAATACTAAAACATAACTGAATATATATCTGGTTAAGTGTGTATAGTAGTTTAGGCATGTATGTAAGTAACTAATGGTGAGTAAGCATACTAACTAGGAATGTCAGTATTTTGCTGTCAGTAGCTGCTGACCTTGCTGTGATTAAAAAAAAAAAAAAAAGGAGGCAATGCTAGTTCCTCTGTTCATGTAGGAACCTCTTCTAGAACAATGTATTTTCCCTCCTCAATTCAGCATCTGCAATTTGATGAGATTAGACTGGTCTCCTGTAATAGCAGTCAGTGCTGGATGTCTGATTGCAGCCCTCAGACCAAAGCCACAGTTCTCCTGTCAAGACCAAAGGCACTCATAGTGCGACATCTCCTACTTGAATGGCTTTATCTTTATTTAATATCATATATGTGACTGTCATAATCCTGTCTGACTAACTTCTACTGTGCTAGTGCTTTAGACTACAGACAGTCAGTAACTAACAGTAAAAGTTATCTAACTGTGATGCAACAAACCAAACAGCCTGCCTGCCCTTTCTCTGGCTTCCAGACCAGTCCCAGAGGGTAATTAAATAAAAAAAATTAGGGTCTGGTCTGGAACAAACAAAAAGGTGTGTGTGTGTATGTAATGTTCCATCCATTTCTGATAACAGTTGAAGCCTCTTCAAACGTCAGAAATTACTAATCCGGCTTCCTCCAATCACGGCTCCCCCCCCCCGGGGAATCTTGGCCTGAGGCAACGCCGTGATTGGAAAAAGCCGGATTCGTCATTTTGGACCCGCAAAGAGGGCTAGCAACGGGCGGAGGAAGCGCTGCAGCGAACTAAAGGAAATCATTTCCGACATTACTGGAGGTAAAGGTCATGCCCTTCCTCAGGACAAGACTGTTAAAATGAGGGTTAAACAAAATAATTTTCGTTCCTTTCAAAACTTTAAAGGTGGACCCTCTACTTCCTCCTCCGCCACAAAGCAGGAGGGGAATTTTGCACAATCCAAGTCACACCTGGAATAAAGTTAAACAGGCCAAGAAGCCCGCTGCTGCTACCAAGACAGCATGAAGGGGCAGCCCCTGATCCAGGGCCGGATCTAGTAGGCAGACTTTCTCTCTTCGCTCAGGTTTGGGCAAGGGACGTTCAGGATCCCTGGGCATTAGAAATCGTGACCCAGGGGTATCGACTGGAATTCAAGGATTTTCTCCCAAGAGGGAGATTTCATCTTTCATGTTTGTCTGTATACCAGACAAAAAGAGAGGCGTTCTTAAGCTATACTGAAATATCCTCTGATGAGGATCTCTCTGATTCAGAAGATCCTACCTCAGATATTGACACTGACAAATCTACTTATATTTTCAAGGTGGAGTATATTTGTTCCTTGTTAAAAGAAGTGTTGGTTACTTTGGATAGAGGAGTCTAGTCCTCTTGATATCAATACTAGTAAACATTTAAATTCTGTTTATAAACCTCCTGTGGTTCCTCCTGAGGTTTTTCCAGATCCTGATGCCATTTCTGATGTGATTGCCAAGAAATGGTACTTCTTTCATTCCTTCTTCTAGGTTTAAAAGATTGTACCCCTTTGCCAGCGGCTAGATTAGAGTTTTGGGAAAAAGTCCCCAAAGTTGATGGGGCTATTTCTACTCTTGCCAAACGTACTACAATTCCTATGGAAGACAGTACTTCTTTTAAAGATCCTTTAGATAGGAAACTTGAATCATATCTAAGGAAAGCTTATTTATATTCTAACTATATTCTCAGGCCTGTCATTTCTATGGCTGATGTTGCGGCTGCATCAACCTTTTGGTTGGATAGCTTAGCGCAACAGGAAACAGATCCTAATTTGTCTAGCATTGTTCGTTTGCTTCAACATGCTAATCATTTTATCTGTGATGCTATTTTTATATCATCAACATTGATGTTAAATCTATGTCTTTAGCTATTTTAGCTAGAAGAGCTTTATGGCTCAAATCTTGGAATGCTGACATGGTATCCAAGTCTAGATTACTATCTCTTTCTTTTAAATGCAACAATTTATTTGGTTCTCATTTTGATTCAATTATTTCAACTATTACTGGGGGGGTGAGTTTTTTTCCTCAGGATAAAAGATCTAAGGGTAAATCTAAAGCTTTTAATTGTTTTTGTTCTTTTTGACAGAATAAGGAACAGAAAACCAATCCTTCCCCCAAAGACTCTGGTTCCAATTTGAAACATTCTTCAAGTTGGGGGCTGGCTTTGGTTTCTTAAATTTATTCCAAGTCTGCATGAAGGTGCGGCCCTCGATCCAGTTCAGCTGGTGGGGGGCAGATTGAGATTTTTCTAAGACATTTGGGCAGATTACATTTAAAATTAGTGGAATCAGAGTATTGTCTCTCAAGGGTATCAAATAGGATTCAGAGTAAGACCTCCTGTGAGAAGATTCTCTCTCATGTTCCAGCAAATCCGGTGAAGACTCAGGCTTTTCTGAAGTGTGTTTCAGATAAAGAGCTTTCAGGGGTAATAATACGAGTTCCGTTTCAGGAACAGGATCAGGGGTTTTATTCAAATATATACATTGTCCCAAAGAAAGAAAATTCATTCAGGCCAGTTTTGGATCTGAAGTTTTTGAATAGTTTTGTAAGAGTCCAAACTTTCAAGATGATGACTATGAGGACTATTTTGCCTTTTGTTCAGCAAGGTCATTATATGTCCACAATAGACTTACAGGATGCATATCTTCACATTCCGATTCCTCCAGATCACTATCTGTTTCTGAGATTCTCTTTTCTAAACAAGCATTACCAATTTGTCGCTCTTCCATTTAGCCTAGCAACAGCTCTAAGGATCTTTTCGAAGGTTTTTTGGTGCCCTTCTATCTGTAATCAGAGAGCAGGGTATTGCGGCGTTTCCTTATTTGGTAGATATCCTGGAACTAGCTCAGTCTTTACAATTAGCCAAATCTCACACAAATCAACTAGTGTTGTTTCTTCAAAGACATGGTTGGAGGATCACTTTACCAAATAGTTTCTGGATTCCTCAGACAAGGGTCAGCTTTTTAGGTTTCCAGATAGATTGAGTGTCCATGACTCTGTCTTTAACAGACAAGAGGCAAATGAAATTGGTTTCAGCTTCTCGAAACCTTTAGTCCCAATCATTCCCTTCAGTGGCTATGTGCATGGAAGTTTTAGGTCTCATGACTGCAGCATCGGACGTGATCCCCTTTGCTCGTTTTCATTGTATGCTGGTGCAGGGATTATACTCGGATATCAATTGATATACTTAAATCTCAACATTCAACTCTCTCTGACTTGGTGGTTAGACCATCATCGTATAGTTCAAGGGGCTTCTTTTGTTCATCCTATCTGGACTGTGATCACAACAGATGCAAGTCTTTCAGGTTAGGGAGCTGTGTGGGGATCTCTGACAGCACAAGGGGTTTGGAAACCTCAAGAGGCGAGGTTACCAATCATTTTAGAACTCTGCTATTTTTAGGGCTCTTCGGGATTGGCCTCTGTTAAAGAGAACCATTTATTTGTTTTCAGACGGTCAATATAACAACTGTGGCATATCTCAATCATCAGGGTGGGACTCGCAGTCCCCTAGCTATGAAAGAAGTATCTTGGTTACTTTCTTGGGCGGAATCCAGCTTGTCCAATTTCTGCGGTGCATATCCCAGGTGCAGACAATTGGGAAGCGGATTGTCTCAGCCGTCAGACCTTACATCCGGGGGAGTGGTCTCTCCATCCAGATGTATTTTGTCTGACTGTACAGATGTGCGGTCTTCCAGAAATAGATATGATGGCTTCTCATCTAAACAAGAAACTTCCCAGGTACCTATTCAGGTCCAGGGATCCTCAGGCGGAGATGGTGGATGCTTTAGCAGTTCCTTAGTTTTACCAACCTGCTTATATATCTTTCCGCCTCTAGTTCTTCCAAGAGTGATCTCCAAGATCATTATGGAACAATCATATGCATTTCTGATAGCACCAGTGTGGCCTCACAGGTTTTGGTATGCGGATATTGTCCGGATGTCCAGTTGCCAGCCTTGGCCACTTCCTTTAAGACCAGACCTTCTGTCTCAAATCGTTAAATTTGAAGGTATGGAAATTGAACGCTTAGTGCTTAGTCATAGAGGTTTCTTTGACACAGTGATTAATACATTGCTACAGACTCGCAAGTCTGTTTCAAGGAAGATTGATTATCGAGTTTGGAAGACCTATATTTCATGGTGTTCTCAAATTCTCCTGGCATTCTTTAAGAATTCCTAGAATTTTACAGTTTCTTCAGGATGGTTTGGATAAAGGTTTGTCTGCAAGTACTTTGAAGGGACAAATCTCTGCTCTGTTTTATTTCATAGAAAGATTGCCAAGCTTCCTGATGTTCAGTTTTGTTCAGGCTTTGGTTCGTATCAAGTCTGTTATTAAATCAATCTCTCCTCCTTGTAGTCGTAATTTGGTTTTGAAGACTTTGCAGGCTCCTCCTTTTGAGCCTATGCATTATTTGGACATTAAACTACTTTCTTGGAAAGTGTTTCTTTTGGCTCTCTCTTCAGCTAGAAGACTTTCAGAATTGTCTGCTCTCTCTTGTGAGTCTCCTTTTCTTATTTTCCATCAGTATAAGGCTGTTTTGCGGACTTGGTTTAAATTTCTTCCTAAGGTTGTGAATTCTAACAACATTAGTAGGGAAATTGTTGTTCCTTCCTTGTGTCCTGATCCCAAGAATACTCTTGAAAGATCTTTACATTCTTTGGATTTTGTAAGAGCTTTGAAATATGTTGAAGCTACTAAAGTTTTCAGGAAGACTTCTAGTCTATTTGTTGTCTTCTCTGGTTCTAGAAAAGGTCAGAAAGCTTCTGCCATTTCTTTGGCATCTTGGTTAAAGCTTATTTGGAGGCGGGACAGTCCCCGCCTCAGAGGATCACAGCTCATTCTACTAGATCAGTCTCCACTTCTTGGGCGTTTAAGAATGAAGCTTCAGTTGATCAGATTTGCAAAGCAGCAACTTGGTCTTCTTTGCAAACATTTACTAAATTTTACCATTTTGATTTATTTGCTTCTTCTGAAGCAATTTTTGGTAGAAAAGTTCTTCAGGCAGCTGTTTCAGTTTGATTCTTCTGCTTAGGTTTTAAGTTGTTTTCTTTAAAATTTATGAGAAAAACTTTTTGTAGATTTAATTTTTTTAGCGGAAATGATTTCCACAACTTGGGTATTTCTATCCCATACGTCACTAGCTCATGGACTCTTGCCTATTACATGAAAAAAAAAAAAAAATTATGTAAGAACTTACCTGATAAATTAATTTCTTTCATATCGGCAAGTCCATGAGACCCACCCTTTTCTGGTGGTTATGATTTTTTTGTATAAAAGCACAATTATATTTCCAGTTCCTCTCTTGTATGCTCTTTTACTTCATATTTTATCACCCCACTACTTGGCTATTCGTTAAAATGAATTGTGGGTGTGGTGAGGGGGTGTATTTATAGGCATTTTGAGGTCTGGGAAACTTTGCCCCTCCTGGTAGGATTGTATATCCCATACGTCACTAGCTCATGGACTCTTGCCAATATGAAAGAAATTAATTTATCAGGTAAGTTCTTACATAAATTATGTTTTTTACATTCCTTAGCAAATTAGTCAGAGACCAAAAACGGGCACCTGAAACACCTGTGGAATTTTTTGATGGAGCTTTGAAAACTATTTTTAACTGCTTAAGAGGCTTGTTTTAAGCAGGGTTTCCCTCAGAAATTTCTAATCTAATATCTCTTGCAATAAATTGCAGATATGCTCCACCTTAAATCTAAAGCCGGTGACTTAAAAACATTCAAAAGTGTTTTTATTATTTCTAAAGTAAAATAAAATGCACCAAGCATAACAATCCTATAAACCCTGTTAGATACATGGCTTTGCTATTACTGTGTCAGAGTACCTACAAATAGCCTCTGTGTTGTGTCTGTGCTGTGTAAAGGCACTTACCTTACACAGCACCCCTCCACTGGCTTACCAAGCATGTCATCTATGTCAATGCAGTTGCAGCAGTATCAAGTAGAAAGCTCATACAGTGCAAGTATCAAAGTACCAGAGTATTGCAGTAGGACATACTAGAATCCCTCAGGGGGAGGCTAATGACAAGTCCCTGCGATGCCTGAGGGTAGTTACGGCTGAAGTCCCGTAAGGGAAATGCTGTGCACATAAATATTCCTGTGTCCCTGTATCATTAAGCAGCTGTGAAGAGTCTTGTCTTCCTTCTTTGTAAATTATACTCTCTAGGGTCTCTGGATCTCACATAGGTCTCAGCTCAAAATTCGTAATCCATAAGCAGTAGCTGGAAGAACCCCTATTCTGAGCCACCTCCTACGAGGACAAAAACAAAACTAGGAGGAGATGGAAGTATTTTAAAACTCTTGTATGGGTTCTTGACCACCTCCTAGTGGCAGAAAATATATACCATATGTTAAAGGAGTACCGTGGACCATCATTTTACAAAAGAAAAAACAAAACAAAAAACACACAAAATGGAAAGTATTAGTAAACCACGGCAAAGTTCTAACCAACAAATACAGAGAACATCAATAGTAAATATATACTTGCAAGCATATTAAAGTACTTCTGACGACTACTTAAAGTGGCACTAAAGTTAAACTTTGATGATTCAGACAGACGTGCAGTATTGAGACTTTCCAATTTACTTACTTTATTAAACTGTGCAGTCTTTTTATATGCACACTTTGTGGCACCAGCTACTACTAGGCATGTTCAAAAATTTAGTGTATATGTATACAAAGTTTGAATTGGCGGGTGGCGGGCAAATGGAAGTCAATTTTGAAATTTGTCAGGAACAAAAAAATAAATAAAAAAAATCTACTGCTCATTTAAAATTGCTTTGTTTTTTTATTATGCATTTGTTAATAATGCAGTTCCACTGCAATTAGTGGTCTTAAGAACAAGCTGTGTTTTATGGTGGTGTTAAAATGAAGGTAACTACTATTAAAAAACAGGGGCACTTTTATTCATCAAAGTTTAGAAAGCAGCCGTTTTGTTTAAAAAGTACTTTTCTTCTTTTTACAGCTAGAGCCGCTTCCCCCACACGGAGATCCTCTCTTCACACGTCAGCCTTTACTAATCCGGCTTCCCCCCCAGGGGAATCATTGCCTGAGGCCATGCCGTGATTGGAGGAAGCCGGATTAGTCATTGCTGACGTGTGACGAGAGAATTTCCGTGCGGGGGAAGCTGCTACAGCTGTGAAGAGGAGAGAGGTAAGTTTTTAAACAAAACGTCTGCTTTTTAAACTTTGATGAATAAAAAAACATAACTTATGCTTACCTGCTAAATTTATTTCTCTTGTGATGTATTGAGTCCACGGATTCATCCTAATTTGTGGGATATTCTCCTTCCCTACAGGAAGTGGCAGAGAGAGCACCCACAGCAGAGCTGTCTATATAGCTCTCCCCTTAGCTCCACCCCCCAGTCATTCGACCGAAGGCTAGGAAGAAAAAGGAGAAACCATAGGGTGCAGTGGTGACTGAAAGTTTAAAAATAAAAATATATATGCCTGTCTTAAATAAACAGGGCGGGCCGTGGACTCGATACATCACAAGAGAAATTTATCAGGTAAGCATAAATTCTGTTTTCTCTTGTAAGATGTATCGAGTCCACGGATTCATCCTTACTTGTGGGATACCAATACCAAAGCTTTAGGACACGGATGAAGGGAGGAACAAGACAGGGACCTTAAATGGAAGGCACCACTGCTTGTAGAACCTCTCTTCCAAAAATAGCCTCCGAAGAAGCAAGTGTATAAAATTTGTAAAATTCGGAAAAGTATGAAGCGAACACCAAGTCACCACCTTACAAATCTGTTCAACAGAAGCCTCATTTTTAAAAGCCCATGTGGAAGCCACAGCTCTAGTAGAATCAGCAGTAATTCTTTCAGGAGGCTGCTGTCCAGCAGTCTCATAGGCCAAAAGGATGATGCTTTTCAGCCAAAAGCAAAGAGGTAGCCGTAGCCTTTTGGCCTCTCCGCTTACCAGAATAAACAACAAATAATGAAGATGTTTGACGGAAATCTTTGGTTGCCTGTAAGTAGAACTTTAAAGCACAAACCACATAAAGATTGTGCAACAGACGTTCCTTCTTTGATGAAGGATTTAGGACACAGAGAAGGAACAACAATCTCTTGATTGATATTCTTATTAGACACAACCTTAGGAAGAAAACCAGGTTTGGTACGCAAAACCACCTTATCTGCATGGAAAATAAGATAAGGGGAATCACACTGTAAAGCAGATAGCTCAGAAACTCTTTGAGCCGAAGAGATAGCAAATAAGAACACAACTTTCCAAGATTGAACCTATGCATTCCATAGATATTAAGCTTCTAACGGAACCCCTTGAAGAACTGTAAGGACTAAGTTTAGGCTCCAAGGCGGAGCAACAGGCTTAATTCTGACCAAAGCCTGACTAAAAGTTTGAACGTCTGGGACATCTGCCAGACGTTTGTGTAGTAGAATAAAAAGACAAATATCTGCTTTGTCTAGAGAACTAGCTGATAATCCCTTCTCCAAACCTTCTTGGAGAAAAGACAATATTCTAGGAATCCTAATCTTACTCCACGAGTAACCTTTGGATTCACACCAATAAAGATATTTGCGCCAAATATTATGATAGATCTTCCTGGTGACAGGCTTTCTAGCCTGAATCAGGGTATCAATGACCGACTCAGAGAACCCACGCTTTGATAGAATTAGACGTTCAATCTCCAAGCAGTCAGACGCAGAGAAACTAGATTTGGATGCGAGAACGGACCTTGGATTAGAAGGTCCCGCCTCATTGGCAGGGTCCACGGTGGAACCGAGGACATGCCCACTAGGTCTGCATACTAAGTCCTGCGTGGCCACGCAGGTGCTATCAGAATCACCGAAGCTCTCTCCTGCTTGATTCTGGCAACCAGACGTGGGAGGAGAGGAAACGGTGGAAAAACATAGGCCAGATTGAAGGACCAAGGCACTGCTAGAGCACCTATCAGTACCGCCTTGGGATCCCGGGACCTGGACCCGTAACGAGGAAGTTTGGCATTCTGACGCAACGCCATCAGATCCAATTCTGGTGTGCCCCAATGCTGAATCAGCTGAGCAAATACCTCCGGATGGAGTTCCCACTCCCCCGGATGAAAAGTCTGATGACTTAGAAAATCCGTCTCCCAGTTCTCTACTCCTGGAATGTGGATTGCTGAGAGATGGCAAGAGTGATCCTCTGCCCATCGGATTATTTTGGTTACCTCAATCATCGCTAGAGAACTCCTTGTTCCTCCTTGATGATTGATATAAGCTACAGTCGTGATGTTGTCCGACTGAAACCTGATGAATTTGGCTGCAGCAAGCTGAGGCCACGCCTGAAGCGCCTTGAATATCGCTCTCAGTTCTAGGATGTTTATCGGAAGAAGAGATAACTCCCGAGACCATAAGCCCTGTGCTTTCAGGGAGTTCCAGGCTGCACCCCAGCCTAGCATCTGTCGTTACAATGAGCCACTCTGGCCTGTGGAAGTACATTCCCTGAGACAACCACCAGAGAAGAGAATCTCTGGTCTCCTGGTCCAGATGCAGTTGAAGAGATAAATCTGCATAATCCCCATTCCACTGTTTGAGCATGCATAGTTGCAGTGGTCTGAGGTGTAGGCGGGCAAAAGGAACTATGTCCATTGCCGCTACCATGAGTCCGATTACCTCCATACACTGAGCCACAGATGGCCAAGGAATGTAATGAAGAGTTCGGCAAGTGGTTAAGAGTTTTTATTTTCTGACCTCCATCAGAAATATTTTCATTTCAACCGAATCTATCAGAGTCCCTAGAAAGGAAACTCTTGTAAGAGGGAAGAGAGAACTCTTATGTTCACCTTCCACCCGTGAGATCTCAGAAAAGCCAACACAATGTCCGTGTGAGACTTGGCTAGCTGAAAAGTCAATGCCTGGATTAAGATGTCGTTTAGATAAGGCGCCACTGCTATGCCCCGAGGTCATAGAACCGCCAGAAGGGACCCTAGCACCTTTGTGAAAATTCTTGGAGTCGTGGCTAACCCGCCACAAATTGGTAATGCCTGTCTAGAAAGGCAAATCTGAGAAATTGATGATGATTTCTGTGAATAGGGATGTGTAGATACGCATCCTTTAAGTCCACGGTAGTCATATATTGACCATGCTGGATCAGAGGCAGAATAGTCCGAATGGTTTCCATCTTGAATGATGGAACTTTGAGGAACTTGTTTAGAATTTTGAGATCCAAGATTGGTCTGAAGGTTCCCTCTTTTTTTGGGAACCACAAACAGGTTTGAGTAGAACCCTAGCCCCTGTTCCTCTTTTGGGACTGGGCGGATCACCCCCATGGTAAGAAGATCTTCTACACAGCGTAAGAACGCCTCTCTCTTTGTCTGGTTTACAGACAATCGAGAAATATGAAATCTCCCCCTTGGAACGGAGTCTTTGAATTCCAGAAGATATCCCTGGGACACAATTTCTAAAGCCCAGTGATCGTGAACATCTCTTGCCCAAGCCTGAGCGAAGAGAGCTAAATGGCAAAAACGGATTGAAAAAACATTAAACCCAGTAAAATAAAAAAAGACTTTCAGCACCTTGCCACAGCTCTGCTGTGGCTCCTACCTGCCCTTCAGAACAATTTGTGGGGAAAAAAACTTCTTTAACAGCCCTCAAACACAGCAGGAACCTCAGGAGAAGCAGTGATATGTCTCAGAGGAAAGGAAACTGCGCAACTAAGGCGCTAAAATAGGCCCCTCCCACCTCACTCGATGCTTTGAGGCCTATCAGAGAAACACCAGTGTCTCTTAACCATGTGAGTTACAAAACTCAAAACCAAGCCACAATGACCCCTTTAGTCCCTTCAAAAAACGTTATAAATGCCTCAATAAACAAAACGTTTTTTTTCTCTAACAGTGTCACCAGCACTTTAGTCCCTTCAGAAAACGTTATAATTGCATCAATAAACAAAACGTTTTTTCTTAACAGTGTCACCAGTAACTAATGAGCCCTTCAAGCAAGCTGAAATTCCTATTAAAATATCTGAATACAGCTTACCCTTCCCTCATGGGGATATTGCCAGCCTTTTCTAGAATTAACACAGTGTGTCTAGAAAAATACAGGTAGCCCTCAGTTTACGCCGGGGTTAGGTTCCAGAAGGAATGGTTGTAAATCAAAACCGTTGTAAATTGAAACCCACTTTATAATGTAAGTCAATGGGAAGTGAGGGAGATAGGTTCCAGGCCCCTCTCAAAATTGGCATAAGTAAGACCTAATACATTATTTTTAAAGCTTTGAAATGAAGACTTTAAATTCTAAACAGCATTATAAACCTAACAAAATAATCACACAACACAGAATGTATAACTAAACTAAGTTAAATGAACAAAAACATTTGCTAAACAGCATTATAAACCTAATAAAATAATCACACAACACAGACTTCACTTGCATTTTTCTGCAAACAGTTCTTTCTATGCATTCCAATCTGGACTGATTTATAGACAGGAAGATCTTGTTCCTTTGAAATCTGTCTGGTTAAACTGATTAACTTCAGCTTGCTTGGCTTTTCTGCAACACAAGCGGAAAGCTCCACCTACTGGCTATTTTAATCAATACACTGCTTCTCAATGCTTTTCAATAGCAGTCACATGACTGGAAAAAAGGTCGTTATTCTGAAACGGTGTAAATTGAACCGTTGTAAAACGAGGGCCACCTGTATAGACTGAACAGAACCACATATGCAGCTCCCAACTGAAGTTTTCCAGTACTCTTCAGGCCTTGTGAGAACAGCAGTGGATCTTAGTTACAAAGTGCTAAGATCATCATCCTCCTTGCAGAAATCTTCATCCCTTTTCTGTCAGAGTGTAAATAGTACACACCGGTACCATTTAAAATAATAAACTTTTGCTTGAGAAATAAAAAACTAACATTTTAGTCACCACATAGCTCTTTGCCCTTCCTAGCAGTTAAGCAGGCAGAGAGAATGACTGGGGGGTGGAGCTAAGGGGGGAGCTATATAGACAGCTCTGCTGTGGGTGCTCTCTCTGCCACTTCCGGTAGGGAAGGAGAATATCCCACAAGTAAGGATGAATCCGTGGACTCGATACATCTTACAAGAGAAAGTACCCCTGTTTTTAATAGTATTTTTAAAAACCGGGCTTTCATTCATCAAAGTTTATCTTCACTTTAATGGCTGGCTAGTATGATATTTCATATACAGAAAGATTTAAAAATGTATCCAGACTTACCAAAAATTTTTAGCTTGAAATTGATGACTTTCTATACATGCAATAATGGTTTGCTGTCCGTCAATTATTTTACTGTACACCTAGACAAGATACAAAGTACAGACAAATAAATAAATTGCAATAAATTGCTTAGATGTTCACTAGCTCATGTTGCAAATGTTAAAGTATCCATACATAAACATGTATACTGTTTTACACCAATTCACAATAAAACCAATTAAAGCAGTGGCAGAATACACCCAATAGTGGGGCAGTTTGCAGGCATATAGTTAACAGTTTTAAATTTGATCATAGAATTGATATTTTACCTTCAGAACTTATTATATATTTGTTAAGAGTATCCTGGAACCAGGGTGGATAAAGAAAATTAGATTTTTTAAAATTTAAATCTGATCTTTTGGTTCAGATTTTTCGATTTTTAAAATTTTTTGAGGCAAAATCTATGTAAAGATTGTTTTCTTTTTAATATACACATTATAATCTAAAAGGTTATTCATCCGGAAATAAGGACTAGCGTTTAAATGATGTAGCCTGAGGCTGTATATTCATGGCTGTAATGTTTAATCACTTTGGTAAATTAATTCTATTAATTCACAATGTCATGCTCTCCCTGAGGTTTCTGTAAGATTCTGGGCATTTTTTTATTTTTTATTAACTAACTATAACATAAATCGCATAATCTTGGTTTTGTAGTTCTCAAAATTGTGAATTTGTGTCTGCAGAAATAACATGCCTCCTCTTCACAGCAAAAATGTTTAAAAAAAAACAAAAAAACATACAAAGTTCAAAAATAGACCTTATGGGATATTATACTCTATCTGAATAATAAAAGAACAAATTTAAGGTTAAACAACTTTTAGATTTACTTATATATTATCAAATTGTGCTTCATTCTCTTGTTATCCTTTGTTGAAGGAGCAACCATGCACTACTCGGAGATATTCAAAACATCGACAGACAGAAGTAGTGTAGTGGTCCCCCCACTTTTCCAGCAGCTCGGACGTATATACACACACGTCACGTGGTACGGTAGGCAAAATCCCGCAAGACATATATAAACATCCATTTGGGTTAAGGGGATATAAAACCTACATTTTCTCTTTTTTTCGGTTCAGATAGAGCATACTATTTAAAAAAACAAAAACAAAAAACAAAAAAACTTTCCAATTTACTTCTTTTAGCAAATTTGCTTTGTTCCCATGACATTCTGTGTTGAAGAGATACCTAGGTAGGCATCTGGAGCACTACATGGCAAGAAATAGTAGCGCCATCTAGTGATCTTGCAAATGGATAACATTCTTGAAAAACTGCTGTCATATAGTGCTCCAGAAATGGGTGGACTAAGAATATGTCCATGCTTTCAACAAAAACATAATTTATGTAAGAACTTACCTGATAAATTCATTTCTTTCATATTAGCAAGAGTCCATGAGCTAGTGACGTATGGGATATACATTCCTACCAGGAGGGGCAAAGTTTCCCAAACCTCAAAATGCCTATAAATACACCCCTCACCACACCCACAAATCAGTTTAACGAATAGCCAAGAAGTGGGGTGATAAGAAAAAAGTGCGAAAGCATAAAAAAATAAGGAATTGGAATAATTGTGCTTTATACAAAAAAATCATAACCACCACAAAAAAGGGCGGGCCTCATGGACTCTTGCTAATATGAAAGAAATGAATTTATCAGGTAAGTTCTTACATAAATTATGTTTTCTTTCATGTAATTAGCAAGAGTCCATGAGCTAGTGACGTATGGGATAATGACTACCCAAGATGTGGATCTTTCCACGCAAGAGTCACTAGAGAGGGAGGGATAAAATAAAGACAGCCAATTCCTGCTTAAAATAATCCACACCCAAAATAAAGTTTAAATGAAAACATAAGCAGAAGATTCAAACTGAAACAGCTGCCTGAAGTACTTTTCTACCAAAAACTGCTTCAGAAGAAGAAAACACATTAAAATGGTAGAATTTAGTAAAAATATGCAAAGAAGACCAAGTTGCTGCTTTGCAAATTTGATCAACCGAAGCTTCATTCCTAAACGCCCAGGAAGTAGAAACTGACCTAGTAGAATGAGCTGTAATCCTCTGAGGCGGAGTTTTACCCGACTCAACATAGGCATGATGAATTAAAGATTTCAACCAAGATGCCAAAGAAATGGCAGAAGCTTTCTGGCCTTTTCTAGAACCGGAAAAGATGACAAATAGACTAGAAGTCTTTCGGAAAGTCTTAGTAGCTTCAACATAATATTTCAAAGCTCTAACAACATCCAAAGAATGCAATGATTTCTCCTTAGAATTCTTAGGATTAGGGCATAATGAAGGAACTACAATTTCTCTACTAATGTTGTTGGAATTCAGGTAAAAATTCAAAAGAAGTTCGCAACACTGCCTTATCCTGATGAAAAATCAGAAAAGGAGACTCACAAGAAAGAGCAGACAATTCAGAGACTCTTCTGGCAGAAGAGATGGCCAAAAGGAACAAAACTTTCCAAGAAAGTAATTTAATGTCCAATGAATGCATAGGTTCAAACGGAGGAGCTTGAAGAGCCCCCAGAACCAAATTCAAACTCCAAGGAGGAGAAATTGACTTAATGACAAGTTTAATACGAACCAAGGCTTGTACAAAACAATGAATATCAGGAATATTAGCAATCTTTCTGTGAAAAAGAACAGAAAGAGCAGAGATTTGACCTTTCAAGGAACTTGCGGACAAACCTTTATCTAAACCATCCTGAAGAAACTGATAAAATTCTCGGAATTCTAAAAGAATGCCAGGAAAAATGATGAGAAAGACACCAAGAAATATAAGTCTTCCAGACTCTATAATATATCTCTCTAGATACAGATTTACGAGCCTGTAACATAGTATTAATCACAGAGTCAGAGAAACCTCTTTGACCAAGAATCAAGCGTTCAATCTCCATACCTTCAAATTTAAGGATTTGAGATCCTGATGGAAAAAAGGACCTTGCGACAGAAGGTCTGGTCTTAACGGAAGAGTCCACGGTTGGCAAGAGGCCATCCGGACAAGATCCGCATACCAAAACCTGTGAGGCCATGCTGGAGCTACCAGCAGAACAAACGAGCATTCCTTCAGAATCTTGGAGATTACTCTTGGAAGAAGAACTAGAGGCGGAAAAATATAGGCAGGATGATACTTCCAAGGAAGTGATAATGCATCCACTGCCTCCGCCTGAGGATCCCGGGATCTGGACAGATACCTGGGAAGTTTCTTGTTTAGATGAGAAGCCATCAGATCTATTTCTGGAAGTTCCCACATTTGAACAATCTGAAGAAATACCTCTGGGTGAAGAGACCATTCGCCCGGATGCAACGTTTGGCGACTGAGATAATCCGCTTCCCATTTGTCTATTCCTGGAATATGAACCGCAGAGATTAGACAGGAGCTGGATTCCGCCCAAACCAGAATTCGAGATACTTCTTTCATAGCCAGAGGACTGTGAGTCCCTCCTTGATGATTGATGTATGCCACAGTTGTGACATTGTCTGTCTGAAAACAAATGAACGATTCTCTCTTCAGAAGAGGCCAAGACTGAAGAGCTCTGAAAATTGCACGGAGTTCCAAAATATTGATCGGTAATCTCACCTCCTGAGATTCCCAAACCCCTTGTGCTGTCAGAGACCCCCACACAGCTCCCCAACCTGTAAGACTTGCATCTGTTGAAATTACAGTCCAGGTCGGAAGAACAAAAGAAGCCCCCTGAACTAAACGATGGTGATCTGTCCACCACATCAGAGAGTGTCGTACAATCGGTTTTAAAGATATTAATTGAGATATCTTTGTGTAATCGCTGCACCACTGGTTCAGCATACAGAGCTGAAGAGGCCGCATGTGAAAACAAGCAAAGGGGATCGCGTCCGAGGCCGCAGTCATAAGACCTAGAATTTCCATGCATAAGGCTACCGAAGGGAAAGATTGTGACTGAAGGTTTCGACAAGCTGATATCAACTTTAGATGTCTCATGTCTATCAAAGATAGAGTCATGGATACTGAATCTATCTGAAAACCTAAAAAGGTTACCTAAGTCTGAGGAATCAATGAACTTTTTGGTAAATTGATCCACCAACCATGATGTTGAAGAAAAACACAAGTCGATTCGAATGAGATTCTGCTAAATATGAAGACTGAGCAAGTAACAAGATATCGTCCAAATAAGGAATACCACAATACCCTGTTCTCTGATTACAGACAGAAGGGCACCGAGAACCTTCGTAAAAAATTCTTGGAGCTGTAGCTAAGCCAAACGGCAGAGCCACAAACTGGTAATGCTTATCTAGGAAAGAGAATCTCAGAAACTGATAGTGATCTGGATGAATCGGAATATGCAGATATGCATCCTGTAAATCTATAGTAGACATATAATGCCCTTGTTGAACAAAAGGCAGGATAGTCCTTACAGTTACCATTTTGAATGTTGGTATCCTTACATAACGATTCAATATTTTTAGATCCAGAACTGGTCTGAAGGAATTTTCCTTCTTTGGTACAATGAAGAGATTTGAATAAAACCCCAGTCCCAGAACTGGAACTGGCAAAATTACTCGTCAACTCTAGATCTGAAACACATTTCAGAAATGCTTGAGCCTTCGCTGGGTTTACTGGGACACGGGAAAGAAAAAATCTCTTTGCAGGAGGCCTTATCTTGAAGCCAATTCTGTACCCTTCTGAAACAATGTTCTGAATCCAAAGATTGTGAACGGAATTGATCCAAATTTCTGAGAAAAAAACGTAATCTGCCCCCTACCAGCTGAGCTGGAATGAGGGCCGCACCTTCATGTGGACTTAGGAGCTGGCTTTGATTTTCTAAAAGGCTTGGATTTATTCCAGACTGGAGATGGTTTCCAAACTGATACCGCTCCTGAGGATGAAGGATCAGGTTTTTGTTCCTTGTTGTGACAAAAGGAATGAAAATGATCATTACCCTGGAAAGAAAGGGAAAGCAGAGTAGACTTAGAAGACATAACAGCATTCCAAGTCTTAAGCCATAAAGCTCTTCTAGCTAAAATAGCTAGAGACATATACCTGACATCAACTCTAATGATATCAAAGATGGCATTACAAATAAAATTATTAGCATGTTGAAGAATAAAAATGCTATGAGAATTATGATCTGTTACTTGTTGCGCTGAAGCTTCTAACCAAAAGATGAAGCTGCAGCAACATCCGCTAAAGATATAGCAGGTCTAAGAAGATTACCTGAACACAAGTAAGCTTTTCTTAGAAAGGATTCAATTTTCCTATCTAAAGGATCCTTAAGGAAGTACCATCTGCCGTAAGAATAGTACGCTTAACAAGAGTAGAGACAGCCCCATCAACTTTAGGGATTTTGTCCCAAAACTCTAATCTGTCAGATGGCACAGGATATAATTGCTTAAAACGTTTAGAAGGAGTAAATGAATTACCCAAATTATTCCATTCCCTGGAAATTACTTCAGAAATAGCACTAGGGACAGGAAAAACTTCTGGAATAACTACAGGAGATTTAAAAACCTTATCTAAACGTTTAGATTTAGTATCAAGAGGACCAGAATCCTCAATTTCTAATGCAATTAGGACTTCTTTAAGCAAAGAAACGAATACATTTCATTTTAAATAAATATGAAGATTTATCAGCATCAACCTCTGAGACAGAATCCTCTGAACCAGAAGAACCATTATCAGAATCAGAATGATGATGTTCATTTAAAAATTCATCTGAAAAATGAGAAGTTTTAAAAGACTTTTTACATTTACTAGAAGGAGGAATAACAGACATAGCCTTCTTAATGGATTTAAAAACAAAATCTCTTATGTTATCAGGAACACTCTGAGTATTAGATGTTGACAGAACAGCAACAGGTAATGTAACAGTACTTAAAGGAAATATTAACTGCATAAACAGTTTGTCATGACAAAACAGTACAAACAACAGCTGGAGGAACAGATACCATAAGTTTACAGTAGATACACTTAGCTTTGGTAGCTCCAGCCCCAGGCAGGGATATTCCAGAAGTATCTTCTGACTCAGCTTCAACGTGGGACAACTTGCAATATGTAATAGAAAAAACAACATATAAAGCAAAATTGATCAAATTCCTTAAATGACAGTTTCAGGAAAGGGAAAAAAAAAATGCCAGTGAATAAGCTTCTAGCAACCAGAAGCAAAAAATCAATGAGACTTAAATAATGTGGAGACAAAAGGGACGCCCATATTTTTTCGCGCCAAAAAAAAGACGCCCACATTATTTGGAGCCTAAATGCTTTTGGCGCCAAAAATGACGCCACATCCGGAACGCCGACACTTTTGGCGCAAAAGAACGTCAAAAATGACGCAACTTCCGGCGACACGTATGACGCCAGAAACAGAAAATAATTGTTGCGCCAAAAAAGTCCGCGCCAAGAATGACGCAATAAAATTAAGCATTTTCAGCCCCCGCGAGCCTAACAGCCCACAGGGAAAGTCAAATTTTTAAGGTAAGAAAAAAATGAATTATTCATATGCATTATCCCAAATATGAAACTGACTGTCTGAAATAAGGAATGTTAAACATCCTGAGTCAAGGCAAATAAATGTTTGAATACATATATTTAGAACTTTATATAAAAAGTGCCCAACCATAGCTTAGAGTGTCACAGAAAATAAGACTTACTTACCCCAGGACACTCATCTACATGTAGTAGAAAGCCAAACCAGTACTGAAACGAGAATCAGTAGAGAAAATGGTATATATAAGAGTATATCGTCGATCTGAAAAGGGAGGTAAGAGATGAATCTCTACGACCGATAACAGAGAACCTATGAAATAGACCCCGTAGAAGGAGATCACTGCATTCAAATAGGCAATACTCTCCTCACATCCCTCTGACATTCACTGCACGCTGAGAGGAAAACCGGGCTCCAACCTGCTGCGGAGCGCATATCAACGTAGAATCTAGCACAAACTTACTTCACCACCTCCATAGGAGGCAAAGTTTGTAGAACTGATTTGTGGGTGTGGTGAGGGGTGTATTTATAGGCATTTTGAGGTTTGGGAAACTTTGCCCCTCCTGGTAGGAATGTATATCCCATACGTCACTAGCTCATGGACTCTTGCTAATTACATGAAAGAAAGAACAAAGAAAAATAATAGAAGATAATTAGAAAGTTGTTTAAAATCGCATACTGTATCTAAATCATGAAAGAAAAATTTTGGGCTTCATATTCCTTTAAAACTATAGGAGTTGAGGTATTTTATAATGTAAGAATATGTACGTTAGGAGTTTATTTTTGCTTATTTTAAGATTGTGATTGTGTATTCTCATTATCCATATTTACATTATTTTGAGAACACTCATTCATAATATTCATATTTCACAATATCGCAATCACGTTTTCCATTTCCATATTTCTCAATATTGCAATTACACAATCTTGTTTTACTTATAATATTGCGACCGCACTGTAGCAAACGTATTATATATATATCAATATCTATGAATATTACAAATGCAAAACAAGTGCGAAAAATTAAAATGCAAAAACACGATTAGCAATATTGTGAAATATGGAAATGCGAATAAGTGATCGCAATATTGTGAAACATGAATATTGAGATTGCAAATACGCGGCAATGTAAATATTAATATAGAGAAAGCGCAATCAATCTTAAAATGATTATATACACACGTCTAAGGACACAATACAAGATTAGTACAATCACGTTTACATACATAAACACTACACTCTATACAATACATATACTGTAAACAATGTATATACATAGACCATATACCCACAATCCCCCAGCTCCAGGTTATTACTGATGTGACTATTGTATTGTAAATTACTGGGGTTGAGTTTCTGTTCACACATGTAAATTGTATTATTTAAATTACACCTTCGATGTTTTTGGTGAAATGTATGGTAAGACGCCTCTTGGCGATGCTGCCTGTAAACAGCGCTGTTGACCCTTTGGAAAATTATGCCGGCTTTACATTACGACAGCTCCCTTTTTATTTCTCACTACCTTGGAACATTCTTGATTATCGGGCCTGGGTGACCCAAAGACAAGAGGCTTATATGTGCAGCCACCAATCAGCATCTAACTCACAGTAGTGCACTGCTGCTCCTGAGCCTACCTAAGTGTGCTTTTTAACACAGGATACCAAAAGAACAAAGCAAATGAGATAATACAAGTACATGGGAAAGTTGTTTAAAATGTAATGTTCTACCTGAATCACCAAGTTTAAAGTGAAGGTAAACTTTGGTGAATGAAAGCCGTTTTTTTTAAAAAAATACTATTAAAAACAGGGGCACTTTCATTCAAAGTTTACAAAGCAGACATTTTTTTCTTTTCACAGCCAGAGCAGCTTCCCCCACTTAGAGATCCTCTATTCACACGTCAGCAATGACTAATCCTGCTTCCTCCAACCACAGCATGGCCTCAGGTAATGACTACCCTGGGGGGAAAGCGGTGATTGGAGGAAGCAGGATTAGTCATTGCCGACATGAGAATAGAGGATCTCTAGGTGGGGGAAGCTGCTCTAGCTGTAAAAAGAAGAAAAAAAAAAAGAGTAATTTTTTTTAACAAAATGGCTGCTTTGTAAACTTTGATCAATGAAAGTGCCCTGTTTTTAATAGTATTTTTAAAAAACGGGCTTTCATTCACCAAAGTTTACCTTCACTTTAATTTTGATTGTACTGTCCCTTTAATTACAGTGTCCCCCTGTGAAACCTATAATGTTAATGCTTTAGTTAAATACAACTATTTAAAAGTACAGATGAAAAGTTAATCAAATATGAATAACCTATTAAACTGGAGATAGTTTAACTCTCAATAACTTTGGCAGTAGCTTTCTGACCTTTATGTTTTCCATAAAAGGAAAAAAACAATGCAGAAGACTGACGAAAGTCCTTTGTAGCCGGCAGATAGAATTTAAGAGATCGCACAACGTCTAAGTTGTGCAACAAACGTTCTTTATGAGAAGAATTAGGACAGAGAGAAGGAACAACAATTTACTGATTAATATTTCTGTCTGAAACAACCTTAGGAAGAAAAACAAACTTCGTACGGAGAACTGCCTTATCTACATGAAATATAAGATAAGGAGAATCACCTTGCAAAGCTGAGAGTTCAGAAACCCTCCGCGCAGAAGAAATAGCAGTAAGAAACAAAACCTTCCAAGATAATATCTATGGAATGCATAGGCTCAAACAGAGCCTGCTGTAAAACTTTAAGAACAAAGTTAAGGCTCCAAGGAGAAGCAACTGATTTAAACACAGGCCAGATTCTGACAAGGGCCTGACAAAAGGATTGTACATCCGGCATGTCTGCCGGATGGTTGTGCAGAAGAATGGATAGAGCAGAAACCTGACCCTTAAGGGTACTAACAGATAACCCCTTCTCAAGGCCTTCCTGGAGAAAAGATAAGATCCTTGGGATCCTGACCTTACTCCAAGAATATCCTTTAGACACACACCAGTAAAAAGATATTTACGTCATATCCTATGGTAAATCTTTCTAATGACAGGCTTACAACCCTGAACCATGGTCTCAATGGCCGATTTGGAAAATCCACACTTAGCTAAAATCAAGCATTCAATCTCCAAGCAGTCAGCTTCAGAGAAACTAGATTTGGATGAAGGAAGGGCCCTGGAAGCAGAAGGTCCTTCCTCAGAGGTAGTCTCCACTGAGGTAAAGACGACATCTCTACTAAAATCTGCATACCAGATCCTGCAAGGCCACGCAGGAGCCATTAGAATCACCAGTGTTTTCTCCTGCTTGATTCGAGTGATGACCCACGGAAGGAGAGCAAACAGAGGAAAGAGATATGCCAACCTGAAGTTTCAAGGAACTGCCAGAGCATCTATCAGAAAAGCTTGAGGATCTCTCGACCTCGAACTGTACTTTGGGAGCTTGGAGTTCTGGCGAGGCGCCATTAGATCCAATTCTGGTGTCCCCCATTTGGTTGTTATCCTGGAGAACACTTCCAGATGGAGTTCCCACTCTCCGGGATGAAAAGTCCATCTGCTCAGGAAGTCCACTTCTCAATTGTCCATTCCTGGAATGAAGATCGCTCTCAAATAGTAATGCCGCGAACTTAAAATTTTCCATTCGCGAACGTCGAACGCCCGCAACTGTTCGCGAACGGGCGAACCGCCATTGACTTCAATAGGCAGGCGAATTTTAAAACCCATAGGGACTCTTTCTGGCCACAATAGTGATGGAAAAGTTGTTTCAAGGGTACTAACACCTGGACTGTGGCATGCCGGAGGGGGATCCATGGCAAAACTCCCACGTAAAATTACATAGTTGATGCAGAGTCTGGTTTTAATCCATAAAGGGCATAAATCACCTAACATTCCTAAATTGTTTGGAATAACGTGCTTGAAAACATCAGGTATGATGTTGTATCGATCAGGTAGTGTAAGGGTTACGCCCGCTTCCCAGTGACAGACCAAACTCCCCGTGTAACGCACCGCAAACTCCCCATTTGCACAAGGTTGGATACCAAGCTAGCCATGTCCCGTTCCTTGTCCTCACTGATGTCATTGAAGGTCTCTTCCTCCACTCAGCCACGTACAACATCAAGTGTCCCCGAAAGGTGACAACAAGCCCCCTGGGACGCCTGCTGTGTTTGGTCTTCCGCCTCCTCAAAGCCACCTTCCTCCTCTGACTCCTCTTCCTCAGACTCCTCTCTCTGCGTTATTATAAGGTGTGTTAAGTAGTACTATTCTTATCAGTTTAATCCCTGTTACGTCCCCTATCAGGGGACGTGTATATGGCATGGATTTTAGGAACCGGGAAATGGAAAAAGATGCTTGGTCGGTCCTCCTACTTCAAATTTGGGGCACTGCGCGTGCAATCCAATGTGCCACCAGATAGGAATAGTACTACTTAACACACCTCTCCTATCTGGTGGCACATTAGATTGCACGTGCAGTGCCCCAAATTTGAAGTAGGAGGACCGACCAAGCATCTTTTTCCATCTCCCGGTTCCTAAAATCCATGCCATATACACGTCCCCTGATAGGGGGCGTAACAGGGATTAAACTGATCAGAATAGTACTACTTAACACACCACTCCTATCAGTTTAATCCCTGTTACATGCCTTTTTTTGGTTTGGTTTTTGAAGCCACAGTGCAGCACCAGAGGCCAGAAAAATTTGGCATGTACACATGCCTGAAAAATTAGGTATTGTAGCAGCGGCCAGAAAAATTGATGTTTGTTTCCCAGGCAGAAAGTGCCCGAAAACATTGCGGCTTGAACCCTAGTTGGTGGCGGATAAGTCATCCGGCATTCGAACCATTTTTAGCCCAAGGCAGCTCATCTCATCAGGCCTTTTTTTACTCGAATGTATCGCCCAATGTCACACTGCTGAGCTCTGTGATGACGGCATTCTGGTGGTGGAAACAGCATGCGTTGATTGGCGTGCTGTCTGGCTGACCCCGGGTGCCGATGCATGCTGTCTGACTGTGCCACTAACTCCTTGCGACAACCTCCCCCTGCTTCCAACTCGTCTCCTCCTCCTCCTCCTCTCTGTCTCCCCATCTGAACTTTCCCCCTGTTCTTCTTCTCTTCTAGCGGGCACCCACGTGACATCCACGGACGTATCGTCATCATCAACCGCTTCACTTGTATCTGACAAATCAACAAAGGAAGAAGCAGTGGGTACAACATCATCAACATCACACCGTACGTGCATGTCTGTAATGCTGCCCGACTCAGACATATCACTTATCTACATCCTCTGTCAATGATGGTTGCACATCACTCATTTCTTCCAACTGATGTGTAAATAACTCCTCTGACACATCAAGTGAAGCGGCTGTGGTGCTAGTGTTGGTGGCAGGCGGGCGAGTGGTAACTTGAGAGGTGCCCGAAGATAAGTTGGAGGAGGATGGCGTGTCAAGGTTCGGAGCGGAAGCTATAGAAGATTGGGTGTCCTGTGTTAAAAAGTCAGCTATGTCCTCCTCAGAACTTTTCGAGTTCATGGTACGTGGCCTCTGAACACTGGGCATTATTCTAGGGCCAAATGGAATCACAGCACCACAACCACGACGGCGCCTGCCTCTGCCTGTCATTTTTTTTTTAAATGTACACTTACACTACTATTAAAGTAGTTATGAGTGGTGCCACTGGGCAAGTGGGCACAGTATACGCTGTGAGCCTGACACAAAAAAGCAGACCGAGGTTTCATAGTCCAAAAAGTTTTTTTTGTTTTTAAATTTACACTACTGTTACACCAGATATGAGTGGTGGCACTGGGCAAGTGGGCACAGTATACGCTGTGAGCCTGACACACACGCTGGCAGGCAACTGCAATTAGATTACACTAGCAGACTGATGTTTCACAGTCAAAACATTTTTTTTTTTTAATTTACACTACTGTTACACCAGATATGAGTGGTGGCACTGGGCAAGTGGGCCTGGCACACACGCTGGCAGGCAGGCAACAGCAATTAGATTACACAAGCAGACTGATGTTTCACAGTCAAAAAAGTTTTTTTTGTTTTTAAATGTACACTACTGTTACAACAGATATGAATGGTTGACCTGGGCAAGTGGGCACAGTATACGCTGTGAGCCTGACACAAAAAAGCAGACTGTACATTTAAAAACAAAAAAACTTTTTGGACTGCAAAACGTCAGTCTGCTTTTTTGTGTCAGGCTCACAGCATATACTGTGCCCACTTGCCCAGTGCCACCACTCGTATCTTGTTTAATAGTAGTGTAAGTGTACATTTAAAAAAAAAAAAAATCTTTTTGGACTGTGAAACATCACTTACACTACTATTAAACAAGATACGAGTGGTGGCACTGGGCACAGTATATGCTGTGAGCCTGACACAAAAAAGCAGACTGATGTTTCACAGTCCAAAAAGTTTTTTTTGTTTTTAAATGTACACTTACACTACTATTAAACAAGATATGAGTGGTGGCACTGGGCCCAATATAAGCTGTGAGCCTGACACAAAAAAGCAGACTGATGTTTCACAGTCCAAAAAGTTTTTTTTGTTTTTAAATGTACACTTACACTACTATTAAAAAAGATATGAGTGGTGGCACTGGGCAAGTGGGCACAGTATACACTGTGAGCCTGACACAAAAAAGCAGACTGATGTTTCACAGTCCAAAAAGTTTTTATTTTTTTAAATTTACACTACTGTTACACCAGATATGAGTGGTGGCACTGAGCAAGTGGGCCTGGCACACACGCTGGCAGGCAGGCAACTGCAATTAGATTACACTAGCAGAATGAGGTTTTTTCTTTAAAAAAAAACTTTTTTGACTGTGAAATTTACACTACTGTTACACCAGATAAGAGTGGTGGCACTGGGCAAGTGGCTTGGCAGGCAAGCAACTGCAATTAGATTACACAGGGATTTTTTTTCTTTTTTTTTTTTAAATAATGTTCTAGCCCTAAAAAGGGCTTTTTGGGGTGCTGTCCTTACAGCAGAGATCAGATGAGTCCTTCAGGACTGTAGTGGACACTGAATACACTAGCCTAGCTATCAATTTCCCTATAAAATCACCAGCAGCTACACTGTCCCTCCTCTCACTAACAATGCAGCTTCCGAATGAATCTAAAATGGCTGCTGTCCAGGAGCTGGGAGGGAGGGTCTGCTGCCGATTGGCTTGAATGTGTCTGCAGACTGTGAGATACAGGGTCAAAGTTTACTCAATGATGACGAATAGGGGGCGGATCGAACACCGCATATGTTCGCCCGCCGCAGCGAACGCGAACATGCTATGTTCACCGGGAACTATTCGCCGGCGAACTATTCGCAACATCACTACTCTCAAATCCAGAATATTTATGGGGAGAGCAGATTCCTCCTGAGACCAAAGTCCCTGCACCTTCAAAGAGTCCAAGACTGCTTCCCAACCCAACAGGCTGGCATCCGTGGTCACAATTACCCAAGAGGGTCTCTGAAAACATGTCCCCTGGGACAGATGTTCTTGCGACAGCCACCACATTAGGGAGTCCCTTGTTGATTGATCCAGAACTATTCTCTGTATAATCCCAGTTCCACTGAGCGAGCATGCATAGCTGCAGAGGTCACAAGTGGAACCAAGCAAAAGGGACTATGTCCATGGAAGCCAACATTAACCCGATTACCTCCATGCATTGGGCCACTGATGGTCGTGCCGCCGACTGTGTGAGTGAGTGTGAGATTTTCTCCAGATTGATCTTCTAACCGTGGGAACAAAGGAACGCCTGTCCGACAGGGAGACAGCACCAGGAATGAGAGGAAGCCGCTCCTCACAGAGTCCTGTGAATAAAGGATGAACAGCGTAAGCCTACTCTGGCATACTGAAGAAGGGAAGCAAAACTTGTCAGGAAAACGCAGTGAGGCCTACCCCACAAATTCCTAACTGCTTTAAAGCTACCACAGCCTTACTGAAGAGACTAACATGGAATACAGTTAAACCCAGCTTGTCAGGGAAGGTCAGAGCAAACCTGCTCAGGCTTCCAAAATAATAAAATCCTGATAGAAGAATCTTGTACACCTAAACTTCACCTCCTCCTTGCATCTAAGGCAAAGAGAATGACTGGGGGTGGTGGGAAGGGAAGTGATACTTAACAGCCTTGCTGTAGTGCTCTTTGCCTCCTCCTGCTGGCCAGGAATGATATTCCCAACAGTAATTGATGATCGGTGGACTCACTGTGTCTTAAGAAATAAACAGGGTTTAAATCGAGTCTACTGAGTAGTAGTGATAATTGTGATGGAACAACTCTGACTTACATTATAGAAATAGGTTCATTTTACACCTTTAGCTCTTTGGTATAGAACCCTGGCATAAACATGGCATCAATCTGGCAGCTCCTGAGATAAGACCACTGGCTGTTACATGCATACAACACTTACTATGCTGCAGCAAAACTAGTTATGTACTTAAAAGGGACAGTCTAGTCAAAATTAAACTTTTATGATTCAGACAGGGCATGCAATTTTAAACAACTTTAAAATGTACTTTTATCATCAAATTTGCTTTGTTCCCTTGGTGATATTCTTAGCTAGGCTCAAACTGATTTCTAAACAGTTGAAAACCGCCTCTTAGCTCAGAGCATTTTGAAAGTTTTTCACAGGTAGACAGTACTAGTTCATGTGTGTCACATAGATACCATTGTGCTCACTCCCGTGGAGTTATTTAGGAATCTGCACTGATTGGCAAACGTCATGTCTGTCAAAAGCACTGAGATAAGTGGGCAGTCTGCAGAGGCTTAGATACAAGGTAATCACAGAGGTAAAACATATTAATATAACTGTGCTGGTTATGCAAAACTGGGGAATGAGTAATAAAAGGGATTATCGAACTTTTTAAACAATAAAAATTCTGGTGTAGACTGTCCCTTTAACGGGATGTGATTTATGCCATGTGAAAATTAAAAGTGCAATACCAGTCTGATATAGGCAAACGTTGTGCATAAAGCATGCCTTTAAAAGGCAGTATGGCGGTAGAATAAGAAAGTTTAACAAAAGGTCACAGATCCTGACCCAGGCCCAAAAAGAGGTTTACATGGCTGTGTGGATTCATAAAGCTCTGTAATTAAGTACATACAAATCTAGAAATAGTAGCGTTTTAACTTTCACTGGGTTTTAATGACTGAGGGTACTGAAAATAAATTGTAGAAATAACTGCAGTATCTAGACTTACAGTGCACACTCCATTTGGGTAATGATCTTTTACATAGGATCTAATTGCAGAATCAACAGCACTTCTCCAAGATTCAATTGAATTTTCAACTTCTGAAGGTCTTGCATCACTTGCTTCCTTTCTTAAGTGATCAAACTTGAAAGAGATCTTGTTTTTTGGGTCCAAATACCTTCCATTACCAAGATCGCCATGTTCAGTTATTAGTACCTAGAAAGAAGAATAAAGAAAAAAAAAGAAGTCTAAGATACATTAACTCTTGTGAGCATTCAGATGGAGCACCAACCAAATAGTGCTTCAGGCATTTCATTAGGTGCCAGTTACAACTTAAATTAAAATTGGTGTATACTGTCCCTTTAACCGCATGTAATAGACTAACAAAGAAAAATGCGCACAAATACTTATCTAAAAATCCAGTATAAAACTTTTTAAAAAAAAAAAAAAAAAAAAAAACCCTTACTTAGAAGCTCCCAGTTTAGCACTGTTGATGGGGTTAGGGTGGGACACCCAGTAAAAGGGGCTAGGGAAACAGGAAGAGCTGACCCCCCCCCCCTTCTCTGCATATCAAAAGACAGATTACACAAACAGGAGCAAACTGGAGTCTGTATACATTAGTATACATCTAAAACTCTGGGGCTTGGTTAGGAGTATGAAAATCAGAACAATGTTTTTTTAAAAATAAGCAAACTTATAATTTTTTTACAAAAACACTCCTAGCTGGGCTATATAAATGAATCATCTACAAAAAAACATTTATGCCAAAAAAAGAAATCTAGCGTATAATGTCCCTTTAAGTTTAAAGTCATGATAAACCATATACCACTAATGCCCTTTAATAAACAGATTAAAAATGAAATTATTTTATACTGTCATTTATCATATAACTTTCTTCAGTCATTAAAGTAATTTGTATATCTAATTCAGCATAAAAGCAAAAGGACCATAATAACCAAGAAAATAGCAAGCTCTTACATTCATTAGCGGATAGAGTGGCCATATTAAAAAAATAAAAAGCTGAAATACTAGTGCAATGATGCTAATATTTGCATACCTGTTCCTCATAGCCATCAACTTTTACTGGGGTAAACTGATCCAAGTTGTACTGTGCAAAGGCGCTAAGGAAAGAGAAAAGGTATTTGTGAATTGTAGCATAGGAGTATATTTGCTTATCATAATAAGGACCAATTAAGTCATAATTAAAATTTTCATGATTCAGATAGAGAACACAATTTTAAACAACTCTCCAATTCACATCCATTATCTCAATATGCACAATCATTCTACGTGCACACTTTATGAGGCACCAGTTCCTACTGAGCGTGTGCAAGATTCACAGAATATTGTATATCAATCTTGTGACTGTCTGACGGCTGTGGGAAGAAAAATAAAACTGAAATTAAAAATAAATAAAAAAAATAAATTAAAAATCTACTGCTCATGTGAAATTCAAACTAAGTGCTTTTGCCTTGTCCATTTATTATGCATTTATTCGTTAGTCCATTCTACTGTCACCTCGAACCACCACCCCTAGGGACTGGTCTGCTTTGCCCTATTTCCTCACTTTATTTCAAGCTTTCTACCTCATGTCTTCTTGACTCGTGCCACTGCATTTTGGACATTTATTTACCCTCAGTCACATACACTATTCTTCACTGGCACCATAAACATTTCATTAAAATGGCTCCGTAATCTGTATCTGACACTACAATAGTGAACATGTGAATCACAGGTGTCTGAAAGATTGATTTGGGGAAAAAAAAAAAAAAAAAAAGGCATCAGATTTCAGATGTTACCTTATCAAATTATATTAACAAAAATTTCTATTTAAAAGGGAAATTAAACCAATTTTTTTTCTCACGATTCAGATAGAGCATGCAACCTTAAACAACTTTCCAATTTACTTCTATTGCCACGTTTCTTTTTTCTCTCTGTATCTTTTGTTGAAAAGCAGCGATGTAAGCTCAGGAGCTGACCCATTTCTGGAGCACTATATGGAATGCACGAGCACTAGATGGCCGCACTATTCCCTGCCATATAGTGCTCCAGCCACCTACCGAGGTATGTATCTGTTTAACACAGAATATCATGGGAACAAAGAAAATTTGATAACAGAAGTAAACTGGATTTTGCTCTGTCTGAACCACAAAACAAACATTTTGAGTTTCATATAACTTTAACCCCTTAATGACAACTGACGTACCAGTTGTCTAACGGAGTGCTGGAAGCGATCACAATCGCTTCCAGCAGCTCTGAGGGTATTTCAGTGATGCCTCGATATGGAGGCATCCTGCAATACCCCTTTACAAGCCTCCGATGCAGAGAGAGCCACTCTGTGGCCCCCTCTGCACCGGTAGCGATGGTGCCGTTGTCCGGGTGGGAGGAGGGAGCGTGTGCGCACAATGCGCGTGTGCACGGGGCGCGCATGCACGTGCGCGCATTAGCCACACTGACACCAATGAAGGAAGGAAGGGGAAAAAAAAGTTTTTTTTTTTTTTTTTTTTTTTTACATATAAAAGGATCTGGGAGGGGGTGGGGGTATTGTGGGGGGGGGGGGCTGCTACACTACAGAAATAATTAAAAATAAGTTATAAATAAAATTAAAATACTTTGGTTTGTGGGGCCAAACTGGGTACTGGCAGACAGCTGCCAGTACCCAAGATGGCGGCAATTAGGTAGGGGAGAGGGTTAGAGAGCTGGAGGGGGGGGGGGGGGGATCAGGGAGGTTGGTGCTAAGGCAGGGGTCCATCACAACTAAAATATTTTATTATTTTTATAAAAAACAAAAAAAACTTTTATTTAGTACTGGCAGACTTACTGCCAGTACTTAAGATGGCGGGAACAATTGTGGGGTGGGGGAGGGAAGAGAGCCGTTTGGGAGGGATCAGGGGGTGGGATGTGTCAGGTGGGAGGCTGATCTCTAAAATTAACCCTGCAAGCTACCTAATTTAACCCCTTCACTGCTGGGCATAATTCACGAGTGGTGCGCAGCAGCATTTAGCGGCCTTCCAATTACCAAAAAGCAACGCCAAAGCCATATAAGTCTGCTATTTCTGAACAAAGGGGATCCCAGAGAAGCATTTACAACAATTTCTGCCATAATAGCACAAGCTGTTTGAAAATAATTTCAGTGAGAAACCTAAAATTGTGAAAAATGTAAAGTTTTTTTTTTTTTTTTTTTTTAAATTTGCTCGCATTTGGCGGTGAAATGGTGACATAAAATATACCAAAATGGGCCTAGATCAATACTTGGGGTTGTCTACTACACTAAAGCTAAAATTAACCCTACAAACTCCCCAATTAACCCCTTCACTCCTGGGCATAAAACACGTGTGGTGCGCAGCGGCATTTAGCGGCCTTCCAATTACCAAAAAGCAACGCCAAAGCCATATAAGTCTGTTATTTCTGAAAAAGGGGATCCCAGAGAAGCATTTACAACCATTTGTGCCATAATTGCAGAAGCTGTTTGTAAATAATTTCAGTGGGAAACTTAAAGTTTGTGACAAAATTTGTGAAAAAGTGAACTTTTTTTTTTATCGCATTTGGCGGTGAAATGGTGGCTTGAAATATACCAAAATGAGCCTAGATCAATATTTTGGGATGTCTTCTAAAACAAAATATATACATGTGAAGGGTTATTCAGGGATTCCTGACAGATATCAGGGTTCCAAAGTAACTAGCGCTAATTTTGAAAAAAAGTGGTTTGGAAATAACAAAGTGCTACTTGTATTTATTGCCCCATAAATTGCAAAAAAAGCAAAGAACGTGTAAACATTAGGTATTTCTAAACTCAGGACAAAATTTATAAACTATTTAGCATGGGTGTTTTTTGGCGATTGTAGATGTGTAACAGATTTTGGGGGTCAAAGTTAGAAAAAGTGTGTTTTTTTCCATTTTTTCCTCATATTTTATCAATTTTTTTTAGTAAATTATAAGATATGATGAAAATAATGGTATCTTTAGAAAGTCCATTTAATGACGAGAAAAACGGTATATAATATGTGTGGGTACAGTAAACGAGTAAGAGGAAAATTACAGCTAAACGCAAACACTGCAGAAATGTAAAAATAGCCATTGTCATTAAGGGTAAGAAAATTGAAAAATGTTCTTGTCATTAAGGGGTTAAGTACAGGAAGATGTTTGTTGGTTACAAACGGAATGTGAAGTAGACCTAATATATGTCCCTTTAACAGTAATATGTAGTTGTCTCCGCCCATACAAGAGTTTACTCAAAGAGAAACCATGTTGACACACACATACAGGTATACCCCGCTCATACAGCGGGTTAGGGACCGGAGCCCCGCTGTAAAGTGGTGTGTGTGTATACATACACACAAAATATATATATATATATATATATATATATATATATATATATATATATATATATATATATATATATATACATATATATACATATATATATATATATATATATACATATATATACTCCACAATGATATGAGAGATTGATAAAATCATACTGAAAATAATTACTTCAAGTTATTGCTGCTAAAGGTAGTTCTACAAGCTATTGAATCATAAGGTGTACTTAGTTTTTCGCACATGGCTTCTCCTTTTTGTTAAATAAATCATGACACAGTGTAATATGTCATGTGTTGTTGTATTTACTAAGGACCAGATGATTGTTATGACCCGATACGTAAAACCATAGAATTCAAAGAGGGAGCAAATAGAACTGTGGTGAGTGAAAGAGTCAGTGTCAGGGGCGTAACAATCAGTGGTGCAGAAGTCGCAACTGCAACTGGGCCCTGCTGCCTTCTGCACAAACTTTTTTTTTTTTATTTATTTATTTTTCTTGTTATTGCCTCAGCCTGCAGTGCTACTTATTACAGAGTCTCAGTCACGTCTCGGCGCTCAGCCCGTTGCCGCAGCTCACCAAAACATAGATTCATTGGTGCAGCTCACTCAGCCAGAAGCTTTTCCTATTGGCTGACGGCTTTTGGCGCGCACATTTGCTCTCTGAGTCTAAGCCCTGACTGCACGCACACAGCCGTGCTGGAGCTGAGGAATTTCAGGAAACAGGCATAGATCTGGCTGGCAGGCAGCACGTCTCAGATGCAGATGATAAGGTAAGAGCTATTATTAGCCTCTCTCCCAAAGTCCTCTAATAAGCTCTCTCCTGCTCAGCTGAATGCCTGTCAGTGTCATTCCTGATTTAGTGCGGGTCACACAGTCGGTCACATCACATCCCTCCCTGCCTGCACTTACTAGCAGATCGCTGCTCTCCCGACTCCAGTCCTCTCTCTAATTACTGGCCCCTGGGGTGTGCTGGGCATTATTTACCTCTGCTGGCCATTAATGTCCCCTATTGTTGTGCTAGGTATTGCTGAGGGTGTGCCCTGAGCGAGATGCTGTCTAGAATCATGTGTATTGAGCTCAGCAGGTCTAAGCTTTGGTATGTGGAGCCTGTTTCTTTCCTGTGTATAGCTGATATTTTCTCCCAATACTATCAGGGCATAGTTCTCTCTCTCTCTGTGACCATCTGATGTCAGGTAATTGTGTTGCCTTTTACAAGCAGCCCCTGTCTCTGTATAATGTAAATCCACTTTATTAGTTTCAGTACTAATTGTCTTCAGTAGTTACTTTCACTTCTCTGCAGTCTCTTTTAAATAAGGGTGTGCTGGGCATTATTTACCTCTGCTGGCCATTAATGTCCCCTATTGTTGTGCTAGGTATTGCTGAGGGTGTGCCCTGAGCGAGATGCTGTCTAGAATCATGTGTATTGAGCTCAGCAGGTCTAAGCTTTGGTATGTGGAGCCTGTTTCTTTCCTGTGTATAGCTGATATTTTCTCCCAATACTATCAGGGCATAGTTCTCTCTCTCTCTGTGACCATCTGATGTCAGGTAATTGTGTTGCCTTTTACAAGCAGCCCCTGTCTCTGTATAATGTAAATCCACTTTATTAGTTTCAGTACTAATTGTCTTCAGTAGTTACTTTCACTTCTCTGCAGTCTCTTTTAAATAAGAAATCACTATATGTTATTATGGAGATCTCACATTGCTTTGTCTATGTGCTGTCAGTGTGATAACAAGAGACTGTCCTGAGCACAATGTGCTGTCTCTGTGCTCAGGACAGTCTCTTGTTATCACACTATGCGCTGTCTCTGTGCTCAGGACAGTCTCTTGTTATCACACTATGCGCTGTCTCTGTGCTCAGGACAGTCTCTTGTTATCACACTATGTGCTGTCTCTGTACTCAGGACAGTCTCTTGTTATCACACTATGTGCTGTCTCTGTACTCAGGACAGTCTCTTGTTATCACACTATGTGCTGTCAGTGTGATAACAAGAGACTGTCCTGAGCACAATGTGCTGTCAGTGTGATAACAAGAGACTGCCCTGAGCACAGACAGCACATAGTGTGATAACAAGAGACTGCCCTGAGCACAGAGACAGCTCATAGTGTGATAACAAGAGACTGCCCTGAGCACAGAGACAGCTCATAGTGTGATAACAAGAGACTGCCCTGAGCAAAGACAGCACATAGTGTGATAACAAGAGACTGCCCTGAGCACAGACAGCACATAGTGTGATAACAAGAGACTGTCCTGAGCACAATGTGCTGTCTGTGCTCAGGGCAGTCCCTTGTTATCACACTATGTGCTGTCTGTGCTCAGGGCAGTCTCTTGCTATCAGATTATATGTTTTGTCTATTTAGAACATTCTCTTTTTATATCACTATGTGTTGTCTCTGTTACCCCCAGCCCAGCTATGTAATGTAGTTCCAGCTGGGGAGGAGGGGGCAGCTCTCCCTCTCCTCTGTTGCAAACTTTCCTCCCACATGCAAGGGCTTAGGGCTGATTTAAAAAAACAAAATAAAACATTGCAGGCTGACTTCATCCCATATCCCATTTATATGAATTTAATTTGAATGTCTTGCTCTGGTATTTATTGGTTACAAAGTTGGTTCCTAAATAATAATAAAAAAGCCGAAGCATTGCTATAGTATATTGTGATCTAATAGGGATGTTACGTGCCAGCTCTAAGGTTTGTTAAAGGTATGATGGATTTGATGCCATTTCATTATTATTATTGATGAGAGCTGTTTATTTAAAAAGTCTGAATTGCTTGACATGTTTTTGTTAGTGACACTTTTGTCTTGCAAAGCCATAAACTGTCTTTTTTTTTTTTTTTTTTATAAAAAGAAGCTAATTACATATTCTAAAATTGGGTCAAAGTATTTATTTTGTTAAGTCAAATCAGCCTGATACATGAAAATACATCATACTTAGCCACATATGGTTTATGGATTTTTTGTATATATATCCATTTTTTTTTTTTTTCTGTTTTAAATGTTTGGAAAAAAATGTATTAAATTCACAGTTTGTTTTTTTGGGGTGGGGGGGCCCTGCTTGGATTCTCACACCTGGGCCCTATGATTTCTAGTTACGCCCCTGGTCAGTGTGCTAAAAATATCATCTAAAGGGATTTTACATATCCATAAAAAGAGAGAGGGAAAAAAGTAAGAGTGGAGCATAAAAGAGTGACTGGAGGGAAAAAATAAATGAAATGTATGAGAAGGGGGAAGAGAGAGTGTAAAGAGAAGCTTTGGCCTCAGAGAAAAAGGGGAGGGTAATGAGTGACTGAAGAGAGGAGGGAATGGAGAAAGCTGAAAGTAGATGTTCTTCCTTTGTCCTGTTCTTTTTAACAATTAACGCTCTGACTCATACTAAAGCTAAATGCTTGTCCTGGTATGATTAGCCAAAAGGTATATTACTGTAGCAACAAAATGTGGGAACTATTTTGTCTGAGAACCCGTTACCCAATTGATTTAAGCCAATAGTGTAGGCACTTTTAAAGGACCATTAAACTTGACATTTAAAAACAAATGCATAAAATGTTTCATTTCTGCAAGTGAAACATTATTGCAATATACATTCATTATTTATATTGCAGCCTTTTGCTGTAAAATACATCTAAAAAACAGAATTTATGTTTACCTGATAAATTACTTTCTCCAACAGTGTGTCCGGTCCACGGCGTCATCCTTACTTGTGGGATATTCTCCTCCCCAACAGGAAATGGCAAAGAGCCCAGCAAAGCTGGTCACATGATCCCTCCTAGGCTCCGCCTACCCCAGTCATTCGACCGACGTACAGGAGGAAATATGCATAGGAGAAACCATATGATACCGTGGCGACTGTAGTTAGAAAAAATAATTCAACAGACCCGATTAAAAAAACCAGGGCGGGCCGTGGACCGGACACACCGTTGGAGAAAGTAATTTATCAGGTAAACATAAATTCTGTTTTCTCCAACATAGGTGTGTCTGGTCCACGGTGTCATCCTTACTTGTGGGAACCAATACCAAAGCTTTAGGACACGGATGAAGGGAGGGAGCAAATCAGGTCACCTAGATGGAAGGCACCACGGCTTGCAAAACCTTTCTCCCAAAAATAGCCTCCGAAGAAGCAAAAGTATCAAATTTGTAAAATTTGGCAAAAGTGTGCAGTGAAGACCAAGTCGCTGCCTTACATATCTGATCAACAGAAGCCTCGTTCTTGAAGGCCCATGTGGAAGCCACAGCCCTAGTGGAATGAGCTGTGATTCTTTCAGGAGGCTGCCGTCCGGCAGTCTCATAAGCCAATCGGATAATGCTTTTAAGCCAAAAAGAAAGAGAGGTAGAAGTTGCTTTTTGACCTCTCCTTTTACCAGAATAAACAACAAACAAAGAAGATGTTTGTCTGAAATCTTTAGTGGCCTCTAAATAGAATTTTAGAGCACGGACTACGTCCAAATTGTGTAACAAACGTTCCTTCTTTGAAACTGGATTCGGACACAAAGAAGGTACAACTATCTCCTGGTTAATATTTTTGTTGGAAACAACTTTCGGAAGAAAAACAGAATTTATGTTTACCTGATAAATTACTTTCTCCAACGGTGTGTCCGGTCCACGGCGTCATCCTTACTTGTGGGATATTCTCTTCCCCAACAGGAAATGGCAAAGAGCCCAGCAAAGCTGGTCACATGATCCCTCCTAGGCTCCGCCTTCCCCAGTCATTCGACCGACGTAAAGGAGGAATATTTGCATAGGAGAAACCATATGATACCGTGGTGACTGTAGTTAAAGAAAATAAATTATCAGACCTGATTAAAAAACCAGGGCGGGCCGTGGACCGGACACACCGTTGGAGAAAGTAATTTATCAGGTAAACATAAATTCTGTTTTCTCCAACATAGGTGTGTCCGGTCCACGGCGTCATCCTTACTTGTGGGAACCAATACCAAAGCTTTAGGACACGGATGAAGGGAGGGAGCAAATCAGGTCACCTAGATGGAAGGCACCACGGCTTGCAAAACCTTTCTCCCAAAAATAGCCTCAGAAGAAGCAAAAGTATCAAACTTGTAAAATTTAGTAAAAGTGTGCAGTGAAGACCAAGTCGCTGCCTTACATATCTGATCAACAGAAGCCTCGTTCTTGAAGGCCCATGTGGAAGCCACAGCCCTAGTGGAGTGAGCTGTGATTCTGTCAGGAGGCTGCCGTCCGGCAGTCTCGTAAGCCAATCTGATGATGCTTTTAATCCAAAAAGAGAGAGAGGTAGAAGTTGCTTTTTGACCTCTCCTTCTACCAGAATAAACAACAAACAAGGAAGATGTTTGTCTAAAATCCTTTGTAGCATCTAAATAGAATTTTAGTGCACGAACAACATCCAAATTGTGCAACAAACGTTCCTTCTTTGAAACTGGATTCGGACACAAAGAAGGCACGACTATCTCCTGGTTAATGTTTTTGTTAGAAACAACTTTCGGAAGAAAACCAGGTTTAGTACGTAAAACCACCTTATCTGCATGGAACACCAGATAAGGAGGAGAACACTGCAGAGCAGATAATTCTGAAACTCTTCTAGCAGAAGAAATTGCAACCAAAAACAAAACTTTCCAAGATAATAACTTAATATCAACGGAATGTAAGGGTTCAAACGGAACCCCCTGAAGAACTGAAAGAACTAAATTGAGACTCCAAGGAGGAGTCAAAGGTTTGTAAACAGGCTTGATTCTAACCAGAGCCTGAACAAAGGCTTGAACATCTGGCACAGCTGCCAGCTTTTTGTGAAGTAACACAGACAAGGCAGAAATCTGTCCCTTCAAGGAACTTGCAGATAATCCTTTCTCCAAACCTTCTTGAAGAAAGGATAGAATCTTAGGAATTTTTACCTTGTCCCAAGGGAATCCTTTAGATTCACACCAACAGATATATTTTTTCCATATTTTGTGGTAAATTTTTCTAGTTACAGGCTTTCTGGCCTGAACAAGAGTATCAATGACAGAATCTGAGAATCCTCGCTTTGATAAGATCAAGCGTTCAATCTCCAAGCAGTCAGTTGGAGTGAGACCAGATTCGGATGTTCGAACGGACCTTGAACAAGAAGGTCTCGTCTCAAAGGTAGCTTCCATGGTGGAGCCGATGACATATTCACCAGGTCTGCATACCAAGTCCTGCGTGGCCACGCAGGAGCTATCAAGATCACCGATGCCCTCTCCTGATTGATCCTGGCTACCAGCCTGGGGATGAGAGGAAACGGCGGGAATACATAAGCTAGTTTGAAGGTCCAAGGTGCTACTAGTCCATCGCCAGGGAACTCCTTGTTCCCCCCTGATGGTTGATGTACGCAACAGTTGTCATGTTGTCTGATTGAAACCGTATGAACTTGGCCTTTGCTAGCTGAGGCCAAGCCTTGAGAGCATTGAATATCGCTCTCAGTTCCAGAATATTTATCGGTAGAAGAGATTCTTCCCGAGACCAAAGACCCTGAGCTTTCAGGGGTCCCCAGACCGCGCCCCAGCCCACCAGACTGGCGTCGGTCGTGACAATGACCCACTCTGGTCTGCGGAAGCTCATCCCCTGTGACAGGTTGTCCAGGGACAGCCACCAACGGAGTGAATCTCTGGTCCTCTGATTTACTTGTATCGTCGGAGACAAGTCTGTATAGTCCCCATTCCACTGACTGAGCATGCACAGTTGTAATGGTCTTAGATGAATGCGCGCAAAAGGAACTATGTCCATTGCCGCTACCATCAAACCTATTACTTCCATGCACTGCGCTATGGAAGGAAGAGGAACAGAATGAAGTATTTGACAAGAGTTTAGAAGTTTTGTTTTTCTGGCCTCTGTCAGAAAAATCCTCATTTCTAAGGAGTCTATTATTGTTCCCAAGAAGGGAACCCTTGTTGACGGAGATAGAGAACTCTTTTCTACGTTCACTTTCCATCCGTGAGATCTGAGAAATGTCCGTGTGAGCCTTTGCTTGAGGAAGGGACGACGCTTGAATCAGAATGTCGTCCAAGTAAGGTACTACTGCAATGCCCCTTGGTCTTAGCACCGCTAGAAGGGACCCTAGTACCTTTGTGAAAATCCTTGGAGCAGTGGCTAATCCGAACGGAAGTGCCACAAACTGGTAATGCTTGTCCAGGAATGCGAACCTTAGGAACCGATGATGTTCCTTGTGGATAGGAATATGTAGATACGCATCCTTTAAATCCACCGTGGTCATGAATTGACCTTCCTGGATGGAAGGAAGAATTGTTCGAATGGTTTCCATTTTGAACGATGGAACCTTGAGAAACTTGTTTAGGATCTTGAGATCTAAGATTGGTCTGAACGTTCCCTCTTTTTTGGGAACTACGAACAGATTGGAGTAGAACCCCATCCCTTGTTCTTCTAATGGAACAGGATGAATCACTCCCATTTTTAACAGGTCTTCTACACAATGCAAGAATGCCTGTTTTTTTATGTGGTCTGAAGACAATTGAGACCTGTGGAACTTCCCCCATGGGGGAAGCCCCTTGAATTCCAGAAGATAACCTTGGGAGACTATTTCTAGCGCCCAAGGATCCAGAACATCTCTTGCCCAAGCCTGAGCGAAGAGAGAGAGTCTGCCCCCCACCAGATCCGGTCCCGGATCGGGGGCCACCATCTCATGCTGTCTTGGTAGCAGTGGCAGGTTTCTTGGCCTGCTTTCCTTTGTTCCAGCCTTGCATTGGTCTCCAGGCTGGCTTGGCTTGAGAAGTATTACCCTCCTGCTTAGAGGACGTAGCACTTGGGGCTGGTCCGTTTCTGCGAAAGGGACGAAAATTAGGTTTATTTTTGGCCTTGAAAGACCTATCCTGAGGAAGGGCGTGGCCCTTGCCCCCAGTGATATCAGAGATAATCTCTTTCAAGTCAGGTCCAAACAGCGTTTTCCCCTTGAAAGGAATGTTAAGCAATTTGTTCTTGGAAGACGCATCCGCTGACCAAGATTTTAACCAAAGCGCTCTGCGCGCCACAATAGCAAACCCAGAATTTTTCGCCGCTAACCTAGCCAATTGCAAAGTGGCGTCTAGGGTGAAAGAATTAGCCAATTTGAGAGCACGAATTCTGTCCATAATCTCCTCATAAGAAGAAGAATTATTATTGATCGCCTTTTCTAGCTCATCGAACCAGAAACACGCGGCTGTAGTGACAGGAACAATGCATTAAATTGGTTGTAGAAGGTAACCTTGCTGAACAAACATCTTTTTAAGCAAACCTAATTTTTTATCCATAGGATCTTTGAAAGCACAACTATCTTCTATGGGTATAGTGGTGCGTTTGTTTAGAGTAGAAACCGCCCCCTCGACCTTGGGGACTGTCTGCCATAAGTCCTTTCTGGGGTCGACCATAGGAAACAATTTTTTAAATATGGGGGGAGGGACGAAAGGTATACCGGGCCTTTCCCATTCTTTATTTACAATGTCCGCCACCCGCTTGGGTATAGGAAAAGCTTCGGGGGGCCCCGGGACCTCTAGGAACTTGTCCATTTTACATAGTTTCTCTGGAATGACCAAATTCTCACAATCATCCAGAGTGGATAACACCTCCTTAAGCAGAGCGCGGAGATGTTCCAACTTAAATTTAAATGTAATCACATCAGGTTCAGCTTGTTGAGAAATTTTCCCTGAATCTGAAATTTCTCCCTCAGACAAAACCTCCCTGGCCCCCTCAGACTGGTGTAGGGGCCCTTCAGAACCAATATCATCAGCGTCCTCATGCTCTTCAGAATTTTCTAAAACAGAGCAGTCGCGCTTTCGCTGATAAGTGGGCATTTTGGCTAAAATGTTTTTGATAGAATTATCCATTACAGCCGTTAATTGTTGCATAGTAAGGAGTATTGGCGCGCTAGATGTACTAGGGGCCTCCTGTGTGGGCAAGACTGGTGTAGACGAAGGAGGGGATGATGCAGTACCATGCTTACTCCCCTCACTTGAGGAATCATCTTGGGCATCATTTTCTCTAAATTTTGTGTCACATAAATCACATCTATTTAAATGAGAAGGAACCTTGGCTTCCCCACATTCAGAACACAGTCTATCTGGTAGTTCAGACATGTTAAACAGGCATAAACTTGATAACAAAGTACAAAAAACGTTTTAAAATAAAACCGTTACTGTCACTTTAAATTTTAAACTGAACACACTTTATTACTGCAATTGCGAAAAAGTATGAAGGAATTGTTCAAAATTCACCAAAATTTCACCACAGTGTCTTAAAGCCTTAAAAGTATTGCACACCAAATTTGGAAGCTTTAACCCTTAAAATAACGGAACCGGAGCCGTTTTTATATTTAACCCCTTTACAGTCCCTGGTATCTGCTTTGCTGAGACCCAACCAAGCCCAAAGGGGAATACGATACCAAATGACGCCTTCAGAAAGTCTTTTCTATGTATCAGAGCTCCTCACACATGCATCTGCATGTCATGCTTCTCAAAAACAAGTGCGCAATACAGGCGCGAAAATGAGACTCTGCCTATGATTAGGGAAAGCCCCTAGAGAATAAGGTGTCCAATACAGTGCCTGCCGGTTATTTTACAAAATTCCCAAGATTAAAATAATTCCTCAAGGCTATGGAGTATAAAATATGTTTATATATAAATCGATTTAGCCCAGAAAATGTCTACAGTCTTAAAAGCCCTTGTGAAGCCCTTTTTTTCTGTCTGTAATAAAAATGGCTTACCGGATCCCATAGGGAAAATGACAGCTTCCAGCATTACATCGTCTTGTTAGAATGTGTCATACCTCAAGCAGCAAAAGTCTGCTCACTGTTCCCCCAACTGAAGTTAATTCCTCTCAACAGTCCTGTGTGGAAACAGCCATCGATTTTAGTAACTGTTGCTAAAATCATTTTCCTCTTACAAACAGAAATCTTCATCTCTTTTCTGTTTCAGAGTAAATAGTACATACCAGCACTATTTTAAAATAACAAACTCTTGATTGAATAATAAAAACTACAGTTAAACACTAAAAAACTCTAAGCCATCTCCGTGGAGATGTTGCCTGTACAACGGCAAAGAGAATGACTGGGGAAGGCGGAGCCTAGGAGGGATCATGTGACCAGCTTTGCTGGGCTCTTTGCCATTTCCTGTTGGGGAAGAGAATATCCCACAAGTAAGGATGACGCCGTGGACCGGACACACCTATGTTGGAGAAACCAGGCTTAGTACGCAAAACCACCTTATCTGCATGGAACACCAGATAGGGCGGAGAACACTGCAGAGCAGATAACTCTGAAACTCTTCTAGCAGAAGAAATTGCAACCAAAAACAAAACTTTCCAAGATAATAACTTAATATCTACAGAATGTAAGGGTTCAAACGGAACCCCTTGAAGAACTGAAAGAACTAGATTAAGACTCCAGGGAGGAGTCAAAGGTCTGTAAACAGGCTTGATTCTAACCAGAGCCTGAACAAACGCTTGAACGTCTGGCACAGCTGCCAGCCTTTTGTGAAGTAAAACAGATAAAGCAGAGATCTGTCCTTTCAGAGAACTTGCAGATAATCCTTTCTCCAAACCTTCTTGTAGAAAGGATAGAATCTTAGGAATTTTTATCTTGTTCCATGGGAATCCTTTAGATTCACACCAACAGATATATTTTTTCCATATCTTATGGTAAATTTTTCTAGTTACAGGCTTTCTAGCCTGAATCAGAGTATCTATTACAGAATCTGAAAACCCACGCTTTGATAAAATCAAGCGTTCAATCTCCAAGCAGTCAGTTGGAGGGAAACCAGATTCGGATGTTCGAATGGACCTTGAACAAGAAGGTCCTGTCTCAAAGGTAGCTTCCATGGTGGAGCCGATGACATATTCACCAGGTCTGCATACCAAGTCCTGCGTGGCCACGCAGGAGCTATCAAGATCACCGAAGCCCTCTCCTGATTGATCCTGGCTACCAGCCTGGGAATGAGAGGAAACGGTGGGAATACATAAGCTAGGTTGAAGGTCCAAGGTGCTACTAGTGCATCTACTAGAGTCGCCTTGGGATCCCTGGATCTGGACCCGTAACAAGGAACCTTGAAGTTCTGACGAGAGGCCATCAGATCCATGTCTGGAATGCCCCATAATCGAGTTATATGGGCAAAGATTTCCGGATGGAGTTCCCACTCCCCCGGATGGAATGTCTGACGACTCAGAAAATCCGCTTCCCAATTTTCCACTCCTGGGATGTGGATTGCAGACAAGTGGCAGGAGTGATCCTCCGCCCATTGAATTATCTTGGTCACTTCCTCCATCGCCAGGGAACTCCTTGTTCCCCCCTGATGGTTGATATATGCAACTGTCGTCATGTTGTCTGACTGAAACCTTATGAATTTGGCCTTTGCTAGATGAGGCCAAGCTTTGAGAGCATTGAATATCACTCTCAGTTCCAGAATGTTTATCGGGAGAAGAGATTCTTCCCGAGACCATAGACCCTGAGCTTTCAGGGGTTCCCAGATCGCGCCCCAGCCCACCAGACTGGCGTCGGTCGTGACAATGACCCACTCTGGTCTGCGGAAGCTCATTCCCTGTGACAGGTTGTCCAGGATCAGCCACCAACGGAGTGAATCTCTGGTCCTTTGATCTACTTGAATCGTCGGAGACAAGTCTGTATAATCCCCATTCCACTGTCTGAGCATGCACAGTTGTAATGGTCTTAGATGAATTCGTGCAAAAGGAACTATGTCCATTGCTGCAACCATCAATCCTATTACTTCCATGCACTGCGCTATGGAAGGACGAAGAACAGAATGAAGTACTTGACAAGAGCTTAGAAGTTTTGATTTTCTGACCTCTGTCGGAAAAATCCTCATTTCTAAGGAGGCTATAATTGTTCCCAAGAAGGGAACTCTTGTTGACGGAGAAAGAGAACTTTTTTCTATATTCACTTTCCATCCGTGAGATCTGAGAAAGGCTAGGACGATGTCCGTATGAGCCTTTGCTTTTGACAGAGACGACGCTTGAATCAGGATGTCGTCCAAGTACGGTACTACTGCAATGCCCCTTGGTCTTAGACCCGCTAGAAGGGACCCTAGTACCTTTGTGAAAATTCTCGGAGCAGTGGCTAATCCGAATGGAAGTGCCACAAACTGGTAATGCTTGTCCAGAAAAGCGAACCTTAGGAACTGATGATGTTCCTTGTGGATAGGAATATGTAGGTACGCATCCTTTAAATCCACCGTGGTCATAAATTGACCTTCCTGGATGGTAGGAAGGATCGTTCGAATGGTTTCCATTTTGAACGATGGAACCCTGAGAAATTTGTTTAGGATCTTGAGATCTAAAATTGGTCTGAATGTTCCCTCTTTTTTGGGAACTATGAACAGGTTGGAGTAAAACCCCATCCCTTGTTCTCCTATTGGAACTGGATGAATTACTCCCATCTTTAACAGGTCTTCTACACAATGTAAGAATGCCTGTCTTTTTATTTGGTTTGAAGATAATTGAGACCTGTGGAACCTTCCCCTTGGGGGTAGTTCCTTGAATTCCAGGAGATAACCTTGAGAAACTATTTCTAGTGCCCAAGGATCCTGAACATCTCTTGCCCAGGCCTGAGCAAAGAGAGAAAGTCTGCCCCCCACCAGATCCGGTCCTGGATCGGGGGCCATCCCTTCATGCTGTTTTGGTAGCAGTGGCAGGCTTCTTGGCCTGCTTACCCTTGTTCCAGCCTTGCATCGGTCTCCAGGCTGGTTTGGGTTGAGAAGAATTACCCTCTTGCTTAGAGGATGTAGAAGTAGAGGCTGGTCCGTTTCTGCGAAAGGGACGAAAATTAGGCTTATTTTTAGCCTTAAAAGACCTATCCTGAGGAAGGGCGTGGCCCTTTCCCCCGGTGATGTCTGAAATAATCTCTTTCAAATCAGGACCAAACAGTGTTTTACCCTTGAAAGGGATGTTAAGCAATTTTGTCTTGGAAGACACATCCGCTGACCAAGACTTTAGCCAAAGCGCTCTGCGCGCCACGATAGCAAACCCTGAATTTTTCGCCGCTAATCTAGCTAATTGCAAAGCGGCATCTAGAATAAAAGAGTTAGCCAATTTAAGTGCTTGAACTCTGTCCATAACCTCCTCATACAAAGATTCTTTATTGAGCGACTTTTCTAGTTCTTCGAACCAGAAACACGCTGCCGTAGTGACAGGAACAATGCATGAAATTGGTTGTAGAAGGTAACCTTGCTGAACAAACATCTTTTTAAGCAAACCCTCTAATTTTTTATCCATAGGATCTTTGAAAGCACAACTATCTTCTATGGGAATAGTAGTGCGTTTGTTTAGAGTAGAGACCGCCCCCTCGACCTTAGGGACTGTCTGCCATAAGTCCTTTCTGGGGTCGACTATAGGAAATAATTTCTTAAATATAGGGGGAGGAACAAAAGGTATGCCGGGCCTTTCCCACTCCTTATTTACTATGTCCGCCACCCACTTGGGTATAGGAAAAGCATCGGGGGGCACCGGAACCTCTAGGAACTTGTCCATCTTACATAATTTCTCTGGAATGACCAAATTGTCACAATCATCCAGAGTAGATAATACCTCCTTAAGCAGTGCGCGGAGATGTTCTAATTTAAATGTTACAACATCAGGTTCAGCTTGTTGAGAAATTTTTCCTGAATCTGAAATTTCTCCCTCAGACAAAACCTCCCTCCTGGCCCCTTCAGATTGGTGTGAGGGTATGTCAGAAACGTTATCATCAGCGTCCTCTTGCTCTTCAGTGTTTAAAACAGAGCAATCGCGCTTTCTCTGATAAGTAGGCATTTTAGATAAAATATTAGCAATAGAATTATCCATAACAGCCGTTAATTGTTGCATGGTAATAAGTATTGGCGCACTAGATGTACTAGGGGCCTCTTGTGTAGGCAAAACTGGTGTAGACACAGAAGGGGATGATGCAGTACCATGCTTACTCCCCTCATTTGAAGAATCTTGGGCAATATTATTATCTGTGGCATCATTGTCCCTACTTTGTTTGGACACTATGTCACAATTATCACATATATTTAAATGGGGAGACACATTGGCTTTCATACATATAGAACATCGCTTATCTGATGGTTCAGACATGTTAAACAGGCTTAAACTTGTCAACAAAGCACAAAAAACGTTTTAAAATAAAACCGTTACTGTCACTTTAAATTTTAAACAGAACACACTTTATTACTGAATATGCGAAAAAGCATGAAGGAATTGTTCAAAATTCACCAAAATTTCACCACAGTGTCTTAAAGCCTTAAAAGCATTGCACACCACATTTGAAAGCTTTAACCCTTAAAATAACGGAACCGGAGCCGTTTTTACATTTAACCCCTATACAGTCCCAGGTATCTGCTTTGCTGAGACCCAACCAAGCCCAGAGGGGAATACGATACCAAATGACGCCTTCTATAAGCTTTTTCAGTGGTTCTTAGCTCCTCACACATGCATCTGCATGCCTTGCTTTCCAAAAACAACTGCGCATTAGTGGCGCGAAAATGAGGCTCTGCCTATGACTAGAGAAGGCCCCCATCTGAAAAAGGTGTCCATACAGTGCCTGCCGTTTTTTAACAACAATCCCCAAGATTATAATAACTATAAAGAGTTATAATCTGCCAAATATGCTTAGCAAAGTAATCGTTTTAGCCCAGAAAAATGTCTACCAGTTTTTTAAGCCCTTATAAAGCCCTTTATTCTTTTACTTAATCTAAGAAAATGGCTTACCGGTCCCCATAGGGAAAATGACAGCCTTCCAGCATTACAAAGTCTTGTTAGAAATGTGGCCAGTTATACCTCAAGCAGAAAAGTCTGCCAACTGCTTCCCCCAACTGAAGTTACTTCATCTCAACAGTCCTGTGTGGAAACAGCAATCGATTTTAGTAACGTTTGCTAAAATCATCTTCCTCTTACAAACAGAAATCTTCATCTCTTTTCTGTTTCAGAGTAAATAGTACATACCAGCACTATTTTAAAATAACAAACACTTGATTGAAGAATAAAAACTACATTTAAACACCAAAAAACTCTTAACCATCTCCGTGGAGATGTTGCCGGTGCAACGGCAAAGAGAATGACTGGGGTAGGCGGAGCCTAGGAGGGATCATGTGACCAGCTTTGCTGGGCTCTTTGCCATTTCCTGTTGGGGAGGAGAATATCCCACAAGTAAGGATGACGCCGTGGACCGGACACACCTATGTTGGAGAAATTGTGCTTGTTTGACTTTCTCCCCAGGAAGCTTGGGTTATTACTTTCAGGCAAATTATGTGAGCTTTTGTTTACTTTTCCCTTCCTCTTTAAAAAGGGACACTAAACCCAAAATGTTAATTTCATGATTAAGGTAGAGAATACAATTTTAAACAACATTCCAGTTTACTTCTATTATCTAATTATTCTTTAGATATTCTTTGTTAAAGAAATAGCAATGCACATGGATAAGCCAATCACACTAGGCATCTATGTGCAGCCACCAATCAGCAGCTACTGAGCCTATCTAGATATGATTTTTAGCAAAGGATATAAAAAAATAAAGCAAATTAGATAATATACGTAATTTTAAAAGTTGTTTAAAATGACATGCTGTTTCTTAATTGTGAAAAAAAAAAAAAAATTGGGTTTCATGTCCCTTTAAGCTTCTATGGTGTCACATGCTTTTAAAAAGGTGGATTATCAGTTTTGATAGGTAAATAATTATTTGCAATAGTAACTAAGTTGAATCAGTGCTAAACCTCCTTAAAGGGACATTATACACATTTTTTCTTTGCATAAATGTTTTGTAGATAATCTATTTATATAGCCCATAAAGTTTTTTTTTTTTAATTAATATATAGTTTTGCTTATTTTTAAATAACATTGCTCTGATTTTCAGACTCCTAACCAAGCCCCAAAGTTTTATGTGAATACGCTCGACTACCTACTCCAGCTTGCTCCTGTTTGTGTAAAGGGTCTTTTCATATGCAAAAGAAGGGGGAGGGGGGGGGGGGGGAGTGTCTTATTTGCCACTTGCAGTGGGCTTTCCAGCTACCTTTTCAACAGAGCCAAACTGACAGCTTCTAAGTAAGTTTTTAAACAGTTTTATACTGGATTTTTATATCAGTATCTGTGCATATTATTCTTTATAGTAATGTCTATTACATGCAGTTATATGAAAATGAGTGTATACTGTCCCTTTAAGGGAATGCAAGAGGGAAGGCTACCCCAGACTGCACATGTGCAAACAGTGTTTGTGCTATATCTGAATATTAGTTTGTGAATGGACTCCAGGACAGAAGAAGAAGAAAAAAAAAACAAAAAAAAAAAACAAAAAAAAAAAAAAAACAGAAGCTGAGGGGGATGTTTAAAAAAAAAAAAAAAAAAAAAAAAGGATGATTTAAACACACATCCAGAAAGGATTTAAAATACAAGATCAACCTAAGAGAGGAACCTAAATCCTCCAGGATTATTAGAAGGTCCATTAAAGCAAGGAATAAGATCTCAAAACCATCATGGGGGGGGGGGGGAAATCTACTGAAGAACACAAACAAATGCACTGCATCAATACAAGCAAACCCTAGCTTAGTAACTGCACAACAGCTCACACTAACTATGTAGATAATGATATGGTTTGGAAATCTATGACATAGCAGGCATACATGGGCACCCTTCCTCCTGAAACACATTCAAGAAGAAAAGTTCAACCAAGATGCAATTATACAGGAAGTTAAAAACCAACTGCTAGCCGCGAGCCTGGTCGCAGTAATCTGCAAACAGACAAATAATATAATGGCAAAGGATGTGTGAACCTTGTGGGTTCTGGAAGCTACAACACAACCAATAGCAGTAATACATAGCATAACCACTATAAAACATTATACATACACGTGTGCACAAATCATTTTAAAAAGTGCATCTAAATAGCATGTACTTAAAAAAGGGACACTAAACCTAAAATTTCTCTTTCATAATTCAGATAGAGAATACAATTTTAAACATTCCAATTTACTTCTATTATCTAATTTGCTTCATTTTTTAGATATCTTTTGTTGAAGAAATAGCAATGCACATGGGTGAGCCAATCACAAGGCATCTATGTGCAGCCACCAATCAGCAACTACTGAGCCTATCTAGATATACTTTTCAGCAAAGAATATCATGAGAATTAAGCAAATTAGATAATAGAAGTAAATTAGAAAGTTGTTTAAAATTGCATGCTCTATCTAAATCATGACAGAAAAAAAATTGGGTTTCATTTGGTAACACACAGATAAATACATAATAAGCCACTGGCGTATCCAGGAGAACACAGGGTACAATACACAGGAAACAATTCAGCTGTGTTTGAATGAGATTAACAGGGTACCGTTTGAAAGTAAGCCATAGCCCATCCTATTGCTTTAATTACTCCAAAATTATTATTTTTAAAAGATAGAGAGCGCCTTTACAACCCATTTCCCAGCTTCGCACAACCAACAATGTTATATAATAATATACTTTATAATATTTAAACCTTTACATTTCTGCCTGTTTCTAACCGCCTCTTATCTCATGCATTTATTCAACTTCACAGCAAAACACTGCTAATTCATATATAACATGTTGCTTTAACTAAAGCCATAAATGGACATTCTGATAATCAAGTATTAGTTGGGTACCAGGTTGCAAGGTTTAAAATGTAATTTGAGATACAGATTTTCATTAATCAAGGAATCAGTAGTGTTATGTGTGAAGGGGCCGCATACAAAAACTTAAAGAAAACTAAAAACAGAAAGTTTTTAAAAGATACAAAATAAACAAATTGTTTGCAAGACGTTTTTCTTTGATTTCTCAAAATGTAAAATATTTTAATTATTGCAAGGATCTAAAACTTACTGAGCCGCACCTTCCCTGAGCAAGTTATCATTGTTAAGCAGGAATCGAACATCTGAAAGAAAAAAATAAAAAAGAAAAATTGGATTAAGAAATGTTAAACATTAAAAATTTTTTAGACAGACATAGTGATGCGATAAGGATGTAGAAATTAAAGTATAAAAAAAATGCTAATCAAGGAGAGATACACAGTCCTAAGTATTTGGAAGGCTCTAAGTCACTTGCAAATGTTCTTAAACCCCCCCCCCCCCAAAAAAAAAGCAGCACACTAGTAACCATTCAAGGGACATTAAATTGTAATATAAAATGACAATATACATCAAAAACTCAATACAGTGAGGCCTCGGTTTACGAATTTAATTCGTTCTCCGGGTCGTTTCGTATTGCGAAAAATTCGTAAACCGAAACACGGTTTCCCATAGGAATGCATTGAAAATCAATTAATGCGTTCCGGAGGTCCGAAAAAATTCAAATAAAGTGTCCAAAAAATGCTCCAAAAGGCTTAACAACTTGCTGCAAATGTCTCCAATGTCTCCAAAAGGCTCCACAACTTGCTGCAAATGGCTCCAAAAGGCTTAACAACTTGCTGCAAATGGCTCCAAAAGGCTCAACAACTTGCTGCAAAATGGCTCCAAAACCTCTCCAACACCTCCACACTGGTGCCCAAACTTCATTAATTCAATCATACTTGAGTATGCAGGGGGCACAGGGGCCCCTGGTTTCGTATTGCGAAAAATATTCGTAAACCGAGGGGCGCAAACCGGCATTTTGTTTCGTATTGCGAAAAAAATTCGTAAACCGAGTCAAATTTTCTTCAAATTTCGATTTCGTAAACCGAAATTTCGTATACCGAGTCGTGCGTAAACCGGGGCCTCACTGTACTTTCATTATTTATTTTGTCCCTTTTCCTGTAATGCCATTCTCAAATTCTGAGCTTTTCCGTTCCTGCTAGAAATGAACACTCTAGCGACCTATTTGTAACTGCCCCTAATTGACCACAGCAGAAAAGGTAACCTAAGTTACAACATGGCAGCGCCCATTGTTTTAGACACTAAAACTTTACACTTATTTTGTCAATATTTAAACCGCTAATGAAACTAAAAAATACATCTACATGTTATTCTCAGACTAATCTTTTCTTTAAATGCATCATTCTATCTAGCATTTATTTAGTGTTTAATGTCCCTTTAAATAAATAACATTTCAGATTTTTTTTTTAATGCTTTTACTTATAATAAACAAAAACACAACTTGCAGATCTTGGGTAAGGTCCTTAAATGGCTTGTTAAAGTATCTTCTATAATAAAATTATGCACAATTATCTATTCGTATCCTAACACTCTACATCAGGGTGCTCAAACTTTGTGGAATAGAGTGGCAGTCATTAATGGTGGAATTGGCCAGGGGACCATATAACATAATACTAACACTAATGCTTAAAGGGATACTAATTTAAAAAAAAAAAAAAAAAAAGTTTCTTAATGTGTTCCAAATTACTTGTTATACCTACTGCAGAGCATTAAAATGTACATGAAATGGTTCCTTTATGTTTATTTTATATTAGAAATAACCGTTTTATTCTCATTAAACCCTTCATGCCCGGGACAAGTGTTTAACATCATTATGAAGTTCTGATGTAAACACTTGCTTGAAAAATGAAATCATGTGAACATTGATGCGATCATTTGATTTCAAGGCCGGGATCGGCTCATGGGGGGGGGGGGGAGGGGTTGCTTATGATGCTATGCACGCCCCGATTCCTTTGCCATCACACGAATGATGGATACACATGCACGTTACTTGCATATGCTTGACAGCTATGTGAAAGATAATTATACCAATACCACTGCTTACCATTAAACACTTCGTTGAATTCACCAGGCGGAGCATGAATGATAAACTTTGCTGCTACACGTACCTTTAAAAACAAAACAAAAAAAAGAAACCAGAAATGAATGCATCTATGTTGAGATTAAGTGAAGTTTTTCAGGTCATAAAGTATACAGGGCCCAGAAATGTGATATTCATTATATTAAGGGGATGGAATGTTGAGCTACATTAAACAGTTAAGGACCTGCAGGTCAGTCAAAATAATTTAGATGCCTTACTATAGCCTAACCTTCTTCAGACCTTCTAATATACTGTACGTTAGAAATCACATACTGAATCTCATTTGTTCCCACCTCCATTTCAACTTCGAATCGATCCCGGCTCCAAAAGCACAAAAGACTGATGTAAGACAGAAAAAAAAACAAAAAAACATTCTTTACAAATATATCTGCTGCCTGTCGCCTAATGTTAGTAGACTATACTAATAAATTGCTTATAAAGCTTACACTTAAAAGGGACACCGTACTATTAAATGTTTCCCCTTACGGTGTTCCAAATTACTTGTTATACCTACTGCAGATTATATTTATGGGAAATTGTTCCTTCATGTTTATTTTGTAAATTAAATAACTGGGTTTGCTAATAAAAACCCATCAACTGATGGTATACAGCAGGGATCAGCAACCTTGGGCCACCAGATGTTTTAGAACTACATTTCCCATAATGATGAGACACTCTTTAGGCTGTCTGAGCATCATGGAAAATGTAGCTCCAAAACATCTGGGGGCCAAAGGTTATTTACCCTGGTCTACAGAACATGCCTATAGCAATGGGCTGAGTCTGCAAGTAAAGCTGAAGTGCAAATGTTATTTATATTCGGTATGGAAAGGATTGTTATGACGGGGGGGGGGAGGTTGAATAAGCACAACCAGTTATTTCACACACAAAAGCAGTTTTTCCCCCTCATACCAACCAATGGGAGATTAAAGAGAAGACAAAAGCAATGATTAAAGGGACAGTTAACACCTTGAGATTTGTACTACAACTTTGCACTATACTTTCATTATCATCCACACTTTTCATATAAAATTGTGCAATTTCTAATTCCCAGAACTTTTTCTGCACCCTGCTGACGTCTCAAGGATATGGGGCCGATTTATCAAGCTATGGCGGACAGGGGCGTACATATACACCCCTGTCTGCTGCAGCTCGCCTCTGGCGGCTGAATTCCGCTGCAAGAACATATTATTTCAAAGCTCTTACCACATCCAAAGAATGTAAGGATCTCTCCAAAGAATTCTTAAGATTAAGAAACAAGGAAGGAACAACAATTTCTCTATTAACGTTGTTAGAATTCACAACCTTAGGTAAGAATTTAAATGAAGTCCGCAAAACCACCTTATCCTGATGAAAAATCAGAAAAGGAGATTCACAAGATAGAGCGGATAATTCAGAAACTCTTCTAGCGGAAGAGATGGCCAAAAGAAACACTTTCCAAGAAAGTAGTTTAATGTCCAAAGAATGCATAGGCTCAAACGGAGGAGCCTGTAAAGCCTTCAAAACTAAATTAAGACTCCAAGGAGAAATTGATTTAATGACAGGCTTGATATGAACCAAAGCCTGCACAAAACAATGAATATCAGGAAGTTTAGCAATCTTTCTGTAAAAATAAAACAAAGAGCAGAGATTTGTCCTTTCAAGGATCTTGCAGGCAAACCTTTATCCAAACCATCCTGAAGAAACTGTAAAATTCTAGGAATTCTAAAAGAAGAGAATTTATGAGAAGAACACCATGAAATGTAAGTCTTCCAAACTCAATAATCTTTCTAGAAACAGATTTACGAGCCTGCAACATAGTATTAATCACTGAGTCAGAGAAACCTCTATGACTAAGTACTAAGCGTTCAATCTCCATACCTTCAAATTTAATGATTTGAGATCCTGATGGAAAAACAGACCTTGAGATAGAAGGTCTGGCCTTAGTAGAAGTTACCATTCTGAATAGACATTGTCTTTATTTTGTTTACAATTTAAATATTAGCAGATGCCGATCTAATCTGCAGACATGCCAATTGAGATCACCAAACACTCTTGCAGAAAAAGGAATCACTATTCCAAATAGACATTTCAAATGAATGGTCTCTCTAAGTTTTCATCATTTTTTTTATATGCATTTATATCTTAATGCAAGACTATTACATTTTCATGCTTTAATACAACCATTAGCACACAAGTACACCACCTGTCTTGCGGACATACAATTAGCTAACCTAACAGGTTTTTTTGAGTCTTATGTTATTTGTCAGAATCAATCTACACCATCTATACGAAAAATTATTTTCATTTATACATCCTAATACAATTATTAGCACACAAATACTCTATCCATTTCCATTGACATACGATCAGTTAGAATATTACTCACACAGTTTTGTTTTTTTTAGAGTCTCCGGAATTGCCCGAATACATTTACATTCAAAATCCATCTAATACTTCTCCATTTATATACTATAACACTACCTTTAGCTTACAAGTCTATATCTCATGTGACTGACACACAACTAGTTAGAGTATGATATAAATAGGCTTCTTATCATCTATTTTACAAACATCAGCTCTTTTTATTGAACCTAAATGAAATATCATTGAAATAGAGGCAGTGACTTATGTCCGCCTTTGTATCATTATGCTACTTATGTAACCAATATATTGCAAATTTTGTTTTTATTTATGTTCAATTGTTTTGACAAGTGGTTTTTTCAGTCATCATATTGTTAGCCCACAATGCATACTAAACTCTGATTCGTCACAATCTGACCAATTATATTCTATGACACCCTTTTTAAAATTTGTCTGATTTTCACAGATGTAAATTAACTGAGGAAATGGCCAGGAGCTAGTGGCCGAGAAACGCGTTTTTAAGCTCTTTACTATTTGTAATTTTAGATTACTGTATTAAAACCAAGTTAAGCTTTTAACTATAACTTTGTTACGGTTTTTATCTAACACAGACTGTAGACTGTTTCTACATGCCTCCTAAGAGGTCTTTTAACTTTCAAGTCGTCTGCATTGCACACTGTGTTGCCTGATCCTGATACAAGAGGGTAAACTGCATTCAGACTTGACGCTGACATCTAAGTTTCCCGTGTGAGCTTGAAGGAGAGTCCACGGCTGCAGCATTGATCCCCTGGAGGATCCATCACTCAGCGTACTGACTGCTGTAAAAAGGTCAGCCTGCATATTCGCACTTCTTTCCATAAGAGTGCCAGTTCCTTTGTGAGTACATTTCCATTCACCTTTGAAGTTTGTCTGCACTATGAGGCACTGTCTTTTCTTGTCTACTTCACTGAAAACAAATGAACGGTTCTCTCTTCAACAGAGGCCAAAATTGAATTGAGCTCTAAAATATTGATTGGTAATCTCCCTCTTGAGATTTCCAAACTCCTTGTGCTGAAGAGATCCCCAAACAGCTCCCCAACCTGAAAGACTTGCATCTGTTGTGATCACAGTCCAGGTTGGACGGACGAAAGAGGCCCCTAAAATTATATGATGGTGATCTAACCACCAAGTCAGAGAAACTCAAACATTGGGATTTAAGGATATTAATTGTGATATCCTTGTATAATCCCTGCACCATTGGTTCAGCATACAAAGCTGGAGAGGTCTCATATGAAAACGAGCAAAGGGGATCGCGTCCGATGCTGCAGTCATGAGACCTAAAACTTCCATGCACATAGCTACTGAAGGGAATGACTGAGACTGAAGGTTCCGACAGGCTGCAACCAATTTCAAACGTCTCTTGTCTGTTAGAGACAAAGTCATGGACACTGAATCTATCTGGAAACCTAAAAAGGTTACCCTTGTCTGAGGAATCAAAGAACTTTTTGGTTAACTGATCCTCCAACCATGTCTTTGAAGAAACAACACTAGTTGATTTGTGTGAGATTCTGCAGAACGTAAAGACTGAGCAAGTACCAAGATATCGTCCAAATAAGGAAATACCGCAATACCCCGCTCTCTGATTACAGAGAGTAGGGCACCTAGAACCTTTGAAAAGATTCTTGGAGCTGTCGCTAGGCCAAAAGGAAGAGCAACAAATTGGTAATGCTTGTCTAGAAAAGAGAATCTCAGGAACCGATAGTGATCTGGATGAATCTGAATATTTAGATATGTATCCTGTAAGTCTATTGTGGGCATATAATACTCTTGCTGAACAAAAGGCAGAATAGTCCTTATAGTCACCATTTTGAAAGTTGGTACTCTTACATATCGATTCAAAATCTTTAGATCCAAAACTGGTCTGAATGAATTTTCTTTCTTTGGGACAATGAATAGAATTAAGTAAAACCCCTGTTCCTGAAACGGAACTGGCATGATTACCCCTGATAACTCCAGGTCTGAAACACACTTCAGAAAAGCCTGAGCCTTTACTGGGTTTACCGGAGTGCGTGAGAGAAAAAATCTTCTCAAAGGCGGTCTTACTCTGAATCCTATTCTGTACCCCTAAGAGACAATACTTTGAATCCAATGATTTTGGACCGAATTGATCCAAACATCTTTGAAAAATTTTAATCTGCCCCCTACCAGCTGAGCTGGAATGAGGGCCGCACCTTCATGCAGACTTGGGGGCTGGTTTTGATCTCTTAAATGGCTTGGATTTATTCCTATTTGAAGAAGGCTTATAATTGGAAGAAGATTCCTTGGGGGAAGGATTAGGTTTCTGTTCCTTATTTTGTCGAAAGTAATGAAAGCTTTAGATTTACCCTTAGGTTTTTTTATCCCGAGGCAAAAAAAAAAAAAAAAAAAAAAAAAAAAAAAAAACTCCCTTCCCCCCAGCAACTGCTGAAATTATTGAATCCAACCGAGAACCAAATAATTTATTACCTTGGAAAGAAAGATAGCAATCTGGACTTAGAAGTCATATCAGCATTTCAAGATTTGAGCCACAAAGCTCTTCTAGCTAAAATAGCTAAATACATAGATTTAACATCAATTTTGATAATATAAAAAATGGCATCACAAATGAAATTATTAGCATGTTGAATCAACTTAATACTTGTTGCACTAAAGTATCCAACCAAAAAGTTGAAGCAGCCACAACATCAGCCAAAGAAATTGCAGGCCTAAGAAGATGACCTGAATATAAATAAGCTTTTCTTAGATAAGATTCAAGTTTCCTATCTAAAGGATCTTTAAAAGAAGCACTATCTTCCATAGGAATAGTAGTATGTTTAGCAAGAGATAGCCCCATCAACTTTGGGGATCTTTTCCCAAAACTCCAATCTAACTTCTGGCAAAGGATACAATTTTTTAAACCTTGAAGGAATGAAAGAAGTACCAGGCATATTCCATTCCTTTGAAATCATATCAGAAATAGCATCAGGAACTTGAAAAACCTCCTTGATATAATACATAGTGCCAAACCATAGCTGATCTTAAGTATTGAAAACATACTTACCTGAAGACACCCATCCACATATAGCAGATAGCCAAACCAGTACTGAAACAGTTATCAGTAGAGGTAATGGAATATGAGAGTATATCGATCTGAAAAGGGAGGTAGGAGAGGAATCTCTACGACCGATAACAGAGAACCTATGAAATAGATCCCCATGAGGAAAACCATTGCATTCAATAGGTGATACTCCCTTCACATCCCTCTGACATTACTGTACTCTGAGAGGAAACAGGCTTAAAAAATGCTGAGAATCGCCTATCAACGTAGAAATCTTAGCACAAACTTACTTCACAACCTCCATAGGAGGCAAAGTTTGTAAAACTGAATTGTGGATGTGGTGAGGGGTGTATTTATAGGCATTTTGAGGTTTGGGAAACTTTGCCCCTCCTGGTAGGATTGTATATCCCATATGTCACTAGCTCATGGACTCTTGCCAATTACATCAAAGAAAATAGGAAAATGGTGGGTATTACGCTGTTTGGAACGACGCACAAAGTTGCGTTCACAATATCACTATATTTTCAGCTTCCCCAGCAGACACCATCCAGCATCTATTAGATATTTTAGAATAATTTGGAAAATAGTCTTTCTATAAATAAATTTGTCCAGAACAAAGATTTTTACATGGGGCTTTCAGCAAAATAATCTATAACAGCTAAAGAAATAATAGCATTTTAAATGGACCGAAGTATTTGGGAGTTTCTCTCTCTAATAGTATACCAAAAATAATTAAAAGATAACTTTATCACTCTCTTAAACGAACTGAGAAGTCTTAAACACAAATTGAATTTTAAATCTATTTTATGGCTAGGTACAATTACGGCCTTAAAAATGTGACATCTGTTTCGCTGTATTTAGCGAGTATTTGCAATTACAATTTCATAGTAGCTTTATTAGTTATATATGGCAGGGTAGAACAGCTCGTGTAGCTCATAAAATTCTACAATACCCTAGGTCACATGGTGGTATAGCTTCTCCATCCATTATTAGATACTATGAGGCGGCAATGCCAACTCATATCTCCCAACGGGGAGTTAAAGTTTAAGTAGATAGAGATATATTGAACAAACCTCTCTGCCTTATATCCAATTAAAGATAACTTTATCACTCTCTTAAACGAACTGAGAAGTCTTAAACACAAATTGAATTTTAAATCTATTTTATACAATTTGCTCAGTTTTTAAGCTATTAGTTCCAGCCTTCACTGACATGTCAGGAATGATTTAATTTACCCTAGACATAGCTGCTGACTAATAGTGTTAATTAATGCTTGGAATCTACCTGTTCTAATCGCGGTCTCCCTTTGCTATTTGATTCTCACAAAATCATCGCCAACTCATGTTGCAGCATCTATCGCTGTTATTTAATAGAGCATAGACTCTGAATAGAATATTGCAGCTGGCTAACATACCTGAATCCTACAACGGTGTGTTTGCGGTCATATAGCCATTGTTGCTCAGTTTACCAGTCAATACAATCAAGAGCTGCTATATAAAAACACTGTAGCAACTGTATCACTTATTTTTATAGCAGATACCACCTTTAATTTAACTGGGTTTCCTCATAAATTAATAGAGTCAAGTTTACTCCATATTCAGAGGCGTAACTAGAAATCACAGGGCCCAGGTGCAAGAATCTAAGAAGGCCCCCCCCCCACAAAATAAAAGTGAATTTGATACATCTTTTTTTCCCCATTTAAAACAGAAAAAAAAATGTGAATCATATTACATGTCTGCAAAAGGAGGTACCCTGTGCCCACAGTCTGACCCCCTATTACTGTATATAGTGACACTGTTAACCCACCAATACTGTATATAGTGAGTACACAGTCTGTAAGATGGCTGGCCTGACCCTACCCGCCCCAGTACTTTATAAAGTGACCACAGCAGTCTGTGACATGGTCCAGCCCCCCCATACTGTATATAGTGCTACTGTATAGACTGACACTGTTTACCCCCCAACCCCCCATGCTGTATTAACAGGGTCTGTAATTTGCTGGTTCCACAAACATAGACACACAGTCCCAAACATACACACACACATAAACAGCAATGGGTAAAACGGAAACACTAACCCTTGTAGTCAGAGACACTAGTGAAGCATCATGTCACACTCACATGATATCAGTGCAGGCAGTGGCAGGTCGTTTTTTATTGGAAAATAATTTTTTTTTTTTTTTTTTTAAGCTGGGCCCCCAATTGCGACCTCTGCACCCCCTGTAGTTTTGCCCCGTCCATATTCCTTAATAAGGGATCTTATCCCTGATCATTACTCAGTTATCCAGTTAGATATAAGTTTGAACCTGATTCGAAGCTACTGAGCCGTTAAGGCTGTGACACACAGAACGGCGCACAAAGTGATGATGCGGCTGTGCACGCTCAGTGTGTCCTGCCTTTTCAGCTCTGTGCACTCAGCCGTGTCATGTCGCGTAGTTGAGTGCTCAGAGTTAAAATATCTGAACTTGCAATGCGAAGCAGCTGCTTTGCCTCGCGCCGCATCGCTTGCAGTGTGTCACAGCCTTACCCTTACAGATAGTCAGCTACCCTTTACAGACTAAATATGTCTGTGAACTATTGGTTTTTAAAATACCCATGTTTTAAAATTGTATTTGAATGAAGATTTATTTTAATTTCAAGTTTGTGAAAACTGTCACATCACTTACTCTAACACTATTACTTTTTCTATATTTATGTGATTACTAGAGTGCTAAAAGTGTATTCTTTTGGCAACCGGGGGAAGACTTTTTCCCTCTGGCTGCTTTTTGTAAATAAGTTTTAATAATACACAGCACCTACAGGCCCAATATATAAATTACACTTATCTATTGAACTAGACCAGTAATCATTACATCAGGTGGTGCCATTGGTATAACTCCTTATCTATTCTTTTTGTAGTATGGTTTATTTCTGGGGCGCTGTGTGTCTCCTATTGATTTCCTAATGTTTAAAAAGCATTCCTGTTTTGTAACAGCTTTCTCAAATAAACATTTAAAAGTAAAATACACACAATATATATATATATATATATATATATATATATATATATATATATATATATATATATATATATATATATATATATATATATATAGGCACAGAGAATGGATCAGGCCACAGAGAGTTTGTTTATACACTATAGGAGACTGAAGATAGTAAACCACAAACAATCAAATACAGTACAATGTCCCTTTGCTTAAAGAAACACTCCCACATGTATGGCTCTTCACTAAACATTGTAAATTTTAGAACTTCTGCAAAAATATAAATGAATTCCTTTTAACAAATAAAGATACATAAGATTTAGACTGCTCTGTGAGGCAAATGTCATCACTTATTAGGCAGTCCCAGGCATATATGGTTGATTATATCAGACATCTAGACTTGTTAGTATGAGACCAGAGGCAACTTCTGACCCCCAAGGCAGAACATGCTCTGATTGGAGAGGTCATTGCAGAAAATGCAGCATGTCTGCAGAAAGAATAGGGAACATGCAGAAACTTAACTCTTTTGCTTTTCAGCCCTGCTTTACATTAAAGGGACAGTTCACCCAAACATATTATCCCATTTAAATTGTTCCCAATAATCCATTTTACCTGCTGGAGTGTATTAAACTGTTTACAAGTAGCTCCTTTACCCCTATTTTGGCTTTTGAAATAGCTGATTTAGCTTGTGATATCCCAACCTATACTGAAAGTTTTGATACTGGAGTCTCAGCTATTGAATAGCCTAAGTAAACACAGCCAGCAGAAGAAATGACACTCCCAGTGGGGTGCAGGACAGTTAAGTGATAACATGATCAATTTCAATTGTTCTCTCTATGCATTGAGCTTTAGTTTTCCAGACAAATATAAGATAAGGAAGCAAGTGTGTGTACACAAAGTGATAACATGATGAGATGCAATATTACCTGAAGCTCAAAACATTGTAATAGGCTGTGGTTTAAAAGCAAAAAACCAGCTACGTCATATAAAAAAATAAATAAACCTGAAAATGTAATTTCGCATACATTTTATACTCTGCAGCTGGTATAACAACAAGTTATTGAAAATACATTAATATAAAAACTATTTTACAGTGTACTGTCCCTTTAAGCTGTTCTCTTCAAACAGTGCAAATGATCTGGCTGCACTGTGTAAGGTTTCTTTAACGCAGTGAAGCCAGAGTCAAGTGCTGTTTGAAGAGAACAGTCAAATACAGAGCAGCGCTGCACAGCAAATCGGATCTACTAGAGAGCCTGAATTTCTCAGAAAATTCTACCCGCTTGCTACAGCATTTACCCAAAATACATTTTACAGTACAACATCTGTTTAAACTGTATAACCCAGAGCTTTCCAAACTTTTCATGTTGGTGACACACTTTTTAGACCTACATCATTTCGCGACACAGTAATTCAGTTGTACTAGCAAAAAGGAGGTTAAACTAACTTGTTTTAAGAGATACGGACACATACATAAATTATATAATAATGAAATTTGCAAGTAACAGTATGTAAGTATGTGCAAGAATTAAAAAAAAGCTTAATAACACCAATAGCTACTTATTCTTTTAATGGGATGTATGAGGTTGATGGGATGAACACAATTTCTGAATATTTGGTGTAATATTAGATAAAGACACTCGCATTTCATCATCAAGCATTTTTATGCTTCCACTTCCTATATATATATTAAGAGCAGGAGCAGCAATTCACTACTGGGAGCTAGTTGCAAAAAAACCCCACTGACTTCAGCTCAGCGTTTAAGCTGCCGCCCTCAGAGCTCGGTGAGTCTGATTGACTACTGCCCACGCTGCAAACACACTGCTGTCCCACTCACTGACTACACATGCAGTCACCAGCCGATTAAGCAGAGTACACGTGCAGTCAGGAGCCAATGTGCCGCTAAAGCCGCCAATGGGAATAGTTTCAGTTCCCACTGAGCTGCGCCAATTGGTTAAGATGATCTGTGACCCACAAGGTATCAATCATGTGTCAACCATGTGATATGCGTAGCAGGCAGGCGGAAAGTCAGAAACCAAAAAAATAAATAAATTTAAAAAAATTTGTGCTGAAGCAGGGACACACCTACACACTGCTGCCGACACACTAGTGTGTCCCGACACACAGTTTGGAAAGCACTGGTATAACCCAATCATTTACCTTATTCTGTAGCGAGCGGGTAGAAATTCAGGCTCTCTAGTAAATCGGAACTCTCGGATATGCAGGAGACTAGATCCATATTTCTCCCTATAGTGCAACCCCACTGATTCTCCGATTATCTGAACGGGATGTGCTTATTGTGCAGCTACGGTAGTTTCTCATAGAGTTTGACACACCGCAACCTTCAGATTATATATCATACAGACTAGGGCAGTTTACCACCCCATATACTAAGTAATATTTATAGATGGCTACGATGGCTCTCAATACAGATCACAACATATTCCCTGTGCATCTATTACCGCTAGACTGCAGACTTGCAGGATATCAGCAGCAAAATATTGTATTTTTAATTAGTCTGTTAAGACTCACCCCCCCAATAAAAAACTTGTGCAAATGTAATCAGTGAAGACTAAGTCAGCACATCCGGGGTAGGAGCCTAGGTCAGCACACCTAGGAATGTAGAAGCCCTGCAGAGACCGCTGTGAGCGTTATGCTGGAATCTAATATAGCCCTATACCACACTGTGCCCGGCCGCTTTTATTCCCTGGAGCCAGGTCTGCAAGCGCAAGCCTTTTATTATCCTATGAATCACACATAGCGCTCACAGCTGTCCCTGCAGGGCTTGTGCTAGTTAGGGAGTGTGGGACAAATTCTTGCTCTTTAGCCTAGTCATATTATGGACGTATTCTTATGTAGCCCGCACTGCACTGTGCCACTCTGTGGCCATCTCTGCATCGGGCAGTGATGGTGCCGATCTTTGGTGGTGTGGGAGGGTTAGGAGGGAGGTGGGCGGGCGGCAGCGGGTGGGACCGCTACATAATTATTTTTTTAGAGCGGCAGTGAGTGGGAGGGAGAGGGGGCTCCTATGGTGGAAAGGGTGAGCAGCTACACTACAGAAAAAAAGTGTTTTTTTTTTTAATAAAAATTAAGTAAATATTATAGCAAACTGGGTACAGCAGAGAGCTGCCTGACGTGCGTTTCGACACTGCTTTATCAAGTGAAATAGCTGATAAACACTAGAGGTTACATGACAACTTGCGTTGGGTTTTTAATGCAAAAAATAAATTAAGTTAGTGTAATAATAATTACAAGTCATAGCCAAAAGGAGAAGGAGTAGGTTTACTGAGAAGATACATCAGACCACTGCTTCCTAACCTCTTCTCCACCTCTTAGGTGGAGAATTTCAATCTCCCCGGTCTCATCCAATCAGAGAGATTGACAGCCCCTGCCAGCGTGTGATTGGCCGTGCGTGGGCAGGGGACAAAGTTGCACGCAAGCACAAAATAGCGCTCGTGTGCAATGCTGAATTCCAGTAGCGGATTGCTGCCCGCCACAGGCGAGCTGGAGCGAATATATATGCCCCAGTCTGCCCTAGCTTGATAAATAGAGCCCATACAGTGCAGTCTGTTTTACAATGCAATTGTAAGAGGTTCTTGAATATTGTTAACATATAATCAAACTGTATGTATCAAGTGCATAGAAATTTGTACAATCTCCTCAACTAGCATGTTGCCAACTTGTAAGTCAAAACATGGCTTTTACAAAATTACATTTGTTTCTATAAAAAGTGTAAAATGTTTTTAAATATTAGAGACATGAAACCCAGTTTCTTTCTTTCGGGATTCAGATAGAACATACAGTTTTAAACAACTTTCTAATTCACTTCTATTATCAAATGTGCTTCATTCTCTTGATATCATTTGCTGTAGCAATGCACTTCGAGCTAGCTGAGCACATCTAGTCAGCCAATCATGAGACAAATGAGTGCAGGCACCAATCACCAGCTAGATCCCACTAGTGTAGGATATGTACATATTCTTTTTCAAAAATGGATACCAAGAGAATATACATTTGAAAATAAAAGTGAATTTAAAAGTGTCTTAAAAATAAAATGCCCCATCTGAAACATGCTAGTTTAATATGAACTTTCCTATCCCTTTAGCTAGAATTAAGAACTGCAGTAACTGTTAGTTATTTGCATAACTTTGTATCTGCTTCTATGGGATAAATGTTTCATCTTATAGGGCAGGGCACAGCTGTAAGTCACTTTCACTATATAAGCAAAAAAAAAAAAAATGATTCACTTCCTTTTGAGCAACAGGTAAACTTGAAGAACCTACAATTATAAAATTCATGAAATCATCACCAACCCCTGTATTTCCATAAACATATACAAGACTTAAATGTGAAATTACCAAACACAACAGCACAATGACAACACACGCCTAAATATATAGCAACTTTTGGAAGATACATGAAAGTGACATTACTTTTACTAAATCACCTCTAGTTCCTAAATTATATTAGTATACATCTTCATTTTGCATGCAACCCCCCCCCCCCCAAAAAAAACACAAAACAACTGTGTGCATATGGTCAGATGTGGTATCCAGAGTACCCCTCGCAAGTGGTGAAGGCATAGAGAAACAGTCTTTTTACCCAATGCAGCCGAGACTGTACACCCATTTCAGTGTTCTGTGCAGAAAAGTTTGCCAGCGCATTGTAATATTATAACACTTCCTGTTATTTATAAATGTTACTTAAAAGGGACAGTCTAGTCAAAACCAAACTTTCATTATTCAGATAGGACTTGTAATTTGAATCAACTTTCCTATTTACTTTTATCAAATTTGCTAGGTAGGCTCATATGCTAATTTCTAAGCCCTTGGAGACTGCCTCTTATCACGTTTTTTAACTGCTTTTCACAACAAGGGAGTGCTAGTTCATGTGGGCCATATAATTAAGTCCCTGGGCGTGGACACACTGTTATGTTAGCACAACACAATACTAAATTCAAGTCAATAGATAATAAATACAAAATCATGTGATCAGGGGGCTGTCACAAGATGGTTAGATAAATGGTAATCACAGAGGTAAAAAGTATGTTACTATAACTGTTGGTTATGCAAAACTGGGGAATGGGTAATAAAGGGATTATGTATCATGGCACTTGTATTTTTTAGGTGATTTTAATGCAAGATACTGTATGGCTCTTCATTTAAAAAACAAAAAACAAAAAAACAAACAAACAAAAAAACTAAAGCGGATTTGAATGCCTGATGTAATGTGGGAACAGACAGCAACACAGGTTTTAGATTAGTAATGAAAAGGTACATAAAGATACCCTGCAGCAAAGTTGTGCAAAAAACACTGAAGACCACTAACCAGGTATCCTTTGTAGCCTAAGCACACTCCATTCTTGACCTATGTCAGTAGCCTCTAAAATGTTCAGTCATACACCAGCTCTGGGAGCCTAGTAGTTCTTTCCCTGCTAGCTGTAACAACTTAGTGTGCGAGTACAGTTTTACAACAAACTCATCAGATGCTATTTGTGTCCATAGTGACTGATTTGGTGTTTTATTTTCAAACAGCCCCCCCCTTTTTTTTTAGCACCAGCTGGAGCAATTTTTATATTTCACTGGCTATGTTTCGTCACTGGGCACACAGGCCCTGATCTCATGGCCAATGAGACAGCATTTGGAAGCAAAAGCACATCCTCAACGTTCCCTAGCAAGGTACAGGGGTTCAGTATCTAAACACATGAACAACAAGTGACCCCTTGCTTGAAACAATTAGATTTAAAATATTTGGTTTTAACAATAAAATGATGGACGCACAAGGAAGTGATTAACTGCATGAATGTTAACTTTAAAAAAATAAAATAAAAAGAAATAGGAGGCAGACATTTGTGGGTGTGGGTGTATATACACATACAATTTAACTCCTTTTGTTTCCAATATTGCAAATTAGGGGCCCAATGGTATAATAAAATTTGGTACATTTAATTACTGATTTATTCATTATTTTTTTTTAGGAAAAAAAAAAAAAACAAAAAAAAAACCCCACACAATATGGGAGGAAAAAAAAAATAAAGTTTACAGTTCTTTTCATAATTTTAAACCTGTTAATCTGCATACAAATATTCTAAGAGAGACACTGGCAGATGAGTTTCATGGGATATGTAGTAGTGATTAATTACTAGACTTTACAGAATAGATAAAAACAAATATGAATACACTAATCTGCTAAACGTTTGGGGCAGTAGCAGGGGACTAACACTGTTTCAAGGAGGCAGATTATCTGCCCACCTTCCCTGTGATCTGTTATTAGGCATCCAGTCTCCTGTCAAAAAAAAAATGTTTCTCTCTACCAAATAAATCACTTGTACTTTCAGTACTGTCACACAGCATTTACAGTTTGTTACCCTAGAAAAGGTCACTGTTTGTCAGTTTATGCCCAATTCTTCCTTGTTCACCAACTCCAGTCACACTAGCCCCTGTAACAGTTTATCTCCTCTCTTATTTGCAGTGTCATGTGACATCACTGTAATTACCCATCTTCCCAGAATTATTAAACTCCCCTTTCACAATAGATCATATCAAATTGTAAACTGTAATGTCACCCCATTTAAATGTAGGGGAGTTGCCATAAACCTTGCACACTTGTAGGAGAATCATACTCTCGTCCAGGTGGATCTGCAATCTAACTGGTCACTCGCACTATCTGCCTTCTCCACAGATACCTACTCACAGAATAATCCATTCTCTCCAGGGCTATCCTTTAGGGAGATATTTTTACCTACACTGTCAACAAGTAAAGTCTTGGTCAATCCCTAATCACTCACAAGGGATCTGGCCACATCTGCCATTGGCAGGGGTTTACTGTATTTTGCCCAGGCAGCCCACTGACGGGGGAAGGGTATGATCTCTCTTGCCCAGAGGCTGCCCACTGGTGGGGGAGAGGGGTGGGCCCTTTCCAGATGAGGCTGCCCACGGAAGGGGGGGAGAAAGAGAAGTGTTTGCCTACTCTTGCCCAGTCTCAGCACTCACAGGGTGGACGCTCTCTCTTTCACTACCCAGGCTGCCCACTCACAGGGTGGACGCTCTCTCTTTCACTACCCAGGCTGCCCACTCACAGGCTGGACGCTCTCTCTTTCACTACCCAGGCTGCCCACTCACAGGCTGGACGCTCTCTATTTCACTACCCAGGCTGCCCACTCACAGGCTGGACGCTCTCTATTTCACTACCCAGGCTGCCCACTCACAGGCTGGACGCTCTCTATTTTACTACCCAGGCTGCCCACTCACAGGCTGGACGCTCTCTATTTTACTACCCAGGCTGCCCACTCACAGGCTGGACGCTCTCTATTTTACTACCCAGGCTGCCCACTCACAGGCTGGACACTCTCTATTTTACTACCCAGGCTGCCCACTCACAGGCTGGACACTCTCTATTTTACTACCCAGGCTGCCCACTCACAGGCTGGACACTCTCTATTTTACTACCCAGGCTGCCCACTCACAGGCTGGACACTCTCTATTTTACTACCCAGGCTGCCCACTCACAGGCTGGACACTCTCTATTTTACTACCCAGGCTGCCCACTCACAGGCTGGACACTCTCTATTTTACTACCCAGGCTGCCCACTCACAGGCTGGACACTCTCTATTTTACTACCCAGGCTGCCCACTCAAAGGCTGGACACTCTCTATTTTACTACCCAGGCTGCCCACTCACAGGCTGGACACTCTCTATTTTACTACCCAGGCTGCCCACTCACAGGCTGGACACTCTATTTTACTACCCAGGCTGCCCACTCACAGGCTGGACACTCTCTATTTTACTACCCAGGCTGCCCACTCACAGGCTGGACACTCTCTATTTTACTACCCAGGCTGCCCACTCACAGGCTGGACACTCTATTTTACTACCCAGGCTGCCCACTCACAGGCTGGACACTCTCTATTTTACTACCCAGGCTGCCCACTCACAGGCTGGACACTCTCTTTTACCAGTTCTGACCACTCACAGGGTGGACACTTTATTACCCAAACTGCCCACTCACAGGCTGGTTACTATTTCTTGCATGGGCTGCCAATCTCAGACTGGACACTCTCTCTTGCTCGGGCTACCCACTCACAGGGGAGTTGCTATCTCTTGCTCGGGATACCGACTTAAAGGGAAGTTGCTGTCTCCTGCCTGGGCTGACCACTCGCAGGGGGGGGGGGTGCTCTCTCTCTTGCCAAAACTACCCACATGCATTGGTGTTGATCTCTCTACACCTAGCTGCCCAATCGCAGGTGGTTGCTTTTTATCCATGGCTGCCCACTGGCAGGGGGGTTGCTCTATATATGACGTCCCACTTCTAATGAGTCTGAGCTCTCTGGCTACTTCAGCCCATAAGAAGGGTCTCTCTCTGTCCCTGGCCTTAGGGTAGGATATGTCCAGCCACCACCCTGCTGGTTCCTATTTTCGTGCTCGAGCCGTACAAGGACCGAACAAGGAAGTAGTCGGCAACCTCGGCCTATTCATCCCCCACCTCATTCCCTTCGTATCGCCCTAGTATAAGCCAGCATAACAAACAACGGTGCACCATTCTAGCCTATGTACAAAATTACCCTAAAACCACATCAAATGCAGAAACCCACCAGCATCTAGGACACCCCTCGGCCCGGGCACTTAACGTAACCCCATGACATTAATGCGACGTCTACAAAGAATGACATCCGCATAGCCGTACCCACACACCACCAGTCAAATACTCACCTTCTCTTCATCAGACAACTGTTCCTCCACGTCCGCCATCTTCTTCACCCCCTTTTTTTTTCCTGGCTCCAGGAACGTCTATGAGTATGCACGTCCCCGAGGCGGAGCTTGGTTGGGAAGTGTGCGCGCAGAGGAAAATGAGCTGCTTTGACAGCTAGGGGCGGTGGTAATGCTTTACTGTGAGTTGCATTGAAGCGAAGTAAAAATTCCCTGTACTGACTGACAACTCAGTGCTTCGTATTACGTCGCGCAAACAACATTATGACCGTGATTTTTCATACTTGAACTAAAAGTACGTAAAGTTAAAAACAAACAAAAACAAATTGCTCACCATGAAACTAATAGATTTATTTTTTAATCGGGGAAAAAAGTGTATAACGATTAAATAGATGTGCGCATAAAACTTAGCTACTGCTGTATTTAAGCTTCTTGGAAAAAGCTATCTTCATGGCTGACAGACCACCCCACTTTTATTATCATGGCACATTACGTATTAACCCTTCACCGTGGGCTTAAGCTGATTTTAGTACTTTGCACTCATTTTGTGTTAATACAACAATGCCATGTCAGTGAATAAAGACAACTCATATTAAGTTGTTTTTTTCTTCCAGCAATTTAGGCTTATTTAGAAAATAAAATTATTTTGTGTAAATAGTGGAAAAAAATATACCTTATTACATGAAGGTGCATCATTTTTATTGCAAACACTAGCCGACAAGCCTGCCCAGACTGAGGGCAGTCTAATTATTTTTTAAACTACAGATGTAGAAACAACGTATTTTGTAACTCTTCTTTTATATTAAAATTTAAGCTACAGGTGTAGCAAAACTATAAATTTTAATGGACTACTATCTTAAATATATCAAAAACAAATTCTTTATAATAAACTACAGAAATAGCCACACTCTAATTAGACAAACTACTGTCCTAAATAAATACGTTTCTTATCTTTAAATTATATCCACTTTAACTATATTTCTTTATATACATAACCCCTAACCCGCAAAACCCCTACATCGCAATAAACCTATTTATTCTTTTAACCCCTAAACCGCAAAACCCCTACATCGCAATAAACCTATTTACTCTTTTAACCCCTAAACCGCAAAACCCCTACATCGCAATAAACCTATTTACTCTTTTAACCCCTAAACCGCAAAACCCCTAAATCGCAATAAACCTATTTACTCTTTAAACCCCTAAACCGCAAAACTCCTACATCGCAATAAACCTATTTACTCTTTTAACCCCTAAACCGCAAAACTCCTAGGCTAGTGTACTGTACTTAGTTAATTAAATAGTTATTTGAGTTGTGGGTGTTTGCGGTTTAAAGGGTTAATAAGTTAAATAGGTTTATTGCGATGTAGGGGTCTTGCGGTTTAGGGGTAAATAGGTTTATTGCGATGTAGGGGTTTTGCGGTTTAGGGGTTAATAGTATAAATAGGTTTATTGCGATGTAGGGGTTTTGCGGTTTAAGGGTTAATAGGGTAAATAGGTTTATTGCGATGTGGGGGTTTTGCGGTTTAGGAGGTTTTTTTTGTTATATTTTTTTTGTTATATTTCGTGTGGGCGGTGTTTTTTTTTAATACTTGATGCGGGTGGTTATTATTATTTTTTTTAATACTTGATGCAGGAGTTTTTTTTTTTTTTTTAATACTTGATGCGGGCGGTTAGTTTTTTTTTTAATACTTGATGCGGGCGGTTAGTTTTTTTTTTTAATACTTGATGCGGGCGAATAGTTTTGAGGTTTTTTAATACTTGATGCGGGCGTTTTTTTTTTTTTTTTTAAATACTTTAATGTGGGCGATTAGGTGTTGCTTTTCTAATGCTTCGTTTGCCTTCGCTGCATCCGAAAATGGCAGGGTGGTGAAAGAATCCACCTTCTTTTTTCCTCGCGCTGCCAACATTCCATTGAGGATGCGTGCGCAACTGCCGATGGCGACGGACATTACAAACGCAATTATAGTATAGATGGTACACAACAGCATAAGTTATGTTTTAGTAAATATTTCACACGTAATATTAAAGTTCCTCATTTATCATCTATTCTCCTATAAAACCAAAACTGTAGGGTGCTATACCAATGTTTTCTAATAAAATGTATTATTTTATAATTAGTAAATAAAGATCACAAGTGAAGCGCTATTTAGCACTTTCGCTACAGCGCTAATTGTGCTAGAAGTAAGCTTTCAGCGCATCTTGGGTTGTGTTCATATTACAAGTTGAAAGTTTTGTGCTAACCCGATGCACACACAAAAAGCTGAACTTAGAATATTGAGTGCGCGATAACCTTTTCACCCATAGAAGTCAATGGAACAAAAAAAGTGGAAAAAAATCTAACACTCCACTCTTATGCTAACCCGAACGCATATTCTCAAGTGCGTTAACCCGACATAAAAATATGAATATTTCTCATTCCAATGTTCTTCACTTAGAAGAATATGTTCTATTTATTCATAAATACATAGTTCTTCATATATCTGATGTTTTTTGTACAATATATATCAAAACATATATATATATATATATATATATTATATATATATCTCCTATTATATAAAAGGCCAAGTGTGTTTGTCCGAAGCTGTCATGTGCAGTAGAGACAGCATGAGAACACACCTGGCCTTACCTGACAATCCATGCTGTTTGCGGCGAAAGTGGGCTTGGCCAGGCGGGGCAGTGGCCGTGATCGGGTGGGACCGGCATGGTCAGAGACGTGGTCAGGGGTGGCGGGGGCGTGGCCGGGCCTGGTCGGCGCGACAGAGAAGGGAGAGAAATAAAAAGAGAGCGGGAGAGACAAAAAGAGATAGGAAAGAGCTAAAGAGAGGGGGGAGAGCAGAAGAGAGGGGAAAGTGAAGAACAGAGGGGGGAGAGAGTGCAAATGAGAGGGGAGAGAGACAGAGCAAAAGAGAGGGGGGATAGAGGGGGGAGAGAAAGAGAGCAAAAGAGAGGGGGGAGAGAGAGAGAGCAAAAGAGAGGGGGGAGAGAGGGGGCAAAATAGAGAGGGGGCAAAAGAGAGGGGGGAGAGAGAGCAAAAGAGAGGGGGGGAGAGAGAGCAAAAGAGGGATGGGAGAGAAAGAGCAAAAGAGGGATGGAGAGGGAGAGCAAAAAAAAGTAGAGAGATACAGAGCAAAAGAGAGGGGGGAGAGAGAGAGGACAAAAGAGAGGGGGGAGAGAGAGTGCAAAAGAGAGGGGGAGAGAGCGCAAAAGAGAGGGGGGAGAGAGAGAGCGCAAAAGAGGGGGAGAGAGAGAGCGCAAAAGAGGGGGAGAGAGAGAGCGCAAAAGAAGGGGAGAGAGAGAGCGCAAAAGAGATGGGGAGAGAGAGAAAGCACAAAAGAGAGGGGGAGAGAGAGCGCAAAAGAAAGGGGGAGAGAGAGCGTGCAAAAGAGGGGGAGAGAGAGAGAGCGCAAAAGAGAAGGGGAGAGAGAGAGCGCAAAAGAGAGAGAGAACGCAAAAGAGATAGGGACAGAGAGAGAGCGTAAAAGAGAGGGGGGACAGAGAGAGCAAAAGAGAGGGGGGAGAGAGCGCAAAAGAGGGAGAGAGAGAGAGCGCAAAAGAGAGGGGGAGAGAGAGAGCGCAAAAGAAGGGGAGAGAGCGCAAAAGTCGGGGAGAGAGAGAGCGCAAAAGAAAGGGGGAGAGAGAGCGTGCAAAAGAGGGGGAGAGAGAGAGAGAGCACAAAAGAGAAGGGGAGAGAGAGCGCGCAAAAGAGGGGGAGAGAGAGAGCGCAAAAGAGAGAGAGAACGCAAAAGAGATAGGGACAGAGAGAGAGCATAAAAGAGAGGGGGGACAGAGAGCGCAAAAGAGAGGGGGAGATAGAGCAAAAGAGAGGCGGGAGAGAAAGCAAAAGAGAGGGGGGGAGAGGGAGCGCAAAAGAGAGGTGGAGCGCTCCGTGTTAACGGGCTTTAGGACTAGTATATATATATATATATATATATATATATATATCAATCAAAGAACGGGTTTGTGACAACGGCGCAAGACAGGTGTGAGTCTCAAATATCCCTGTTAGGGAAAAAATGCTAGTATAACACTGTGCTGCCCCAAATTACCTATTAGGACTGTGGGATCCCCAAACCCCACAATCCTAATAAATAAAAAATATTGAGCAAAGGGAAAGTAAAATATAAAGGGCGCTCAGTGTGAAGAAATATGTAGGGGAATAGACTCTGGGTGGTATAAACCCAGCCGAGGATAATGTCAAGTGTCAAGATCAAAACAAAAGTCGTGGGTACAATATATCAAGTTGTATCAAAAATGTTCCCACTGATGGTATTACCAGGAAACAAATACTAAGAAGGGTCTTATTATGATACCTATTATAATTAGAAAGCACACAGTTATGTTGCCCAGAGGTATATAGAATGTAAAGGAGAATGACACTTTAAAATCAGGTGGAAGTCAATGATGAAAAATTACAATATTAAACCAAAATTCATATATAGAGCACACAATAATAAACAGTCGAAATTGAGTATTGTGCAAAGACCCCAAGTGATATAGATACAAATGCAGTTAGCAAAGTACAAATATTAGACAAGCAGATTGTGGTGAGATAGCAGTCCTTAAGCGATACTAGGTGGAAAGAGTGAAAGTCCCAATGCTGTGTGGCACACTGTCCCCTCAGGGAATTCTACTTACTCTTCTTAACCTCAATCCATATGAGGTAAGTGTCGCGCAGGGTAAGTAGAATGAGCTTCCTCGTAGTATCAGGTGTCCACCGGCTTGTAGATGTCTCCCAACACCTCCGCTCACATACGTAAATGAGAAGAGAGAGAGAACAATAATAGTGCAACCCTGTTAAATTAACAGTACTGTGCACAATATGACTTTAAGAATATTACTCACACAATACAACCTCAGATGTATATGAGGTATTTTATTAGCATCAATGAATAAAATGAATTAAAACCTAGATACAGTATATCCGCTATTGCATTACAGCTCCTGCGGTATCCGTGTTCATAGCAGTCACTATTACAAACTTATTTAGAGTGAGTGCTTTCCATAAAATCTGCAGTCCAAACTACCGTTATCTGGCAATGGCTGTGTAGTGAAACAAGAAGTCCTAACGCGTTTTGAAGGTCTGGGACATATACGACCTGGTCTTCTTGTTTCACTACACAGCCTAGGTTTAATTCATTTTATTCATTGATGCTAATAAAATACCTCATATACATCTGAGGTTGTATTGTGTGAGTAATATTCTTAAAGTCATATTGTGCACAGTACTGTTAATTTAACAGGGTTGCACTATTATTGTTCTCTCTCTCTTCTCATTTACGTATGTGAGCGGAGGTGTTGGGAGACATCTACAAGCCGGTGGACACCTGATACTACGAGGAAGCTCATTCTACTTACCCTGCGCAACACTTACCTCATATGGATTGAGGTTAAGAAGAGTAAGTAGAATTCCCTGAGGGGACAGTGTGCCACACAGCATTGGGACTTTCACTCTTTCCACCTAGTATCGCTTAAGGACTGCTATCTCACCACAATCTGCTTGTCTAATATTTGTACTTTGCTAACTGCATTTGTATCTATATCACTTGGGGTCTTTGCACAATACTCAATTTCGACTGTTTATTATTGTGTGCTCTATATATGAATTTTGGTTTAATATTGTAATTTTTCATCATTGACTTCCACCTGATTTTAAAGTGTCATTCTCCTTTACATTCTATATACCTCTGGGCAACATAACTGTGTGCTTTCTAATTATAATAGGTATCATAATAAGACCCTTCTTAGTATTTGTTTCCTGGTAATACCATCAGTGGGAACATTTTTGATACAACTTGATATATTGTACCCACGACTTTTGTTTTGATCTTGACACTTGACATTATCCTCGGCTGGGTTTATACCACCCAGAGTCTATTCCCCTACATATTTCTTCACACTGAGCGCCCTTTATATTTTACTTTCCCTTTGCTCAATATATATATATATATATATACATACATACAGACATACATACACACACACATACATGATTATAGGTATATACATTCTGCTATGTGCAAAACATTGGAATATGATTTTATATGTTTTCATCTTTTTGACTGCAAAGAACTCCAATGCACTTATATATATATGTCTATATATGTATAATATGTATTTATGTGTTTATATGTGTATATATGTCTGTAAATACATATAGGGGGCTATATATGAAGCTGAGGCGGGCGCGCATATGCGCCCCTGTCCGCCGCAGCTCGCCTCTGGTGGGCTGAATTCCCCTGGCGGAATTCAGCATTGCACATGAGCGCTATTTTGCGCTCGTGTGCAATCCCGCCCCGTGCCCGCGCACAGCCAATCACTCGCGGGCAGGATCTGTCAATCTCCCCAGTAAGACTAGACCGCTGAGATTTAAATTTGCCACCTAAGAGGTGGCAAAGGGTAGGGAAGCAGCGGTCTGATCACTGCTGCTTGTTAAATACGGCATGCAGGTTCTCTTGTGAGAACCTGCAGTTGTAGGCAGGTGAAGTTTGATAAATGGCCCTCATATACACATATAGATACATCTGTATACACACACACACATATATATATACACATACATACATATCCATATTTAGACATGTTAAATTCCTTTGCCTGCCCTTTTTTTCTAACACCTGAGACCTAATATCTTTGAGTCTTTATAATTTTTTTTGTGCAATATTTTTTTCAAATAATTTTTTATTAGATGGTGTTTATATGAGTGTAACTGTACTTTTCAATGTATTTTTGATGTGTTTTGTGACACTTTTGTTTTGCGGAAAAAATTAATCACAGCTCTGAGGACACGCTAACCCAACGAATTGCGCTTAAGCAATCGTGTTTACTTTCAACTTGTAATGCGCACTCGTAATCTGGCACAAAATTATTATTGTTCTTTCACTTTCAACCACCCTCAAATTTATGCAGAAAATAAGTAGGATTTAAAGGGACATGAAACCCAATTTTTTTCTTTCATGATTTAGAAAGAGCATGCAATTTTAAACAACTTCCTAATTTACTTCTATTCTCTAATTTGCTTTATTCTCTTAATATTCTTTTTTGAAAAGCATATCTAGATAGCCTTAGGAGCTGCTGATTGGTGGCTGCACAAAGATGCCTCCTGTGATTGGCTCACCCATGTGCATTGCTATTTCTTCAACAAAGGATATCTAAAAAAGGAAGCAAATTATATAATAGAAGTAAATTGGAATGTTGTTTAAAATTGTATTCTCTATCTGAATCATGAAAGAAAAACTTTGGGTTTAGTGTCCCTTTAAATATATAACTAGTTACCAGGGTCATATTTTGGCCTAGGCCTGTGCCAGTGCCCATTATGAGAAGTTTTATGGCATTTTACCTTAACATTCCTATGTATTAATTCTATTATAAGTCAATAATTAGTAGTTGTCTTAAGGGTGCATGACTCCACTGTGCTTTCCTTGCCACCGGCTGTAAGAAATATGAGGCAAATAGCTAAAATTGTTGGGGGTGGGTAGAAGTGCCTAAATCAGCACAAAATCTAAACACATTACTGCAACTAACCATAAAATAGTTAAAGGGACATGAAATCCAAAACATTTCTTTCATGATTCAGACAGAGCATACAGTTTTACACAACTTTCCAATTTTCTTCTATAATCTAATTTGCTGCGTTCTCTTGGTATTCTTCATTGAAAAGCATACTTAGGTAGGTTTAGGAACTGGTTGCTAGCTGCTAATTGGTGGCTGCACATAAATAACTTGTCATTGGGTTCAGCTAGCTCCAAGTAGTGCTGCTCCTTCAATAAAGGATATCAAGAAAATAAAGCAAAATTGATAATAGAAGTAAATTGGAAAATTGTTTAAAATAGTATGTTCTATCTGAATCATGAAATACATTTTTGCTGAAATTTTCCTTTAATACTCAATGCAGCTCAAGTAAAACAATACCATCAATAATAGAAAATACAGAAAAAGACCAGGAAACGATTGGCCAATAAGCGAGTTGTAAAAACCATAAATAGTACTCAACCTTCCTCTTTGTTTGCTGCTCATTGCAGATACAATTAGTAAAAGATTGGTCACCACTGACTAAATAACGTGTTGATTTTTCAAAATGATAACATTATAATACAACTTCTCAGTGAACTGCACATATTTCTTAAAACTTGAATGCACAGTTATTATTTGCTGAATTTAACTGAACCCCCCCCCCCCCAAAAAAAGCAGTTATTGTGGTATGTGCAAATGTTTTGGCCCTCTTCCAGTCTGTACAACTGCCTTTGGCAGAAATCATGGCCTCCAAATATGCTTTGTAGCCAGCTAATAGTCTTTCTATTCTTGCTTTAGGAATATTTCCCCTCCCTTCTTTACTGAATACTTGAAATAGTCATAGGTTATCTCTCATGCATTGCATGTTTAAGATCATCCAGTGGGGGTTCATGCAGCACCCTTGTTGAGCTGTGAAGGGCAGGGCATGCTCTACCAAGGGGCTCCATATATTATGTGTTCTGTGTCTTTCATGTTTTTTACCACCATTGTTAGCCCCACCAATTTTAAGTTTTAGAACAGCCACTGAGGTCAACCCAAAATTTGTCAGTAATATTCTCAAGTAAGGCGACTGCAAAGGTCATTACAGAACCCTAATCTTTATTTTCTTAAAGTAGTTCTTGGTTCATATGAGGTATATTTTGGATAATTGCCTTGTTGGAAATATTTAAACTCCAGCTTTAATTTCTTTACTAACTACAGAACTTTAGCTTTCAGTTTTTGTTCATTTTTAGTAGAATCCATTTTCCCTCCTAATGTTTCCTGTGCCAAATACAGCAAGACACCCCCAAAGCATAATACAGCCACCCCCATGCTTAACAATGGGTAAGGTGTTCTTTTCTTAAAATTATTTGCCTTTTTGTTCTCCAAACTTTCCTTTGGTGATTGTAACTAAAGAGCTCAGTTTCTACTTTATCAGACTGCAGCACTTGGTTCCAAAATGCCTCTGACTTATGTATGTGTTGTGTTGCATACTTCAGACATTAGGTCTTGTGATAAAATCACAGGTACTACAGTGCCTGCTAAACCTTCATGTAGGTGATCTTTTGTAATAATATATTATCCCCCCTCCTTTTCTGGATAGTTTAGGAACATTTGAAGAGCTCCTTGAAAACACATCTATTCAGAGAGGCTTACCATTTACCCTCTGTTTTAATCCTAACCAAACGAATTCATGAACAGCCTTGACTAACTGCTGCAACTAAAATCCATGTGACAAGCTACCCCAAACCTTATGTCTCTGCACCCTCAACCTGTAGACTATAAACTCTCAGGAGCAGGATTTGCTCAGTCTGTTATGTTTTTTAATCTTATTACAAATCCTTGTCATTGTATACCCCTATCTCTCTACCCAGCGCTACAAATTTTTGCAGTGCTATACAAATAAATGTTAATAATAATAACATATACTAAACTAGATTCAAAAGCAAGTTCAATTGTAGTGAAAACATTAAAGTTTAATTTGTATTTTCTACAAACTGAGACTTTGTATCAGTCCTAGGTGATCTCCTGTTAACTTAATTCTACCCTGTGAAATTCTGTATCCCAAAGAGTCTCATTACTTTCTATGGAAGACATCTTTCTTCCCCCTTGGACTTTCAGGTTCCACCCTTTCTTATACAATTCAGTGAGTTAAGCCCCTGTGAAGTCTGCACTATAATTTATCTCCAAACTAGAGAATCTTTGATCATCTGGCTCATAGAAAGTAATGAAGCTCTCTGGGAAACTTGCCAAAACATGACAGACTAAACAAATCTAGTACAGGAGGAAGAGGGTCCTGCTCCAAAGAGCTTACAGTCTACAGGTTGAGGGTGCAGAGACGTAAGATTTGGGGAAGCTTATCACATTGATTGTAGTTGCAGCAGTGAGTTAAGGCAAGAATGTGTATGAAAAACAGAGGAGAGATCGTAAGCCTCTCTGAATAGTTGTGTTTTCAAGGAGTGTCTGAAGCTTCCTCCAATCACGGCATGGCCTCACCAGATGAACGCTCCTGGGGGGAAGCCATGATTGGGGAGAGCCGGTTTCGTCATTACTGATGAAGTACAGAGGAGCTGCAGGTGTGGAATCGGCAATCCTGTGTTTCAGGAGAAGAAGTTGAGTATTTGTAAAATCTGGTGCAATGTAAACTTTCATTAATGAAAGTGCTCCTGTTTTTTTTTTTTTAGTTTTCAAAAGAGCTATATTTAGATTATATAAAGATACACGTCATAAATTGAATGTACAAGATATATATAAAAAGCTATAATATAAGATGTACAAATCATTGTACAAACTGAAAAAAAACATGATATAGATTCATACATTATAACTTTAATGCGAAAGATCACGTTCTTTAAATCAGTGTATTTCTCTCATGCTCCCAACAGTTGCGATGCAGAACCCTCTTGGGTCTGTTAATTAGACAAGTATAAATGGTGTTGAGAACTTAAAAATATAATAGGAAGGGTAACAAAAAGCTGTAAGTCTGAGTGGTATGAGAGTTTATTACCCTTGGCCCTAATTGAACTAGGTATTGTTTAGCTAGGTCAAACACAATTAGCACAATATACTTGTTATAAATTATGTAGATCTAGTGGTTGTCTATGGGGGATATAAAAAATGGATAAAAGGAAAAAGAAAAGTTGTACATGGGATTATAAAATTAAATCTAAAGTTGTGAGGTCAGGGTAGTACGGGTCATTGCTGAATAAGTAGCATACTTTATTAAATTGATGTACTCGTCTTGCTGTTATGATGTAGCAGAAATGTATATGTATGGATTTGGAGAGAGTATACCTGTGTTAGTGAACTAGAAGCAGAGAAGGCCAACTATTAATCAATTTGAAATTATCAATGTTCTAGGATAATATATCATTGCCCTTTTATGGACTTAATGTAAGATAAATCTCCATTTTATACATATGAAGGTCTTGAGTAGACTATTGGGCGGCGGGTTATAAATTGGTTCTGAAATTTTATGGCTTAGGTTATTGCCTCCAGTGCGTATGGGATCTACTTTTACCCCCTGTAGGCCCCGGCATCGGGCCGCACAGAGGAATTTATGTATAGATTATGCCTTTATGCTCAAATCATCTGGAGTTGAATGTCTAAGCAAGGGTATAATACTGAATGATACATCGCCATTATCTATATCTCTGTGCTATAGCTTGGGATCTCTGTCCCTGTCTGTATGAAGTGTCTTACGTAAACAATATCCGCATTTAGTGGCATCTCTATATGTGTGATGAGGTATTAAGATCTCAGTAACCTTGAATTATTATACAAATAAACAGGAGTATGTTTAAAGCAATTCAGTGTACTGCAACACAAGAACTAAACACTCACATCTTGGGGGGCAGAGCCGACGAGCACACTGAACAGACGCACTTCTCTAAAGCTCCTCATCTATGCTATTACTTAGTGAATTTATATATTCTTAAGAGATCTCTTGTCAGAATTTACTTCGAGCTTACATTGAGACTATCTTGCCTTGGATACGGCGAGAGTGCTAACCGAGTCTATCACAGTGAAACAGCCCTTAAACCCGGTACCAAGGTCTCTGCTGCAAAGGCGCGAATCACCATCTTAACTCAGAATGCAGTTCCTGGATCAATGGGAAGAGAAGACGGAACATTCTCTTCAACTCTACTATACTGAGATAAAGCGAGACCTTACTACTATTAGAGATAAGTTTGCAGCCCTGCTATCTAACCGGCCATTAGAGCGGGAGATATCTGAGATCACTGTCTACCCATCTTTCCACAGCACCAACTGCGAAACACCAGACCACACGGATGGACTCTCTTATGGATCTAACTTGGAGGTCCCTCCTAACAACTCATGGACTGACATATTAAGCTCCAGTGTACTGAGGGCATCTAAAGCAGCTCCACTCACCCTGTCTGATTACGGGCTTGATCGTTTAGCGCAACCTCGGCAATTTTACTGCATTGAAGAGCCCCTGAGTCCACAGTTCTCTACCGGGTACATGGCGAAGAGCCGAGAGGACACTAGCTCGCTATCCAAGCAGGACATCTTACTCACACTTTGTGCAGAGCCAGGGCGGAGAGATGTGGCCGACCCTTCATGGAGGAAAGGATTTTCTACACAACCGCGGAGACAGCTCAATGAAGAGGATCCCTGGGGAAATAGTCTGAGGCATGGTCAGTTACTCCATACATCCGCAACTACCTCTGCATGGGGCGAAAATACCTACCCATACACGTTAGTGAAATTGATGAGGCATGTTCCAGAAGGACTCCGAGTTGGAGTGGGGTAAATTTATATTGACTATTTCACTACCGCAGGTGCCCGACTCTTACTGATTCGTTATGGGACTTACAGTAACAATATGGTCTCCTCTGGGACTGTTGCTAAATACCTGAGAAAATCCTCTTTATTCATTATTATTTTATTTGACGTTATATTGCTAATCCTTCAGTGTCTAAGTGTGTTTGCACCATGATGTTTAACCTCACTTTGTGTAATTTTAGGAATGCCCTTCCCCTGCAATAAATAGTTTCCAGGTCGTTTACCGCCACATAGGAGCTCAGTACAGAGAGACTTCCTTACCCCATCCGAATGTCCATAGTCAGGGTACATTAAGCAATTGCAATCACCTTAACCCGTTTTTCATAGAAGAGGCCAGGTTTAAATGGATAGACAATCTTGTTATTTTAAGCACTTAGATATGCTAGCTGTCTTATGTATTTTTAGATATGTTGTTAATGGCCTTCTAATTTATAAGATAGTATCATGCCTAACATCCAGATACCTAACAAAGCACGTATTCACAATTAGATATGTGCATATCTCCTAAAGTGTTATTAATACTATATAATATACCCAACACAGCGTAAGCAGCAGTGACACTTAGTCCCTTTATAATGTTCTACGTATAACTATCCCGATACTATTTTTAGATGCAGCAACAGTACGTCTCTCAAACTTCTTTAATAATGGAGTAGCTTGCAATACATATATAACTAGGCCAATAAGGACTTGGATCCTCATGTCTAGTCTTACTGTGCTCCCTCAGAAGCTAGTACCCTAGGCCTGTTCCTAATATACTATATGACCTAGCTTGAATCATTTTGGCTCTAATAATACTAGGTCAACACTATAGCAATTACATTTGAATACACCTATATGCAAGCACATACAGCACCTATTTGTTGTTATATTATAGTAGTTTTCAATGTGATAGGTGTTTCTAGAACCTGGCTTATGTTGATCTCCCTGAACCTACTGTTGGCGCTAGCTGAAGACCCCATACAAGGACAAATGGTCCTTTGTCATTCCTGCATAACTTCGAAATCATGACCAGTGTTTTGTTATACTGTGCTACTATGCTGTTTTCTGCTTGTATTTATAGTTTCAACAGGTATATTTTGTATGCTTCACTAACGCTACTATAATATGCGTTTATCTCATTGTCCTCACTGGGTAATATGGTAGTGTAAAGATGTCTTTATTTAGATAGTTAGACTACAATTGCCATATAATTGCCTTTTTGAACATAACACTAACATAAGACAGGAAGTTAGGTATTAATACCATGTTAGTTTATTTTTTCATATATCTAGTTATCCCCTCCTGTTTATATCCTACCCAGGTAACTACCCTTACTCTCCCATGCCCTAGATTAAATTTGTTCACGTTATACATAGAGGAATGGTCTATATCGTAGTCTACCTTAAAGTTCTGAAGTCTCAATATATTTACAAATTTGACATATTAATTGGCTCCGCCCCCCCACCCCTCTTATTCTATTTAGAGTGGCTCTTGCCCACTGACTCCCCCTCCCCCAAGCCAGACTACTATCCATGTATACTTAAAAGTACCCTACTTGAATAATTGAATTCATAAGGTTTCTCAATTCAGAGGTGTCCAACTTTCCATAATCCTAAACTACCCTACGCAATATCTACCTTGTCCTTAGGACTCCTGAACACGGGTGCTTTATATCTTACCTTGTTATATATGGTGGTGGCTGGTTTATGAAGAAAGACAAAAAAAGAGGTCATTCCTACCCCTACACAGGTTAGCTCGATAGTTTTCTTCATCTTTTTGCTGCTATTTAACAGGAATACTTGAATTGCACCATTCTCATCTTATCAACTATGTATTAATGCTGCTTTGTATTTTGTATTTACCCTGTGTGGGTGGAACATTGTTTGTTACCTATTACTTTAACCTCAATAAAAAAATACTTTTCAAAAAAAAAAAACACTCACATCTTGATTTGACCTCTTTCTAGAATGCGTGACTATAGCCCTGGAATTTTTCCGTTTTTTTATTTTTTTTTTATTTTTTTATTATTTATTCCCCCCCCCTCCAAATAGTTTGCACACATTATACCGCTATGCTTAATTTGGCTAAAAGTGTACATTAAAATACAGGTATACTATTTCAATAGGTGGCATTGCTTTCTCTAACTAATACAGAATAAATGAGGCTGTGTCACCACTTTCCTTCAGGCTATGAAGCGTTATTAACTCAATGGGGACATCTTATTGAACAGGTGAACAGACGTTAACATACAACAATATTATACCCATCAACTCAAAAAGCAAACAAACTATCTCAACTGGGGTTTACCGCCATGCGTATTTACTTGGCAATGGCTATAGGAAACATTAATCAGTCCCCAGGTCTTTTCAGTCGGCGAGCGGTAGCCGTGGAAAACTCCAGGGAATATCTTTTTTGTGACTGAGTATGGCTAAGAAATTGAGGTAATAGTCTCACTTGCGAGTCCATTTGCCATATGACTCTGTTACTTCCATCCGTTATTGTACCGTCTGCAATGGAGAGATCACTGCCGTGGGTATCCTGCAGCCTGGAAGTGTCCTTTTTATTGCCTTTCAGACCAGTGATCGCAGTCATTCGGGTGCCCCCACCTAGCACCCCCATAAGCGCAGCTTGTGCTGGGGTCTGGTCCGGATTTAGTGACCAGGCTGAAGTTGTCGTTGATGCCAGTAAGTGAGTGGCGTTGATCATCGGGTGACTTTTTCCGATATCAGAGCATTTAAGGGCTATGCTGCTTATTGCTGTGTCCAGCATATTACCCTGGTCAGGTATAATTGCCTTTGTGCGCCATAACTTTCTGTGTGCTTGGATGCTGCTCTGCTGCATTACAGGGATCTTATGATTTCCGTCCTCTGTTATGTGCGTCATAGGATTGGCGCCATTTTGCATGCAGGGATCTGTAAATTCTTCCCAGAGAGGGCACAATATCTCGCTGGCACAGAGTTTGTTCATCAGGTAATCAAATGGAGCTTTTTCTATTAGTATCTTGAACAGTCTCTCTATTTTCTCAAGCGGTGATGTAGAGTGATTTTGCCGCTCCATTTCTACCATGTCTCGATATTAGGTCCACAATCCCACAAATAGTTATCCCCCTTTTCAAGCGTGGACTTCTTGGTATATGCTAGTTAGGTAAGTATGGGTGCTATGAACTGTTGTCTTTCTGGTATATGCAATTAGGGCTAAATACCTCGACGCACCAAGGGGGGATGAGCTACCTGCGTGATAGCCGCCGCTGCAGGTCTTCTTAAAAACTTAAAAAATACAGTTAAAATTTTGATATAGTTTGTGCTGCAGAGCTATGCAATTGTATAACAAGCAGAATCTGCGATAAAACTGTAAAAAGCCTCCTGATTTCGGCGGTATATCCAGAGATCAGTTAGAGCTCTTGAGAATTGCGACCGCTCAGGATCGCTGTACGGACACGCCCCCCAAGTGCTCCTGTTTTTAATAGTTTTTTTAAAAAACGGGCACTTTATTATGAAAGTTGACATTCAGTTTAAAGGCACATTCCGGTCAAAATTTAAATGCACATAGATGAATTACATATTTGAATAGAAACAAATTTGCAATATAGATGTATTGGCAAAAATTATTCTAGTAAAAGTTATCACTGTTTTAGTGTTTACATTTTTGTCTGCATGTGCACATGAAGTATAAATACATATTCTCACAGCACCAGCAATTTAAATACTGCAGTTGTTTAGATCATCAGTGGGGCTTGTATCATGTCAGCACTTAACAAATTGAGTCATTACCAGATGGTACAAGCACCTTAGGCTCTCTGAGCAAGTGCTCTGTTTAAAATGCTGGTGCACGGAGCATACTTAAATACACTTTTGAAACAGCTATAGCTTTTATTAGAAGCATTTTTGCTAATGCATGTATATTACAAAAATGCTTCTATTCAAAACTACAATGAATCCATGTAAAGTAAATTTTTGGCTGGAATGTCCCTTTAAGGTTAATAATTTAAATTGTATTCTGAAGTGTATGGGGAGCCGGTGTAGAGACTGGCAAAGCGGAGCAGCTGATGTAGATCGACGACTTAGGTGGATGAGTCTTGTTGAAGCATTCATAACAGATTGGAGGGAGGAGAGGCAGTGTTTGGGAATGACATTTAGAAGTAGATTGCAATAGTCAATGCGTGAGAAAATGAGGGAATTAATTAGTATTTTTTTGTCGTTTATAGAGTATGGAAAGGACAAATTCTGGAAATGTTGCATAGGTGTGCACAGCAGGATTTGGTAAGCTCTTATATATGTGGAGTAAATGTGAGTTCTGAGTCAAGTGTGACCCCAAGATAGCGGACCTTGGGTGAGGTGCTGAGAGTAGAGTCTCCAACTGTAAGAGAAATGTCAGGTGTTGGATGTCTCAAAGAGGGGGAATAATAAGCAGCTCAGTTTTAGACAGATTGAATTGCAGGTAGTGCGAGGACATCCACAAGGAAATTGCAGAGAGACAGTTGGTCATCTGTTTGAGTAAAGACGGAGGGATATCAGAAAAGGAAAGATAGATTTGGATATGATCAGCATATAAGTGGTATTGAAACCTAAAGGAGGATATACATTTTCCAAGGGAGGATGTATAGAGAGAGAGAAGCAAGGGACCCAAGACAGAGCCTTACAGTAATTAAATCTAGTACTATTTTTCTGTCAGTTATAGGGACAGTCAACACTAAAATTGTTATTGTTTAAAAAGTTAGATAACAGCGGGGCTGAGCCGGCCGGCAGCCATCATGGCCGCTAAAGAGTAACGCTCCGTAATTAAAATCCCACAGATCATATTATCATCAGCCCCAAGAGCCTTACCACACCTTATAACAACAGGACTTGGCAGCGGAAAACCCCCCACAAAGTGATCAGCACCAGTCCAGACAGCACCTCCGTTCCAGGAATCACTGAGCAGATTCTGCACCCACAGTCGCCATTTCCTGTTGCGCAGATGAGACATGCTGCATTATACCGGTGGCGTGCATACCTTATAAACAGGGCTGGAGGAAGCTAAACTGAGCTCCAAAGTCACTCGACCATGGGAAGAAAAGGATATATATTACTCACACCCACAATAGCAGTACAGCAAAACACCGCCACGAGCTGGGCATAACACCACCCATAACACCAACCTCCACATACATAGTATTGACTAATTAAGGCTACACGACCTACGGTACTGCCACATGTTGCAGACCTAAGCCTCCATACAGAAAGATAGGGTGACTGGTAGAAAGGTACAAAAAAGAGAGAGAAGTTTGACAGTACCCAGCACTCACAAAACACTATATAGTAACAGTATGCATTGAAAACTGGATTGTGTCCAGAACTGGTTATTAAAACGTAACTTTTACTAATGATAGGATAAAATAATAAAGGTTGGTAAATAGTACCAAATGTATAACATAAATATGTGAGACATACATTTAAAACTTAGATTAAGAAACAGATCAGGACTGTGTGTGTGAGACTTCAAAAACAGAATTACTTCCCTGGGTAATAGTTCAAATACACCGTAACCCTCAGGGCTCAGAGAATACACGGATTGCTCTAAAGCTAATCTAAAAAGGGGATTGACCCCAACAACATTACCTAATCTGAGCAATACTGGTACCTAGAGCAGGAGAGGAAACGGTTTATAAAAAAATTGCCACATCAATATAAGCTTAGAAAAGTCCCAGGTAAACACAAATTAGCAAGTCTCATGCACACAGACAAGGCCTGATGTACATTTCGCCGCTAGCACGGCTTTCTCAGAGGCTAACCAGAGTCAGGGCCCCAACCCGGTATTTGTATCGTCATTGACCAATAGAAATTGGTTCTAAGCACACACCTCTAGATGCAGCCTATCACAAGAGGCTTAATGTAATTGGTTAAAGATTCATCACATGATCGTATCAAGCAGGTGTCAGGATAGTAACATGTTGAAATAATTTTGTGATATAAGGTATTAGATATTTGCTACATTGTTTCAAAATCAAGAATAGGTGTCAGGAGCATTGAAAGATGACAGCAACCGTTCCATCCCAACATGATTTACTAAACTCGATTGTAATTTTCAATCATGCAGGTCTAGCTTACTCAGAATTGTCACTCCCACCTGGTCAAAGATTAATTCTATCCACCAATTGGATTCGAAAGTGTCTTACAATACAAAAATCTGCGTTTATTACCAATAACAGATTTTCATTCACACCTTTCAACACACATATAATGAGATTCATCCTTCCTATGTCACACATAGGAAAATCCTCAATTGATGCATAAATCCTCTCCATGTATGTTGATAGAAAATTTGATTGCGTTTTTCAAAAAACGATCATAAGAGAATGATGTTAACATCCTTCCTATATCACACGAAGGTGAATACTCTATTGATGTAGAAAAATAAATAAATAAAACCTCTCCATGTATATTGATAGAAAATTTAAATTTATTTAAGTTTTAATTGCGTTTTTCAAAAAACGATCATGAGAGAATGATGTCAAAAATCATTCACAAATTGACTTATATAAGACACACTCTTCTTATCTGTCAGAGCAAAGAGTAATGTTAACACGAATAAGTATATTGACTCTATTGAGACAGAGTCTTCTTGTGTGTCCCTAGTAGATTAAGTGCATAAAATAGCTTGATATTAAAAATCTATATGTAAGATTTATGAATAATATCACGTAATGCGTATCACATTTCGAATAGCGAATCAAAAAAGGGGGGGGACATTGTTTGCAATATTTCAGCCAATATTATCACTATAGTGCAGATCCTGCCCATTAGTGGATTAACCAAATTTAATTGCGTTTTTCAACAAACGATAATAAAAGAATGATGTCAACACTAATCCACCAATTGACTTAAATTGAACATACTATTCTTATTTATAAAAGCAAAGAGTATTGTTTCTTATGCCTCTCCATGTATATTGATAGAAAGTTTAAATTTTAATTGCGTTTTTCAAAAAACGATCATGAGAGAATGATGTCAAAACTCATTCACAAATTGACTTAAATCAGACACACTCTTAATATCTGTCAGAGCAAAGAGTAATGTTAACACGAATAAGTATGACTGGTAGAAACCTGATCGCTGAGGTCACGAGGCTAAACAGGTCTATCTCTGCACTTAATAATGTGCACAGCGGACACAGCTCATAAGACATACAAGAGAACACCCTCAGTTGAGCAAACAATTCTCCAAATTCGTAGCCTCTTTATACCTATAGAAGGGCCCTTCCCCTTCCCTTTGTATTACACTGCTGGAAATTGACAAGTATATTAACCCTTGGAAAAAAGAGTAATATAGCCGCACCACCAACTGTATTTAAAACATTATTGCTTTATTGTGCCAATTAAAACAGACAACGTTTCGGACCCATGTCCTTATTCATGAATAAGGACATGGGTCCGAAACGTTGTCTGTTTTAATTGGCACAATAATGTTTTAAATACAGTTGGTGGTGCGGCTATATTACTCATTTGAACTGTATACTTTGGACCATGGTGCAGGTCTAATAGCTGGCACACCTGCAAACAGTTTGTTGCATACCCACAGGTGGGGATTACCTTGGTGCTTGTGCATTCTTTTGATTCCTTGGAAAAAAGAGACACTGCCATTACTCACTTCCTATCACTTCAGGTGCAGAAAGTGATCGAAGACTACATAATATACTGAGCCTCTGAGACATATATTAGCAAAGGCCTCAGCAGAAAAGTATCACCCACATCCACTTGCGGACGTTGAACACTATCATGGCTTCAAGAAGAAGCTCAAAACCTACTAACTCCAGCAAAATGATGGGGACTCCAGGAAACAAACTTAACACATATTTCAAGGCTCTCGAAGCTTCAGTTACAGACCCAGGGCCGCAACTAGAAAATGCATGTTCAGAAGACGAAGAGAGAGATCAGATTAAATTCCAAGAAGATTACAGTTCTATCACCAGAGCAGACCTCCGCTTCCTCCCTATGAAAACAGATTTTACTGCCTTCCTGACACAGGTTGGTCAAATGATAAAGGAGGGACTTTCAGAAATTAAAAGAGACGTCTCTGCACTGGGTAATAGGGTGCTAGAATTGGAAGAATGTGCTGAAGAACTTCCTAGCACAACTGAAACCTTGGCACAACTAGTTCAACAGCAACATATCACTTTAACACAGCTACAAACACAAATTGAGAACCTAGACAATAGGAGAAGGCGACAAAACCTTAGAATTTGAGGTATACCTGAAACAGTCCTACCAGGACAATTACCTTACTATATGCAGGCCCAATTTCAATTCATTCTAGAAGATCCCAACCATACTCTCATACCCTTAGATAGAGTCCATAGCTCCACCTCGCGATGTGATTCTTAAATGCCACAAGTTTCAAGAAAAAGAAAAGATTATAGAGGCTGAAGAAAGAAGAGCCCAATCACCTTTAACAATTCTTCGCTACAAATTTTTAACAATCTCAGACCACTCACCCTCTTCAAAAGGAAAGAAGCACGCTATCTGACAATATACATGAAGGATTTTGGCATCTCTTATCATTGGGGGATTCCTTTCTGCATTAGAGTCATTAAAGCCAAATGATCACTTACAGAGAACACGATGATAACATGGAACATGCCAGGGTTGCTCCCTTTTACCTATCCTTTTCATTCTTACCAAGGAGGTAATGGCTGCTCATATTCACCAAAACCAAGGGATACAGGGAATCAAAGTCAGACCAAACACTTGCAAAATAGCATTATATGCAGACAATGTCCTCTTCTCCATCACATCTCCCACAACTTCCATCCCCCATTTACTAACAGAACTACACAACTTTGGCACATATTCTAATTTCAAAATTGACATGCAGAAATCCGAAATGCTGATTGTGAACTTATCACACTCTGACTTTAAAGCCCTTAGCAACATTTGCCCCCTACGCCAACAATCCATTTCGATAAAATACCTAGGTACCCACATCACGCCAAATCACTTCTCATTTTTTGAACAATTTTTTTACCCCTTTTAAAAAAAAGTACAGGAAGATCTCAAAAGATGGAATATGAAACCACTGTCTTAGTGGGGCCGTATACAATCCATTAAGATGACGACTCTACCACAAATATTATATACTTTACAGGCACTTCCAATACACCTCCCGAGTTGGTATATTGCTCAAATACAGAAAACCATCAATGATTTTATCTGGAATAAGAATAAACCCAGAGTAAATAAATCCACCCTTTATAGGTCCAACAGAGAAGGAGGACTGGGACTGCCAGGTATCCAGTGGTATTATGGATCGGTGACCCTGCATAGGATATTAGACTGGCCCGCGCAATTGCCCACATCTTGGGTAGTCTTGGACTCCCAAATACTTGAAGTGTCCGGGGCAAGGGTTCTCTTCTGGGTACCAAAACAGAATAGGTCATATTCACAACACGCTCACTAATGTTTCCGATACCTCTTAATGCAGAATTTGCCAGTGTGTTAGACAGTAAATATGAGAGAACCACCGAATGGGATTACACAATACCACTAGCCAGAATAACTGTAATCAGTACCCTTTTACCCAGAGACCAGTTATGAGAAAAGACAGGGAACAGATTCTCCTCCTGGCTTAAAGGGGCACTGAACCCAAATTTTTTCGTTCATGATTCAGATAGAGCATGAAATTTTAAGCAACTTTCTAATTTACTTCTATTATCAAATTTTCTTCATTCTCTTGGTATCTTCATTTGAAATGCAAGAATGTAAGTTTAGATGACGACCCATTTTTGGTGAATAACCTGGGTTGTTCTTGCTGATTGGTGGATAAATTAATCTACCAATAAAAAAGTGCTGTCCAGAGTAATGAACCAAAAAAACCTTAGATGTCTTATTTTTGAAATAGAAGAGAATGAAGAAAAATTGATAATATGAGTAAATTAGAAAGTTGCTTAAAATGTCATGCTCTATCTGAATCACAAAAGAAAAAAAATGGGTTCAGTGTCCCTTTAAGGTTGCACAATTAAAACACTTCATTGATACTTCACAACATAAATCTGATCTGACACAAACCCCTACCTTGTTCGAATCCCTGTGCCTAAACGAGAAGCCAATTAAAAGCCCTTTATCTTTGGCGCATGGACTTATACGGAGTCAGGGCTCTACTGATTTACCTTCATTTACAAGCAAATGGCAGACTGACCTTGGACCGAACATAGACACACAGACTTGGCACAAAATATTTACCAACACACACAAATCTTCGGTTTCCCCTCAGATCCTTGAACTAAGTCATAAATTACTTCTTAGATGCTACCTCACCCCAGCTGGGTTAAACAATATCCTGGGGCCTCTCGGAATTGTTCATAATAATTTCAGCCTGTCCCCCCAAATTGCCCTGCTTAATTATCTGCTGAAATACCCCTGCAAATTAAGGAAACATTTACTACAAATTCAACTCAATGGAGCAAGTCACTGATGGCTCATAGCTGTAAGTCCTAACATATCCCATCTAAACAGTCATGACTTGATAGAACCTTGGAGCTGGTTACACTTGAAGAATACGGGTACCTCAAGCAAAAAAAGCTACACTACTTTTTAGATGTAAAATTCCTCCGAGACACCGAACACAGAGGGCCTTAAAAACCAAAACCCACATATTCTCATCACACTTATCGACCCCGCCGGGTCCTAATGGCTGGGTATTGGAGCTTGAAGTTTTACGACGCCTCCTCTTCCCCCGCCCCCTAATCTTTTTTTCCCTTCTCTCTTTTCCCCTGCCAATAACCCCCTATTTCTTCCACTTCTCTTTCCATTCTCTAACCAACTAATATAATCATCTAGTTCCAGTATTTGGACAACTTGGCTGACTAAGACTACTGCAAATTTAAGATTATGTTTTTTCTCGACAGTTCGATAAATAGATCTCACCACCAAGGACTTAACACATGCTTGTAAAGTTTAATGTTATGGAACAATTTTATTTGTCATCTACTTGAACATATTGCACATTTTCATTGTAATGCTGACTTCATATCATAATAAAAATCAAAATAATAAAAAAAAAGTTAGATAACACTTTTCCTACCCATTCCCCAGCTTTGCCCAACCAACATTGTTATATTAATATACTTTATAACATTTAAACCTCTATATTTCTGCCTGTTTCTAAGCCACTATAGACAGCCTCTTAATCACATGCTTTTTTATGTGCTTTTCACAGCAGGAGACTGCTAGTTCATGTGGGCCAAATAGATAACATTGTGCTCACGCCCATGGGTTCTACACAACACAGCTAAAATGCAAGTCAATAGATAATAAATAAAAAGGGGGCTGTCAAAAGAGGCTTGGTAATCACACAGGTAAAAAGTATATTAATATAACCATGTTGGATGTGCAAAACTGGGGAATGGGTAATAAAGGGATTATCTATCTTTTTAAACAATGTTTTTTTTTTAGTTGACTGTCCCTTTAAAGGGACAGTATACACCAATTTCCCTATAAATAATAGACACTTCTATAAAGAAGAATGTGCACAGATACTGATCTAAAAAACATAATTTATGCTTACCTGATAAATTCCTTTCTTCTGTAGTGTGATCAGTCCACGGGTCATCATTACTTCTGGGATATTACTCCTCCCCAACAGGAAGTGCAAGAGGATTCACCCAGCAGAGCTGCATATAGCTCCTCCCCCCTACGTCACTCCCAGTCATTCGACCAAGGACCAACGAGAAAGGAAAAGCCAAGGGTGAAGTGGTGACTGGAGTATAAATTAAAAAATATTTACCTGCCTTAAAAACAGGGCGGGCCGTGGACTGATCACACTACAGAAGAAAGGAATTTATCAGGTAAGCATAAATTATGTTTTCTTCTGTTAAGTGTGATCAGTCCACGGGTCATCATTACTTCTGGGATACCAATACCAAAGCAAAAGTACACGGATGACGGGAGGGATAGGCAGGCTCTTTATACAGAAGGAACCACTGCCTGAAGAACCTTTCTCCCAAAAATAGCCTCCGATGAAGCAAAAGTGTCAAATTTGTAAAATTTGGAAAAAGTATGAAGCGAAGACCAAGTTGCAGCCTTGCAAATCTGTTCAACAGAGGCCTCATTCTTGAAGGCCCAAGTGGAAGCCACAGCTCTAGTAGAATGAGCTGTAATTCTTTCAGGAGGCTGCTGTCCAGCAGTCTCATAAGCTAAACGAATTATGCTACGAAGCCAAAAAGAAAGAGAGGTAGTGGAAGCTTTTTGACCTCTCCTCTGCCCAGAGTAAATGACAAACAGAGAAGACGTTTGTCGAAATTCCTTAGTTGCCTGTAAGTAAAATTTTAGAGCACGGACTACATCCAGGTTGTGCAGTAGACGTTCCTTCTTTGAAGAAGGATTTGGGCATAAAGAAGGAACAACAATCTCTTGATTGATATTCCTGTTAGTAACTACCTTAGGTAAGAACCCAGGTTTAGTACGCAGGACTACCTTATCCGAATGAAAAATCAAATAAGGAGAATCACAATGTAAGGCTGATAATTCAGAGACTCTTCGAGCCAAGGAAATAGCCATTAAAAATAGAACTTTCCAAGATAACAACTTTATATCAATGGAATGAAGGGGTTCAAACGGAACGCCCTGAAAAACATTAAGAACAAGGTTTAAACTCCATGGTGGAGCAACAGTTTTAAACACAGGCTTAATCCTGGTCAAAGCCTGACAAAAAGCCTGGACGTCAGGAACTTCTGACAGACGTTTGTGTAACAGAATGGACAGAGCTGAGATCTGTCCCTTTAATGAACTAGCAGATAAACCCTTTTCTAAACCTTCTTGTAGAAAAGACAATATCCTAGGAATCCTAACCTTACTCCAAGAGTAACCTTTGGATTCACACCAATATAGGTATTTACGCCATATCTTATGGTAAATCTTTCTGGTAACAGGTTTCCTAGCCTGTATTAAGGTATCAATAACTGACTCAGAAAACCCACGTCTTGATAAAATCAAGCGTTCAATTTCCAAGCAGTCAGCTTCAGAGAAGTTAGATTTTGATGTTTGAAGGGACCCTGTATCAGAAGGTCCTGTTTCAGAGGTAGAGACCAAGGTGGACAGGATGACATGTCCACCAGGTCTGCATACCAAGTCCTGCGTGGCCACGCAGGTGCTATTAGAATCACTGATGCTCTCTCTTGTTTGATTCTGGCAATCAATCGCGGAAGCAACGGGAAGGGTGGAAACACGTAAGCCATCCTGAAGTCCCAAGGTGCTGTCAGGGCATCTATCAGGACTGCTCCTGGATCCCTGGATCTGGACCCGTAACGAGGAAGCTTGGCGTTCTGTCGAGACGCCATGAGATCTATCTCTGGTTTGCCCCAACGTCGAAGTATTTGGGCAAAGACCTCCGGATGAAGTTCCCACTCCCCCGGATGAAAAGTCTGACGACTTAAGAAATCCGCCTCCCAGTTCTCCACTCCCGGGATGTGGATTGCTGACAGGTGGCAAGAGTGAGACTCTGCCCAGAGAATTATCTTTGATACTTCCATCATAGCTAGGGAGCTTCTTGTCCCTCCCTGATGGTTGATGTAAGCTACAGTCGTGATGTTGTCCGACTGAAACCTGATGAACCCCCGAGTTGTCAACTGGGGCCAAGCCAGGAGGGCATTGAGAACTGCTCTCAATTCCAGAATGTTTATTGGCAGGAGACTCTCCTCCTGACTCCATTGTCCCTGAGCCTTCAGAGAATTCCAGACAGCACCCCAACCTAGAAGGCTGGCGTCTGTTGTTACAATTGTCCAGTCTGGTCTGCTGAATGGCATCCCCCTGGACAGATGTGGCCGAGAAAGCCACCATAGAAGAGAATTTCTGGTCTCTTGATCCAGATTCAGAGAAGGGGATAAGTCTGAGTAATCCCCATTCCACTGACTTAGCATGCACAGTTGCAGTGGTCTGAGGTGTAAGCGTGCAAAGGGTACTATGTCCATTGCCGCTACCATTAAGCCGATTCCCTCCATGCATTGAGCCACTGACGGGTGTTGAATGGAATGAAGGGTGCGGCAAGCACTTTGAAGTCTTGTTAGCCTGTCCTCTGTCAGGTAAATCTTCATTTCTACAGAATCTATAAGAGTCCCCAGGAAGGGAACTCTTGTGAGTGGAACGAGTGAACTTTTCTTTTCGTTCACCTTCCATCCATGTGAACTTAGAAATGCCAGCACTAACTCTGTATGAGACTTGGCAGTTTGAAAGCTTGAAGCTTGTATCAGAATGTCGTCTAGGTATGGAGCTACCGAGATTCCCCGCGGTCTTAGTACCGCCAGAAGAGCACCCAGAACCTTTGTGAAGATTCTTGGAGCTGTAGCCAATCCGAATGGAAGAGCCACAAACTGGTAATGCCTGTCTAGGAAGGCAAACCTTAGGTACCGATAATGATCTTTGTGAATCGGTATGTGAAGGTAAGTATCTTTTAAATCTACAGTGGTCATGTACTGACCCTCTTGGATCATAGGTAAAATTGTCCGAATAGTCTCCATCTTGAACGATGGAACTCTTAGGAATTTGTTTAGGATCTTTAAGTCCAGGATTGGTCTGAAAGTTCCCTCTTTTTTGGGAACCACAAACAGATTTGAGTAAAACCCCTGTCCCTGTTCCGATCGTGGAACTGGATGGATTACTCCCATTAACAAGAGCTCTTGTACGCAGCGTAGAAACGCCTCTTTCTTTGTCTGGATTGTTGACAATCTTGACAGATGAAATCTCTCTCTTGGAGGAGAGTATTTGAAGTCCAGAAGGTATCCCTGAGATATTATCTCTAGCGCCCAGGGATCCTGAACATCTCTTGCCCAAGCCTGGGCGAAGAGAGAAAGTCTGCCCCCCACTAGATCCGATCCCGGATCGGGGGCCCTCAATTCATGCTGTCTTAGGGGCAGAAGCAGGTTTCCTAGTCTGCTTGCCCTTGTTCCAGGACTGGTTAGGTTTCCAGCCTTGTCTGTAGCGAGCAACAGCTCCTTCCTGTTTTGGTGCAGAGGAAGTTGATGCTGCTCCAGCTTTGAAATTACGAAAGGAACGAAAATTAGACTGTCTAGTCTTGGCTTTGGCTTTGTCCTGAGGCAGGGCATGGCCTTTACCTCCTGTAATGTCAGCGATAATCTCTTTCAACCCGGGCCCGAATAAGGTCTGCCCTTTGAAAGGTATATTAAGCAATTTAGACTTAGAAGTAACATCAGCTGACCAGGATTTTAGCCACAGCGCCCTGCGTGCCTGAATGGCGAATCCTGAATTCTTCGCCGTAAGTTTAGTAAGATGTACTACGGCCTCCGAAATGAATGAATTAGCTAGTTTAAGGACTCTAAGCCTGTCCGTAATGTCGTCCAGAGTAGCTGAACCAATGTTCTCTTCCAGAGACTCAATCCAGAATGCCGCTGCAGCCGTGATCGGCGCAATGCATGCAAGGGGTTGCAATATAAAACCTTGTTGAACAAACATTTTCTTAAGGTAACCCTCTAACTTTTTATCCATTGGATCTGAAAAAGCACAGCTATCCTCCACCGGGATAGTGGTACGCTTAGCTAAGGTAGAAACTGCTCCCTCCACCTTAGGGACCGTTTGCCATAAGTCCCTTGTGGTGGCGTCTATTGGAAACATTTTTCTAAATATCGGAGGGGGTGAGAACGGCACACCGGGTCTATCCCACTCCTTAGTAACAATTTCAGTAAGTCTCTTAGGTATAGGAAAAACCTCAGTACTCGTCGGTACCGCAAAATATTAATCCAACCTACACATTTTCTCTGGTATTGCAACTGTGTTACAATCATTCAGAGCCGCTAACACCTCCCCTAGTAATACACGGAGGTTTTCCAGTTTAAATTTAAAATTTGAAATATCTGAATCCAGTCTGTTTGGATCAGAACCGTCACCCACAGAATGAAGTTCTCCGTCCTCATGTTCTGCCACCTGTGACGCAGTGTCTGACATGGCCCTAATATTATCAGCGCACTCTGTTCTCACCCCAGAGTGATCACGCTTACCTCTTAGTTCTGGTAATTTAGCCAAAACCTCAGTCATAACAGTAGCCATATCCTGTAATGTGATTTGTAATGGCCGCCCAGATGTACTCGGCGCTACAATATCACGCACCTCCCTCTGAGCGGGAGATGTAGGTACTGACACGTGAGGCGAGTTAGTCGGCATAACTCTCCCCTCGTTGTTTGGTGAAATTTGTTCAATTTGTACAGATTGACTTTTATTTAAAGTAGCATCAATACAGTTAGTACATAAATTTCTATTGGGCTCCACTTTGGCATTGCAACAAATGACACAGGTATCATCCTCTGAATCAGACATGTTTAACACACTATCAAATAAACTTGCAACTTGGAAATACAATTCAATTAGAATAATATTAAAACGTACTGTGCCTTTAAGAAGCACAGAAGATCTATGACAGTTGAAAATTAATAAATTGAAACAGTTATAGCCTCATTCCTTGTAAACAACACAACTTTAGCAAAGGTTTAATCCCATTAGCAAAGATAACAAATTCTGAAAGCAGGAAACAAATTACAGAATAAACGTTTTTTATCTCAGTCAAACTATAATTCTCACAGCTCTGCTGAGAGAAATTACCTCCCTCAAAGTAAGTTTTGAAGACCCCTGAGCTCTGTAGAGATGAACCGGATCATGCAGGGAATACAATGAGTTGCTGACTGAAATATTTGATGCAGTAAAAGCGCCAAAAAAACGCCCCCCCCCCCTCACACACAGCAGTGAGGGAGAACAGAAACTGTCAGAAAAACAGATTAAGCAACTGCCAAGTGGAAAAATAGTGCCCAAACATTTATTCACTCAGTACCTCAGTAAATGAAAACGATTTTACATTCCAGCAAAAACGTTAAACATAATCTCTAGTTATTAAACAGCTTTATGTATTTCTTACAGTGTAATTCTAGTGAAGTACCATTCCCCAGAATACTGAAGTGTAAAGTATACATACATGACATTATATCGGTATGGCAGGATTTTCTCATCAATTCCATTGTCAGAAAATAAAAACTGCTACATACCTCTATGCAGATTCATCTGCCCGCTGTCCCCTGATCTGAAGTTTACCTCTCCTCAGATGGCCGAGAAACAGCAATATGATCTTAACTACTCCGGCTAAAATCATAACAAAAACTCTGGTAGATTCTTCTTCAAACTCTGCCAGAGAGATAATAACACACTCCGGTGCTATTTTAAAATAACAAACTTTTGATTGAAGATATAAAACTAAGTATAATCACCATAGTCCTCTCACACATCCTATCTAGTCGTTGGGTGCAAGAGAATGACTGGGAGTGACGTAGGGGGGAGGAGCTATATGCAGCTCTGCTGGGTGAATCCTCTTGCACTTCCTGTTGGGGAGGAGTAATATCCCAGAAGTAATGATGACCCGTGGACTGATCACACTTAACAGAAGAAATCCATTTAAAAACTTACTTGGAAGCTCCAAGTTTAGCACTGTTGATTAGGTTAGCAGGGAAACACCCAGGGAAAGTGACTAAATTGCAGACATCCCCCCCTCCCCTGCATATGAAAAGACAGATTATACAAACAGACGCCAGCAGTAGACTGGAAAAGTAAGTCTACTTCTGACACTGTGGGGCTTGGTTAGGAGTCAAAAAATCTGCACAGTTATTAAAAAATAAGCATTGTTACAAAAACATTCCCAGATGGGCTATATAAATGTATCATCAACAAAACATTTCTGCAAAGAACATTTTGGTGTATAATGGCCATTTAAGTGTATTGTGAATTTTGAGCAAACTTCACCTACATACAGCTGGAGAGTTAAATTAGTGAGACCAACTTGTATAATCTTCTTCCAGCATTTCATGAGAATTGTGAGAGAGCGTCAGACATACATGGGAACCCCCCTCTTCAGCCCAGGGAACTCCCCTGGCCCTTCCACTTTCTGAAGTTATCATTTTTATTTTACAATAGAGCAAATGCAAAGTGCAATGTCATTTGTAAAAGATATCTTCTCTTTATTTGTAATGTGCTTTATTTACTGTGTGCAAATATTTATATTTATACAGGACCCACCTTTAACAGAAAACTCTGTTTAAAACGTGATTTGTAATGGATATCTTCTAGTAACCCTATATTCTCAGAACAAGATTTCTAAGGTTAACACATTTAAGATACCTTATTAAGATTGTTTTTAACAATGATTCTGGCAGCTCTATCTCTGATGATTAAAACAATGAAACACTCTTCTATTATCAGTTTTTCTTCATTCTCTTGGTATCTTTCGTTCAAAAGCAGGGGCGTAAGCTTAGGAGCACTATATGGCTGCAGTTTTGCAAGAATGTTATCCATTTGATAGGACACTAGATGACAGCACCATTTCCTGCCATATAGTGATTTAGAAGTAAATTGAAAACTTTTTTTAAATTGTATGCTCTGTCTGAATCACAAAAGTCTTGAGGAAAACGTCTTTTAGGCCACATTATATTCCAAGCCCAAATTGTAAACTTGGTTTCCCTTAAAACAAGTGGCAAATTATGTTGATGATTGTATCTGTAATCCTCTGCCTAAAGAGGTTAAGAGCTGAATGCCCTTGCTCATGCTCATATAAAATGTATTAGTTCGCCTACAACTAGTATGGAAAGATTCCTGAATGGATGCCAGGACAATTAGACAAGGTGTGCTTAGGAATACTTGCTGTTTCCACAATTGTAAAGCATTGCCAATCCTCCTCCAATAAGATTCTGCATGCACATGCCTCTTTTCTAACCTGTCTATGTGTTTATCATTATTGAAGCAACAGAGCCAAAAATAGTCATTAAGGCACCAATTATTTGTAAAATATACATGCTGACTAATAATTCCAATTTCCTAAATTTTGCGTATATGGTTTTGGGAAGAGAGGGAAATGCATGTTTGTTGGATCCTGCAAAATGTAACTATGTAAGCATATCTGAATCCTTTAAAGGGACAGTCTATACCAGAATTGTTATTGTTTAAAAAGATAGATAATCCCTTTATTACCCATTCCCTAGTTTTGCATAACCAACACAGTTATATTAATATACTTTTCACCTCTGTGATTACCTTGTATCTAAGCCTCTGCAAACTGCCCCCTTATTTCAGTTCTTTCGACAGACATCCATTTTAGTCAATTAGAGCTGGCTCACTGAAACTCCACGTGTGTTAGCACAGTGTTATCTATATCAGTGGTTCTCAACCAAAGTGACCTCAAGGCCCGGTAAATTTTAGCTGGACATGTCCAGGGCCCGGTAGTTTATATATATATATATATATATATATATATATATATATATATATATATATATATATATATATATATATATATAGCAGCCAAAAGAAAGTGCACTCTCAGGTCTTTCACAGCAAAAGTTACTTTATTGATGTAACGTTTTCGGAGGACTTGCCTCCTTCATCAGCTGCTGATGCTGATGAAGGAGGCAAGTCCTCCGAAAATGTTACATCAATAAAGTAACTTTTGCTGTGAAAGACCTGAGAGTGCACTTTCTTTTGGCTGCTATTTGTTGTTTAAAGTTGCACCCAGGCAGTTTTCCACTTGTGGGCAAGATCTGGAATTTTGGATACCTATATATATATATATATATATATATAGTAAGCATCAGGGATTTGCCCTATCAGTAACTAAGCAGTCCAGTGTGGGTTTAGTGGGGGCCCTGGAGTGTGGGGGTCCTTCCGAGCGTCTGTCGCTGTGAGGACCATGGGGTGTGAGGTCTGGCCCTGGAGGTTGGGGGCCCGTTCTTTGGCCCTTAATGTTGGGGGTCCTGGCTCTGGTGGTTGATGGGCCTGTTGGGGTTAGGGCAGGGAGGCTACCATGCTCATTTGCATACATTTGAATACATTTGGGTCAGTGTGAGACAGTTTTCCTGGGGCCTTGATTGGTCTCAGTCTGCCCCTTGTGTGCAGTGGGGTAAGAGTGTGCAGTGGGGGCATGACAGGTCAGGGCCCACCAGCAGGGCTATCACGGCCCGGTACTGGGCCACGGCCCGGCTGTTGAGAGACCAGGATCTATATGACACACATAAACTAACACCCTTTAGTGGTGAAAAACTTAAAATCCCCTGAGAGAAGAAGCGGCCTTCAAGGGCTTAGAAATTAGCACATGAACCTCCCAGGTTTAGCTTTCAACTAAGAATACCAAGAGAACAAAGCAAAATCAGTGATAAAAGTAAATTGGAAAATTGTTTAAAATTACATTCTCTATCTGAATCATGAATTTTGAATCATATTTTGGATTAGACTGTCCCTTTAAGTTTCTTTTTCAAAATACTTCTTTATTTATATATATATATATATATATATATATATATATATATATATATATATATATATATATATATATATATATATATCAGATTTCTCAGGTACATACAGAGGTCAACAACACAATACTACATACTATAAACAAGATACATAGATATTATTATCAAATTCAACAAGTTGCATACGTCTTAGGCTGGCCAACAATAATAATCAACAGTTCATATTATCCATAACAATTTTTATATAATATCTAACAATACATAACATTTAACATAAGATAAATGGAGTGGATGTGATTTATTTTCTTTAAAAAAAAGAACCCCAGTAATATCTAGCCAGCAGAACAAAACAAACTCCCTCGTCCTTTCTATCGTTCCGCTGCCCATCAATAATAGACTCGCAAATTTTGCTATCAACATATTTTCGATGCATTAACCTGTCCAAAACTCCGGGAAGTGAACTGGGTTTAGATATTGTGTTGTACACATTCTGAATTGAAGTATTGTTCAATTACAAACAAACTCTATATATTTTGCTTAATAGCACTAGTTTTTCACACTCAAAACAGATTTAGAACCTTTAAGGTATAGGGTTCCTTTACATAAAGACACGTATCATACTTTATCCAACTTTTTTTTTTAACAGAATAATTCCTGTCTCCTAAAAGTCTAATGTCTCATTTACATCAAAGTGTTTTTCATGCCAATAGGCAGATCTACATACACCTAGTATACCTATTGTATAAATAGACATCACCTTTACCAGGTTTATCTAATGTATATACACACAAACTATGGAAAAAGCTTACGTTAAAGCCAGCTTTAACGTTCTCAATCACATGTTAAATATATCTTTATAATATTAACTTGTGTGTGTTGTGGGCAGTTAATATATGTGAGTGTGTTTGTGCGGACATATATTTTAAACCATTGTAACCTCAGCAACCACTGTATGCATTTACACACACGCACACACACACACAAAGCAACAAAAAAGCATAAACCTTTTAAGCAACCCAAAATTCATTGACTGATGTTGAGGCAGCATTTTTTTCTGTGGGTTATGGTAATTATTTCTCTTTCTTTTTATACTGAATACAGTGGCATATTTAGGTTTTGTGCTGCCCTAGCCACTCAAAATCCTGCTGCCCCCTCCTAAAGGGCCTGTTTTCCCCTTAATATTTTTTTGGGTCAGGGTGTAACATGTTTTTTTTATTTTTTTATAACAATTCAAAAGAAAATGGGCTAGCAAAACACTTGCATACATACCATTTTCTCCCTGAGAGAAAGGACAGAAAAGAAGGCGAGGGGAGAAAAGGGAGGGAAAGGAAAGGAGGGCGAGAGAGAGAGAGAGAGAAGAGAAGAGTGGGGAGGGAGGGAGAGGAGAAAAGAGGGGAGGGAAAGAAGGGAGGCAAAGAAAGGAGTGAAAGAAGGTAGCAAGGGAGGGAGTTGAGAGAAAGAAGGGAGGGAGGGAAAGAAGGGAGTGAGTTGAGGGAGGAAGGGAGTTGAGGGAGGAAGGGGAAGAAGAGAGAGATGAAGAAGGGAGGGAAGAAGAATACACTTTGAAACAATCACTGCCTTTCACATGCAACAAAATACAGTAATTAAGATCATTCAAGTAATTAAACTTTTTTAGTGTCTGTTTACTATTTACTCCGTGGGTTCATGAATGCAGAGAAAGCTATTAGTAGCTAACATACATTAGCGCTGAGAGTTTATGATTAGACATCACAAGTTGATCTAGGCAGAGCACAGACGCATCCAGTCTGTTAGTTATTGAGACCTGCAATAATCACTGCGCTCACAGACCCACCACAGCTGACAAGGGGAGGAAGCATATATCGGCACAAGGCCTTCTCCTCCAGCCTCACCTTGTATCCCCGGGCAACTTTCTCACCAAGAACACTTCCACTGCAAAAATGCCAGCGGCTCTAAATGAAGCAATGATTTAAAGGAGCACTGCCTGTGAAGAGCGACCTTAATCAGCACACGTGCCTTTTCTTCTCTAAAAGCCTGCACTTTATCATTCACTGTACTGTGTGCTGGCTTTTAGAGAGAGGATAGGGCAGATGTGCTGCCCCTCCTAAATCTGCTGTCCTAGGCACCGGCCTTGTTGGCCTACACCATAATATGCCCCTGACTAAACAGTACATTTGTTTTCAACACTTACTAACTCCAAAAGTACTCAACCTATTGACTTCAATTTTTTCATCTTTCCAGTCACTGAGGATGCCCACAAAACTTCCAGCAAGTGTTTTGGGGAAAAATTGTGCTTTAGTTTTTTTCCAATGCTGAGCTGAGCACCACATACTCGCATTGGGTGCTCTCCTTTGTGCGTTTACTGTTGAGGTATATGTGAGGTTAATAAATATATATTTTAATTATATATTTCAAGATTAATAAATCTGTATCTTTGATCAGATATTTTCACTGATCAGTAGAAAATAACTCATTGCATTCAGAAGAACTAATTTCAAACAGGTTTAGTTCTCCCCCACTTCTTCAATTGCACAGGAGACATTCTTGGCTAAAAGTAGAACAAAGGATTGTTTCTGGGAGATCTCACACACTCAATATGCTAAATTATGCAATTGTATAATTTAGCAAGGAAATGGAAACTAACACAGTTTCAGGATACAGGCGCATATATGGATTTCCTCCAAGGAAGATGCCGATCCATCTGAAGAGATGTGAAAAATGCAGGCATTTTTCAAAAGGGACTGGTAATTAGCACAGATTTGTTTGAGTGGCTCATGCTGTGTGATTACTAACCCTGGAAAATACCAGATGTGGTGATTAAGATAACACAGAGAAAACACAGACAAATGCTAAGGTGTGACTCTGAACATACAACACACAATGAAGGCACATGGCTTACATTATGATTTCAAAGCAACTGTAGTTATATTTCAAATAAAATATACTAGGAAAATAAATACAAGACATGCATATTTTGAAAGCATGAATATCTTAGCCTCTGTGTGTTTAAGAACATGAATAGATGTTTATGGACCTGAAGAGAAGTGATCATTAACATTTATTTTTATTTCAGATCGACATAAACAGGATTTATGTATTCAGGAAGAAATACACAGAAATGTCACATACTATATCTGGGTGAATGCAGTATATCAGGAGTTTTAAATACTACCAATCTGGAGATATAAAAATAATCTGTTATTTGCAAAGAAATGCCAGAATACTGATAAAATTATAATGCATTTTAAGCTAATAATTAGCAGTATTAAATTACCTTAATATAATAAAATGTTAATAATATAACATATTTGGTATCAGAATAATCAGAAAAAAATAACCTAATATTAACCATCTGTAATTGGGGTTATATATGATTAATGCAGAGAATGTGATCTGATTAAATAACCATTTTATGAAAAAAAAAATTAACTTGCTTAAAAATGTTAGAAATGGCCTTGTTGTATTTGTTTGTTTGTACGTCTGCTGCCACCTAGTGTTATGATGCGGAATTGCAACCATGAGATGATTGGTTGTTGCACAGAATGCATTTCCTTGACAACACATTTACCAAATAAACCAATCCATGTTCAGTTGCAAAGAACCAATCCAATACAAGGCCGTGGGCGTTTCCAATATTCACCAATGACTGATAAATAATCAAAAAGGGGAGGGGTGAGATCAGATTATTTAAACCCCAGCATAGAGACTAAAAAAAAGGTTGTGTTGACTGATCCAGAAAGGAATAACTGCTGCAGTTATTATTAAAGCACACACCTACTATTGGACTCCATATGCCTTATCCCCAATTTTGAAATTTCTGAGGTGAAATTGGAGCTGTTGAGAAAACATTGGAAACCGGATATCGACTGGTTTATTTGGTGATGTATACAAGGTTTTTGTAAGATAAGTTATATGCATAGCCACTACAGTAAAATTACAATTTTTGAATTGGAAAGAACAAATTGGGCTTTTAGATTGTATTATATAACCTTAAATAGCTCTTAGCCTGCCTGTTTGTATGCAAGCATTTAAAGTAAACTTTTACTATTGCTGTATGTAGCAGAGTTAAGGAAATATTTCAAGTTAGCATTTCATAGCCTATGTATTGTTATACTAATCCCAATCTTAAATTGTTTATCTATGCAAATATATAATAATAATTCAGAAGTGTATATTGTATTTTAAATTGCTAGTCACAGCCTATATATTGTATTGTTGTTTAAATCTGTGTCTGATTGGCTAAGTAACTCATCTATGCAAGTTCTGATATTGTCAGTTAATTTTGTATTAGGATAAATTGCAGTTAAATAGCAGAATATATATATTATCCTATTGCTTAAGAGCACAGTTTAAAATTGTATTGCTTGGATGTTAAAAGATTTGTAAATAAGGCTGGTTTTTAAGATAAGCGTGTATGAACTTTGCATAGCATATTTAAATAGTTTTCAAGCGCATATAATATTATTTCATATTTCTTTTATTGCAAATATATTTCAAAAATGTTCATGGATATTAACTAAATAAAAGAGTTCAGGTATTTATATTAATTGTATGGTCTAGTAGATGCATGGTTGATTAGGGTTTCTATTTTTAAAGAAAATTATTATTTGTATTGTGTTTATAACCCTGCCATAAACTGATATATTATTTGGATAGCACTACTAAGATTTTCATAAATATACTGACATAATAATTGGAGGCACTGTTCTGAGATTTAATAATATTCATTATAATTGATATAATATATTTGTAGTAAATAGAAATTATTATAAAAGAGAGAATTTTTTGTTTCCATATTTCGATATTAATATTTTGAAGATATAATTTTTGAAAAGTTGAAATATTAATTTTCATATTTTGAGATTGATATTAATATCTTGAAATATTATTAAAGATTAATTTTGAAAAATTAATAATTTTTTTTTCATATTTCAAAATTAATAAAAAATATTAATTTTTCATATTTTTAAAATTAATCAAAATTATTAATTTTTCATATTTCGGAATATTAATTTTTCATATTTCAAAATTAATAAAAAAAATTGAAATATAAAATGTTTCTCTCTTTTTATTGGCAAAAATTGTATTAGCGTTTTAATTTAACTGAATACTAAACCAATATAATAATGTCTGTAGCCAGAAGTGACTCATTTAATTCTATACATAGCGATGAAAATGGTCCCATAACCATACCTATTACTAAAGGTCAGGTCCTTAAGAAAGATATCTTAAGTTACATTAAAGGGAAGTTTAATATTGCGGGTGAATTAAATGATTTTATGGATATGCTTGAAACTAGGGCTAAAAATATTACCGTTATTAATAATATGCGGAATGAAGAGAATGAATTCTTCCAGGAATTATTAATGATTAATCAATGCAAAGCTCCCAAAAAGCGAGAAGAACTAATACTAAATGTCGTTTTGTGTCACAGACAAACGATTGCAAATACAGGAGCTAGAAAATAGTATTCATTCCTCGCGCAGGCGCGAAGAGGGTTTAAAAATAGTCAAAAATAAAATGGATGAATTTGCCCAAAACCTAACCACCTTAGATAAGCATAATACAGATTTAATCGCGCAGATACAAGATTTAAATAAACAGCTTGCGCAAAGCCAGAGAGAATTAAGCGATTTAAAAAGGTCATATCGCCATAATGAAAACCCTTATATTAACAGTGAGAATAATGCAGATAATGCTAACTTCTTTAGCGAACGCGTCAGGGACGAGGTACAAAAACATATGGAACAGTATAGACAAGTGACCCCTAACGGGTCAGAAATAGATTTCCCAAATAGGCAGTCACCTCATGATGTAAATCCAGAGGTCTGCTGTAGCGCAGCTGGTGCGGGGGAGGGAAACTCTAACAGAGAAGCCCAAAATAAGTCTGATAAAGTCTATGATTCCCATAAAATAATCACCTTCGTACAACGCGCAGTACCTATATTCTCCAATAAGGGAACAACATCTGTAATTGATCATTTACAGGCTTTTGAAAATGCGTTAGCTATAATGAATGTTACAAGTGAGAAATTGAAAATTGAATTTCTACCTTGGGTATTTGACAGTAAGCATCACAAATTCTTTGCTTCACTAAATGATATGAATATTTATTCCTGGAATGGGGTAAAACGACAATGCAGAAAAGAATTCGGGCAATATCGCACTAAAACTGCCGCAAAAATAGCGGTATATGGTTTAAAGTGTCGTGCGAATCAGAGTCCAATCGAATTCTTTTCTGTATTGAAAAATGCGTACAGTATGGCTGAAGATAATCCCAAATTTGATGACTCAGAATTTGTAAATTTATTTTTTGAAGCACTGCCTACACCCATCAAAATCAACTTAGCTAGAGATTTTGATGAGGACTGCTCATTGGAATGGCTGATCAAAGAGAGTACGAAGTTATACTCTATTCAGCAGTCCAGTGAGCAGGGGGTTAAAAAGGAGTCAAAACCCAAAATTGTGTCAGAAACTAGGGTGTCACCTAGCCCCCTCAATTTGGAGTCTAAAAAGAGAACTTATGCAGAGGTGGCCAGTCAAAACAGGCCATCTCCACAGAGGTTTAATTCTGCCCCTCCACCTACACAGGTTGAGGCGCAGGGAGACTATAACCAAAGTGGGGGACATAATCAGGTGAATAGTTACTCACAAAGAGAATACTCACCAAATAATTGGTATCCGCGCAAGGGTAGATACAATAGACGGCGAAGATATTCTCAGGGTAACCAGACACCCCAGGTATATAATGCTCCCCAAAGTACTAATGCTGAACAAGCTGAACCCCAGGGGCAACCACGCCAGAATAGAAATAGCGGCCCTGATTCTGAGGGAACCCAATGGTCCAGGAATCATTACTATGGGGCACCAGGAGATAGGCCCAGGGGTAGAGGTAACTTGTACAATCAGGTAGATATGTTGTTTACCCAGTTAAATCGGTTGAGCGAACAAATCGCTAATATGAGTCAAAAATCTACGGCTCAGCAACCAAACAATACTTTTTTAGGAGTACAGCCAGTGGTCAGCAGTGGACCACAGGCACAGTCATAAATACTACAGTATCACCTGAAGGGGAGGGGAGAGATATACAAAATGTAGTAATAAATATCAATGATACTAATCATGTTCTCTCCCCACAGACCGAAAACGGACAATTTAGCTGTGATGACAGGCAACCTCATCCGGGAAAAACTAACAAACCTATTCCTTTGCCTCACTCTCTTAACCTTATCTCCACAGATGCAGTACACAAGAATCCAGCCGAACCTGTCATAGAGGAAACAGGTAGGTATGAAGATTCTTCTGCATCGGAAAGCATGGCAAACTCAGGTAACACGTGGCGAAGCCCACAAATGTATGATAACGCCAACTTTATGTGTGAAATGGTAGAAACTGCAGGAAGATATTATGTATTAGTTGAGCTGCAAGATTCAGTCTCCAACCCTATCAGGGGATTAATTGACACTGGGTCACAGGCAACTATCTTATCCCACAGGTACTACACACAGCTAAATGAGCTAACACCCCACAAACCTAAAATAAGAGAATTTGACGGTTCTCTAATAGGTGTTGGGGGTGACTCCCTAAAAGTCTACGGTACTGCCTGGTTAAAATTTAAATTGGGGAACAGGGTCATAAGACACCCTGTCATTATAGTGGATCTGCCAACTGATCGTTTAATTATTGGTAGTGATCTCCTGAAACGATTAAGCACCATAATTGATTGTATAAATAATGTAATTTGGTCACAAGTTAAACGGCCTATCAATTATGAAAAATCTGGTATATCTCGCACCCGACATAGCTGTCACGTGGTGGAAGAGAAACCAGATGCTGTGGAGGTTCATTTCAGGAATAACTCTGTACCTGAAATAACTATTCTACAAATAGATGATCAGACTCCTTTTAGTGGCTCTGATGGTAATACTTTTAAAATATCGCCTGGAAAGAAAGCGAATATCTCCCTAGATGGTGATGTATTAACCATATCACTCCACAAGGGGGATCATAAAATCCCTAAGGGGGGAGACCACGCTCAATACCTCACAGGGATTGAGAGAGTTAAAGAGGATCTATTTATCCCTATACAAGTACATGACCTTGGTAAAACCAAGTATGCTAAAATAAACTTAAAACAGGAAGCTAGCTATATAAGCGATGGTTTATTAATTGCAAATAGCTGAACCTAAAGTGATTAAATATCTTTCTCCCCAAGACCACTGTGTCAACGGCCTGGATGACAGGTCTGAAAGCTATAACATCACAGCTTAGTGCTTATTATCTATCTCTATAGGTAATAAGTCAGTGAAGCACCTGTTTTTAGTTTTAAATACTCCCCATAATCAAATATACATTGGCAATGATATCTTACATAGATATGCCATACAAATAGATTTGATTAATTCTTGCCTTTGGAGCAGGTTAAAGGGGGACCCTGAAGTATTTCAGGATGAAAATGCAGCCCTAAAATCAAACCAGCAATTGCCCTATGCTGTGAATATGCAGGTATCTAGCGATGTTATAATTCCTGCTGGGGCTGATAAATTTCTTTTACCCTTACAGGTAAAGAGAGGTCAGAAATTAAAAACTTCTGAAACACTGATTTGCCTCTCCCATAGAATACAAAATCTGGGTGTCACAGTAACCTACACTCCTATGGTGAATATTGGAACTGTTCCAATACATATTGTTGTGCATAACATGACCCCACAGGATATAACATTATCCAAGGGAACTACCATAGGATATGCACTGGAATCAAGTTATTACACTTTTGGATTCCAAAATAATGTAATTGGGCTAATACCTGAAGGATACTTAACTGAAGAACAATTAATAGAACAATCCTTTGCATCTATGCCAGAGGGTCTATTTAATATTCAGTCTATTTATCCCTTCAGCTCAGAGGAAGGCATCTGTAAAATTGAAGAAGCCTCTCTAGTGTTTGATCAGCCAATCAAACAGCAAGATTACCCCAATACCCAGAGTCATGGGAGCAATGTAAATTATAATCAAGGGGATCTCACCTCTAGGCTGGAAGAAGCCTATGAAATAGGACAGCCTGAAATCTTTCCAGGATTTAAACAAATAGTCGAAGAGCAAATATCCTTAGCTAATGGCTGTTCCAGCGATGATGAACGCCAACAGCTGCGAGAACTCCTGATGGAGTACAAGGATATTTTTGCTAAGGATTCTTATGACTGTGGTACTACAGACTTGCACATTGCAAGAATACAAACAGATCCCGATGCACCACCTGTATTTGTCAAACAATACAGACTTCCCTTAGCCTCATTGTCAGGCAAGTCAGAATTTCTAAGAAGATAAAAATTTTACTTTGGTTAGGACCGCAGCTGCTGAGATTTAAATATGTGGTAATGTTGCTGAGGAGTGTGAGGTAAGCAAATAAACTACCTAGAGGGTAGTGTGCTGGCCTCATGTAACTATTCAGCAGTTTAATGAGAAGGTTTAAGAAAAGGAAGCACTCTATTGTTGCCACCTGTGCTATCTTAAACACTAAAACCTGCAGCAGAGCTCATGTAAATCTGGATGTTAGTAATAAACTGTTTAAGTAAGGAAATCAAAACAATATGCTAAGCTGAAATGCATAAAACAAATTAAGTAGAAAACTAGACAGAGGTACAGAGTTAAACTAGACATACGAACTGCAAATAATATGTAAGAACTTTGACAGCATAAGTATTTAGCAAGTTTTATACCTTTGAGAGAAGTGAAACCTTTCAGGCTGAACCGGTGTGGTTTGTAGGCAGAGAGGGTCTTGAGCATGGAGTGCCGCGGTGCAGGCTGTTTGCTGAATTGAGGGTAGCTCCGTGAAGCTGGCGTGTGACGTCACCGCGGAATGATCCGTTGAGAGGCAGCTACTGAGAGCCGAGTCCGGATAGCGTTAACAGAGGAGATTCGAGATAGAGTTACTACAAGGTATGTAGTATAGCGGTAGTTTTGGCAAAACAAACAGATAGAAAGTGACAGAGAACAAAGTCACAGTATGTCACTTTCAGAGAGAGTTCCGGTGTCCAATAAAAAGCACAGGGGATATCAGTAGCTCAGTAGGACTTAACCTAATTCAATACCAAGCAAAGTAGTGAGGGTTGATGGGACATTTATATGAATGAGTGGAAAAAGTAATTGAAATTTAAAGGTATAGCATGGAATGTGCAAAGCAAAAAATGAAAAAGGCAGGAAACAAGGTAATAACGTGACACTCATATGATTCTCTTGCAGAGATCATAAGGAATCTGGAAGAAAGAGGTATTATCAGACAGGTGCACAGCTCTTATAATAATCCTATTCTAGGTGTCCTTAAGCCCAATGGACAATGGCGTTTGTGTGCTGACTTAAGACAGCTAAACAAACGAGTATACATGTCTGGCTGGCCTGTACCATACATTGACCAGTGCCTAGCACAAATGCAGGGATCCAAAATATTCACTGCCATTGATTGTGCACAGGGATATTGGACCATAAAGGTACATGAAGAGGACCAATATAAGCTAGCATTCTCCTCCCAAAAGGTTCAGTATGCATTCCAGAGACTTCCATTTGGATACATAAATTCTGGACATGAATTTGCGGTATTCATGCATAAGGCTATGCCTGATGCACTGGAAAGGGGGACCTTATCTTATGTTGATGATGTTTTAATCAAAAGCACAGACCTTTAAAAACACGTCGCAGAGCTTAAACACGTCCTCAGCCAACTTAAAAGGGCAGGTGTCAAATTATCCCTGCAAAAAGCTCAATGGTGCCGCACTCGTGTAAACTTCTTGGGACATGAAGTTACCTCTGAAGGATTAAATCCCCAGAAGAAAAAGGTGGAAGCTATAGTGAATTCTAAAAACCCAACTAACTTAAAGGAATTGAGATCATTCCTGGGTATGACAAATTATTCTCGCAAATTCATTGATAATTATGCGGAATTAGCTAAACCACTACTACTTCTTCTAAAGAGAGATGTGAAATGGCACTGGAGTGAGTCTCAAGAGACAGCCATCAGAGAGCTGAAGAGAAAACTCACTCAAGCACCTTGCTTAGCGTACCCTGAAGGTGGTAAGCCTTTCTTCTTAGAGACAGGTTACACAGATATAAGCATGAGTGCTGTTTTATACCAAAAGCATGATAATTTAAACAAAGCCATTGCTTATGCGAGCAAAAATCTATCCCCAGTAGAAATAAAGTTTAACGATTGCGAAAAAGCCCTCTTATCTACTGTATGGGCTCTACAAAATTTCCGCAGCTATATACAGGGCGAGAAAATTATTGTAGAAACGGCCCACCAGCTTTTGCTATATTTGCAAAGTGAGAGAATAAGAGATGGGAATTTGTCTAATAGCCACATAACAGCGTGGACTCTTTCCTTACAAGGCTGGCCCTTAGAAATTCGCTACAAGCAGAATAAAAAGAATCCAGTCGCACAAGGGCTTGCTGAGCTCCACGACTGTACTGCTAGATATCCTGGGGAAGAATTATCAGAAGATGATTTTCAGGAGGAACAATTGCTTTCCCCATATAAAATGTGAAATGAGGACCATTGTCAAACATTACCTTGGGTATATGTTGATGGTTGTTCTTACCATGCCACTATTGGTAATGAGCGCAGATTAGTCGCTGGCATTGGTATAACTGGGACAAATGGATTCCCAAATATGTCTATAGGTTTCAACATTGGACCAAGATCCAGTCAAGTTGCAGAACTCACTGCTGTTTTCAAAACCATTGAAATGGCTATTAAACATGGTATTCATGAATTTGTGATCATAACTGACTCAAATTATGTGCGTGACAGTTTTGTTGAATACCTGCCAACTTGGAAGAGAAATGGCATGCAGAAAAGCAATAACAAACCAGTCAAGCATGGCAAGTTACTCTGCGAGATTGACAATCTGGTGGTATCCAATGATTTAACCATACACTGGAAAAAGACCAAGGGTCATTCCAGAGCTCTAGGTCCTGATAAGGAAGGCAATGACCTTGCGGATTCATTAGCCAAACAAGGAGCCATAACTGGAGAACTCCTTAATATTGACCATTTAATGGTTGCAATTCAGGTAGAAGCCATTACCAGAAACCAGGCAAAACAACAGAGTGAGCCTAACTTGGTACAATGGAGTCAGGATTCTCCTAGTGAGGACCTGATCACTAGTCAAAAAGAAGACCCCATTGTAGGCATCTTCTATAAACACATAGAAGATCCTGAAAGCAACCCCATCTCAAAAGATGATTGTATTGGCAAGGAAGATCTTAGAATCTTAATAAAATCTAGATCACAATTCAAGTTACAGGATGGTTTGTTAATTAGAACTTCCAAAACTGGCATCCAGCAGTGGGTAGTACCCACCAAGTTCAGAGGTCTAATGCTTCAACATGCCCATGATGCTCCCACATCTGGTCATCGTGGTGCCAAACTCACGTATGAAATATTGCGTGATTATGCTTTTTGGCCACACATGTTGAAAGATGTTCAAACCTACTGTCAAGGGTGTTTGATCTGACCACAGTTCTAACCCACTGCACCAACGCATAGAGCGCCATTGCAGAAAAGGGGGATGGTAATGCCATGGTCAGATATACAAATTGATTTTATTGGTCCAGTAACAAGATCATCAAGAGGTAACAAATACATGTTAACCGTGACATGCCTGTTCACTACATGGGTAGAGTGCATTAGTGCACCTAACTATAGTGCTGAAACATGTGCAGCATTGCTCATCAACCATGTATTTTCCAGATTTGGTTTGCCCCAAAGAATCGAGTCAGACCGGGGGACCCACTTCACTAGCGAAGTGATGACCAAAATGTGGAAAATACTAGGGGTAAAAAGAAAGCTCCATATTGCTTATAGAGCTGCCTCAAGTGGTGGTGTAGAGCGTTACAACCAGTCCATTATTAAAATCCTCAAAAAGTTTGTGAGTGAAACGGGTAAAGACTGGGATGTAAAACTACCTTTAGTCTTAATGGCATTAAGAGCAACTCCAAGTAGTGCTACCAAGATGTCACCTTTTGAACTGATGACTGGTAGAAGAATGGTTCTACCTCAGCATCTGCTGTACCGTACATCAGATCAAAACTTGATAAACGCTGCCAATACACAGCAATATGTGGAAAACCTAAGGAAGCACCTGCAATATGCCTTTGCATTTGCTCAAAGGAATTTAGAAAGAGCCGCAACTGCCACCAAAACCTATTATGATCTCAAAACGTCCAAAAAGGAATATGAAATAAATGATAAAGTTTATCTTTATAACTTTGGAAGAGATCAGGTTAGGGAGAAGAAATTTCTTCCCTCATGGAAAGGTCCTTTCGTCATTACTGACAAAATATCTCCAGTGGCCTATAAAATAAGGATCCCCAAAAATGAAAGTTTCATAGATAAATGGGTCCATATCAATCAATTGTGAGCGTATCATCCAAGATCCCAACTACAAGTTATAGAGGGAGAATGAAGTGTCATATCCCCAACTACACTAAAGACATACCGTAGTTTGAAGATGACTGGCTCAAAAATAACGGACTTTCTACTTAAAGGACTGCCTCTGATGTATACGGTTAACGTCCTCACCAAATACCATTGACTTTAAGCCAATTTAAATACATGTGTCCTACATCTATTTAAAATTGGAAGGGGGATTTATGTTGAGGTATATGTGAGGTTAATAAATATATATTTTAATCATATATTTCAAGATTAATAAATCTGTATCTTTGATCAGATATTTTCACTGATCAGTAGAAAATAACTCATTGCATTCAGAAGAACTAATTTCAAACAGGTTTAGTTCTCCCCCACTTCTTCAATTGCACAGGAGACATTCTTGGCTAAAAGTAGAACAAAGGATTGTTTCTGGGAGATCTCACACACTCAATATGCTAAATTATGCAATTGTATAATTTAGCAAGGAAATGGAAACTAACACAGTTTCAGGATACAGGCCCATATATGGATTTCCTCCAAGGAAGATGCCGATCCGTCTGAAGAGATGTGAAAAATGCAGGCATTTTTCAAAAGGGACTGGTAATTAGCACAGATTTGTTTGAGTGGCTCATGCTGTGTGATTACTAACCTTGGAAAATACCAGATGTGGTGATTAAGATAACACAGAGAAAACACAGACAAATGCTAAGGTGTGACTCTGAACATACAACACACAATGAAGGCACATGGCTTACATTATGATTTCAAAGCAACTGTAGTTAGATTTCAAATAAAATATACTAGGAAAATAAATACAAGACATGCATATTTTGAAAGCATGAATATCTTAGCCTCTGTGTGTTTAAGAACATGAATAGATGTTTATGGACCTGAAGAGAAGTGATCATTAACATTTATTTTTATTTCAGATCGAGAAAAAACAGGATTTATGTATTCAGGAAGAAATACACAGAAATGTCACATACTATATCTGGGTGAATGCAGTATATCAGGAGTTTTAAATACTACCAATCTGGAGATATAAAAATAAGCTGTTATTTGCAAAGAAATGCCAGAATACTGATAAAATTATAATGCATTTTAAGCTAATAATTAGCAGTATTAAATTACCTTAATATAATAAAATGTTAATAATATAACATATTTGGTATCAGAATAATCAGAAAAAAATAACCTAATATCAACCATCTGTAATTGGGGTTATATATGATTAATGCAGAGAGTGTGATCTGATTAAATAACCATTTTATGAAAAAAAAATTAACTTGCTTGAAAATGTTAGAAATGGTCTTGTTGTATTTGTTTGTTTGTACGTCTGCTGCCACCTAGTGTTATGATGCGGAATTGCAACCATGAGATGATTGGTTGTTGCACAGAATGCATTTCCTTGACAACACATTTACCAAATAAACCAATCCATGTTCAGTTGCAAAGAACCAATCCAAGACAAGGCCGTGGGCGTTTCCAATATTCACCAATGACTGATAAATAATCAAAAAGGGGAGGGGTGGGATCAGATGATTTAAACCCCAGCATAGAGACTAAAAAAAAGGTTGTGTTGACTGATCCAGAAAGGAATAACTGCTGCAGTTATTATTAAAGCACACACCTACTATTGGACTCCATATGCCTTATCCCCAATTTTGAAATTTCTGAGGTGAAATTGGAGCTGTTGAGAAAACATTGGAAACCGGATATCGACTGGTTTATTTGGTGATGTATACAAGGTTTTTGTAAGATAAGTTATATGCATAGCCACTACAGTAAAATTACAATTTTTGAATTGGAAAGAACAAATTGGGCTTTTAGATTGTATTATATAACCTTAAATAGCTCTTAGCCTGCCTGTTTGTATGCAAGCATTTAAAGTAAACTTTTACTATTGCTGTATGTAGCAGAGTTAAGGAAATATTTCAAGTTAGCATTTCATAGCCTATGTATTGTTATACTAATCCCAATCTTAAATTGTTTATCTATGCAAATATATAATAATAATTCAGAAGTGTATATTGTATTTTAAATTGCTAGTCACAGCCTATATATTGTATTGTTGTTTAAATCTGTGTCTGATTGGCTAAGTAACTCATCTATGCAAGTTCTGATATTGTCAGTTAATTTTGTATTAGGATAAATTTCAGTTAAATAGCAGAATATATATATTATCCTATTGCTTAAGAGCACAGTTTAAAATTGTATTGCTTGGATGTTAAAAGATTTGTAAATAAGGCTGGTTTTTAAGATAAGCGTGTATGAACTTTGCATAGCATATTTAAATAGTTTTCAAGCGCATATAATATTATTTCATATTTCTTTTATTGCAAATATATTTCACAAATGTTCATGGATATTAACTAAATAAAAGAGTTCAGGTATTTATATTAATTGTATGGTCTAGTAGATGCATGGTTGATTAGGGTTTCTATTTTTAAAGAAAATTATTATTTGTATTGTGTTTATAACCCTGCCATAAACTGATATATTATTTGGATAGCACTACTAAGATTTTCATAAATATACTGACATTACTGATGCACTCATTGGTAAGTACAGTTTATACAATTAGTAGATTCTCATTTATGGAAGTTATCATTCATTCACTGCTCTTCACGTTTATTTTTACATGAGGCATAAGCAACGGCAAGTATATCTGTTTACAGAGAAGTTATTAAGTTGATGCCTTGATTAATAAGGCCAGGAAAGAAGGGGGTTTGGTACAGAACCTGGGCTTATCACCATTTGTCCAAATGCTGTAATTAAAGGGACAGTCTACACCAGAATTTGTATTGTGTAAAAAGATAGATAATCTCTTTATTACCCATTCCCCATTTTTGCATAACCAACACTGTTATAGTAATACACTTTTTACCTTTGTAATTACCGTGCATCTAAGCATCTACAGACTGCACCCTTATTTCAGTTATTTCAACAGACTTGCATTTTAGCTAATCAGTGCTGACTCATAAATAACTCCACAGGAGTGAGCACATTGTTGTCTATATGGCACACATGAAGTAGCACTGTCTAGCTGTGAACAACTTTAAAAATGCACTAAGATAAGAGGCGGCCTTCAAGGGCTTAGAAATTAGCATATGAGCCTACCTAGGTTTAGCTTTCAACAAAGAATACCAAGTGAACAAAACAAATTTGATGAAAAAGTAAATTGGAAAGTTGTTGAAAATTGCCTGCTCTATTGTAATCATATAAGTTTAATTTTGACTAGACTGTCCCTTAAACATATATATATATATATATATATATATATATATATATATATATCTTTATTTCCCTGATTAATTGACTAAATGGTATGGAACTATTATCTAAGTGAATCTATAGTGTTAGTTACTGTCAACTAGATAGACTCTTAAATAGACTTGTCCCTACACTTTGCAGTATATATTTTTCATGCCCTCTAACCCGCTAGCGAACACAATAACTAGGAATTTGTAATTATGCAATTATGGTTGCCATTCTAAATAGAAGAGTTATTTCAAGTTGTGTAAAACTAAACTTGTTGTGGTCTCACATGTAGCAATAGAAAATATTCTTTGTATACGTTTATATAGGATGCATGCGGTATTATTCGTAAAGTAAAAATAGTTTTTGCAAGGAGGGCATGCATAGAATACTAACACATTTGGTGCTCATTTAAGCAAATAAGATGCTTGCACTATTCTCAAATGACACCAGATTGCAATTCCAGAACTGCTATTTCAATTCTACACCTGTGCTGTAAAATCATCTAATTGATCCTGACGTGGTCTTTAGAGCTGTGAAATTATTTACACAGCAATATATATATATATATATATATATATATATATATATATATATATATATATATATACTGTATACATATAATGTTTATTTTCAAATGTTTACCAAATACTATTAATCTTACGTAAATGTTAACACAAGCTGTGTTCTAAATCCATTGTACAGATGACATTTATCTCATTAAAGTGACATACAGGTTTATTTTAAATGCACAGCTGCGTTTTCCTCCTGTGCATGGTTCGAGGGCTGCTATATGTTGTGTGACATAGGCATTCAGTAAATGCTTGTGAGACACGTATATATATATATATGCACGTAGCCTACAGCCATATTAACAGGGAGTCGTGTAAGTAAAAAGCTATGACTCAAACAGTGTTTTCCAAGCACATTGCAAAAATGTTTTAATGATATTTGAGATGCACTGCTTGTGTATTTTAAATATGTTTTATGTCCATTTATGATCTACTCAATATATATAGTTGCTTCATGGAGTCCTAGTTATCAACATGTCTACTTACCTGCCATCGCCGGCCACAATACGCTTGCCTAAGCTCGCCTCACATCGCCACCGCGGACCTGAATACGCTCGCTCAAAGTTATCAAAAAAGCTGTCAAAAAGCCGCGCACCAAGTACGGGGCGATGAGCAGCGGACTGTGATAGTTATCACTCATCCGATCTCGCTGCTCTTCGGCTTTTTCCCAGCTTTATTGATACCCCTGTCACTAAGCACCCACATAAACTACACTGTTCTACCCCCTATACCAGCGCCCCCGGAGCCCCCCGCAACTAAATAAAGTTATTAACCCCTAAACTGCCGCTCCTAGACCCCGCCGCAACTATAATAAATGTATTAACCCCTAAACCGCCGCTCACGGAGCCCACCGCCACTCTAATAAACTGATTAACCCCTAAACAGCCGCTCCCGGACCCCGCCGCCACCTACATTATACCTAGTAACCCCTATCCTGCCCCCCCTATACCGCCGCCACCTATAATAAATTTATTAACCCCTATCCTGCCGATCCCGGACCCCGCCGCAACTAAATAAATTGTTTAACCCCTAAACCGCCGCTCCCTATATTAAATTTATTAACCCCTAATCTGCCCCCCCTACAATGTCGCCACCTATAATAAATTTATTAGCCCCTATCCTGCCCCCCTACACCCAGTGTTGTCACTAGGGGGGTGCGGGCCGCACCAGGGTGACACCCTCCAGGGGGTGACACCACCAAAAAAAAAATTTTTTATTGAAATTCAAAGAAATACAATGTAGAGATGCATAGATATTTTTATTAGAGGGGCCAGCATTTGTGAACATTAGTGCGACTGGGGAAGTTGTAGACACTTCATTTATTTTGCCCCTTGAGCCAGCGCTGCAATTTCCACAAATAGTTTTCCCGGCTGCTTTTGCTTGTTTGTACTTTTCTCCTCGCCTGCCCAATTTCACTATGAATGTTGTGGGTGTGCCGTGGGGCTTGCAAAGTTGCGCTGCTAGCCTAAACCTGCCTGCCTATCTGTGCTCACTGCTCAGTGACGTGTGGAGCAGTGGAGTCACTCACTGCTGTGCTGTCTCTCCAAACGGGAACTGGGAAATCATGAGGGGGATGCCTGGCACCTGACCGAGTGTTTTTGTGTGTGTGTGTGTGTCTGAATGCTTTTGTGTGTGTGTCTGAGTGTTTTTGTGTTATGTGTGTCTGAGTGCTTTTGTGTGTGTGTGTGTCTGAGTGTTTTTGTGTGTGTGTGTCTAAGTGTTTGTGTGTGTGCCTGAGTGTTTGTGTGTGTGTGTGTGTGCCTAAGTGTTTGTGTGTGTGCCTGAGTGTTTTTGTGTGTGTGTGTGTGTCTGTTTTTGTGTGTGTCTGAGTATGTTTCTAAGTGTGTCTGAGTGTATCGGAGTGTTTGTATGTGTGTGTGCCTGTGTTTTTGTGTTTGTGTGTGTCTGCTTTCTGGGGGGAGGGGGGTGACACCATAAGTTACCGCACCGGGTGACACCAACCCTAGTGACGCCACTGCCTACACCGTCGCCACCCATAATAAAATGATTAACCCCTAAACCTAAGTCTAACCCTAACACCCCCCTAACTTAAATATTAATTAAATACATAAATATTATAACTCTTATTAACTAAATTAATCCTATTTAAAACTAAATACTTACCTTTAAAATAAACCCTAATATAGCTACAATATAACTAATAATTATATTGTAGCTATTTTAGGATTTATTTTTATTTTACAGGCAAATTTCAAATTATTTTAACTAGGTACAATAGCTATTAAATAGTTATTAACTATTTAATAGCTACCTAGTTAAAATAAAGACAAATTTACCTGTAAAATAAATCCTAACCTAAGTTACAATTAAAGCTAACACTACACTATCATTAAATAAATTATTCTTATTTAAAACAAAATACTTACCTGTAAAATAAACCCTAAGATAGCTACAATGTAATTAATAATTACATTGTAGCTATTTTAGGATTTATATTTATGTTACAGGTAACTTTGTATTTATTTTAGCTAGTTAGAATAGTTATTAAATAGTTATTAACTATTTAATAACTACCTAGCTAAAAGAAATACAAAATGACCTGTAAAATAAATCCTAACCTAAGTTACAATTAAACCTAACACTACACGGGGGGCGGAGCCAGCTACCGCAGAGCAAGGACGTGTATCTACAGAGCTCCTAGAGTTTTGCTAATAAGTACCCTTTTTTAGTGTTTTAGGAACCCTTAAATTTCCTCTCATTTGACTTTTAAGATGGGGGAACCTGCTGTATGCCTTATTGCTATGCTGAGAGACCTGTCTGATAAAGCCGACTATTATTTTAGCAACCTGAGTTCGACCCTGCTGGACTCACACAGCCAAGATGGCGCTGCCTGCCTATCTAACTATGACGCGCACATGGCTGTTCGAACAGAGGACTCCCTACTGGCTCAACGCTCATCTAAGCCGCTCCAGGAAAAGCTTCCCAGGCAGGACGCTACTAATATTTTGCCTGACAGCCCAAGCAATGACTGGATGCAGCCATATTTAGCGGAACCAGCCCATGCAGGAGATGTTGCAGTGAGTTCAGTGAAACTATTACAGCTCATGGATACGCAGCGCACGCTGCTCTCTCTGCCTTCACATCCAGGATTGCTAATACCATCTAACATGTTCCGGACGCCAGACGATGCTGGAAATCAAGGTCTGCGACCAGAGGGGACCTCTCACTCACCCTTCGAGTGGGCTGGATTTCATGGTTTAGCTCTACTGAGGAGTGGAACTTTTGGTGGATATACCTACTTGTCTCCCCAGCGAGAGGTCATCACACCGCTCCTGGAAATCAGCCGCGATCTCACAGAGAGGCCCATCTGCAGAGCTCTGGCACCCCGGTTCTACACAGAGGGGAGTTTGCGGTCCGCAGACGCAGAATCAAGTCGGACAGAATCTAATGTCCTCATACACCGGTCCCTCCTTGAACACTTGTCTGGACGTGAGCAGCTCTTAAGGAGAGGAGTAGGTTAACTGCAGAGACCCCGGCATATCTGCCATTCATCTTACTAAGATGAATCTTACTGAGGATCACTTTTAACACTTACACGCCATTTTCCTACTTACTCTACAAGTAAACAATTCTGGGCATTAGTTTGGAAACTGTGTGTTTAGTAGTTATATGATTTTACTGTTCATTGTTTTGCTCAATGTTTCGTATCAATGTATATGCTTTCATTCACCCGTCTCTCATGGAAAATGACAGGATGTCCATTAGCTTTTACATCTGAATATCTTACTGTAAGTTATATTGTATTTTAGGTGCTCCTTCCAATAGAAGACTTAATTTAATTTTTCACGTATCCTTCCTACATATCCCTAGCAATCCACTTTCAGGACATTATGTAACTTTGATATATTATGCGCTTTATGAGATGTGGACGTGCTTCATTTCCTAATACTGTTTGTTCTTTTAACATGTTCTGATTCATACAAGTAAGCAGTTTAGTTGAATGCTAGTCTTGTATACTGTATTATTTAGGGAAGTATGGTGTTATATTCCTTGTCTCACGAGGTTTAGCTTAATACCTGATTTTTTCCCCATACTTTGCATGTCACTAGTAATTTAACTAAGTTTGCACATGTGCTATCATGTGCTTAATATATATTGTTACTCTATTTTGTTAACTTGGCTCATCCTTTTCTCAAATTTTTCTTGTTGTACTCTACGATCCCTTGGTTTCCTAGACTGAGTTAGTTTCTTTAGAAGACCGAGTGGTGTATTGGTATTTTGCTGGGAGTCATGTTACTTAGCAAAATTTACTTTCATTAATGACGATATGATTAACATGTCTGATGTGGTGTTTTCTTATATCCACATGGTCTTAATTTAACTTTGTTCTCATATCACCCCTTGTTTGAAGTGTTTGTAATGCTTATAATATTAGCTAGTCACTGTTAACTTATAAGCTCTACTCAAGTATTTTCATATTTGGAGAATTGAACGTTACTGATCCCTGCCCTGTTATCCTATGTCTGGCTAGCTGAAGGTATTATTTACTCTGCTGCAACTGTTAAGGTATAGAAGGCTCAGAAGTCTCATGCAGCTGCTATACTATACTATAGTATAGTTTTATTTAATGGTTGTGTGTGTTAGTTTTGCATATTTATAGAAACTAAAGATATATGTTTATAACAAAGCTCTGTCCCCCTGTCTTAGCATAAAGGACACCTATATAATATGTTACTATAAGACTAATTAAGCCCTTAGTTGTGATTATAGGTAATATTTAACTTAGTCAATTTTTGGACATAGCTCAATGTTTACTGATTCAGAATTGGTCTACTTATTCTTAAAAATATCCTATATTTCAACCTTAAAATATGCCAGTAACTTTAAACCTAAAATTTCATGCTGTTATACACCAGGGTTATGTCATGTGTCTTTTCCTCTACCTGCAACAGCATGATTTATAATCTCACTCTTGGATATTGTAGACACTGCTGGGCCGTGTTCACTGGGAAGGCACGGCTCAGCATAATATTTGAATTAATGAGCTTGGTCTGAGACATATATATAATACTTAATAGTATACATGGTGATAGAGAGCTTAGCTTGTTCGTTTCCAGACGAAAAATACACTACTTAGATGTTTCTAAATAATATCGTTATAAATCTGTTTAATAGAGTACTTACAAGCTCTAAACCCTTAGTACATTTACCAAATTCACATGCTATCTGGCTCCGCCCTCCTTCCCCCCCTCCCCCCTCCTATTTTATATCGAGCGGCTCTTGCCCGCTGCATCCCCCTTCCCCATAAAACTTTAGAGCTATCCCCCCCCTAGCCCTATTCTTATGTGAGTAGATACCTTAATTTTTCTTTTATTTAGCTGGGAGAGGTTCATTTTTGCTTCTGTTACGGTTAACATACTCTATGATAAAACTGAAGTCTCCTTATAGGACAGCCTGCATTTGATAGCTACGCTTGAAATATGTGAATATATTACTCTGTTCATGGTACTATGTATACATCTATTTGTAAATCTTTTGGGCATACCTTGTATATGTTGTTTTTGACTACGACTTCAATAAAAAAATATTTATAAAAAAAACCTAACACTACACTATCATTAAATTAATTAAATAAATTAGCTACAAATAACTACAATTAAATACAATTAAATAAACTAAATAAAGTACAAAAAATAAAAAAACTAAGTTACAAAAAATAAAAAAATAAAAAGTTACAAACATTTTAAAAAATATTACAACAATTTTAAGCTACTTACACCTAATCTAAGCCCCCTAATAAAATAACAAAGCCCCCCAAAATAAAAAAAATGCCCTACCCTATTCTAAATTACAAAAGTTAACAGCTCTTTTACCAGCCCTTAAAAGGGCCTTTTGCGGGGCATGCCTCAAAGTAAACAGCTCTTTTGCATGTAATAACAATACAACCCCCCCAACATTAAAACCCACCACCCACATACCCCCTATGATGGAACAGAAGAGGACATCCGCAGCGGCCGAAGTCATCATCCAATGGGCGCTTAAGAGGTCTTCCATCCGATTGAAGTCATCCAAACAGCCAATAGAATGCAAGCTCAATCTGATTGGCTGATTGGATCAGCCAATCGGATTGAACTTCAATCTGATTGGCTGATTCAATCAGCCAATCAGATTTTTCCTACCTTAATTCCGATTGGCTGATAGAATCCTATCAGCCAATCAGAATTCGCGGGAAGCCATCTTGGATGACATCACTTAAAGGAACCGTCATTCGTCGGGAAGTCGTCGGCTCTCTGAAGATGGCTCCGCGTCGGCTCTCTGAAGATGGCTCCGCTCCGGATGGATGAAGATTGAAGACGCTACCTGGATGAAGACTTCAATCGGATGGAAGACCTCTTCAGCGCCCCTTGGATGATGACTTCAATCGGATGGAAGACTTCTTCAGCGCCCCTTGGATGATAACTTCAATCGGATGGGAGACTTCTTCAGCGCCCCTTGGATGATGACTTCGGCCACTGCGGATGTCCTCTTCTGTTCCATCGGTGGTCGGCTGGCTGAAGACGGCTAAAGGTAGGATGATCTTCAGGGGGGTAGGTTTATTTAAGAGGGGTTTGGGTTAGAGTAGGGGTATGTGGGTGGTGGGTTTTAATGTTGGGGGGGTTGTATTTTTTTTTACATGCAAAAGAGCTGTTTACTTTGGGGCATGCCCCGCAAAAGGCCCTTTTAAGGGCTGGTAAAAGAGCTGTTAACTTTTGTAATTTAGAATAGGGTAGGGCATTTTTTTTATTTTGGGGGGCTTTGTTATTTTATTAGGGGGCTTAGATTAGGTGTAAGTAGCTTAAAATTGTTGTAATATTTTTAAAATGTTTGTAACTTTTTTTTTGTAACTTAGTTTTTTTTATTTTTTATTTTTTACTTAATTGTATTTAATTGTAGTTATTTGTAGCTAATTTATTTAATTAATTTAATGATAGTGTAGTGTTAGGTTTAATTGTAACTTAGGTTAGGATTTATTTTACAGGTAATTTTGTATTTCTTTTAGCTAGGTAGTTATTAAATAGTTAATAACTATTTAATAACTATGCTAACTAGCTAAAATAAATACAAAGTTACCTGTAAAATAAATATAAATCCTAAAATAGCTACAATGTAATTATTAGTTATATTGTAGCTATATTAGGGTATATTTTATAGGTAAGTATTTAGTTTTAAATAGGATTAATTTAGTTAATAAGAGTTATAATATTTAGATGCATTTAATTAATATTTAAGTTAGGGGGGTGTTAGGGTTAGACTTAGGTTTAGGGGTTAATAATTTTATTATAGGTGGCGACGGTGTAGGGTGGGCAGGATAGGGGTTAATAAATTTATTATAGGTGGCAACGGTGTAGGGGGGGCAGATTAGGGGTTAATAAGTTTAATATAAGGGGCAGCGGGGTCCGGGAGTGGCGGTTTAGGGGTTAAACAATTTATTTAGTTGCGGCGTGTTCTGGGATCGGCAGGATAGTGGTTAATAAATTTATTATAGGTGGCGGCGGTATAAGGGGGGCAGGATAGGGGTTACTAGGTAAAATGTAGGTGGCGGCGGGGTCCGGGAGCGGGGGTTTAGGGGTTAATATATTTATTATAGTGGTGGCGGGGTCCGGGAGCGGCGGTTTAGTGGTTAATCAGTTTATTAGAGTGGCGGTGGGCTCCGGGAGTGGCGGTTTAGGGGGTAATACATTTATTTAGTTGCGGTGGTGTAGGGGGGGACAGATTAGGGGTGTTTAGACTTAGGGTACATGTTAGGGTGTTAGGTGCAGACATCTCCCATAGGAATCAATGGGATATCGGGCAGCAGTGAACATAAACTTTCGCTATGGTCAGACTCCCATTGATTCCTATGGGATCCGCCGCCTCTGGGCCAGAAAAGTGCTGAGCGTACCTGCTAGTCATTTGATAACTAGCAAAAGTAGTCAGATTGTGCCGAACTTGCGTTCGGAACATCTGGAGTGACGTAAGAATCGATCTGTGTCGGACTGTGTCCAGCAGATCGAAGCTTACGTCACTATATTCTACTTTTGCCAGGCAGCAGGACTTGATAACTAAGGCGAATCAGCCTTGCCACAAATACGCTGCGGAATTCAAGCGTATTTGAGGTTGACGGCTTGATAACTAGAGGCCATAATGTTTATCAGTTTCACAGTAAATATATTCATTCCATATTCATGAATTATTTGACATTATTTTTCAATATCGAAAACCTCTAGAGCAATAAAGAAGTCTTGAAAGGAGGTATTTTGTTTTAATTGTTGGTGAGCATATAACTTTAATAAAGTACTTTTATGTTTGAATAAGGTGTCGCTTTCTTTTTTCTAAAATAATAGTTAATTTGCATGCTCTATCTGAATCACAAAAGAAAAAATTTGGGTTTAGTGTCCCTTTAAGTAAGTGTTCATGGATGGGACTGGCATGTTATAGATAAGATTGGGCTGAGACAAGGCATGCCATAGGAAATCACATAGGGGCGGCAGACAAACTTCACAATCCATAGCAATCCCACAATATGCAGGACATTTGAGAGGTCTGAAAATGTTATGTGGACTGGAACAGAAGTGGAATAAAATAGCAAGTAAACTACAGGATGAAGCAATTCACATTTTTATTTAAACAAGAAGATTCTTTTTTTACATTAAAATGATTAAATAGACACATTCTCCCAGCACACTATAGTTCTTTGCCAAAACATTTAAATAGGATATCCCTTTTATATACTATACTAGAACAAGCCAACTGAGAAATGAAAGCAGAGATTCACAGACATTGGAGACCCAACACAAACCAATGAAAATAAAAACAGTATGAAGATAAACACAAAAATGAATAATACAAGATAATTAGTCTGTTTCAACTAAAGGATATTCTCAGTCCAGAGATTCACTAGGAAATGTTCTATAAGATAATATCAGGCTTTCTACACCCTAATATAGTAGCAGCTTTATGCAGACCATAGTAGTGCTTTGGTCTTCAATACAGTAATATTCTAAAATACATAAAAGACAAGCACATTCACGACTCACAGTGATTTATTATACAAATCTATATATGATAAAATGCCATCTAAAAAGATTTACCCAAAATCACAGTAGGTGCTTGGAGCGATAAGGAACAGGACAGTCTCAACCACTCCTACACCTGTTGTGACTGGGCAATTCTTTTAAGATGGTATACTAAGTGCATTTTATTATATATGAATTTATATAACCATATATCACTTTGAGATGTGGATGCACATGCCTGTTATGTATTTTAGAACCTTTCATACACTATATTCTTTTTTTCCAATGATAATACTCAGAGTTATTGATATTTGTCGCAACAAAAGGGTAAAAGCTAAAAATGCATTTAAACTTTTATTATAAGCAGTGATATATTTAGTATTTGTGCTGCCCTAGGCAAAAGCAAATCTGCTGCTCTCTGACACACCACCTAAGAGATGCTAACTCATATGTGCATGGAGGGGTTATCAATCCCCATTAGACAATTAGGGACCATTGATTTCTATAGATATTAATAAATCAATTGATCAATAAGAAAGATGTACTTTATTTTGCCCTTTACTTCTCCAGACCAATTACTTTGGATTAGATTACGAGTGGCGCACAAAGTGTAGCGTGCAAGCGATATGGAGTATTTTGCGGCTCTTTGCGTGCAACGGAAATAGCGTGTGTATTATGAGTTGAAAGTTAATGCATGTCGGGTTAGCGTGACTTCAGAGCTCTGGTTAACTGTTATGTGAGACAAAAAAGGTGCCACAAAACACATCATAAATACATTTAACAGTACAGTTACACTCATAATAATACTCAGCTAGATTACGAGTTTGGCGTTATGAGGGAAAAAGCAGCGTTATGCTTCATAACACTGCTTTTTCCCTACCGCTGCTATTACAAGTCTTGTAGGTACAGCTGTACCGCACACTTTTTTGGCTGTCACGCAACGTCAGTACCGCACTTCAAGAAAAGTCCTTTTTCAATGGGTCTTCCATAGCGCCCGTATTACGAGTTTTGCCTGGGAGGCCAAAAAGTGAGCGGTACACCCTATACCAACAAGATTTGTACTGCCATCTAAAGTCAGTAGTTATGAGTTTTATGCTACAAAGCTGTAGCATAAAACTCATAACTAAACTGTTACGAAGTACACTAACACCCATAAACTACCTATTAACCCCTAAACCGAGGCCCTCCCGCATCTCAAACACTAAAATAAAATGATTAATCTCTAATCTGCCACTCCGGACATCACTGTACTTAAAAAATGCATTAACCCCTATTCAGCCGCTCCCCGACATCGTTGCCACTATAATAAAATTATTAACCCCTAAACCGCTGCCCTCCCGCATCAAAAACACTATTTAAATATAATTAACCCCTAATCTGCCGTCCGCTGCTATAATAAACCTATTAACCCCTAAACCTAACCCTAACATCCCCTAACTTAAATATAATTAAAATAAATCTATATAAAACCTACTATTAATAACTAATTCCTATTTAAAACTAAATACTTACCTGTAAAATAAACCCTAAACTAGCTACAATATAACTAATAGTTACATTGTATCTATCTTAGGTTTTATTTTTATTTCACAGCTAAGTTTGTATTTATTTTAACTAGGTAGACTAGTTAGTAAATAGTTATTAACTATTTACAACCTACCTAGTTAAAATAAATACAAAGTTACCTGTAAAATAAAACCTAACCTGAGTTACACTAACACCTAACATTACAATAAAATTAAATAAATTAAATTAACAAAATACATTTATCTATATTACAAAAAAATAAACACTAAATTACACAAAAGAAATTATCAAAAATAAAAACGAATTACTCTTAATCTAATAGTCCTATCAAAATAAAAAAGCCCACCCCCCCAAAAAAAACCTAGCCTACACTAAACTGCCAATGGCCCTTAAAAGGGCCTTTTGCAGGCATTCCCCAAAGAAATCAGCTCTTTTACCCACACAACCAAACCCCCCAAATAAAATCCTATCTAAATAAACCTAAGCTAACCATTGCCCTTAAAAGGGCATTTGGATGGACATTGCCCTTAAAAGGGCATTTAGTTCTTTTACATTGCCCAAAACCCTAAGCTAAAAATAAAACCCATCCAATAAACCCTTAAAAAAACCTAACACTAACCTCTGACGATCCACTTACAGTTTTTGAAGACCGGACATCCATCCTCACCCAGGCGGCAGAAGTATTCATCCAAGCGGGCAGAAGTCGTCATCAAAGCCGTCAGAAGTCTTCATCCAAGCGGGCAGAAGTCTTCATCCAGACGGCATCTTCTATCTTCATCCATCCGGTGTGGAGCGGGTCCATCTTCAAGACATCCGGCGCGGAGCATCCTCTTCTTACGATGGCTGTTGAAGAATGAAGTTTCCCTTTAAATGACGTCATCCAAGATGGCTTCCCTTACATTCCGATTGGCTGATAGAATTCTATCAGCCAATAGGAATTAAGGGGGAAAAAATCATATTGGTTGTTGCAATCAGCCAATAGGATTGAGCTCACATTCTATTGGCTGATTAGAATAGCCAATAGAATGCGAGCTCAATCCTATTTTTGCAAACCTGTAATATCAGCGCTATTAAAAGTGAGCGGTGAAAATAACTTGCAAGTTATTAGCGAGCCAGCCATAACGCAAAACACGTAATCTGGCTGACTGTCTGATAAAAATTAATAAAAACAAATTGCTTTGAAATGTTATAAGGGTTCAAAGATATGAGGTCTCAGGTGTTAGAAAAAAAGGCCTGTAAAGGACTTTAACATAGAGATACATATACACACATATCTAAATATATATATATATATATATATATATATATATATATATATATATATATATGTTTATATGTGTGTACATATGTATTTATATGTGTATAAATGTATTTACAAACATATATACATATAAATACATATGCATACATATATACACACATATAAGTGTATTGGAGCCCTTTACAGTATAGTAGCTGATTTACTGTAAATATTTCACATTTGAATGTTCTTTACATAGGGAAATATGTTCTAAGTATTTTTAAATAAATATTCCTTTATACATCTGTATATGTCTACAGGGAGTGCAGAATTATTAGGCAAGTTGTATTTTTGAGGATTAATTTTATTATTGAACAACAACCATGTTCTCAATGAACCAAAAAAACTCATTAATATCAAAGCTGAATATTTTTGGAAGTAGTTTTTAGTTTGTTTTTAGTTTTAGCTATTTTAGGGGGATATCTGTGTGTGCAGGTGACTATTACTGTGCATAATTATTAGGCAACTTAACAAAAAACAAATATATACCCATTTCAATTATTTATTTTTACCAGTGAAACCAATATAACATCTCAACATTCACAAATATACATTTCTGACATTCAAAAACAAAACAAAAACAAATCAGTGACCAATATAGCCACCTTTCTTTGCAAGGACACTCAAAAGCCTGCCATCCATGGATTCTGTCAGTGTTTTGATCTGTTCACCATCAACATTGCGTGCAGCAGCAACCACAGCCTCCCAGACACTGTTCAGAGAGGTGTACTGTTTTCCCTCCATGTAAATCTCACATTTGATGATGGACCACAGGTTCTCAATGGGGTTCAGATCAGGTGAACAAGGAGGCCATGTCATTAGATTTTCTTCTTTTATACCCTTTCTTGCCAGCCACGCTGTGGAGTACTTGGACGCGTGTGATGGAGCATTGTCCTGCATGAAAATCATGTTTTTCTTGAAGGATGCAGACTTCTTCCTGTACCACTGCTTGAAGAAGGTGTCTTCCAGAAACTGGCAGTAGGACTGGGAGTTGAGCTTGACTCCATCCTCAACCCGAAAAGGCCCCACAAGCTCATCTTTGATGATACCAGCCCAAACCAGTACTCCACCTCCACCTTGCTGGCGTCTGAGTTGGACTGGAGCTCTCTGCCCTTTACCAATCCAGCCACGGGCCCATCCATCTGGCCCATCAAGACTCACTTTCATTTCATCAGTCCATAAAACCTTAGAAAAATCAGTCTTGAGATATTTCTTGGCCCAGTCTTGACGTTTCAGCTTGTGTGTCTTGTTCAATGGTGGTCGTCTTTCAGCCTTTCTTACCTTGGCCATGTCTCTGAGTATTGCACACCTTGTGCTTTTGGGCACTCCAGTGATGTTGCAGCATAGACAACATGCATAAAGAGGATGATGTGGTCAAAATACTCATTTGCCTAATAATTCTGCACTCCCTGTATACATATATATTTATAGGTTTAGATATACATTTTACCAATTTATATATATATATATATATATATATATATATATATATATATTTATTACAACCCCAATTCCAAAAAAGTTGGGACAGTATGAAAAATGCAAAAAAAACAAACAAAAAGAGTAATTTGACAATTCAATTCATCCTGTGCTATATGTACACTCATTTCAAATCTGATGACTGTAACATGTTTTGAAGAAAGTTGGGACAGGGGCAATTTAGGACTAATAGCGATGTGACAAGTTGAAATAAGAAGGTGATGTGAAAGTGAAACAGGTAAGGCAATTGTGTAATCATAGTATATAAGGAGCCTCCAAAAGAGGCCTAGTCCTTCAAGAGCAAGGATGGGTAAAAGCTTGATAATCTGCCAACAGATGCGTCAGCGAATAATCCAACACTTTGAGAACAACATTGACCAAAGACAAATTGGTAGGATTTTGGGCATTTCACCATCTACAGTGCACAATATAATTAAAAGATTCAAAGAATCTCGGTGAGTAATGGGAAAATTGAAAACCACTTCTGAATGTGCGTGATCTCTGATCGCTCAGACGTCTCAAAAACCGTCATGAGTCTGTCATAGATATCCTGGCATGGGCTTGGGAATACTTAGGTAAACCTTTTTCAGTCAACACCATTCACTGCTGCATCCCCAGATGTAAGCGCAAGTAAAGGCTTTGCTATGTAAAACAGAAGCCATACATCAACACTGTCCAGAAGCGCCGCCGACTTCTCTAGGCTCAGTCTCATCTGAGATGGACAGTAGCACAGTGGAATTGTGTCTTGTGGTCCGATGAGTCATTATTTCAAATAGTTTTTTGAAAAAACAGCCGTTTTGTTCTCTGGGACAAACAGAAAAAGGACCATCCAAGCTGTTATCAGCATCAGGTCCAAAAGCCAGCGTCTGTCATGGTAAAGGGGTGTGTAAGTCCCCATGGCATGGGTAACTTGCACATCTGTGAGGGCACCATTACTGCAGAAAGATTTCAAAGAATCTCGGTGAGTAAAGGGAAAATTGAAAACCACTTCTGAATGTGCGTGATCTCTGATCGCTCAGACGTCTCAAAAACCGTCATGAGTCTGTCATAGATATCCTGGCATGGGCTTGGGAATACTTAGGTAAACCTTTTTCAGTCAACACCATTCACTGCTGCATCCCCAGATGTAAGCGCAAGTAAAGGCTTTGCTATGTAAAACAGAAGCCATACATCAACACTGTCCAGAAGCGCCGCCGACTTCTCTAGGCTCAGTCTCATCTGAGATGGACAGTAGCACAGTGGAATTGTGTCTTGTGGTCCGATGAGTCATTATTTCAAATAGTTTTTTGAAAAAACAGCCGTTTTGTTCTCTGGGACAAACAGAAAAAGGACCATCCAAGCTGTTATCAGCATCAGGTCCAAAAGCCAGCGTCTGTCATGGTAAAGGGGTGTGTAAGTCCCCATGGCATGGGTAACTTGCACATCTGTGAGGGCACCATTACTGCAGAAAGATATGTATACATTTTGGAGCAACATATGCTGCCATCCAGATGTCGTCTTTTCCAGGGTCGTCCCTGCATTTTCCAGCAGGACAATGCCAAACCACATTCTGCCCGGATTACAAGCACATGGTTGCGTAAGCAGAGAGTGTGAGTTCTAGCATAGGCCGCCTGTAGTCGTGACCTGTCTCCGATTGAGAATTTGTTGCCCATTATGAAATGCAAAATAAGGCAACAAAGGCCTCGTACAGTTGCGCAGGGTGCAAAAACCTTCACTTGTAATCTAGCCTTTTATGTATACAAGACAAGGAGGAAGTATTCAGTACTTTGATCATACAGTAGCAATGTTTCTCTTCAACCAGCAATTGTTTATTAATGGAGATATAGGACATGTAAAATTGGAGGCCCTTTTACTAGACATGCTGAAGGTCATTTATATCTGTTTAAATAAAAGAAGCAATATAATTATTACACAGCATTTGGTAAATCAGTGTTTTCCAAACCCAGTGCTCAGGACCCTTAACAGGGCAGATATTTATTATATCTTAACAAGATCACAGGTAAAGCAAATTTGTCTGAACCATCTACATATGCAGCTAGTACTAATTAGCTACAACCAGGGGAAATATGATGTATCATTGGTTTAGTCAGTTTGTAGAATTTTAAGCATACTTGTTATTATCATCATTTATTTGTAAAATTCCATAATTACAGAATTTGATTTGCAGCTCATTTTTACAGCATTTTGTTTTTTTACAGCAAAAACAAGTGCAAATAAATAAGGCAGATTTCAATGTTTTTGCCACTAATTAACACAATTTTGAGTTTAATGTTTCTATTTCTAAAAGTTACAAACTCTCCAGCTGAATAAAAATCAATTGCATTGTGTACCCTTCCCTTACATTGGAAACCTTTTGTTCAAAAATGCAATTTATCTTGAATGGTTAACTTAGCTCTGTCCTCTTTTGGGTAGGGCCCAGGAAGCGGCTCTTGAATAGCCAGTGGAACAGAGGTCATGGCATGATCAGTCTTTTTGTACTGGGATATAGTAGATGTTATCAGTTTAAAAAGATCATTTTTTTTTTCGGATTAAATTTAATAATTTTGTAATTGTTTAATTTGCTTTTCCATTATTTTCATCTTGCATTTTTTCATTTGCAATTAAAAACCTGGAATTAATAGGCACCTCTTTTAGTAAATAAAAAATAGATGAATAGTAATATGTGGAAGGTATAAGCCCTAAGGAATAAGAACCGTCAGTTATAGGGTTGCAAAAGGAACCGTCAGTCAGTCCTTTTAAGATTAAGCAGAGAAACATGTAGCCCAACGTGTGGGCGAGACTAGTTAGCACGCAGAGTTCAGCATATAGAACACAATCCCCAAAGCAAAAACCTCCAGATCGCACATGTATAGGGGATGGCTAAATTAAGTGCTGTGGCAAGTAACTCTGAATGCGATATTATCAATTTTTGGCAAAGATAATTAGGATCATGTAAATACTATTATCTCCCCTCCTGGATTTATTAATCCACTATTTGTGAGTTTTTTTGCTTATATTAATATTTCTGTATTATTCTGGGGTATGTTCAAGATGCTGTCCTGTCTGCTTACAGTTGTATATATAAAGTGTACTTTTTATCACCGGGCTTGGTCTTTATATAAGGATCCATTATACAATAAATATTAGACACAGAATGTATTTGAAGGGTCTGCTATGTCTAATAAATACCAGCATTTATCATGGATTTGACACTGTGGGGGATATTTATCAAAGTGTCAATCTCAGTGCATTCGCCAGCGTCAATACGTTTGCAAGACATCGCTGACGCGGATCCACATACGATGCCTTTATTTATTAAAAAAAAACGTCAAAAACATGCACGTCAAGTACAGCGCGATGAGCATCGGACTGTAGTTAACTAACAGTCATAAATGTTGCAGTTATTCGGGTTTTTCCCAACTTTATTTATACCATTTCATTACTGTCCATGAACAAGCACATTTCTCTAAAGCTAATCTTTTATTTTTCATTTGTTAATGTCCAAGAAATAGCTAGATTCATACCTCAACAAACAATATCTCATACAAAGTTATTTTTATATTTATTTGTTATACAAAAAAAAAAAAAAATCTGTTATATGATACTTTCATATAAATTAAAGGGACACTAAACACAATTTTTTTTCTTTAATGATTCAGATAGAGCATGCAATTTTAAGCAACTTTCTAATTTACTCCTATTATCAATTTTTATTCGTTCTCTTGCTTTCTTTATTTAAAAAGCAGGAATGTGATGAATAGGAGCCGCAAACAGTCAAAAGTCCAGCACCCTTAAATGCCAAATGCTCGCTGCCAGGGTTCCTGCAAACCCCCAAACAGATACACACAAAGAGGGCAGCAGCATAAACTATAACCAATTTTATTATGTGCCATAATAAAATTGGTTATAGTTTATGCTGCTGCCCTCTCTGTGTGTATATGAATAGGAGTCGGCCTATTTTTGGTTGAGAACCTGGGTTATGCTTGCTTATTGGTGGCTAAATGTAAGCCACCAATAAGCAAGCGCTATCCATGGTGCTTAACCTAAAATGGACTGGCTGCTAAGATTTGCATTCATGATTTTCAAATAAAGATAGCAAGAGAACGAAAAAAAAAATTGCTAATAGGAGTAAATTAGAAAGTTACTTAAAATTGCATGCTCTAGAGGAGAGTTCCGGAGGAGGAGCTTAGCACAGGTGGCTGAGCGTTGGTTCTCCAGCTTCAAGCACCTGGTGATGTTTCCCATGCACCTAGCCCTGAGGTGAAGGGCGGCTACCTGGCCAGCATAGTACACACGCTGCCGGAACCCACAGCGAAATCTACTCCGCTGTTTGAGACTCCCTAGCCCGGAGGGGACTGCAAACCCTACAAACAAATTTGGTAACATTGAAAGGGATCAAAGACTTAGTGGTCCTGACACTTTTTCCCTGACTTTTTATTACTGCTACAAGAGGCAAAGCCCGTAAGGATAAGAAAGTGTTAAAGCACGGTATCACATTTACATCAAGCTGCTGCAGTGGCTCTACTAACTTTTCCCCTGAATATATACAACTACCGCACAAGACAAAGCTCATAAGGATAAGCTTAAGTTAAAGTCTAACATCAAGTCGGCAACCTGAGATAAACTATCTTTTCACGGATTACACACTCACCCTCCCTCCCGGCGAAGAGACTGGTGGCCCCCCGGTGCGCTGCATCTAAGTCTAACCAGCACACACCTGGCTACATTGAGAGAGACTGCGGCAGAAGCCGAAGGAGCTGAGTGAACATCCTCCTCCCCCACCGATGCTGCGAGGGAGGAGGCGTCTGTAGGAGCTAGCCGCCCTGGTACCTGGTGGAGGGGCGTGTATAGCCGTCTGGAATCCCGGTGAGAAGGCTGGTGAGCGGTCTTCTTTTTTTTCTTTCTTCTCCTTCTTCCTTCATACGCCCTATTTGGCCCCGGGACCTGACGTGAGGGTGGCCGGTGGATCCCCTCCCCCCCACTGATGCTGTGTGGGAGGAGGTGGGCAGTGGAAAGACCGCGCATCTGAAAGCCGAAAGGTGTTATCTCCCTCCCCTGGAAGCTAGGAAGGGGATCTGCAGCCCGGAGGTCACCGGTGAGTCTGGAAACTGCCTGTGAGCACCGAAGCTGGGAGGGGTGAGTATATGGCTAAGTTTAAAGCTATCTAATCTAGTAATTTAAGCTCAATGTTGATAGGGGGAAAAGAAAAGAGAAAAGGGGAAAAGAAAAGAAAAGAAAAAAGTGATAAAAGGCTGAACAAAGGGGGAAAATAAAACACCAAATAAAAGAGAAATAAGCAAAAACAAGATCCCAGAAGGTTAAAAAGACTAAGAAGATTACAGCAAGAAAAGAATATTTAACTAAAGAAGGGAAAAGAAAATTTTTCTTTTTGCGTGTCAAAATATCCTAAAGAAATGAAAATATCTCACTTCATTTAATATGAAAAAGTTTTAAGAGAACTTTCCTCTAAAATCACTAGCAAAGAGGGGATCACCCCTCAGAGACACTCTTAAAAGTAGCAAAGCTCAAGGAGAAAAATTGCAACAAAAGAAAGACTTAAAGAACCAAGTCAGGAGTCAATAAAACATTTAAAGGAACATATCTTTTTGTAAAATCAACATTTTCCCCCCCCCTTTCTCTTAGCAATACAAAGAAGGAAAAACAAAAGGGAAGAGAAAGAAGACAGAAAGAAAAAAGGGATTAAGGGGGAGAGAAGAAGAGAAAAGGAAAATAATAATTCCTTAGGGACTCCTGAGCAAGAGGGACTAACTCCATACCCTCATCATAATTAGTCTATATCTGAATTTTATCACTAAGAGACTATAGCCGAATATGTTTCTTCTTGTCTTATTTTTTTTCTTTTCTTGGGTTTATTAATTCTAAAAGTTACAACAAGGAGCTCTAATAGATATACCATAGGAATATAGCTGTATATGGTCTTTGTACTTTCTAATCATGGTTAAATGAAAGTATTTGTTGTAAGTAATGTTGATTGACAAATTGTGAAGGTATATATTAATGCATGAATTGTCCTAGAAGATCCCTTCCGAATTGTATTTCCTATAACGACTCAGGGCAAGAAAGATTATCAGGTTGAGAAGGTAAAAGCAGAGTATAATATAACCACAAAAAGTCTCAAGCCTTAGATTACAAGGAGACATTCTATAACAAACTTAAACCCAATAAATGAGGCTTTAAGCATGCAGAACCTGGTACTCAGTATATCAGAAGCCCTGACACCTAAGTTTGACACCCTAAAAGCAGAAATAAAACAAGATATTGCCATACTATCCCAGGAAGTTAGGCAGTTCTCAAGTAGACTGCAAGAGGCAGAACAAAGGGTCTCAGACTAAGAGGACCTTTCAGTAGATCATGATTCAAGACTAAAAGAAACAGAAGCTAAACTTCAAAAATTACAGGCTAGACTTGAAGATTCTGAAAATAGGGCCCGTAGAAATAATATTAGGATAATAGGAATACCTGAAGGAAAGAAATTTGAAAATCTATCTTCATTCATAACATACACACTAGCCCAAACCCTTGGAATCACAGACACACAGATAATAATTGAAAGGGCCCACAGAATTGGTCCACCCCAGACGGACAACAAACTTAATACTAGACCAAGGCCAGTGATAGCACGCTTTCTTAATTATCTAGACAAAACTAATATGATGCAACAGTACAGAAAGAAACAACCCATCAGCATAGAAGGAGTTAAAATTTACATGTTTCAGGACTTTTCGGCTGAGACCTCTCTGAGAAGGAGAGAGCTTGCACCTATTTGTACAAAGTTAATTCACAAGGGTTATAGGGCAACATTAATCTACCCATCTAAACTCAAAGTCACTACTTCTGAGAATACATTCATATTTGACAATTCAAAAGATGCAGAGAAATTTCTAACTGATTTAGAAACAGCAAGATAAATTCTCCTGTGTATAGGGGAACTTTGACCCAAAAGGGGAAAAAAAGAAAATAATTTTTTTTTTTTTTTTTTTATAGAGATTTATGTTATCTTTTGTCAGGTACGTTATGATTTTAATAACAAACTTACAGTTAATGGTGAGTGACCCCCCGCAGTTAGGGAGAAAAAGAGAAAAAAGGGAGGGCAGGTTTCTTTCCCTTTTCATATAATTGAGTTTCCAGATTTCCTTTGTTTCCCCCTTTTTTTTTTTTTTTCTTTTCTTTTTTTTTTCTCTCCTTTCTTCCCCCCCTTCCTCCTACCCCTCCCGTTCCCTCCCTCTCTCTCTCCTCCTTTCGGAAGTATATTACTCAAAGATAGATGACAAACTCTCTTGATAAGTTTAAGATAATATCATGGAACATAGGAGGAATAACAACTCCCATAAAAAGGAAAGCCATTGTCTCTCACATGCGCAAGATGCAAGCTGACATAATGTTTCTCCAGGAAACACACTTGGGCATGGAAGAAACAATGAAACTTAAGGGCTCCTGGATTAAGGAGGTGGAAGCCTCACCTAGTATCGGAAGAAAGAGGGATGTGGCAATATTATTAGGCAAAAGGTTAGATGCAGAGATTCTACAAATAAGGAGAGATCCAGAGGGGAGATTTTTGATGATGAAAACCCGAATCTCTAAACAAACATATACTTTATTAAATATATATGCACCCAATGAGCTAGATTATGAATTCTGGAATCTAATTCAATCTATGGTCTTGTTGCACTCGGAGGGCTATCTGGTCTTGGGAGGGGACTTTAATATGGCCCCGCAGTCTCCACTAGACAGGGTAAGGTATAACAGTAAGCAACTTAAAAATAAAAAGGACAAACTAGAAACAAAAATATTCAAGAAAATCTATCAGAACTTATCGGTTAGAGACATATGGCGAGTACATAACCCCGATCTGCGGGAATTTACTTGTCTTTCTAGGGCGCATAAAACGCTCTCTAGAATAGACTTATTTTTAATTGATGAGAAACTCTGTTCAAGAAAAATAAAGGTAGGAATCACCCCTATAGTTATCTCAGATCACGCTCATATTTTTCTCGAGATCCAATTAAATAGTCCAAGGGAAGCTCCTTTAAGATTTAGGTTTCCATATCATCTAGTAAACGATTTAAAATTTAAAAAACACCTAAATGATAAATTTAAAGAATATATACAATTTAATATGGAATACATTGACAGACCGGAAATTTTTTGGGGGGCTGCAAAAGCAGTCATTAGAGGCGAAATAACAGCATATGTTGCCAAGATAACTAAGATTCTAAGAAAAAGAGAGAAAGAAGCCATTAACTTTGTGGTTAATTCTTATAATTGTTTTCTCTTAAAAAAGTCATCCTTTAACTGGGCCAAGTACATTAAGGCTAAGAAGGAAAGAGATGCCCTAATACTCCTTATGGAAACCCAAAAAGATCTCAGATTTCGGGCAAAAATGTATCGCTTTGGAAACAAGTCAGGCAAACTATTAGCCAATTTAGTTAAGGGAGAAAAAAAGTCCCCACTGATAGACAGAATACAACAAGAAGAGCAAACGTATACAAACCCAGAAGACATATTAGAGATTTTTACAAACTATTATAATGACATCTATTCTTTAAGAACCGCTGACAGTGAGCAATCCAGGGAGTTTTGGAGCAAGCTAAATTGCCCCACAGTCCCAGAGGATCTAATCACCAAATTAAATAAACCAATCTCGGAGGAGGAAGTTAATAGAACGATTGCAGGGATGTCACTCAATAAAGCTGCAGGCCCAGATGGGCTGCCTAATGAGATTTATAAGGTCCTAGCTCCAGAGGTAGCTTCTTGCTTATGTAATCTTTACAATGACTTTTATGTTAACGGTAAATCTGTCCCAGCAAGTTTCTCAGCCTCTTACACAACATTAATTCTGAAATCAGGCAAAGATCCAACTCAAAGGGAGTCGTATCGTCCCATAGCCCTCTTGAACTCAGAATATAAAATTCTGGCTTCAATTTTAGCAGAAAGACTTCAAAGCAGTTTAACACATATTATTCATAGAGATCAAGCAGGTTTCTTCTGTTAAGTGTGATCAGTCCACGGGTCATCATTACTTCTGGGATATTAACTGCTCCCCTACAGGAAGTGCAAGAGGATTCACCCAGCAGAGCTGCATATAGCTCCTCCCCTCTACGTCACTCCCAGTCATTCTCTTGCACCCAGCAACTAGATAGGTCGTGTGAGAGGACTATGGTGATTATACTTAGTTTTATATCTTCAATCAAAAGTTTGTTATTTTAAAATAGCACCGGAGTGTGTTATTACCTCTCTGGCAGAGTTTGAGGAAGAATCTACCAGAGTTTTGCTATGATTTTAGCCGGAGTAGTTAAGATCATATTGCTGTTCTCGGCCATCTGAGGAGTGAGGTAAACTTCAGATCAGGGGACAGCGGGCAGATGAATCTGCATAGAGGTATGTAGCAGTTTTTATTTTCTGACAATGGAATTGATGAGAAAATCCTGCCATACCGATATAATGTCATGTATGTATACTTTACACTTCAGTATTCTGGGAGAATGGTACTTCACTAGAATTACACTGTAAGAAAGACATAAAGCTGTTTAATAACTAGAGATTATGTTTAACGTTTTTGCTGGAATGTAAAATCGTTTTCATTTGCTGAGGTACTGAGTGAATAAATGTTTGGGCACCATTTTTCCACTTGGCAGTTGCTTAAATCTGTTTTTTCTGTCAGTTTCTGTTCTCCCTCACTGCTGTGTGTGTGGGGGAGGGGCGCTTTTACTATGCATCAAATATTTCAGTCAGCAACTCATTGTATTCCCTGCATGATCTGGTTCATCTCTACAGAGCTCAGGGGTCTTCAAAACTTATTTTGAGGGAGGTAATTTCTCTCAGCAGAGCTGTGAGAATTATAGTTTGACTGAAATAAAAACTTTTATTCTGTAATTTGTTTCCTGCTTTCAGAAATTGTTATCTTTGCTAATGGGATTAAACCTTTGCTAAAGTTGTGTTGTTTACAAGGATTGAGGCTATAACTGTTTCAATTTATTAATTTTTAACTGTCATAGATCTTCTGTGCTTCTTAAAGGCACAGTACGTTTTAATATTATTCTATTTGAATTGTATTTCCAAGTTGCAAGTTTATTTGCTAGTGTGTTAAACATGTCTGATTCAGAAGATGATACCTGTGTCATTTGTTGCAATGCCAAAGTGGAGCCCAATAGAAATTTATGTACTAACTGTATTGATGCTACTTTAAATAAAAATCAATCTGTACAAATTGAACAAATTTCACCAAACAACGAGGGGAGAGTTATGCCGACTAACTCGCCTCACGTGTCAGTACCTACATCTCCCGCTCAGAGGGAGGTGCGTGATATTGTAGCGCCGAGTACAGCTGGGCGGCCATTACAAATCACATTACAGGATATGGCTACTGTTATGACTGAAGTTTTGGCTAAATTACCAGAACTAAAAGGTAAGCGTGATCACTCTGGGGTGAGAACAGAGTGTGCTGATAATATTAGGGCCATGTCAGACACTGCGTCACAGGTGGCAGAACATGAGGACGGAGAACTTCATTCTGTGGGTGACGGTTCTGATCCAAACAGACTGGATTCAGATATTTCAAATTTTAAATTTAAACTGGAAAACCTCCGTGTATTACTAGGGGAGGTGTTAGCGGCTCTGAATGATTGTAACACAGTTGCAATACCAGAGAAAATGTGTAGGTTGGATAAATATTTTGCGGTACCGACGAGTACTGAGGTTTTTCCTATACCTAAGAGACTTACTGAAATTGTTACTAAGGAGTGGGATAGACCCGGTGTGCCGTTCTCACCCCCTCCGATATTTAGAAAAATGTTTCCAATAGACGCCACCACAAGGGACTTATGGCAAACGGTCCCTAAGGTGGAGGGAGCAGTTTCTACTTTAGCTAAGCGTACCACTATCCCGGTGGAGGATAGCTGTGCTTTTTCAGATCCAATGGATAAAAAGTTAGAGGGTTACCTTAAGAAAATGTTTGTTCAACAAGGTTTTATATTGCAACCCCTTGCATGCATTGCGCCGATCACGGCTGCAGCGGCATTCTGGATTGAGTCTCTGGAAGAGAACATTGGTTCAGCTACTCTGGACGACATTACGGACAGGCTTAGAGTCCTTAAACTAGCTAATTCATTCATTTCGGAGGCCGTAGTACATCTTACTAAACTTACGGCGAAGAATTCAGGATTCGCCATTCAGGCACGCAGGGCGCTGTGGCTAAAATCCTGGTCAGCTGATGTTACTTCTAAGTCTAAATTGCTTAATATACCTTTCAAAGGGCAGACCTTATTCGGGCCCGGGTTGAAAGAGATTATCGCTGACATTACAGGAGGTAAAGGCCATGCCCTGCCTCAGGACAAAGCCAAAGCCAAGACTAGACAGTCTAGTTTTCGTTCCTTTCGTAATTTCAAAGCAGGAGCAGCATCAACTTCCTCTGCACCAAAACAGGAAGGAGCTGTTGCTCGCTACAGACAAGGCTGGAAACCTAACCAGTCCTGGAACAAGGGCAAGCAGACTAGGAAACCTGCTGCTGCCCCCAAAACAGCATGAATTGAGGGCCCCCGATCCGGGATCGGATCTAGTGGGGGGCAGACTTTCTCTCTTCGCCCAGGCTTGGGCAAGAGATGTTCAGGATCCCTGGGCGCTAGAGAGAATATCTCAGGGATACCTTCTGGACTTCAAATACTCTCCTCCAAGAGAGAGATTTCATCAGTCAAGATTGTCAACAATCCAGACAAAGAAAGAGGCTTTTCTACGCTGCGTACAAGAGCTCTTGTTAATGGGAGTAATCCATCCAGTTCCACGATCGGAACAGGGACAGGGGTTTTACTCAAATCTGTTTGTGGTTCCCAAAAAAGAGGGAATTTTCAGACCAATCCTGGACTTAAAGATCCTAAACAAATTCCTAAGAGTTCCATCGTTCAAGATGGAGACTATTCGGACAATTTTACCTATGATCCAAGAGGGTCAGTACATGACCACTGTAGATTTAAAAGATGCTTACCTGCACATACCGATTCACAAAGATCATTACCGGTACCTAAGGTTTGCCTTCCTAGACAGGCATTACCAGTTTGTGGCTCTTCCATTCGGATTGGCTACAGTGCCAAGAATCTTCACAAAGGTTCTGGGTGCTCTTCTGGCGGTACTAAGACCGCGGGGAATCTCGGTAGCTCCATACCTAGACGACATTCTGATACAAGCTTCAAGCTTTCAAACTGCCAAATCTCATACAGAGTTAGTGCTGGCATTTCTAAGGTCACATGGATGGAAGGTGAACGAAAAGAAAAGTTCACTCGTTCCACTCACAAGAGTTCCCTTCCTGGGGACTCTTATAGATTCTGTAGAAATGAAGATTTACCTGACAGAGGACAGGCTATCAAGACTTCAAAGTGCTTGCCGCACTCTTCATTCCATTCAACACCCGTCAGTGGCTCAATGTATGGAGGTAATCGGCTTAATGGTAGCGGCAATGGACATAGTACCCTTTGCACGCTTACACCTCAGACCACTGCAACTGTGCATGCTAGGTCAGTGGAATGGGGATTACTCAGACTTATCCCCTTCTCTGAATCTGGATCAAGAGACCAGAAATTCTCTTCTATGGTGGCTTTCTCGGCCACACCTGTCCAGGGGGATGCCATTCAGCAGACCAGACTGGACAATTGTAACAACAGACGCCAGCCTTCTAGGTTGGGGTGCCGTCTGGAATTCCCTGAAGGCTCAGGGACTATGGAGTCAGGAGGAGAGTCTCCTGCCAATAAACATTCTGGAATTGAGAGCAGTTCTCAATGCCCTCCTGGCTTGGCCCCAGTTGACAACTCGGGGGTTCATCAGGTTTCAGTCGGACAACATCACGACTGTAGCTTACATCAACCATCAGGGAGGGACAAGAAGCTCCCTAGCTATGATGGAAGTATCAAAGATAATTCGCTGGGCAGAGTCTCACTCTCTTGCCACCTGTCAGCAATCCACATCCCGGGAGTGGAGAACTGGGAGGCGGATTTCTTAAGTCGTCAGACTTTTCATCCGGGGGAGTGGGAACTTCATCCGGAGGTCTTTGCCCAAATACTTCGACGTTGGGGCAAACCAGAGATAGATCTCATGGCGTCTCGACAGAACGCCAAGCTTCCTCGTTACGGGTCCAGATCCAGGGATCCAGGAGCAGTCCTGATAGATGCTCTGACAGCACCTTGGGACTTCAGGATGGCTTACGTGTTTCCACCCTTCCCGTTGCTTCCTCGATTGATAGCCAGAATCAAACAAGAGAGAGCATCAGTGATTCTAATAGCACCTGCGTGGCCACGCAGGACTTGGTATGCAGACCTGGTGGACATGTCATCCTGTCCGCCTTGGTCTCTACCTCTGAAACAGGACCTTCTGATACAGGGTCCCTTCAAACATCAAAATCTAACTTCTCTGAAGCTGACTGCTTGGAAATTGAACGCTTAATTTTATCAAGACGTGGGTTTTCTGAGTCAGTTATTAGTACCTTAATACAGACTAGGAAACCTGTTACCAGAAAGATTTACCATAAGATATGGCGTAAATACCTACATTGGTGTGAATCCAAAGGTTACTCTTGGAGTAAGGTTAGGATTCCTAGGATATTGTCTTTTCTACAAGAAGGTTTAGAAAAGGGTTTATCTGCTAGTTCATTAAAGGGACAGATCTCAGCTCTGTCCATTCTGTTACACAAACGTCTGTCAGAAGTTCCTGACGTCCAGGCTTTTTGTCAGGCTTTGGCCAGGATTAAGCCTGTGTTTAAAACTGTTGCTCCACCATGGAGTTTAAACCTTGTTCTTAATGTTTTACAGGGCGTTCCGTTTGAACCCCTTCATTCCATTGATATAAAGTTGTTATCTTGGAAAGTTCTATTTTTAATGGCTATTTCCTCGGCTCGAAGAGTCTCTGAATTATCAGCCTTACATTGTGATTCTCCTTATTTGATTTTTCATTCGGATAAGGTAGTCCTGCGTACTAAACCTGGGTTCTTACCTAAGGTAGTTACTAACAGGAATATCAATCAAGAGATTGTTGTTCCTTCTTTATGCCCAAATCCTTCTTCAAAGAAGGAACGTCTACTGCACAACCTGGATGTAGTCCGGGCTCTAAAATTTTACTTGCAGGCAACTAAGGAATTCCGACAAACGTCTTCTCTGTTTGTCATTTACTCTGGGCAGAGGAGAGGTCAAAAAGCTTCCGCTACCTCTCTTTCTTTTTGGCTTCGTAGCATAATTCGTTTAGCTTATGAGACTGCTGGACAGCAGCCCCCTGAAAGAATTACAGCTCATTCTACTAGAGCTGTGGCTTCCACTTGGGCCTTCAAGAATGAGGCCTCTGTTGAACAGATTTGCAAGGCTGCAACTTGGTCTTCGCTTCATACTTTTTCCAAATTTTACAAATTTGACACCTTTGCTTCATCGGAGGCTATTTTTGGGAGAAAGGTTCTTCAGGCAGTGGTTCCTTCTGTATAAAGAGTCTGCCTATCCCTCCCGTCATCCGTGTACTTTTGCTTTGGTATTGGTATCCCAGAAGTAATGATGACCCGTGGACTGATCACACTTAACAGAAGAAAACATAATTTATGCTTACCTGATAAATTCCTTTCTTCTGTAGTGTGATCAGTCCACGGCCCGCCCTGTTTTTAAGGCAGGTAAATATTTTTTAATTTATACTCCAGTCACCACTTCACCCTTGGCTTTTCCTTTCTCGTTGGTCCTTGGTCGAATGACTGGGAGTGACGTAGAGGGGAGGAGCTATATGCAGCTCTGCTGGGTGAATCCTCTTGCACTTCCTGTAGGGGAGCAGTTAATATCCCAGAAGTAATGATGACCCGTGGACTGATCACACTACAGAAGAAAGGAATTTATCAGGTAAGCATAAATTATGTTTTTTTGAAGAATCGTAACTCTGCCTCAAAAATTAGAGAAGTGCTGACAATTTCTGAATTTTTTTCTCAAAAGCTAGACAGTGAGGAAGAAATGACGGGTGCCTCTGACCTTGCCATAGTTGCAATTGATGCAGAAAAGGCTTTTGACTCAGTTTATTTTACTCATATTTTTACATCGCTAGATAAATTTGGATTCTCAGGCAAGTTCCGGAACTTCATAGAAAATCTGTATAAAATGTCTAGGACAAACCTAATAGTCAATAATCTTTCATCCACAGTAGTTGAGATTCAGAGGGGTACGAGACAGGGGTGCCCACTATCCCCTCTCTTATTCGATATAGCCATAGAACCTTTGGCAATCATGATCAGACAGTCCTTGCAAGGAGTCAGAATATCTAATTATGAATTAAAAATTGCGTTATATGCTGATGACATCCTTCTGTATATGGCGAATACAAAGATTAACATTCCCAAACTTATACATATAATAGATAGTTTTGGAAGCTTCTCGGGATATAAAATAAACGCATCAAAATCAGAAATCTTCTGGCTGAGAAGGAGGATAGATTCAATAAGCAATTGCCCATTTAAGGAAGTAACAACATCACTTAAATATCTAGGTATTAATATTCCAGTTAATCCGTCGGACTTATACAAACTCAATATATCAGCAATACTGAAAATTATCTATGAGAAATTGAAAACCTGGTTCAGTCTACCAATTTCTCTCTCTGGGAGAATTGCATTATACAAGATGGTCCTCCTCCCAAAATTACTATATGTGTTACAGAATATCCCTTTATTTATGTACGAAAAAGATATCCGATTACTTAACTCTACAGTTATAAACTTTTTATGGCAGGGGAAGAGATCCAGGATATCAATCCCCAAACTTTCTGTGGGGAAGGAGTTCGGAGGATTGGCTCTTCCAGATATAAGACTCTATAATTTAACATTCCTCGCGCGCACGGTAACAGATTGGGTTAGCGCTAAAAATGATGTAACTAATATTCTATTGGATGAAAGTATCTGTCTTCCTTTTCATCCAACAGGACTGACTCACTGTGATCCAAAAGCATTACCTATTGAAATCAAGAAATGCAAAACTATCTTTAATCCCATTAAAGCATGGTGGAAGATTGCCAACCTTCTAAAAGTTAATTGTAAAGTCTCACAGTACCTCCTAATTAGAGGGAACCCTGAGTTTCACCCAGGTCTGAACTCGACAGTTTTTGCTAAATGGTACGACTTAGACCTGAAAACAGTGCAACAACTTCTTAACTTAGACACAAAGTGTGTGAAATCGTTTGAGGAACTAAAAGGGGAATTTAAGATAGCGAACAATCAATTTTTTGCATACTTACAACTAAGGCACTATACTGCAGAACTGGTTAGAGAGGCGGGCTGGGACTGGGGCATGGGCAAAATGGAAAATTGGCTAACATTAACCAGAGGCGGTTATACCTCAATTTCATATTGCTACCTCTCTCTGATTGGTATCAAGGGAACTCCTATCCTGGGGCAGATGGCCTCTGAGTGGAATAGACTAATTTTCCCCAATAGAATAGACCCACAGTTTATTCAAAAATCCATAAATAAAGTTTATCAGGCCACACTCTCTGCAACGTGGAAAGAGGCGCATGTCAAAATGTTACATAAAGCATATTTTACCCCTGAGAAGGGTTATAAATTACATAACTTGAATTTTAACAAATGCCCAAAGTGCGCGTATCCAGCAGCAGATCTAAAACATATGATCTGGGGCTGCCCGAAAATCAGCCAATTATGGAAAAAGGTCCAATATTGGCTCAAGAACATACTGGGGATCTCCCCTCTGGATCTCACACTGGCGCAAATTGTGTTCTGTCTGACACATGGGGAAGAACAACACTCTCAGGAAAAACTAGTAATCCTTACAACTCTAGCAGTCAGATATTTAATTTTTAAACGCTGGAAAAACCGCAGAACCCCAGTGTTGCTAGAAGTAAAAAATTGCCTTAAAAAGCAATGTATTTTAGAACAAAGAGATGTCAGTATGGACAATGAGGAGGACATAAAAATATTTTTCAAGAAATGGTCAGTTTTCATCAAAAGTCACCCAGCAAACGAGGTAGAGAATCTAATATTTCCATTCAGGAATTCTGAACTGGTACAGTTAGAATTGTGGTAGGAGAGGAGGACCGAATGGAGGAGAGGGAGAAACCCCCCCCTTCCCTTTTCCTTTTTTTTTTTTTCCTCTTTCTTTTTTTCTCTCTGTGTCTGTCTCTCTTTTTTTTTTTTTTCTTTCTTTCTTTCTCTTTCTTCTTTTTTTCGAATTCAGGCCTCCCAATGGTAATGGGTAGGCTTGGAGGGATAAAACAAAATTCAGCAACCTGATCCTTCTGAGTCTATTTTTCTTTTTTATTTTTATTTTCCACATGTTGGAGGATTAAAAAGAGCCTAACAATGCGTGGGCTCTTTTATGTGTATGTATTTTAAGCAAATTCTGATGTTGTAATATGGTTGCTGTTATGAAAAATAAAAGATCATAAAAAAAAAATAAAAAAAAATTGCATGCTCTATCTGAATCATGAAAGAAAAAAAATTTGGTTTCAGTGTCCCTTTAATGTGTATTTGTATTTCTAGAAGTCATGATATGCTTTTATCTCATGTTTTTTATTTTTTAAAAATGATTATTAATGCTAGAATTTGTACATATATCTTTGCACATACTGGTATATATACTGTGTGTGTGTATATATATATATATATATATATATATATATACATACATACAGTTGTATGCAAAGGTTTAGGCACCCCTGACAATTTCCATGATTTTCATTTATAAATAATTGGGTGTTTGGATCAGCAATTTCATTTTGATCTATCAAATAACTGAAGGACACAGTAATATTCAGCAGTGAAATTAGGTTTATTGGATTAACAGAAAATGTGCAATATGCATCCAAACGAAATTAGACAGGTGCATGAAGTTGGGCACCCTTGTCATTCTGTTGATTTGAATACCTGTAACTACCTAGCACTGATTAATTGGAACACACAATTGGTTTGGTGAGCCCATTAAGCCTTGAACTTCATAGACAGGTGCATCCAATCATGAGAAAAGGTATTTAAGGTGGCTAATTGCAAGTTGTTGTTCTCTTTGACTCTCCTCTGAAGAGTGGCAACATGGGGGCCTCAAAACAACTCTCAAATGACCTGAAAACAAAGATTGTTCAACATTATGGTTTAGCGGATGGCTACAAAAAGCTATTGCAGAGATTTAAGCTGTCAGTGTCCACTGTGAGGAACATAGTGAGGAAATGGAAGACCACAGGCACAGTTCTTGTTAAGGTAAGAAGTGGCAGGCCAAGTAAAATATCGGAGAGGCAAAGGCAAAAGATGGTGAGAACGGTCAAAAACAGCCCACAGACCACCTCCAAAGACCTACAACATCATCTTGCTGCAGATGTTGTAACTGTGCATCGTTCAACAATTCAGCGCACTTTGCACAAGGAGAAGCTGTATGGGAGAGTGATGCGGAAGAAGCCTTTTCTGCACATACGCCACAAACAGAGTCGCTTGAGGTATGCAAATGCACATTTGGACAAGCCAGCTTCATTTTGGAAGAAGTTGCTGTGGACTGATTGTCAGGGTTTTTCCCCTGTTTTGTTTGCCATGTGCTGCTGGCAGCCATTTTACTCACCTCTCTTGCTGACTCTGGTGCATACTGTGTGATGCTGCTCATTTCCTGCACTTCCTTTTATGGCCAGACTCGTGTTCATCATCAGTGTGAGACAGGATGCAGTCTCAGAATTGTGATGTCATCAGTTATTATTTAAAGGGCCTCTGTTCAGTATGCTTTGCCCTTGCGTTGTCTCAGACCTGTTTGTGAGAGCTCCAGTGTATTACCTGGCTGTCTGACATCCCTCCTGGTTCCTGGTCCCTGGCTTTTTTCCTGACTCTGCTGTTCTCCTTGTTCTTGATTCTGGCTCGTCTGACTACTCGCTTTGGCTCCTGACTCGGCTCGTCTGACTATTCGCTTTGGCGCCTGATTCGGCTCGTCTGACTACCAGCTCTGGTTTTTATTCCTGGCTTGTTATTTGTTTTGTGGACTTTTTATTATTTTTTGCTATTAATAAAGGTGTTATTATTTTTGCAATTCTCGTCTCAGTCTGATTCCTGGCCCCCTGACACTGATGAAACAAAGATTGAGTTATTTGGTCATAACAAGGGGCGTTATGCATGGCGGGCAAAAGAACACAGCGTTCCAAGGCAAACACTTGCTACCCACAGTAAAATTTAGTGGATGTTCCATCATGCTGTGGGGCTGTGTGGCCAGTGCCGGTACTGGGAATCTTGTTAAAGTTGAGGGTCGCATGGATTCCACTCAATATCAGCAGATACTTGAGAATAATGTTGAGGAATCAGTCACAAAGTTAAAGTTACGCCGGGGCTGGATATTTCAACAAGACAACGACCCAAAACACTGCTGAAAATATACTCTGGCATTTGTACAAAGGAACCAGTACAATGTTCTGGAATGGCCATCCCAGTCCCCATACCTAAATATCATTGAAAATCTGTATAATATTGGAAAAATACCAATGGCACTACTTAAGTACAATAGACCTTTATCTTATATTTAGCCAACAAGTGCGGCTAGGTATGGGTACTGTGTATATAAAACTTTAATCCAAGAAAGAAGAGAAAGAATACACTTATAGCACTCCCAGGTCAAATTATGATATAATCAGAATAATTATCACTAACTATTCTCTAAGGAATAGATGAAGGAGAGGCAAACTGAATCAACTAAATATAAAATATAACTTTTATTGGGGTCAAAAATAAAATAGGATAATAAATTAAAAACACTCTTAGGAACCGACTGTAGTGGGTATATACATATGTGAGATATTATCTATTATATAATACAAGTACACCAACGATCGATACGTATCGATACTGTAAATGTCAAATGAATAAATTGTAGACAAGTATCAAGATATGAGTGATACTAATGATACCAACAAGTGTGTGAGTGTGGTTAGCACTGATAATATAATAATTGCTCTAGGTAGTTATAGCAGCTGTAGTACCAATGTTGTCATCACTTAAATAGGTTGTTAATTACAATAAATATATAAGATCCTAGTAATTGAATAGTATCAGAACCTGGTAATGCTCCTAATTTGTAATTAATCCATGATACCCAGGTACTATAAACTGTAGTATAGGCAGTTAATTTTGCAGAATGTAATACCACCAGACAGTAGGGGTTTCAACTGATACTGGTGTTGAAGGAGTAACTAACCACGATACATATTATGCTATTACCTAAAGTTTAAATGGTAGTATTCAGTGACAAATCGATAGACTTGATATCAAACTGATGATCTATATAATAAATAGTTATAATAACTCATTATATATGATAACACCATAATATTGCTCCATTGACTGTCTTGTAAGTCGTGGTTGTGAACAACATAATCATGTGACTGCTCGTAAGAGCAATAATATCTATGGTCCGCAAGACCTCGATGAATGTGGAGAGCAATACGCTCTCCATATTCAGCATTGCACCAGCAGCTCACAAGAGCTGCTGGTGCAATGCCGCCCCCTGCAGATTCGCGGCCAATCAGCAGGGAGGTGTCAATCAACCCGATCATACTCGATCGGGGTTTGAATTGTGGTGATTCCTGTCCGCCTCCTCAGAGCAGGCGGACAGGGTTATGGAGCAGCAGTCTTTAGACCGCTGCTTCATAACTGCTGTTTCTGGCGAGTCTGAAGACTCGCCAGAAACACGGGCCCTCAAGCTCCATCCGGAGCTTGATAAATGGGCCTCTATATCTGGAATTTAGTTAGTGAATATGGTGTATTATGAGCAGGTGTTTATCCATTATTACCTATGATGTACTTTTGAATTGTATGCCTTTAATATCAAACACAAGCATGTGTGTTTCCATATATATCTCTTTCTCTTTAATATATGTAAGCATAGGGTTAATATTTGGGCTATTATGTTTTTAGCCAATCAGGTAGTTTTTAAGCCTTTATATTTCACCTACAGATGTAATTCATTATGTCTATGATTACGGTCCTTGTGACCAAAACCGGTCAGACGTTCAGTATGGCCCAGGATTTTATCCGTTTCCTGTTGTTTTTAATCAAACCCAATAAAGCGTGATTTTTTACTTTATTCAACGTTGGAGGCTCTTCTGTATTCATTTTTGCAACCCTTTTTAATACTTTAATTAGCATATAATTATGAAAACTTGTTGTCTAGTTAAAATTAGTTTAGCAGATTTACACTCCTAGGTAATTTAAGTGTAGTGCAGTTTGCAGTGCTAAAATAGGTTATATTTCCCACTAGCTTCCCTGGTAAGAACTGATTACTGTACAAGAAATATGTTGCTGTAGGAGGCAAAGTGCTGATAATGTCTATTGTTTTATGGCTTGTAAATAAAGCTACATAAGGGTTTCCTTGCCAACATATTTGTTTTACATTATAATGCTGAGCTCATAAATCTATGTATATTCCTTGAGGCAGGGACATTAGCTATTCTACTATTGTGGAAATATTGATATGGGGATCGGCAGAATAATCTTTAAATAACTTAAATAACTCTTCTGTGGTTTAATGGAGATTTAAATAGCAATTAAAATAATTAAAATTTCCACCAAAGATGTCTAATCTTGGGGCAATTCCATAACATATGCATTAGATCTGCTGCTGGGAATAAACATTTAGGACATTTATTGAAACTGAGATTACAAAGTTTGCACCCTTTTTCAAGGGTAAAATATGAATTGTGCAGGAGTTTAACATGCGACTCTCGCCAGGTAGCTGACAGGGTAACCTGTGCAACTTTCTGGATAGATAGTTGTATGAATTTAGAGTTAATATTAGTCTGAGGTATAACCAATTCCAATCTGCAGCGATTTTCTCTAAGATTAAGACTCCTTTACAGGATTCGAGGAGATGGTAGCACGGAGAGATAGACATATGCCCATTTTTAAACAGTGTAAGCCAACTTTCCAGATAACCCAATTCCCAACACCAGCTTGACTCTCTCATTAACTCTGTGGCAAAGTGTCTACTTTGTAAATATGCAAAAAATTCCTTATTGTTTATATTAAATTTGGTTTTTAGTTCGTCAAAGGTTTTGACACATTTTTTCTCTTTGTCAATAAGACATACTATCCTATTTAGCCCTAGGTTGTGCCATTTTTTAAATATTTTGGGTTTCCCATTAATGGCATGTACTGAGAAACTTTACAGTCTAATGAAAGGAGATTGCCCATTTTCCACCAGGCCTTCAGAGGATTGAAAAAAGTTTTGAGTCTTTTAATATCTGCTGGTAACTCTTTGGGTAGACAATGTGCTGTCGGGAGGTAAGGAATGCAAATGCTTACCTCCAGTGGGCTGTTCGTCACGTAATTGCTGTGAAAGAACCAATCTGCCACAATACGCGCAAGAAAGACATAGTTATACAGATGAATATCAGGCAATGACAGGCCTCCATATGCTTTTGAAAGTGAGAGTTTATTAAGAGAGATCCTGTGTCTTTTTTCCTGCCATAAGAATTTGCTGAGTGCACCATTAAGAGACCGGATATCCCTCTCTAGGAGGATTATTGGGGTATTCTGGAGAACGTAGAGAAGCTTTGGCAGAAGAACCATTTTGAATAGGGAAATCCGTCCCGAAATAGATAGGGGTAGAGTCTGCCAATTTTTGACTTTCTCTCTTATGTTTGCTAGAATTGGAAGTATGTTAAGATCGTAAATATCCCATGGTGTGGTTAGAATGAAGATCCCCAAATACTTAAAGAAGTCTTTGGCCAGTCTAAAGGGAATATTAGAGAGAGAGTTACTATTTCTTCTAAGCCATAATAATTCTGATTTTGCTGCATTAATCTTATACCCTGAAAAGGACACGAATTGAACAGCAATTTCCAAAAATTTAGGTATACTAGTTTTAGTATCTGATAAATACAAAAGTATATCGTCTGCGTAGAGGGCAATTTTTATTTCCTGATTACCTATTTTAATACCTGTTAATTGTTGTCTAACCATAATTGATAAGGGTTCGATAGAAACATCAAAAAGTAGGGGGGAGAGAGGACATCCCTGGCGAGTTCCCCTCTTCAATACTTGTTTAAAGGACCAAGATGGACAACAATTAAATGTTAAAGTGATAAACATGTCCATTCTTGTAGTTAGATACCTCATTTTCAAAAAATGGAAATTGAGAGCAACACCATCTATCGTTGACGTCAAGAACTGTTTGAGAAAGCAATGCTTACTAGAACAAAGGGACACTAATCTAGATAATGAATCAGATATTAGACAATTTTTTTGTAAATGGTCAGTGTTCATTAAATCATTGCCCGCTAATGAAATTAAGGATATGATATTCCCGTTTAGAAACTCTGAGCTGGTACTTCTGGGTATTCGGTAATAACCTTGTAAGATGTCTCGCCTTCCACCCCTCTCTTTCTTCTACTCCCTGAACCCCCCCCGCCCCCCTTTTTTTTTTTTTTCTTTCTCTTTCTCCCCCCTCTTTTTTTTTTTGGGTTAACTGGGTTAAGGATATAATAGAAACTGATTTTAGCAGTACATAGCAGAAGTATAAGTTTAATTCAAGGGCCAGGTCACTTTCTTTTACATATTTGTTGTGATTTAAAATTGATAGTAAAAGTGCAAGTTTTCTTTTTTTTTTAACTGATGGCCTTGCAAGGCGCAAATTGCTGTTTCTTGTTTTTTTTCCCCTTTTTTCCTTCCCTTTTGCTGTTGTTGTACTGCTGGATCTAAAATAAATAAAAAGTATAATAAAAAAAAATAATTAAAATTTTATATACTGTATAACATGTATGTTTTTCACACCCGAGCAGTTAATAAATAGCTCCTTTCTGTCAGCCTTTTTTTTAGAATAGTACCAGGAACACACAACAAGCACAATATTTATCCCCATCCTGCATATATTACACACACAGGGCACAGTGATTAATTCCTGCATGAATAGACAGAGTATAATAATGTTTATCCCTCTTTGGGCTCAATTTATCAAGCCATGGCGGACAGAGGCGTACATATGCGCCCCTGTCTGCCCCAGCTCGCTACCACAGTATTTAAATAATTTCTGTCTGTACTACACACAAAGAGTATCTATTGCCAGTAAAACACATGTTCACCCAAATAGCCACACTACAGTGTTTACCCCCCACACGCACACAGGACACAGGATTTAACTCAATAATACACACGCATTATTAGTGTATCCCCCTTGCTGAAAGAAGTACACACAACACAGTATATATCTTTTCAGTGCGTTGCACAGAGGAATAGCTAGAACATACCCTAAAGATATCAACAGCTCCTAAAACAATAATACTTTAAGAACATATAGTTATTACCAGTCTTATAATAATTGTAAAATTAATTGTAAAATTCCATCCGTTCTTGATCTTGACATATAACACTTGAACATAAGTATGTATTAGGTATGAGACACAATATTCTAGTGCCCCCATGGGGCCTTAGGGACCTCAGTGCATCCAACGCTAGCTTCAACTCATTATCCTGTATAACATTTACAGATTTTACACAGTAATCAACTTTATCCACACTGTATCACACATTCACCATTGCACATAACACCTATTACATGCTTCCACATGTAAAGCACGCCTACCCAACACCACTCCAGTACCTATCAGTCCTACCACATCACCGAGCACCCCTTCCATTCACCTATCCCCCTCACCCACTACAATATACATGTTAAAAAATTAGATCCTTTACTCTTTGATTAAGTACACAGTAATATGTAGTGTACGGGTATCTCTTGCCCTTTCTAGTTTACGGGAATCTAGCAACAGTGCATTCTACTACAGGTCTAACTGAAGGATAAGTTAGACAGCCATATTTATAATAAGATGATTGGTTAAAGGGGCACATGTTATTTTGTCTATTGCATCTAAAACAATAAATTTTAATGCCTATTACCAGAGTTTGAAAAATACACTCTGCCCCTTGTCCGGGACAGGTACAAAATAAGCCTGGGTGAGTTGGGAAAGAAGATTTTACTCTTTACTAATTTATTAGTATTAGTTTTCTTTAATTATTTTTATTTCAATTTTATTACCCGCACACTTGGGCGGAGCTGAGTGACCATGCAGCTTTTAGTAGCTGTGCTGTGTCTCATCTCAGTTGTGCAACTGCGCAGGGAACAGGCCGTAACTAAAGACAATGCCAGTGGCAGTGAAACCTGTAACAACCGTCACCACTGCAATGTGGGGGTAATAAAAAATTGTTTGCACTGCCACCCACTAGCCCTGATTTTAGCAAGTACTTTGGCCTGGGGTGGAAGTGGTGGTGGTGGTGGTGGTGGTGGGGGGGATTGCTTCCTGGCTTTCACTGTTGTGGATATTTAATTGAGTTGGTTATGTGTAATGTGTGTCCCTGCATGTATGTGTGTATGTCTGTGTTTGTGTTGTCTATCTGTGTGTTTCTGTCTGAATGTGTGTGTTTCTTTTCTATCTGTGTGTCTGCATGTATGTGTGCATTGTCTATATGTGTGTGTTTCTATCTACTTGTGTGTGTGTCTATCCCTGTTTGAAGTCTATACTTGTGTGTGTGTCTGTGTCCAGCCTTGTGTGTGTCTGTGTCTAGCCCTGTATGTGTGTGTGTCTGTACCTAGTCCTGTATGTGTGTGTGTCTGTGCCTAGTCCTGTATGTGTGTGTGTCTGTGCCTAGTCTTGTATGTGTGGGTGTCTGTACCTAGTCCTGTATGTGTGTGTGTCTGTACCAAGTCCTGTATATGTGTGTGTGTTGGTGTCTAGTCCTTTATTTGTGTGTGTCTGTGCCTAGTCCTGTATTATTATTATTCTTTATTTATAAAGCGCCAACAGATTCCGCAGCACTGTCCATGGGTACAAAAATAAAAGTACAGTACAATACAATATAAAAGACACCAGACAAAGTTTAACAAACAAATACAGGGGGAATTGAGGGCCCTGTTCCCGTGGGAACTTACAATCTAGATGGTTAGGAGGGTGAGAAACAGGAGGTGGGGACTGCAAAGGTGAGAATGATGTTAGTGTGGAGTTAGATGGGGCAGCAATTAGGCAAGTGGAATTCATTTGTTACTGATTTGGAGATAGGCTTCCATGAACAGAAAGGTCTTTAGGGAGCGTTTAAAGGAGGAAAAGTTAGGGGAGAGTCTGACAGCTCTAGGAAGTGCATTCCAGATGGTTGGTGCCGCACAAGAGAAGTCCTGTAGCCTAGGATGGGAGGAGGTGATGGTAGAAGATGCAAGGAGCAGGTCATTGTTGGATCTTAGGGGGCGGGCTGGAGTGTATTTGTTGATGAGTGAAGACAGGTAGGGGGGGGCTGCGTTGGTAAGGGCTTTGTAGGTCAGGATGAGAATTATGAATTTAATTCTACTGTGGATGGGTAGCCAGTGAAGGGACTCGCAGAGAGGTGTAGCAGATACAGAGCGTCGGGAGAGGTAGATTAGCCTAGCAGAGGCATTTAGGATGGATTGAAGAGGGGAGAGGCGGGAGAGAGGGAGGCCAGTTAGTAGGTTATTACAATAGTCAAGTTGGGAGATTACCAGGGAGTGGATTAGCTGTTTAGTAGTTTCAGCATTAAGAAACGGACACATTTTGGAGATATTGCGTAGGTGGTTGCGACAGGAGGAAGAGAGCAATTGTATGTGGGGTATGAAGGACAGATTGGAGTCAAGTGTAACACCTAGGCAGCGGACTTGGGGTGATGGGGAGATAGTGGTGTCACCAGCATTGATTGAAAAGTTAGGAACCGGGGTAAAATTAGAGGGGGGTTTAGAAGGAGCTCAGTCTTGGACATATTGATTTTTAGGTGGTGAGAGGCCATCCAAGAAGAAATGCCAGATAAGCAGACACTGATGTGAGAAAGGACAGAAGGAGAGAGTGAAGAGGTGGATAGGTAGATCTGAGTATCATCAGCATAGAGGTGGTAGTTGAAGCCATAGCTACTGATAAGTTTACCCAGTGAGGAAGTATAAATAGAGAAGAGTGGAGGACCCAGAACAGAGCCTTGAGGTACTCCAACAGGCAGAGGCAATGGAGAGGAGGAGTCGCCAGCAAAGGAGACAGAAAATGACCTATTAGAGAGATAAGAGTGGATCCAGGAAAGGGCAGTGTCAGAGAGCCCAAGGGAGCTGATAGTCTATAGGAGAAGGGGATGGTCAACGGTGTCAAAGGCAGCAGACAGATCAAGTAAGATAAGTATTGAGTAGTGGCCGTTTTTTTAACAGAAAGAAGATCATAGGTAACCTTGGTGAGGGCAGTCTCAGTTGAGTGTTGGGAACGGAAGCCAGATTGCAAGGGGTCGAGCAGTGAGTTGGAGGACAAGAAGTGGGTTAAGTGATGTGTGTGTGTGTCTGTACCTAGTCTTGTATGTGTGTGTGTCTGTACCTAGTCCTGTATGTGTGTGTGTCTCTCTGTCTGTGCCTAGTCCTGTATGTGTGTGTGTCTGTGCCTAGTCTTGTATATGTGTGTGTCTGTACCTAGTCCTGTATGTGTGTGTCTGTACCTAGTCCTATATGTGTGTATCCCTGTGCCTAGTCCTGTATGTGTGTGTGTTTGTCCCTGTGCCTAGTCCTGTATGTGTGTGTGTCTGTGCCTAGTCCTGTATGTGTGTGTGTCTGTACCTAGCCTGTGTGCGTGTGTGTGCCTAGCCTGTGTCTGTGCCAAGCATTCATTGACAGGCATGTGTATTCATTGTCAGGCAAGTTCATTCATTGTCAGACATTTGCATTCATTGACATGCATGTGCATTCATTGTCAGGCATGTGCATTCATTGACAGGCATGTGCATTCATTGACAGGCATGTGACTAATTGAAGGCATTCAGTGCTGTTGATTTGTGACTCATGGAGATTTAATTTCCTCTCTGCTAGATACAAGTGAGTATTCTGATGGCACCTTAGAGATTATCTGTCATTTGTTTACTAATTTTGCTCAAGCAGTTTATAATAATGGCCCTCTTCACCCTTTGTTCCTGGAAGAGGTTGGATAGGAACTGATTATAAGTTTTTGTGTGATGTTTTTAGAGTAAATGTATTGCAATGGTGTAATTTTATCAAAAATATCCAATGAAAAAGAGAAATTACATTTTAAGACCAATGATACATGTGTGACTGTTAAATGTGAGCATGTAACTTTTAGACATGTGCGTTTCGTTTCGTTCCGAATTTAAATTTGGACGAATTTGTCAAATTCGGAGATTCGGATCGTTTCGAATTTCCGAATTACGATAGCACCAAATCTAACGAATAAATCCAAATAAGTTTGGATTTATTCGTAATATTCGGATGGCTATGGATTAATCACAATTACACTAGTATTGTACTGTATATTAGGTTATATCACTCTGCTATGGGTTACACCTAATATTACAGTACATAATACTAGTCTAATACACAGCACATCCCACCTAACACTTACCGAACTTCCGAATTTACGAATCGAATCCGAACCGAATACATCCAAATTTATTCGAATTCGAATGAATCCGAACTAATCCGAAACGAATGCATTCGAATGTATCCGAATTCGAATCGATCCGAAAACAAAATTCAAAAACATCCGAATCGATCCGAAACGAACCGAAACGATTTTTTTTGCTGCGCACAAGTCTAGTAATTGTCTCCTATATTTTTATGGTATTTCACATATAGAACTTTCTATCACTTAAAGTGCTTGTATTCCACTGTGAATGCAGCCATAGGTGACACAAACCATTTTTAGTCCACCTAACTTAATGTGAGTGCAGCAGATGACATCATAAGTGACTTTATCTGCAGTATTCAGAGACCATGCACCAGATGTGGGTGGATATGACCTATAGTCACATTTTCTGTGGCTTGCATGCAACTTAAAGGGACATAAAAACCTAACAATTCTCTTTCATGATTCAGATAGAGAATACAAATACAAACAACTTTGCAATTTACTTCTATTATCAAATATTTTTTGCTTAGTTCTCTTGTTATTCTTAGTTGAGGAGTTATCTAGATAGGTAGCATGCGCGTGTCTTGAGCAATACATGACAGGAAATAGTGCTGCCATCTAGTGTACTTGCTAACGTATAACATTTTTGTAAAAATGATGCCATATTGTAGTCATGTGCATGCTCCTTACCTTCCTGCTTTTTAACAAGTCTAACTAGAAAACGAAGAACATGTCATAATAGAAGTAAATTGGAAAGTTGTTTTAAATTATATGTTCTAGCTGAATCCTGGGAGATTTTTGTTTTTTTGTCCCTTTAAAAGCTATCACTGAAAAGCATTTCTACAAAAAGACACATGCTTCAAAAATGCTTTTATGCTAACGGAAATACACTCTGTGCTGTAGCAAGCAGTAGAAAGTGCCTTCAAATAACAGACACATTTTCCAGTGAGTCAATGGGCTCCATTAATCAAGAAGCCACTTTGGTAGGGTTGCCAGCTGACACAAAAATACCTCTCTGCCAGTCACTGGGCACAATGGTAGAAAGGGTCACACAACCCCCCCCCCAAAAAAAAAGCTGTACCTTAGCCCCTACTCTTTATCCTGCCATCTACCTGTGACTGACATGAACACATGCAAACAGAAGTGATTTGACCCCCTTGACTGCCCCTCACTTCTAACAGAAATATTTAAAAAAAACTAAACATTTAAGTGTCCAGTATTTTTGCGAAGATTTTACTGGACAGCCTGCAAAAATACTGGACTGTTCAGTTGAATACTGTACACCTGGCAGGCAACCATATGCAAACCTCCTCTGAGTATTGTGATCAAGAAATCACTGTGTAGAATGTTGTGGGGTGAGAGTTCTAGATTCTGAAGGATACCCTTCAGCCTCTCAGGGTCATTGCAAAATAGTTATATTACATGAAAAAGATGTCAAATGAAATCACAAAAAGAACATTCCAAAGGTTTACACATTTCATGGAGAGTAAGGATTTTATCAGAATATCCTTTTGAAACAAAAAACAAAACATGCATTCCCCTTTATGGCTTTGTTTTTGTTATATAGGGTGATCAAGTGTACAGAACACTGGGATGAAAAGCAGTGACTTGCAAGGTTGTATCACTAGATCCTTCAGACAGGCACTACTAAGCAGCTGCTTACTTTGCTTATAGAACCTGGCTATTCATTTATATTTTTTATAAATTGTTTGATGGAAAATAGAAGGCTGGCAGCTTTATACTAGGGAATATAAAATGATTATTAGTTATAGGATTGATATCAGTGTACAATACCCCTAAAAATCTTGCAATACTTTATCAACCCATGAATCATCTTGCACTGTTCAGTCAGTTGCAGCTACCTTACAGTCTATCAATTTAAACTGTAAAGTCTTCTAAAAGTTGTACACACAAGGAAAGGACTAAGAATTACAAATAGTACTGGGATGCAGTTTCTCAATTTGATTCTTTTTTCTACCTGGATAAAAACAAAGGGCTGCTCTCTAGAACCAAATAGCATAGATGTAGCTAGACATATTGTTAAACATCCTTTACAGTAATGTTAGAATGGTTCCCCTTTATATTTTTTTTCTATTAAAAAAACAGCAAAACTCCACTGACAGTTTACTGCTCTTTGCAGATACCTCACATGCTGCTCGCACAGCCGCTCTCTTCTACACACTACACAACAACCTGATCTGTGTTTGATTGCAAGTGGTTGGCAGTGGCAACTCGATTTCTTCACCTAACTAGCATCTGTTCTACTTTGAGTGACATCTATCGTCAGCTTTTGGAACTGCGTGTACAGAAATGTCCATGCACAGCCTATATGCAGTGCACCTGCTGAATGAACAGAAAATAATTGATTAACATAAACTATTTGAAAACCTGTGTTTTGTTTTGTTTTTATAATTTTTATTAAAGGGACACTGAACCCAAATTTTTTCTTTTGTGATTCAGATAGAGCATGCAATTTTAAGCAACTTTCTAATTTACTCCTATTATCAATTTGTCATCATTCTCTTGCTATCTTTATTTGAAGAAGAAGGCATCTATGCTTTTTTTTATTCAGAACTCTGAACAGAATTTTTTTATTGGTGGATGAATTTATCCACCAATCAACAAGAACAACCCAGGTTGTTCACCAAAAATGGGCCGGCATCTAAACTTACATTCTTGCATTTCAAATAAAGATACCAAGAGAATAAAGAAAATTTGGTAATAGGAGTAAATTAGAAAGTTGCTTAAAATTTCATGCTCTATCTGAATCACAGAAGAAAAAAAAAATTGGGTTCAGTGTACCTTTAAGGTGTTTAGGCAAACATTACATACATACATACAAGAAAAGATATTCAGTACATAAGCTTTTACAAATTTCTTGAAAGGCTCAAAGAAAATGGACTTAGAACAAAACAAAACTAGAGCTTGAGTACTTCAGAGAGTAATGTTTTACATACATCAGAGAAATGTAACACTTAATACAACACCTTACTTTTTTCCTGATAATTACTTTAGGTGCGTAAATAAACATATACTGATCAAGATTAGTGGGATAAGGGATAAAATTGAAGATAAGGAAGCATACTATAATATCATTTTTACAGTATCTGGTGATATAAACAGGTAAATAAAAACCAAGTGCTGTATGCCCTGTGGGCTACTCTGTTACCATCATATCATTTACTATAGGGCTTTGTCTATGTCACATGAGGATATTACAATAACTAAACATAAATTACTTCTCCATTACATATATCCCAGGGGTCAAGCCCTACAAAGAAAAGTGTGGGAACTCACTAAGACTTCCACCCCCTCACAATTAATATTGTTTTATACATACATGCACACATAAACAAACACACATACACACACGCTGTATTTATATGTATATAATCTATACACTTTGGTTAATGAAAGCAAATTAAAACCAATGAAGGGTTGAATGGTTGCCTTTGGGCTTGAGACTCTTCCTCTGTCACAGAGTCTCACCCACTTAAGGTGCAACAGTCCAATTTCTGCTGAGGGGAGCTAAATAACCCCAGAGTAAGCCACACAGAAATGTAAGCACCATATGTTCCACACAGTGCAGGGTGATCACACAGCAGGACTGCTGACAGGCTTACATTTAGTGTACTGTAGGAAGTGTTACTGCCCATTACTAGAGGCTCTCACTATCCCTCTAACCAGACTGTGCTCCAGCTCCTCCCACCAGCAGTAGCAGTGTTTACTGAAGTGTTCCTGTTCTCAGTCCAGGGAGAACTTAGTTCCCCCTGCAAAAAAAGTGCAGGAACTCCGTTCCCATGCGTTCCCACCCGACTTGACCCCTAATATATCCTCTGTACGCAAGAGGTAGTATTGAGTGGATGTATGACTATACATATCTACTATAGAATATATAATTAATTGAGAAAGCAGAATCCAATCAACTGCTTCCATAATAATGCATAGAAAATAATGATTTGGGGTTGTAGGTCTTAGGATAAATTTTCCAATGTTTACTAAGTAAACTATAGTGGGAAGGTGGAGCTAGTGGTGAGTAATTATGATTTTTGTTTGGATAAGAGTAGAAAGGGAAGATGAAATATGAGCTATCATCTTCAATCATAAATTATATACTAACGCCTAGATTTAGAGTTTGGCGGTAGCCGTCAAAACCAGCGTTAGAGGCTCCTAATGCTGGTTTTTACCGCCCGCTGGTATTTGGAGTCAGTCAGGAAAGGGTCTAACGCTCACTTTCCAGCCGCGACTTTTCCATACCGCAGATCCCCTTACGTCAATTGCGTATCCTATCTTTTCAATGGGATCTTTCTAACGCCGGTATTTAGAGTTGTGGCTGAAGTGAGCGTTAGAAATCTAACGACAAAACTCCAGCCGCAGAAAAAAGCCAGGAGTTAAGAGCTTTCTGGGCTAACGCCGGTTCATAAAGCTCTTAACTACTGTGCTCTAAAGTACACTAACACCCATAAACTACCTATGTACCCCTAAACCGAGGTCCCCCCACATCGCCGCCACTCTTTTAAATTTTTTTAACCCCTAATCTGCCGACCGCACACCGCCGCCACCTACATTATCCCTATGTACCCCTAATCTGCTGCTCCTAACACCGCCGACCCCTATATTATATTTATTAACCCCTAATCTGCTGCCCCCAATGTCGCCGCCACCTACCTACAATTATTAACCCCTAATCTGCCGACCAGACCTCACCGCTACTATAATAAATGTATTAACCCCTAATCCGCCTCACTCCCGCCTCAATAACCCTATAATAAATAGTATTAACCCCTAATCTTCCCTCCCTGACATCGCCGACACCTAACTTCAAGCATTAACCCCTAATCTGCCGACCGGACCTCACCGCTACTCTAATAAATTTTTTAACCCCTAAAGCTAATTCTAACCCTAACCCTAACACCCCCCTAAGTTAAATATAATTTAAATCTAACAAAATAAATTAACTCTTATTAAATAAATTATTCCTATTTAAAGCTAAATACTTACCTGTAAAATAAACCCTAATATAGCTACAATATAAATTATAATTATATTGTAGCTATTTTAGGATTAATATTTATTTTACAGGCAACTTTGTAATTATTTTAACCAGGTACAATAGCTATTAAATAGTTAAGAACTATTTAATAGCTACCTAGTTAAAATAATTACAAAATTACCTGTAAAATAAATCCTAACCTAAGTTACAATTAAACCTAACACTACACTAGCAATAAATTAATTAAATAAAATACCTACAATTATCTACAATTAAACCTAACACTACACTATCAATAAATTAATTAAATACAATACCTACAAATAAATACAATTAAATAAACTAACTAAAGTCCAAAAAATAAAAAAGAACTAAGTTACAAAAAATAAAAAAATATTTACAAACATTAGAAAAATATTACAACAATTTAAAACTAATTACACCTACTCTAAGCCCCCTAATAAAATAACAAAGACCCCCAAAATAAAAAAATGCTCTTTTACCTTACCAGCCCTTAAAAGGGCCCTTTGCGGGGCATGCCCCAAAGAATTCAGCTCTTTTGCCTGTAAAAAAAAAACATACAATACCCCCCCAACATTACAACCCACCACCCACATACCCCTAATCTAACCCAAACCCCCCTTAAATAAACCTAACACTAAGCCCCTGAAGATCTCCCTACCTTGTCTTCACCACACCGGGTATCACACCGATCCGTCCTGGCTCCGATGTCTTGATCCAAGCCCAAGCGGGGGGCTGAAGACATCCATCCTCCGGCTGAAGTCTTGATCCAAGCGGGCAGAAGAGGACATCCGGACCGGCAAACATCTTCATCCAAGCCGCATCTTCTATGTTCTTCCATCCGATGACGACCGGCTCCATCTTCAAGACCTCCAGCGTGGATCCATCCTCTTCTTCCGACGACTAGACGACGAATGAAGGTTCCTTTAAGGGACGTCATCCAAGATGGCGTCCCTCGAATTCCGATTGACTGATAGGATTCTATCAGCCAATCGGAATTAAGGTAGGAAAATTCTGATTGGCTGATGGAATCAGCCAATCAGATTCAAGTTTAATCCGATTGGCTGATCCAATCAGCCAATCAGATTGAGCTCGCATTCTATTGGCTGTTCCGATCAGCCAATAGAATGTGAGCTCAATCTGATTGGCTGATCCAATCAGCCAATCGGATTGAACTTGAATCTGATTGGCTGATTCCATCAGCCAATCAGAATTTTCCTACCTTAATTCCGATTGGCTGATAGAATCCTATCAGCCAATCGGAATTCGAGGGACGCCATCTTGGATGACGTCCCTTAAAGGAACCTTCATTCGTCGTCTAGTCGTCGGAAGAAGAGGATGGATCCGTGCTGGAGGTCTTGAAGATGGAGCCGGTCGTCATCGGATGGAAGAACATAGAAGATGCGGCTTGGATGAAGATGTTTGCCAGTCCGGATGTCCTCTTCTGCCCACTTGGATCAAGACTTCAGCTGGAGGATGGATGTCTTCAGCCCCCCGCTTGGGCTTGGATCAAGACATCGGAGGCTCTTCTGGACAGATCGGGACCCGGTGTGGTGAAGATAAGGTAGGGAGATCTTCAGGGGCTTAGTGTTAGGTTTATTTAAGGGGGGTTTGGGTTAGATTAGGGGTATGTGGGTGGTGGGTTGTAATGTTGTGGGGGGGTATTGTATGTTTTTTTTTTTTACAGGCAAAAGAGCTGAATTCTTTGGGGCATGCCCCGCAAAGGGCCCTTTTCAGGCTGGTAAGGTAAAAGAGCTTTTCTATTTTCATTTTAGAATAGGGTAGGGCATTTTTTTTATTTTGGGGGTCTTTGTTATTTTATTAGGGGGCTTAGAGTAGGTGTAATTAGTTTAAAATTGTTGTAATATTTTTCTAATGTTTGTAAATATTTTTTTATTTTTTGTAACTTAGTTCTTTTTTATTTTTTATACTTTAGTTAGTTTATTTCATTGTATTTATTTGTAGGTATTGTATTTAATTAATTTATTGATAGTGTAGTGTTAGGTTTAATTGTAACTTAGGTTAGGATTTATTTTACAGGTAATTTTGTAATTATTTTAACTAGGTAACTATTAAATAGTTATTAACTATTTAATAGCTATTGTATCTGGTTAAAATAATTACATTAAATTATAATTATATTGTAGCTATTTTAGGATTAATATTTATTTTACAGGCAACTTTGTAATTATTTTAACCAGGTACAATAGCTATTAAATAGTTAAGAACTATTTAATAGCTACCTAGTTAAAATAATTACAAAATTACCTGTAAAATAAATCCTAACCTAAGTTACAATTAAACCTAACACTACACTAGCAATAAATTAATTAAATAAAATACCTACAATTATCTACAATTAAACCTAACACTACACTATCAATAAATTAATTAAATACAATACCTACAAATAAATACAATTAAATAAACTAACTAAAGTCCAAAAAATAAAAAAGAACTAAGTTACAAAAAATAAAAAAATATTTACAAACATTAGAAAAATATTACAACAATTTAAAACTAATTACACCTACTCTAAGCCCCCTAATAAAATAACAAAGACCCCCAAAATAAAAAAATGCTCTTTTACCTTACCAGCCCTTAAAAGGGCCCTTTGCGGGGCATGCCCCAAAGAATTCAGCTCTTTTGCCTGTAAAAAAAAAACATACAATACCCCCCCAACATTACAACCCACCACCCACATACCCCTAATCTAACCCAAACCCCCCTTAAATAAACCTAACACTAAGCCCCTGAAGATCTCCCTACCTTGTCTTCACCACACCGGGTATCACACCGATCCGTCCTGGCTCCGATGTCTTGATCCAAGCCCAAGCGGGGGGCTGAAGACATCCATCCTCCGGCTGAAGTCTTGATCCAAGCGGGCAGAAGAGGACATCCGGACCGGCAAACATCTTCATCCAAGCCGCATCTTCTATGTTCTTCCATCCGACCGGCTCCATCTTCAAGACCTCCAGCGTGGATCCATCCTCTTCTTCCGACGACTAGACGACGAATGAAGGTTCCTTTAAGGGACGTCATCCAAGATGGCGTCCCTCGAATTCCGATTGACTGAGAGGATTCTATCAGCCAATCGGAATTAAGGTAGGAAAATTCTGATTGGCTGATGGAATCAGCCAATCAGATTCAAGTTTAATCCGATTGGCTGATCCAATCAGCCAATCAGATTGAGCTCGCATTCTATTGGCTGTTCCGATCAGCCAATAGAATGTGAGCTCAATCTGATTGGCTGATCCAATCAGCCAATCGGATTGAACTTGAATCTGATTGGCTGATTCCATCAGCCAATCAGAATTTTCCTACCTTAATTCCGATTGGCTGATAGAATCCTATCAGCCAATCGGAATTCGAGGGACGCCATCTTGGATGACGTCCCTTAAAGGAACCTTCATTCGTCGTCTAGTCGTCGGAAGAAGAGGATGGATCCGCGCTGGAGGTCTTGAAGATGGAGCCGGTCGTCATCGGATGGAAGAACATAGAAGATGCGGCTTGGATGAAGATGTTTGCCAGTCCGGATGTCCTCTTCTGCCCACTTGGATCAAGACTTCAGCTGGAGGATGGATGTCTTCAGCCCCCCGCTTGGGCTTGGATCAAGACATCGGAGGCTCTTCTGGACAGATCGGGACCCGGTGTGGTGAAGATAAGGTAGGGAGATCTTCAGGGGCTTAGTGTTAGGTTTATTTAAGGGGGGTTTGGGTTAGATTAGGGGTATGTGGGTGGTGGGTTGTAATGTTGGGGGGGGTATTGTATGTTTTTTTTTTTTACAGGCAAAAGAGCTGAATTCTTTGGGGCATGCCCCGCAAAGGGCCCTTTTCAGGCTGGTAAGGTAAAAGAGCTTTTCTATTTTCATTTTAGAATAGGGTAGGGCATTTTTTTATTTTGGGGGTCTTTGTTATTTTATTAGGGGGCTTAGAGTAGGTGTAATTAGTTTAAAATTGTTGTAATATTTTTCTAATGTTTGTAAATATTTTTTTATTTTTTGTAACTTAGTTCTTTTTTATTTTTTATACTTTAGTTAGTTTATTTCATTGTATTTATTTGTAGGTATTGTATTTAATTAATTTATTGATAGTGTAGTGTTAGGTTTAATTGTAACTTAGGTTAGGATTTATTTTACAGGTAATTTTGTAATTATTTTAACTAGGTAACTATTAAATAGTTATTAACTATTTAATAGCTATTGTATCTGGTTAAAATAATTACAAAGTTGCCTGTAAAATAAATATTAATCCTAAAATAGCTACAATATAATATATATATTATATTGTAGCTATATTAGGGTTTATTTTACAGGTAAGTATTTAGCTTTAAATAGGAATAATTTATTTAATAAGAGTTAATTTATTTAGTTAGATTTAAATTATATTTAACGTAGGGGGGGGTGTTAGGGTTCGGGTTAGAGTTAGCTTTAGGGGTTAATACATTTATTAGAGTAGCGGTGAGGTCCGGTCGGCAGATTAGGGGTTAATTATTGTAGGTAGGTGGAGGCGACGTTGGGGGCGGCATATTAGGGGTTAATCAATATAATATAGGGGTTGGCGGTGTTAGGGGCAGCAGATTAGGGGTACATAGGTATAATGTAGGTTGCGGCGGTGTACGGAGCGGCAGATTAGGGGTTAAAAAAAATATGCAGGTGTCAGCGATAGCGGGGGCGGCAGATTAGGGGTTAATAAGTGTAAGGTTAGGGGTGTTTAGACTCGGGGTACATATTAGAGTGTTAGGTGCAGACTTAGGAAGTGTTTCCCCATAGGAAACAATGGGGCTGCGTTAGGAGCTTAACGCTGTTTTTTTGCAGGTGTTAGGTTTTTTTTCAGCTCAAACTGCCCCATTGTTTCCTATGGGGATATCGTGCACGAGCTGGCCGCGTCTGTAAGCACCGCTGGTATCGAGAGTTGCAGTGGCGGTAAATATGCCTCTACGCTCCCTTTTTGGAGCCTAACGCACTGAAACGCAGCCATTCTGTGAACTCTAAATACCAGCGGTATTTAAAAGGTGCGGGGGAAAAAAAGCATGCATTAGCTACGCGGGTCGTTACCGACAAAACTCTAAATCTAGCCGTAAGTGTGTGGTAACACCAATTCTAGTTCTAGTTGAAAGTGTGTGGAAAAGATGTTACAGCTAGATGGCCATCCTAAGGGTTATAGGACAGTAAGATTAAGTTGCTAAATAGCAACGGAGAGTAAATGTAAAAATAAGATTGTCTATCTAGATATAGATATACGCACTAAAATAAAAAAACGATCTATGGGCAGTCCCCATATACGTCACCTGTAGAACTTAGGCATTGTCCTATAGGTATTCCTTAATATATTAGTTTGCCACATGGGTATGGGCCCTATACCCTGCTGCAAAATACTTGAGGTTCTAGTACTAAGTTAGGTATAATATATGACTATCATATTAAAATACCTTTTATCTGCCTATTTCAGACCATCCGCTATCTAAGGTAAAGGTTAGTCTTGAAGAACAATATGGGGATATAATTTCTACCTGATAACCTTGAGTGATAGCCAGATATTCTTATACCTTAGATCAGGTTATAGAGGACATAACTATTTGTCATCTTCCTTCAAGCTTAATTATATATCACATTTCAGAATTCAGATTTTGCGCTTAAGAGTTGTCTGTATGAATTCAATCGCTAAGCCATCTTTTTGACATTGAGTACAATTAATCAGAACTCCATAGATAGACTATATAATATGAAACTAATAAAATATAGATAAACATTCAGCCACTTATTTCTGTGATACCTAAGGGATAAACCTAATACATCATCATAAAATAGTATAACAAGATGTAGAGGCTATTTATTTATGTATATAACACAGCAAGCCTAAAAACCAACAAAGAATAGTAAACATTATGGGTGATCAGTCTTAAAAGGTAAATTAGGGAAGTTTCATATAGAGACTGTGTAGGTAAACTTTAGGTGGCTATAGAGGAGATATGAAAATATATTAGGGATACACTATGCATATACATTAGACTGCCATTTAAAACTTCCATTCCTGGATTCTGGTGTTTGTTGAGAGAAAGTTTCTGTGGAAGAGGGTCCCACTCTTTCCCAGTGGGTCTGAGATCACCTTTTTGCGATGTTGAGGCATCGTAGTTGGCTCTGTCTTGGCTAGATTAATTGGTGGAGGACCTAGTTAGATCCTCTTCTTCGGTCGATCAATGTTTGATCAGTTCTTTATATCTGAAGTAGTGGAATCGAACACTAACATCCCTTGGCCTATCAGATGATATGTTTGTTCCTTTAGGGATTCTGTGAACTCTGTGTATCAGACTTTCTGCTTGCGACTTCTTCTTCTAGTTCAGCATTAAGGACGTCTTCTGAGATCCCCGGAATCTCACATTATTGCAGCGACATTGGTCCTCTAGATCTGCTATCTTCGCCTCAAAGAAATCTATATGGTCAACTAGGTTCTGTGAGTGGTTCAATATGCTTGCTTGTTCGATTGCTAGGTCCTCTTGTTTTCGCTCAAGGGCCACAGTATGTTCATTAATAGCTCTAATGTCCCTTCGCAGTTCAGCCACCAAGCCTCTTATGGCCTTGGCAAGAGTATCTTGTAGAGCATTCATCCTCAAAGTCAGTGTATCCACTATTTCTGCTGCTGCAGAGTCTTCTATCCATGTATGGGACAGCTGACTAAGATCTAAGGTAGCTTGTTCCTTTTCATGTTGCAGGGTCTCTGCCATATCTGTAGACATAGTATTGAGGGGTGGTTTAGGTTTAAAGTTGTCTGCAACTGTCTTTTAAAGAAGTGTATGTGCTGGTGACTTCTTTTTTGAGTTTTGCGGCATTGTGGTGAAGTAGCCTGTTGCAGGAAGTACTTTTGATCACTTCTAAGAGCTGAGGAATGTAGGTAGTAGTATAGCGACTTATATATATATCAACTATGTCTCATAAGCATTGAAACATCAATGTGGGTGTCCTGGGAGGTTAGGGCCAGTGTTGCTTAATCAATAAGCATGGTGAAAGCTGTATTGCTCTTTGGAAAAGTGGAGGGTTGGAGAGGTTAAGTGGTTATAGGTTCCTAATAGCTGATATAATGACGGGAAAGAAAGTAAGGGCAGAAATTGGTGATATAAAGATATTAGACCACGCTGTAATTTTTTTAGATTTAGAATTAAAAACTTATCAAAAACAAACTAACAATGATGTATTTTTTCCCAAATATTTAGCAAAAAATACTTCTTTTCAGAATTGGTTGAAGAGCAGATGGCAAGAATATGCACTGCATAATAGGTCATATGAAAATAAGTCCGAAATATTCTGGGAATGTGGTAAAGCGGTATTAAGAGGAGAGGTAAAGGCATATCTCTGTAAAACAAAAAACAAAAATAAACAACAGGAGGAACAGCTCTCCAATGCAGTAAGGAATAGTTTTAACGCATATATAGCCCAGCCAAGGAGAGTGCTCTGGGAGAAATATATAAATCTAAAGACCAAGAGAGACCTACTCCTAAAGCAAAATACGATACAGGAAGAAATGCGCATAAAATCACTATACGGTGGCTTTAGGGGAAGGTCAGCTAAATACTTAGCTTCTATAACCAAAAGCAGAGCCAAAAACAATAAAGGGGCAATTAAACAAGGATCATTCAGAACCACTACAAATAAAGAGATACAGAAGATTTTTGTAGAATTCTTTAAGAATCTATATACAGCAGGGACAATTAATCCAGAGGTTAAAAATAAATTCTGGGAGAAAGTAAAATTACCTAAATTATCACAGGATACAATGGAAAGCATTAATACCCCAATTTCATTAAGTGAAATTGAACAAGGGATAAAAAATCTTAAAGGCAATAAAGCACCAGGGCCTGACAGACTACCGGCGGACTTTTATCAAATACTAGTAGAAGAAATAACCCCAGTCCTATATAATGTATATAATAGCTATTTTTTATATCAGAAGCAATGCTCTTCCGGCTTTGCCGCGTCCAACATTTCACTTATCCTTAAAAAAGATAAAGATCCAGAAAATCCAGCATCTTATCGCCCAATTTCATTATTGAACATAGACTATAAACTATTGACTTCTATAATTGCTAATCGTTTAAAACCATTTATATCAGAAATTATCCACGATAATCAAACGGGTTTTATGCCCGGGAGAATAAAAACATCCGTAAAACAATGTTGATAATAGAATATATGCAAAATAAAATCAAGAATGGTACAGGAGGTGGGATGATGGACGCGGCAATCTTAGCTGTTGATGCTGAGAAAGCCTTTGACTACATCAGCTGGGATCATTTATTCACAACACTAGAGAAATTCGGTTTTAAAGACAATATTATAAACTTAATAAAAATCTTATACAAGAATCCAATGTCAGCGGTAGTAGTTAATGGATTAACGTCTGAAAAGTTCAGGCTACAAAGAGGGACGCGACAGGGTTGCCCCCTATCCCCCTTGCTATTTAACTTATCGATCGAACCTTTTGCAATTCGTTTAAGAGATTGCCTGTTAGGAATCCATATCGGTGATCAAAAAATGGTACTCTCTCTCTATGCAGATGACCTATTAGTATACTTAAGTAACATTGAAAAAACACTACCAATATTACTGGCAGAAACGCAGATATTTAGCGAGATATCAGGTTATAAGATTAACTATGGGAAATCAGAGTTGTTATGGCTAAAGAAGCCCCCGAATCTTAAAGAGCCATTACCCTTTAAAGAAAAAGCACAGATTAAGTATTTAGGTATTATGTTGTCTAATCATATGACGGAGTGCTACGAATTAAGCTACCCTAAAGTATTTAGGGAATGTCAAAGAAAATTATTAATGTGGTCTAATCTCCCTATAACTATAACAGCCAGAATAATGCTAATCAAATCTGTTTTATTTCCCAAAATTTTATACTTGTGTCAGAATATTCCTATATTATTATATAAAAAGGACATTAGAGATTTTAATAAACAATGTACTCAATTTATATGGGCCGGGAAAAGGCCACGGATTGGACTAGACAAATTACAACTTAATAAACTAGCGGCAGGGCTGGATTTCCCGAACTTAGAGATTTATAATTTAGTGACCACACTTAAATATGCAATGGACTGGATAACGTCCCAAGACTATTTGACAATCGGCAGTTTAGAAAACTATATGGCTGGACCATATAGGCTGGGTACACTTTTACACTGCCCTATAAATAGAATACCCAAGAGAATTGCAAAAATGATAATTTTTACCAACACTATAAAGGCGTGGCAACAGGTTTGTCTCAGAGTACAGGTTAACCCATTTTGTACAAATTTGCTCAGCATTGGTGGTAACCCCGAATTCCATCCGGATCTGTCACAAGTAATATTTCATCGGTGGAAAAGGAAAGGTTTAATGTTTATTAGACAATTACTGTCAGAAGACTTGACAGTTAACTCATTCATAAACCTAGCTAGAATTTATGACCTGCCGAAAAAAGATTTCTTTGCGTTCCTACAAATACGCCACTTCATTAACAGTCTACAAACTAAATATAACCCCAACTGGTCTATGGGGATTTTAGATAATGTCATTAAGCTGTATGAAATGGCAAGATATCAATTTCAATAATTTACAAAGCGATTAATTCATTTAACAATGAAGAGCATTTGCAGGGGATAAAAGAGAAATGGCATAGAGAGTTCCCAAATTTAACGACAAAAGAAATTGGTCAATCCCTGAAGTTAACCTATAAATATTGGGTCCCAACTAACTGGAGAGAATCACACTTGAAGTTGATCAGGAAAGTCTACATAACTAATAGAAACCTATCTAGATGGTATGGGACTACATTAACTTGCCCGAAGTGTAGTGCAGAGGAAGCAGATATTACTCACTATTTTTGGAGTTGCCCTAAAGTAAACCAACTATGGAGACAAATTAATTATTGGATCAAGAGGAAGCTCGATATAGAATTTGAGATTCAAATCTTTCATGTTTTTTTTCTAGTAAAATACTCAGATAAAGTTAAAGAGAATGATTTAATTAATACTATAATTTTTATAACTAGAAATCTAATCCTGAAGGACTGGAAAGGGGCAAAAGCCCCCAAATTGGCGGCATGTAAAAATGGAGTAGTTAAACAGTGCATGTTAGAACAATATGATTCACGAGAGCCATCTAGCCCGCTAGTAGAAGCTTTTTTTAAGAAGTGGAAAAAGTTAATTCTATCGCTACCGTCGAATATACAAATCCAACTGACAGCTCCTTTCAGGAATACAGAATATGTTATGATTAATATTATAACAGGACTATTCCCTCAAAGCTGGGGTGGATTGTAAAAGAGTTAGAGAGAGAGAGAGAGAGAGAGAGAGAGAGGAAAGGGATGCAGAGTTTTTTTTTTTTTTCCTCCCCTCCCCCTACCATCTCCTCGAGATGATAGTAAGGCCGAGAAGGATAATTCATGATTAACATATTTTGGGTCTTTTTTCTTATTTTTCTGTATATACTCAACATTAGAAGAAGGTTATGTCTAAGACACTAGATGATAAGTTACTGGTGTCTTTTGTTAGGGGAATTATGTTAACTCTCGATATAAGAGTTAAATCTTGTACTACTTAGATTGTAACTATATATGGTACTATAAGAAGATTATTTGTAAATGTGAATAATGAAGAATGTATTTTTTTTATTTCTGTAATTTTGGAAATTGGTATCAATAAAGCATTTAAAAAAAATAAAATAAAAATAAAAAGTGGTTATAGGTTGGATGTATCTGCTCTCTGGGGCTCTAGTCACCACTGGACACAGACGGGACAGGATGAGAGGGTATAACCCGCTCAGATTTCCTGAGCGGGAAAGGGAGAAAGGAAGGTACACCGCCTATATTGTAGGCAATATATTTCCTCAGAGTTCACTTGCTTATGTGATTTATACTAGTCTCCTAGGCAGATCTATGCTATTGTGTCCTGCTGTAAGACCCTATAGAAGTTGGGGGAAATTTAACGTTTGGTTGCGGGTCATAGTCTTAGGTGGAGGCTAAATAATTATCTTCTGGAGCTATAACTGTAAGGAGGGGGAACTATCCAGTTTGTGTAATAATTATAAAGGAGGCTGCAAAATAGTCTAGGAGGGAATACCTGCACAGCAGATGCACCTCTTACCCTCCTTGAAATCTTGGGTTGTGCTGAGGGCTTCAGGTCCCTAAGAGCCTTGTTTAGATCTTTTATAGAGGTGTCGTGTGGCACCCGATCCTGATAGTGTGCTTGCAGGGCGATACAAGGTCTGCAGCTCGGCCGCGACTTGCACTGTACTGTTGCAGCTTTACCTTTTGTTCCTGCGGTCTAGTCAGGTTGTGTCGGAGTGGCACAGCGTCTCTGTTATATACTGTGTGGTAGGTGGATACTGCTCCGAGAGCGATTATCGGAATGTCCAGTGGTTTCAAGAATCCGCTTCCTCAAAGTTGGCTAAAAGTAGTCACTTGTCAGCAGTCAAAATGCCACTAAGATGTCCGCTCCTTAATGCTCCCCGTGACGGCCTTCGCAGGGAGAGTGGGTGACAAACTTTTTCACTTAGGCTGCTTCCTTTGTTGGGGTTATCTATTTTGCCCTCCCTATGATATCGGCTACAACTTAAGCACAATTTGAGCAGCCCTGAGCGGTCAGAAATGTTAACATTTTCAGCTTAAAATCAGAGCTGTGATAATACATGTCCGCTCAGATGGATAGCTAGCTCCGCCCCCCTGTGTTTTATTTTTTTATTGTAATCTGTAATGTCTGCTTTTTTTAAAAAAAAAATGACATTTAAGTGTCTGTTTTTTTTCTTTAAATTTTACAGCTTTTGAAAAACCGGACTGTCTGGCCAGATACTGGACACCTGGCAACCCTACTTTGGAGGTCTATTGTTTCAGGCTTGCTTGAAACTAACATTAAGAAACAGCGGTTGCTGCTCCTTAACCCCTCCGCCACCTAAAAGATGGTGTATTATTAAAATCATCCCGATCTGATCTGATCAGGATGATTGACAGCCCCTGCTAGCAGCTGATTGACCGCCAGTGAGGAGAGCAGCATTGCACAAACATTTTTGGTGAAATGCTTGTGCAATGATAAATGTGGACAGCGTATGCACATGATAAATCAAGGCCAATGACTCAATTGACCTAAACAATTCATGATTTTTAATTTTGGTCCATCCTTGCTGTATCTTCACAAAAGTTTTTTTTCTGGAATATGAATAAAAAATATATTTTACATAATCTATATTTGCATTATTGCAGAACAAGAACTTTTCCCTTATACAATATTTAGCTCTTTGTGTGTGTATGTCTGGGTCTATCCCTGTGTGTGTGTTTGTCTTTGTAAAGCATGCTGCAATATAGGGACAATAAAAAATACCTCACTGCCACCAGCCCTGATTTTTACCACCTACCATGGCCCATGTCCTTGCATGTATATGTGTCTGCAATATCTATGTGTGTCTGTCTGCATGTGTTTGCGCCTATCTATGTGTGTGTCTACTTGAGTGTTCAACAAAAAGCAGTAGCCCCTCAATATATTCAAAACTTTTTTCTCCTTTATTGGAACAGCATATTAATAATATGTTATTGATAGGATGTTATTATTATTGTTATTGGTTATTTATAGAGCGCCAACAGATTTCGCAGTGCTATAAGCATAGGCGGAATACAAGGAAACACATTTATAGGGATCATACGGGTAGAGGGCCCTGCTAAGAGTCGCACCCTTTGTAGTCAGCTCTTAAGAAGTTGATCTACAAACAGCTAAGCTCTTAGGCTTACATGCTAAGGGGGTTCAAGAGGATAGCAATGGAGGAGAGGAAGTGGTATAAGGAAAGGTTAGTGTAGGTTGTATACATCCCTGAACAGTAGAGTCCTTAGGGAGCTCTTGAAGCTTTCAAAACTAGGGGAGAGTCTTGTGGAGCGAGGCAGAGAGTTCCACAAGATGGGAGCCAGTCTGGAGAAGCCCTGTAAATGGGTGTGTGGGGAAGTAATAAGAAAGGAGGAGAGTAGAAGGTCATGAGCAGAGCAAAGGGAACGGGAGGGAGAGTATCTGTAGACAAGGTCTGAGATATAGGGGGAGCAGTGCAGTTGAGGGCTTTGTATGTCAGAGTGAGAATTTTGTGTTTAATCCTGGAGGCAAGAGGAAGCCAGTGAAGGGATTGGCAGAGAGGTGAAGCAGATGAAGAGTCAAGAGCGGCGTGTAAGGAAGATGAGCCTGGCAGAGGCATTAATTATGGATTGTAAAGGAGCTAGGTTGCAGCTGGGGAGACCCGAGAGGACAGAGTTGCAGTAATCGAGGCGGGAAAGGATGAGAGAGTGGATTAAAATCTTAGTTGTGTCTTGTGTAAGGAAATGTCTAATTTTAGAGATGTTTTTAAGGTGGAAGCGGCAGGATTTAGCCAAGGACTGATTGTGAGGAGTGAAAGAGTCAAATGGGACCCCAAGACATCTGGCATGCAGGGTAGGGGTAACAATGGCGTTGTCGACAGTTATAGAGAGAGATTGTGGTGGAGATTTTGGAAGAAGGCGGAAAATAAGGAGCTCAGTTTTGGATAGATTTAGCTTGATGTAGTAAGAGGACATCCAGGAAGAGATGTGAGGAAGACAGCTAGTGACAGGTTTGCAAGGAAGGAGATAGGTCTGGTGCAGAGAAGTAGATTTGGGTGTTGTTGGCATACAAATGATATTGGAACCCGTGGGACTTTATTAGGGAACCTAATGATGACGTGTAGATTGAGAAGAAAAGTGGACTGAGGACAGAGCCTTGCGGTACCCCAACAGAAAGTGGTGACGGGGCAGAGGAGGCCCCAGAGAAGGCTACACTAAAGGTACGGTTTGACAGGTAGGAAGGGAACCATGAGAGGGCTGTGTCACAAATGCAAAGAATTGGAGGGTTTGGAGCAAAAGAGGGTGGTCGACAGTATCAAAGGCTGCGGACAGATCAAGGAGTTTAAACAAAGAGAAGTGGACTTTTGATTTTGCTGTAAGTAGGTTGTTGGTAACCTTAATGATTGTTGTCTCTGTGGAGTGATGGGGACAAATCCAGATTGCCTTGGGTCAAGGAGGGAGTTTAATATATGAAACTGGGATAGGCGTGCATATACTAGCTTTTCAAGAAGCTTTGATGCAAGAGGGAGAAGGGAAATATTGCGGTAGATGGATGGGAAGGTTGGATCAAGAGAAGGTTTTTTGAGGATAGTTGTGACCAGTGCATGTTTCAGAGATGAGGGAAATATACCGGTGCTGAGGGAGAGGTTGAAAATGTGCGTGAGAATATCGGTAAGGGTAGAAGAGAAGGAGGGGAGTAGCTGTGAGGGGATAGGGTCAAGGGGACAGGTAGTGAGGTGAGAACACAGTATAAGTGCAGAAACTTCTTCCTCAGTAACAGGGAAGAAAGAGCTAAATTTATGGCTATGTGGGTTGTGGTTGATTGTGAGTGTTTGAGGGAGTGAGAGAATGGAAGTATGTTCAGAGCTGATTTCATTTCTGATGGAGTCAATTTTGTAATTGAAGTGGCTGGCAAAGTCTTGAGCTGACAGAGAAGTTGTATTAGGAGGTGGGGGTGGGTGGAAAAGAGTATTGAAAGTGGAGAACAGATGTTTTGGGTTTGAAGAAAGGGTAGAGATAAGAGTAGAGAAGTAATGTTGCTTTTAGATGTTAAGGGCAGAATAGTAGGAGTTCAAGAAGAACTTGTAATGAAGAAAATCAGCTGAACCAAGATTTTCTCCAGTGCCGCTCAGCAGTACGGTAACATCTGCGTAGGTACCGTGTCAGAGGAGTATGCAAGGGCTGAGGATGAGTGTGTGATTTCCGATCTATGGTAAGAGGGGCCAATTGTCAAGGACTGACGTAAGGGTGGAATTATAGTGGCAGATTGATTGGTCAGGGCAGGAAAGGGAGGAGATGGATGAGAGGAGATGTTTGAGGGAATTAGCAAGCTGTTGCTGATCTAATGACATAATGCTTCTGTGAAGTTTTGTGTAAAGGAGTAGAAAGAGGGAGAGTTGTAGGGAGGGGTGTGATGTTGCAAGTTAGGAGATTGTGTTCAGGAAGAGGAAAAGGGGAGTTTGTGAAGTTTTAAATAGTGCATCGATAGCTAAAGATCAGGTCAAAGGAGTGACCATCTTTGTGAGAGGGAGCGTCAGTCCATTGTGACAAACCGAAAGAGGAAGTGAGTTGCAGAAGTTGTTTTGCAGAAAAGGCAGTAGGATTGTCAAGAGGGATATTGAAGTCACCAAGAATGAGGGCAGGGGTGTCTGAGGAAAGAAAATAAGGTAACCAGGCTGCCAAGTTATCCAGAAATAGAGTTGAGGAGCCAGGGGGTTGGTATATGACTGCAACACGTATAGGGAGGGGAGAGAGTAAGCTAATCATGTTGGTTTTGAATGAGGAAAATGTGAGGGAAGAGATGGGATGTATTTGTTGAAAGGTGCAATGAGAGGAAAGTAAAATGCCTACACCACCTACTTGTCTATTACCAGACCTAGGAGTGTGGCTGAAGTGGAGACCCCCATGTGTCAGAGCAGCAGTGGATGCTGTGTCTAGGGGAGAGAGCCAGGATTCTGTTAGAGCCAAAAGGTTAATGGAGCGGGAGATAAAGAGGCCATGTATAGAAGCGAGCTTGTTGCAAACAGAGCGAGAGTTCCAGAGTGCACAAGTGAAGGGAGTAGTGGCTTTAGATACAACAGGGATGTGTGTAATGTTACCAGAGTTTTGTTTTCTGAGTCTATGGAATGGTACACATGGATGTGCACGGCTAGGAAGTTGTTGGGGATCAGGATTAGGGGAGATGTCACCAGCAGGTAGTATAAGCAAGAGGGAGAGTGACATGAGATGAGATACAGATTTGCAGTAATGAGACTGTTTTTGAGACGAGGTGCAGGAGGAGAGAGAGTGTTTAGAAATAGGTAAAGGTCATGAGTGCAAAAGTAAGGTGAGTTTAAGAGAGATGTGCTAATGAACAGTGCAGGTGGTGAGGGGGAAGATGTAGCAAAAAGCAAAATGAAGATATTAAGCATTTTTACAAAAGTGGAAACCAATTAAACACATAAGACACATATTTACAGCAGCACTTGCGTAAGGAAACAATGAGATACATAAAACACAATATTACAAAAGTAATTCTTGTATAATTCTTATCTTAGTGCCTCACTTATAAAATGTTCACTTAAAAAATGTGAACATATGCTATTGAGATAATGCACAGCCCAAGCAATGCACCCCCTGTTCCAATAAAGGAGAAATGTTTTTAATATATTGACGTGCTACTGCTTTTTGTTAGATTGCTGAAAGTGAAGGTGCTTATAGAGCCCTGCAGCTTTCAGTCCTTATGGAGCTTGTTGATGCTGAGCACCTTTAACATCAAGTTTGTAATCTGTCCTTGTCTGTCTGTGTGTGTGTCCCTGTATGTGAGTGTCTACGTCTAACCCTGCATGTGTGCTGGTGTATGTGTGTGTCTAATCCTGCTTGTGCGTGTGTATGAGTGTGTCTAACCCTGATTGTGTGTGTATATGTGTGTGTCTAACCCTGCTTGTGCGTGTGTATGAGTGTGTCTAACACTGATTGTGTGTGTGTGTATGAGTGTGTCTAGCCCTGCATGTGTGTGTATGAGTGTGTCTAGCCCTGCATGTGTGTGTGTATGAGTGTGTCTAGCCCTGCATGTGTGTGTGTATGAGTGTGTCTAGCCCTGCATGTGTGTGTGTGTCTAACCCTGCTTGTGTGTGTGTATGAGTGTGTCTAGCCCTGCATGTGTGTGTGTATGAGTGTGTCTAGCCCTGCATGTGTGTGTGTGTCTAACCCTGCTTGTGTGTGTGTATGAGTGTGTCTAGCCCTGCATGTGTGTGTGTATGAGTGTGTCTACCCCTGCATGTGTGTGTGTGTGTCTAACCCTGCTTGTGCATGTGTATGAGTGTGTCTAACACTGATTGTGTGTGTGTGTATGAGTGTGTCTAGCCCTGCATGTGTGTGTGTATGAGTGTGTCTAGCCCTGTATGTGTGTGTGTGTCTAACCCTGCTTGTGCGTGTGTATGAGTGTGTCTAGCCCTGCATGTGTGTGTGTATGAGTGTGTCTACCCCTGCATGTGTGTGTGTGTGTATATCTGTGTCTAGGCCTGCATGTGTGTGTGTGTGTCTAACCCTGCTTGTGCGTGTGTATGAGTGTGTCTAACACTGATTGTGTGTGTGTATGAGTGTGTCTAGCCCTGCATGTGTGTGTGTATGATTGTGTCTAGCCCTGCATGTGTGTGTGTCTACCCCTGCTTGTGCGTGTGTATGAGTGTGTCTACCCCTGCATGTGTGTGTGTGTATATCTGTGTCTAGCCCTGCATGTGTGTGTGTCTAACCCTACTTGTGCGTGTGTATGAGTGTGTCTAGCACTGCATGTGTGTGTGTATGAGTGTGTCTACCCCTGCATGTGTGTGTCTACCCCTGCATGTGTGTGTGTGTATATCTGTGTCTAGTCCTGCATGTGTAACACTGATTGTGTGTGTGTATGAGTGTGTCTAGCCCTGCATGTGTGTGTGTGTATATCTGTGTCTAGCCCTGCATGTGTGTGTGTATGAGTGTGTCTAACCCTGCTTGTGCGTGTGTATGAGTGTGTCTAGCCCTGCATGTGTGTGTGTATGAGTGTGTCTACCCCTGCATGTGTGTGTGTGTATATCTGTGTCTAGCCCTGCATGTGTGTGTGTATGAGTGTGTCTAGCCCTGCATGTGTGTGTGTGTGTCTAACCCTGCTTGTGCGTGTGTATGAGTGTGTCTAGCCCTGCATGTGTGTGTGTATGAGTGTGTCTACCCCTGCATGTGTGTGTGTGTATATCTGTGTCTAGCCCTGCATGTGTGTGTGTATGAGTGTGTCTAGCCCTGCATGTGTGTGTGTGTGTGTGTCTAACCCTGCTTGTGCATGTGTATGAGTGTGTCTAACCCTGATTGTGTGTGTGTATGTGTGTCTAGCCCTGCATGTGTGTGTGTATATCTGTGTCTAGCCCTGCATGTGTGTATATCTGTGTCTAGCCCTGCATGTGTGTGTGTGCATATCTGTGTCTAGCCCTGCATGTTTGTGTGTGTATATCTGTGTCTAGCCCTGCATGTGTGTGTGTGTGTGTATATCTGTGTCTAGCCCTGCATGTGTGTGTGTGTCTAACCCTGCTTGTGCGTGTGTATGAGTGTGTCTAACACTGATTGTGTGTGTGTATGAGTGTGTCTAGCCCTGCATGTGTGTGTGTATGATTGTGTCTAGCCCTGCATGTGTGTGTGTCTACCCCTGCTTGTGCGTGTGTATGAGTGTGTCTACCCCTGCATGTGTGTGTGTGTATATCTGTGTCTAGCCCTGCATGTGTGTGTGTCTAACCCTACTTGTGCGTGTGTATGAGTGTGTCTAGCACTGCATGTGTGTGTGTATATCTGTGTCTAGTCCTGCATGTGTAACACTGATTGTGTGTGTGTATGAGTGTGTCTAGCCCTGCATGTGTGTGTGTGTATATCTGTGTCTAGCCCTGCATGTGTGTGTGTATGAGTGTGTCTAACCCTGCTTGTGCGTGTGTATGAGTGTGTCTAGCCCTGCATGTGTGTGTGTATGAGTGTGTCTACCCCTGCATGTGTGTGTGTGTATATCTGTGTCTAGCCCTGCATGTGTGTGTGTATGAGTGTGTCTAGCCCTGCATGTGTGTGTGTGTGTCTAACCCTGCTTGTGCGTGTGTATGAGTGTGTCTAGCCCTGCATGTGTGTGTGTATGAGTGTGTCTACCCCTGCATGTGTGTGTGTGTATATCTGTGTCTAGCCCTGCATGTGTGTGTGTATGAGTGTGTCTAGCCCTGCATGTGTGTGTGTGTCTAACCCTGCTTGTGCGTGTGTATGAGTGTGTCTAACCCTGATTGTGTGTGTGTATCTGTGTCTAGCCCTGCATGTGTGTGTGTATATCTGTGTCTAGCCCTGCATGTGTGTATATCTGTGTCTAGCCCTGCATGTGTGTGTGTGTATATCTGTGTCTAGCCCTGCATGTGTGTGTGTGTGTATATCTGTGTCTAGCCCTGCATGTGTGTGTGTGTGTGTATATCTGTGTCTAGCCCTGCATGTGTGTGTGTGTGTCTAACCCTGATTGTGTGTGTGTATGTGTGTGTCTACCCCTGCATGTGTGTGTGTGTATATCTGTGTCTAGCCCTGCATGTGTGTGTATGAGTGTGTCTAGCCCTGCATGTGTGTGTGTATATCTGTGTCTAGCCCTGCATGTGTGTGTGTCTAACCCTGCTTGTGCGTGTGTATGAGTGTGTCTAACCCTGATTGTGTGTGTGTATGTGTGTCTAGCCCTGCATGTGTGTGTGTGTATATATCTGTGTCTAGCCCTGCATGTGTGTGTGTGTGTGTGTATATCTGTGTCTAGCCCTGCATGTGTGTGTGTGTGTGTATATCTGTGTCTAGCCCTGCATGTGTGTGTGTGTGTATATCTGTGTCTAGCCCTGCATGTGTGTGTATGAGTGTGTCTAGCCCTGCATGTGTGTGTGTATATCTGTGTCTAGCCCTGCATGTGTGTGTGTCTAACCCTGATTGTGCGTGTGTATGAGTGTGTCTAACCCTGATTGTGTGTGTGTATGTGTGTCTAGCCCTGCATGTGTGTGTGTGTGTGTATATCTGTGTCTAGCCCTGCATGTGTGTGTGTGTGTGTGTATATCTGTGTCTAGCCCTGCATTTGTGTGTGTGTATATCTGTGTCTAGCCCTGCATGTGTGTGTGTGTATATCTGTGTCTAGCCCTGCATGTGTGTGTGTGTGTGTATATCTGTGTCTAGCCCTGCATGTGTGTGTGTGTGTATATATCTGTGTCTAGCCCTGCATGTGTGTGTGTATATCTGTGTCTAGCCCTGCATGTGTGTGTGTGTGTATATCTGTGTCTAGCCCTGCATGTGTGTGTGTGTGTGTGTATATATATATCTGTGTCTAGCCCTGCATGTGTGTGTGTGTGTATATATCTGTGTCTAGCCCTGCATGTGTGTATGTCTGTGTCTACCCCTGCATGTGTGTGTGTGTGTGTGTGTATATCTGTGTCTAGCCCTGCATGTGTGTGTGTGTATATCTGTGTCTAGCCCTGCATGTGTGTGTGTATATCTGTGTCTAGCCCTGCATGTGTGTGTGTATATCTGTGTCTAGCCCTGCATGTGTGTATGTCTGTGTCTATCCCTGCATGTGTGTGTGTGTGTGTGTATATCTGTGTCTAGCTTGTATGTGTGTGTGTGTGTCTAACCCTGATTGTGTGTGTGTATGTGTGTGTCTAGCCCTGCATGTGTGTATATCTGTGTCTAGCCCTGCATGTGTGTGTGTGTGTGTGTGTCTAACCCTGATTGTGTGTGTGTATGTGTATGTGTGTGTCTAGCCCTGCATGTGTGTGTGTGTGTGTGTGTGTATCTGTGTCTAGCCATGCATGTGTGTATGTCTGTGTCTATCCCTGCTACTATCTTGTTGGTGTGTCCTTACCTGTGTATGCCTTCTCCAGGCTGCCATTTTTTTTTATCATTCTTTACAAGGTTATAATGAAACAGCATTTGGTATGAATACAGCAAAAGTTCACATATAATTGTTAAAGTGACCAATCTAGAGTTGGTATCCATTAACATGTCCATAGCTGTGCAAGAAAGTAAAAGAAGATTTAAAGGAGTCCCCAAACTTTGTAGTGGAAAGAAGATCAGCCATGGGATACTCTACTCACTGTAGAATACAATTCACACATCACATCAGAACAAGGTTCTTATCACAGTAAAGAGTCATATTGTCATTCCAGCTAGAATAAAATAATTTGTCTGCTCTGAAATGGCAGACATAGATATATGTCTTAAAGTACAGAAAGCAGATGAAAGCATAAAGAGAGGGCAAGGTAAGTAAGAAGCAAGAAAGGAAAGGGGCAGAGGGAGGACTTGATGTCTAAAGAAAATGGGGGCAGGAGGGAGGTTTACCATCTAAACCCTTTGCACAAAAGGGTCTTGCAAAGAGTCTGTAATCCACCAGCCTACTAGTCTATGCCTGCAGCTTCCATCTCCTGTCTGTCCGATTCCCAGTAAAATGTAATATTTTGGAAGAAATCTAGCTTTCCAGTTTTAAAATAGCTGTATTCCTCAAGAGGCAACATTTCAGACATGCTGGATAATAACCATAAAAGGAATGAGGGGATAGGTTGTGATTTTCAATGATGTGCTATCTACAATCTAGGTGAGTATAGGTGGAAGCTTAGTAATGCAGTTACCAGGGTCAGTGTGAAGTCTCGTCCTAGAATGATACATAGGAATGTTTCAATTTTGGGCAATTCTACCACATATGCAACATAGTGCCTTTCCCCCCCCAGCCCCTCCAGCATCTCCCAAAGGGTAAAAAACAGACCTTTTAGTTGAGTGGGACAGGTACCATTTAGCCAATATATTAAAGTTTAGCTTAAAAATTTAGTAGAGGAGAGATCACGGATAGCAACACAGTTTCATACACAAACATAGAAAATGACTGGACTGTTCCAGCTTCGGTGGTACGGTTATTACATTTAAAGGTGAAAGATATCCCAAAAAGCATAAAAGAAAGAAAAACAATATACAATATAATTATTGCATGGTTTAAATTTAAGAGGGAACTTTCTATAAATAATCAATTATAACGATACCTTCCTATTTGGGGTAACACAGAAATTGCCCATAGTTTAGCGATTAAAATTTTTAAAAGCTGGAAACAGAAAGGCTTGGCCTTTCTATACGAACTAGAAGATTCGAACCTTGGTGTAATTAAATCATTTGAGTCCCTCAGAAATGAATTTGGAATTCCAGTAAAGGAGTTCTTTGCCTACCTACAGACAAGGCATTACTATATTATCACGGTGGAGAAATTTGGGGAAAACTGGTCTCTGGGAGAGATCGATCAAGGAGTCAATCTTTATAAAACGGGCCTAACATCTTTTTGCCATTTAGTATAACCTTCTGATGTATAAGTTAGGGCTAAAAAATTTAGAGATTATACAATCCAAATAGCAAAAATACTTTATAGAAAATTTCAGTGGAGGAGATTGGTAAGAGACTGAAACTAGTTTATTATTTTACCAATTTACAAACTCAGAGGGAATCCCATATGAAAGAAATTATCAAAGCTTATCTGGCACCGGACACCATAGCCAAATGGTCTCCACGGAAGGATGCCGCTTGTTCAAGGTGCTCTTTTCCTAAAGCAGATTTAATCATTGCTTCTGGGCATGCCCTAAAGTTAATAATTTTTGGCAAAAGGTGAATTTTTGGTTGAACAAGCATTTGCCTAGGAAACTCACGTTAAATTTAACACACATTTTGTTCCTACAGATTAAAAATGGGGATATCCCAAATAACTATTTGGTAAATACAGCTATTTTGATAGGAAGGAGTGTTGATAATGAGTTCTTGGAAATCAAAGGTAAGTCTGAGTTTGAGGGAATTCACAAAGAAAATGTTATACCAAATTAATGTGGAACAATATGTCCCAAAGCTAATACAGGAGGCAGCAGTTAAAATATGTTTTTCTAAATGGTCCAGGGTCATATCTTCACTCCCAGAGGGTATGCATAGACAAATAGTCAAACCTTTTAAAAAATCAGACTTTTCCAATATGTCAGTTCTAACTGGGAATTTCCCACACTTTTGGTCAGATTGAGGAGGTGTTGCCCGAGCTTAGCACTGGACTATTGAAGGAGGGACAGAGAGAGGGGATTGGGGAGCAAGGGAGAGAGGATCTTCTCCATCTCTCCCCCCTTTTTTTTCTTGCTTCTTTTTTGTCTTTCTCTCTCTTCCTTTCAGCACAAACTAAGGTGCTGTTAGTTTATAGCACATACATTTGTTTTTTACTTTATGCCAATAGCAAGATCTGTCGTAAAAAAGACTGTACACTTTACTTGTAATTTACTGATTTATTTATTTCCCTATTTGATTTGTTCATGTATATCTTGTATATACATACATAAAAATAAAAAAAAAAATAGTAGAAGAGGAAGATTTCCTTGTAGCGTTGAAAATTCCCTCCCCGGCTTCAGTAAGGACATACTCCAACTCCTTATTCTACCAGTTAACAAATGAATGGGGACTCTGATTGCTTGCATCAAGAAGTTTCTAGCTATACAAAGAGCATGACGCATTGGGGTGTCTAGGAGTCACACCTGCTCAAATGGGGTGAGGTGTCTCAGTAAGTATTGGCGAGGTTTGAATATAATGGTGACATTGATATTTTAACCAATATTTGAAAACGCCTCCCAACACATATGTAAGGTCAAGCCTATCTTTCAATTTACAGTTATTTAATACCGGTGTATTATCGGGGTCAAGGAGTCAACAGCCGAAGCAGCAAGACATGCACCTTTTGAGTTGCTAGCCTTTAACCAAATAACTCAGTATTTTTGACAAAACCAAAGCTCATTTTGTATTACTTTTATCAATATTTAGTCCAAGACTAAAGGACATTCTATCTGAGACGTTAAGACAAAGTTTGCGTTCAGCTCAACTTATAAAGATTTCAAACGGAGAGAATGTCTGTCCTGCCGAAGGAGAGCTATACAGGTCCACTTTTATTAAAGTCAGCTTACCTTGGCACAGGACAGAACTTAGATCGATGTGATAGAAAACATTATAGATCAGAAAGCAAGACACTACAGGTACTGCAGCTTGCTGCAGCAGTGCGAGACGTCATTTTGGATTACAACGATTCTCCATTGCTACTAACAGTGAGTCTCTCTCCGCATGCCCTGCCGTTGACTGTTTTAGGCATTAAAGGGACATTAAACCCAATTTTTTTCTTTCATGATTCAGACAGAGAATACCATTTTAAACAACTTTCTAATTTACTTCTATTATCTAATTTGCTTCATTCTCTTGATATTATTTCCTGAAAAGCATATATAGATAGGCTCAGTAGCTTCTGATTGGTGGCTGCACATAGATGCCTTATGTGATTGGCTCACCAATGTGCATTGCTATTTCTTTAACACATGATATCTAAAGATTGCAGCAAATTAGATAATAGAAGTAAATTGGAATGTTGTTTAAAATTGTATTCTCTATCTGAATCATGAAAGAAAAATTTGGGGTTTAGTGGCCCTTTAAGGCTCCTAAAGTAAACTACCCCCCCAGTTTGCCGTGGTAAATAGCAGATAACCTATACTGCTTTCTACAGCTCACAGACACTTGTTATATAAGGTGTCATAATGCCATCCTCTATGGAGATCCATATTACTAGTATGCTACGCAACCTAATTTTTACGCTTGCACACCACCACCATGCTCTCATTCATAAGATAAGGTCTGTCTGTCTTTGGCCCAAATGAGAACGGGCTAAAAGAAAATAAGGAGGATGAGGAGGGCAGCTTATCCATTTCTGATACCCTATACCAGCTATGCAATGTTCCGAGGGGATAATACCATCAACTATTAATATGTGAGAAAATAACAGTTTAGAGGACTTACTTCTAGAGGCTCCTGGCAAACTATGGAAGTATCACTTTTAGAAGGTTCACAACCCTGGCCCAATTTCTCCTGTATAGCTGGAAAAGTAACTCTGCACCTGTTTGTATCTGAGTACTTTGATTCTGACACAATACATAACCAGACATCTCAACTCTCCCTGAAGTTCAGGCAGTTTACCTGATTGTAATAGCGACTCTCTGATGCCAGCAAATGGAATGCAATCTCCCTGAAACTCCAAGTACCATGATCCAATGTGGCCCAAATCCAGAAAAGTGTTTCTTTAAGGAATGCCTTTAGTTGCTGGGACATTATAGAACCCTCAAAGCATGCATCAGTAACCAAAAAGCCCCCACTGATTCTAATAAAGTAGAACACAAATACTACCTTATTTACTGCACGTAATTAAACTTCGTATTCTGGATCACTGGAAAATAGGTTTGTTGTATGTGGTTGTGCAATAAAGCTACTTTTTTAAAGTGACTTTAGTGGGAAGCTACTTTAATGATAAGTCTCTATCGTATTTAGGGTTTTAAGGTGTCCAATATATAACTGGGAGGTGGGGGCGTAGTAGCGAGTGAACCCACCTCCCTGAAATGAATTTTTGCAGTTTGGGATGTCTGCATAACTGCTGGATAGGAGCGGTCTGGTTGGCTTTTCAAGGTAACTGTTCTCATTAAGGACTTCCAACAAATGATGGAGATCTATTGTGAAAGGCAGGAGTTGGATTGTTAATTAGATCCTAGTTTAGTCAAACTACTAGAGGTCAGAGTTAATACTTAAATAATAGCAGTTAATTATGTTGTTTTATTTATATACACTGTTGTTAAATGAGAGATATTTTGATTGTGGCTGTTATTTCCTATAACCTTTTACATAGATTAACCTGAAAATCTATTACACTCTTTGATAGTTAGCGGGAGTGATTCTGACGCACTCCATAACAGTTGGTGGATGAGATCTGAACATTGCTCTCATTGAGATCTTTCAACAATAACTGGAGTTCTACTATGTAAAGGCAGGAGTAAAATGGTAGTTCATTCCCTAGTTCAGTTAATTTGCCTTCAACACGGGATGCCTGGACATCAGTCAGTTCTTCTATGTATTATGCATATGCTCCGTTAACTAGTTTGAGTTGGTTTTCCTTCTCTTTCTTCTGTACACCAAGGTTTATATATGGCAATGTTAACTTTTATGTCAAACTTGTATATCTTTTGCATGCAAGCACCATATCTTAGCTCATCATAGATTGGTTCATTATATTGCGTAAGGAAATTATGATTGTTGCTGTTATTTGCTGTACCCTCTCACATAGAATATGCTGAAAAGCTACTGATAGGCTATTGTACGCTATCCTAGATAGTTGGAAGGAGGTTTTTCTTGTATTGTGATATGTTGCACTCCACTACTTCTTCCTATTCACTCATAGAGACATAATTCCTCTTTCTCCCTCAGCCGGCGAGGGTGAGAAAGGATCTCAATAAACAGTCTGAAGTAACAATAGCTAGTTTTAAATACCTTACCTATACACTAACACACAATATCTTATATAGAGCTATTGTCAATTATATATATAGTGCCTTGACAGACATACAGAATAATTACTCATATGTACACATAAATACTGACATATGTTTCTTTAACTGATACCCCTCTACTGCCTTACTAGATATTCTTTTAGTATCCTGGAGACCTTGGTAAGCAGGAGCAACACCTTGCTTTAAACTAATAGAGAATAAGAGCTGTGTTCACGTGTGCAGTCAATATTGAAGTGACATTATCCACTGTAAAACACAACAGTTAAACGCATCCCCAGATTTTCCTATACAATATAAAAGTTAACTCATGACTATTATCACTATCAAATTTAAATACCATGAGAGTTTTTCTCTCTGTTTTAGATTATATATATCTTTATGGCCCAAGAGCGGCCACTAACATTTGTAAGTTCCCTTCTATAACAGAGATAAGTAAGATGAGGTCCAAGAGTGGCCTCTTATCATCAGTGGGAGATCACCAATTAAGAAAAAGAGGTTAAAATTATAGGTCGTATTAGCTCATGGAATGCTGGGGTATGTGAATACAATATAATGTATGCATCAATCTGTGCTACTGTTGTTTACCTGTATTGAACTTATCTATTTTTTTTTTGGAAGTACTAAAACATCAATAAAAGCCCCCACAGAGGGAATCTGCATAATTTGCGAGTAAAATTCCACCCAAACCTTGGCCTATGCGTTTCTACGCTAGCCAAAAATTCTCTGTAAACCTATGACATGAGCATATGTGTCAAAATGTGCTAAGCCCAAGCCACCTGCCTTCAGAGGTCTGTATATTGTGGTTTTATTAATGCAGGGTTTAACTCTACCCCACCCAAAGGAATTCAGAATACTCTGGACTTGTAACAGAAAAGGCTCAGAAAGAGAAATAGAGACAGCCTGCAAAAGGTATAAAAGTCTAGGTAAAATATTAATCTTCAGAGTTGGAATTCTGCCCCACCATAAGAAAGGCTTTTCTTTCCAGTTATCTAGATCTAAATGAATTATGGATTAAAGGGCGGAATAGTTAGAATAAAAAGGTGGTAGATGGTCTGGAGTAAGGAAAACACCCAAATATTTCAGTGCTCTTAGCTGTGGCCTATATGGACAAACCCTCACTAAGGATCAAAATTCCTGGGGCGACATTTTGAATCTCAGATTTCTGCCCATTAACTAAAAAAATTAGAAAACTTGACAAACTTGCGGAGTTCCTCTATCAATACAGGAATTGTACAGGACAATGTCAGTGATGTTAATGTAAGGAGGACATCATCAGCAAAAAGTGAAATCATTCAACCCTATCAACACACCTGCGATGTCAGCATTCTCTCTGATTCTAGCTGCTAGCACCTCTATGCTAAGAATAAATAAAAGAAGGGAAGGAAGCGCCCCTTTCTCGTACAATTTCTGATCATAAAAGATTCAGAGTGACCTCCATTTGCTCTCACTTGTGCCGTATGGAATATAAATAGCATACAAATCCATTGTCTCATTGTCACCTATGCCAAAGCTCCTCAAAATGGAACACATTTTTTTTCCCAATGTAGGCAATCAAATGCCTTCTCAGTGCCTGTAGATATTAATTTTGCAAAAAACATTAGCCGGAGACTATGAATGGTGTTATCACAAGCCTCTCTACCAGGGCTGACTTGGTCTACAAGCACTATCTGTGCAAGGACTAAATTAAAGCGGTTAGTAAGAACCTTTGTATGCATTTTAATGTCAGTATTGAGAAGGAAGATGGGAAGATAATTACCTACAATTTTAGGAGATTTTCCCTGTTAAGGGATATCCGTGATTAGTGCTTCTAAACTTGCAGAAAGTATTTTACATTGTTTATCCAGGGCATGGCAAAGAGATAGAAGATGAAGGGCAAATAGATCACAAAAAGTTTTATAATATTTATTTGAAAAGCCATCAGGGCCATTGATCACTCTTTACAATTACCTCTCGCAATGAAATTGAGGCATGTAGGAGGTCTGAGGAGTGGCTTGATATTTGTGCCAATGGAGTGTTACTTAAATAGGCCTCAAGATAATGATCATGTATGTCCCCAGAAGGTGAAGGTAGGTTATAAATTTGCTTATAAAAATCACAAAATACATTCACAATTTGAAGTGGTTCCTTGACCAACTCCCTATGGGTGTTACCAACCTGTGATATGTGGGTTTGAAAGGTCTTTTGCATAAGGGCTCAGGCCAACAAAGGGCCGGCTCTATCTCCCCCCATAAAAAATTTACTTCTTAAGAAACATTACCCTTTAGAAAACCTCTTGCTGAAGATAACCGTTCAGTGCTTTGCACTCTTGCAAGTTGGTGAAGCGTCTCAGTCTTTTGGGGGTTCTGTTTATGGACTATCTGCAGTTTTTGTTTGTGGACCCTTAAGTAATACCTTATATTCTCGCTCACAAGATGTTTTGAGACAGGCTCTTTGTTTAATTAGCACCCCGTGTACTACTGCTTCATATACTATGCTTGGATTTGCCACTGAGGAAGAGCTAGGGCTAAAATATTCATGGATAAGATCCACCAAGTGACTAACAATGGTTGGATTGTGAAGGAGGGATTCATCTAAACTCCACACAAAGGGGCAAAGAGGTACAGTACTTATTACACATTGCAACTGAAAAGAATGGCATGAACTTCAGTGGGAGTTGCCATAGGGAGGCTGTCATGGTAAATCAACCAATAATCTAATAGCTAATAAATAAATTTGCCTTGGGTAGGAGAAAAAAGTATAATTTTGGACCCTAGGGTGATGCAACTGCCAGACATCTATTAGTTTTACAGTCTCCAAAGGGTTTAAAACAGATGTTCTTGTTTTACTGAAGACATAGCTCTTACTGTGAGAACAGTCAAGGGCAGGGTAATATGCCACATTAAGATTGCCTTCCATTATTATAGTGCCCAACTTTTTGCTAGATTACGAGTGGTGAGCTAACTGTAGAGGGCAAGCAATTTGGAGTATTTCTCAGTTTTTTTGCGAAAATAGCGTGCGTATTGTGAGTTGAAAGTAAACGTGTTTGCTTGAGAGCAATTTAATAAAACGTGAATCGGATTAGCACATCTGGTTAACTGTTATGTGAGACAAAAACGTGTTTGTGTGTGTTTATATGTGTGTACATATGTATTTATGGTTTTATATGTGAATATATGTATTTACAGACATATATATATACACATAAAAAACATAAATACATATGTATACATTTGAAGACATATATATATATATATATATATATATATATATATATATATATATATATATATATATATATATATACGTGCATTGGAGGCCTTTGCAGACAGTCAAGTAGCTAAGAACATGAAAAATCATATTTATGCAATATTCATATTCAATTGAGTGTTTAATTATGTATTTACTGTAAATATCTATAACTATATATATATATATATATATATATATATATACACACACACACATATATATATATATATATATATATATATATATATATATATATATATATATATATATATATATATATAACTTCTCCTGAGACAGAGGGAGACTTTTTAAATTCACCATTTACAAACCTTAGAACCCCTGAAAATGAACATGGATGTAGATATCCAAGCATTTCTTGTACATATATATTTTTTTTGCTCTTTGTAGGTACTTTACTTATGAGTTTATATTTTCTCTCCAAATACACTAATTAAAAATGGGGGGCTCTAGTTTTAACTTATTTTAGTTCAACCCTCCGTTACTCATGAGGAGTTTTTAGTGCATAGTCTATATCCTGCTGAATTTCAATTATTATATTATAGACTTGAGATGATTTTTGTGGTAGTTAGATTGCTATTCTATTTTTTACACACATTTTTCTACTTATATTCATTTTGACCACTCTTCCCCCCTTATTCTGGGGTTTTATGAAAATCATGAAATAGATCATTATTATGAATATGGATTTCTATTAGTTTGTACAGTTGATTTATATAATTTATTATTTCCTTTAAGTAAATGCAGTTTTTATTATATATATTGTATTATATGTAGTCATTACTTTTTAAAGACATTTTTATGTAGGATTATAAATTGTGAGTCAAGAATTAGGGCTTTTATCATCTGAGAATAGTTCCGATAATGCTTCCTTGATTAATTTGCACAGTTATACATCGAGTTTATTGTATAATTAGCCAATCATTTCTTTATACCTGGTGTAGTCCACACTGTGACGTAAGATAGGGGGCGTGTATCTCTTCCACTGGGGAATCATATATTAGCGCAGCAGTAAGTGGGTCTCCAAGAAGCCTCTGACGAAGCAGATATTGTCCGTAAAATGTGTTAGGCCACACGCACCTTACATCACAGTGACAACACACCATGCTATCTCTGAGCAGTTGGTACATATACCAAAGGGTAACAAAGACATATATTGTCCCTGGAGGGTCTAGTGTGCCTCTCTTAGCCCTGGTATTCAACCTCTGTGTTCCCATCCGGAGCTGCTTTTGAGCAAATTGTCATGAACGTTGTTTTAACTGTATGAGGCGGCATCACCTGTGAAACCATTACAGTGGGACACCTTTACCCATTCAAACAGCGTTATCCTTACCTCATTTGATTGAGGTTTTATTTGTGAATACCCATCTGTATGGGAAGATTTATTTGTGTATGCCTTTACCTACTTTATTAAATATACCGCACCATGAGAAGTGTTTTTGTGCGCTTGTTCTTCTAGATCACATATGTATACATATATATATATATATATATATATATATACACATGCATTGGAGATCTTTGCAGGCAGTCAAGCAGCTGAGAACATGAAAAATCATATTTATGCAATATTCATATTCATCTAAGTGTTTAATTATGTATTTACAGTAAATATCTCTAACTATATATATGTTACCAAAAAATCATTATATATATATATATATATATATATATATACAGTATATATATATATATATATATATATATATAGATATACTAGTCCTAAAGCCTGTATACACAGGCCATTTTTTGCAGTACAGCGGTCCCACCCCTTGCTCTCTCCCCCCCTCTATTTTGCTCTCTCTCTTCCCCCTCTCTTTTGCGCTCTCTCTCACCCCCCTCTCTTTTGCTCTCTCCCCTCTCTTTTGCTCTCTCTCCCCCCTCTCTTTGCACTCTCTCTCACCCCCCTCTCTTTTGCTCTCTCTCTCGCCCCCTCTCTTTTGCTCTCTCTCTCTCCCCTCTCTTTTGCTCTCTCTCCATGTCTATTTTGCTCTCTCTCCCCCTCTCTTTTGCTCTCTCTCTCCTCCCTCTCTTGCTTTCTCTCTACCCCTCTCTTTTGCTCTCTCTCTCAACCCTCTCTTGCTCTCTCTCTCTTCCCCCTCTATTTTGCGCTCTCTCCCACCTCTCTTTTGCTCTCTCTCTTCCCTCTCTCTTTGATCTCTCTTCCCTCTCTCTTTGATCTCTCTCTCCCCCTCTCTTTTGCTCTCTCTCTCCCCCCTTCTGTTTTGCTCTCTCTCTCTCCCCCTTCTGTTTTGCTCTCTCTCTCTCCCCCTTCTGTTTTGCGCTCTCACCCCTCTCTTTTGCTCTCTCCAATTTTTTTGCTCTCTCTCCTCCCTTCTCTTTTGCTCTCTCTCCCCCTCTCTTTTGCTCTCTCTCCCCCCTCTCTTTTGCTCTCCCCCTCTCTTTTGCTCTCCCCCTCTCATTTGCTCTTTCTCCCCCTCTCTTTTGCTCTCTCTCCCCCCTCTTTTGCGCTTTCTCTCCTCTCTTTTGCTCTCTCTCTCCTCTCTTTTGCTCTCTCTCTCTCCCCTCTCTCTTTTGCACTCTCTCTCTCACCTTCTCGTTTGCCCGCTCTCTCTCTCACCCTTTTTTTTGCTTGCCCTCTCTCTCTCTTCCCCCTCTCTTTTGGTCTCTCTCCCCTCTCTTTTGCTCTCTCTTCCCCCCTCTCTTTTGATATCTCTCCCCCCTCTCTTTTGATCTCTCTCTCTCCCCCTCTCTTTTGCACTCTCTCCCCCCTCTCTTTTGCTCTCTCTCCCCCCTCTCTTTTTCTCTCTCTCCCCCCTCTCTTTTGCACTCTCTCCCCTCTCTTTTGCTCTCTCTCTCTCCCTCTCTTTTTTGCTCTCTCTCCCCCCTCTCTTTTGCTCTCTCTGTCTTCCCCTCTCTTTTGCTCTCTCTCTCCCCCTTTTTTACACTCTCTCTCCCCCTCTTTTGCTCTCTCTCTCCCTCTCTTTTGCTCTCTCCCTCCCCTGTATTTTGCTCTCTCTCACCCCTCTGTTTTGCACTCTCTCCCCTCTCTTTTGCTCTCTCTCTCCCCCTCTCTTTTTTGCTCTCTCTCCCCCCTCTCTTTTGCTCTCTCTGTCTTCCCCTCTCTTTTGCTCTCTCTCTCCCCCTTTTTTACACTCTCTCTCCCCCTCTTTTGCTCTCTCTCTCCCTCTCTTTTGCTCTCTCCCTCCCCTGTATTTTACTCTCTCTCACCCCTCTCCTTTGCTCTCTCTCACCCCTCTCTTTTGCTCTCTCACCCCTCTCTTTTGCTCTATATCTCCCCTCTTGTGCTGCTCTCTCTCTCATGCAGACACCCAGAGTGACAGCCACGGCAGCTCCCGCCCAGCTCCGCTCCCACAATACCCAGGCTGCTCCCCTTCAATTGCCAGTCAGCTCCGCCCCTTCACGGATTAGTTGTCAGCAGCCAGACCAGGTCAGTTTGTTGAAGGCCAGGTGTGTTTGTCCTCGTGCAATCTCTACTGCGCATGTCAGCTTTGGACAAACACACTTGACCTTTTATATTATAGGATATATACAGTTGTGCTCATAAGTTTACATACCCTGGCATTTATGATTTCTTGGCCATTTTTCAGAGAATATGAATGATAACACTTTCTTTCACTCATGAAAAAACAAAGGTAGATGGCGCTGGTCTCTGGAATTTGTTGTTTTTTCTGATAATAAAGAGAAGAAGACTTGTTGTATATATTAAGACCCAGTGAATATGGTGCACTATACTCACTCCTTAAGTTGCATGATATCCGCTTGTTAGGAGTGTCTCCCTCAGGTATCCTTTTCTGGTGCTCAAGTGGACTGGGATTAAAATGAAAACTCCATAAACAGTGTATCCAAATAAAGGTAACAAATTAAGTAGTAACTTACTTAATTAATATTGAACTACCGGTCATCACAGCAAAGAAGGAAAAAATATTCCAAGTTACTTGAAAGATATTTATCAGCTCTACGCGTTTCAATGTCTACAAATGTCTTTGTCAAGAGCAATTTTTAAAACAAGTTAAAAACAACTGCAAAATATTATGAGCTGTGACTCTCAGAGACAGTTTAAATACAGGTGTACCTTGTTCCCATTTCCTGTTTGCACAGGAAATTGGACTCACAGAAAATCAAAATTATTAAACAAATTATAAAACATCCTGTGTGTATTAGGTTCATCTATAACTGAAGATATAATTCATTGCAAAGTTAGAATTTAGAAGTTAGAACTCTGTTTATCCTTCATTTATAGTGAATGTAGCAATTTAAAGTGACAGTGCATATTAAACATTCTGCTTCATATATATATTATTTTAGTGAATATAACAACTTAAAGTGACAGTGCATGTAGACATATTCGACATTGTGTTTTATATATTTTAATGAAGCTGTGCCATTTTCTTATATGTTTTTCTAATACAAATTAACATATAGAATAAATTGTGAGTACTAATTGCTGCTAAAATAGATGTGCGATTGCCAAAATTATTATTCAAAGTCTATGTGATTTGAATCTAAATAACCATTTATTTAAAATGATAGTATTACCTATCCATTTCTTGGCAATAAATATTTAATACATCTATTTAAAGTGATAGTGTATGTGTTGAAAGCTCCTATTCAATGTTGATTGAATCTATATTTAGATATGTAATGTGCATCTAACTTTTATATAGCCTTGTTCTTTATAAGGCTCATGTATCTAACTAAAGAAGTAATGATATGATATAAGAAAATTTATAGAGTATTTATTTATGTTAGACAAAGGCTGCTATTCTGAAGTCTTTATTAAGGTCCCAATGATTGTAGTTTCTCAATGTATGTATCCACCAGAGTTCTCTTTTATTTAGCGCCTGTTCTAATTGTCCTCCCCTCCAATGTGTGGATACCTTTTCAATTCCCATCCAAAGAAAATTATCTTTATCAAATTTTGGACATGTATTACAATGAAGAGGTACTCCATGATCATCATGTTTTTTTTATCTATTTTTTTCAAATGTTCCAAAATACGTGTTTTCAGAAACCTTGTTGTTTGGCCCAAGTATTGAACCTTACAATTACATTGAAGTAAATATATTACATTAGTGGTCTTACAAGTGATAAAATGTTTGATCATATATGTTTTACCTGTGATAAATGAAGTAAATGATTTATGTACCCTTTGGTGTAATTGCAACCCTTGCAGCGGCCACATGTGTAAAAACCTTGCAAATTGGAGATAGATAAGGGAATTTTGGGGGCCTTGCCCTTTATTAGAGAGGGGGCTAAATTTTGTTTGAAATTACTGCCTCTTCTGAAAGTGATCTGAGGTTTTGGGGGGATAATCTTTTCCAAGACTTCATCACTTTGTAGAACATGCCAGTGTTTTTTAAAAATATTTTTAATCTGGTTATGTCCAGAGTTATAAGTTGTGATGAATCTTGGAAATGATTTTTGGATTGTTGATGGTGTTTTACGGCTATTTAATAATATGTCTCGATCCAGATACTTCACTTTTAGTCTATCTTGTTCTAAATCTTTAGCTTTATATCCTTTTCCCAGGAATCTGTTTTTTAACATTTTAGACTGCTCTTAATAATCTTCAATTCTATTACAGTTACGTCTTATCCGTTGAAATTGACCCTTTGGTATCGCCTTCAACCATGAAGGGTGGTGTTGGCTGTCATGTTTAATGTACGTATTAACATCACATTTTTTAAAATGTGTTTTAGTATGTATAGAACTGTTTATCACTATGATGGATAGATCTAAAAAGGTAGCCTCTGTTTCATGTATTTCTGGTGTCAATTTGATGTTCATATTATTATTGTTTATCATAGAGACAAATGATTGTAAGGGATCTAGGCTCCCTTTCCAGATACAAAGTAGCTTCATTAAAATATATGAAACACAATGTCGAATATGTCTACATGCACTGTCACTTTAAGTTGTTATATTCACTATAATAATATATATATGAAGCAGAATGTTTAATATGCACTGTCACTTTAAATTGCTACATTCACTATAAATGAAGGAGAAACAGAGTTGATTGTAGACTTTTTATTAAAAGTTATGAAAACTCAAATGATAGACAAATGGCTCAGACCCATTTATTTGCAGATTCAAGCGATAGTAAAAATATATACATTTCTTGAAATTTTGCCATTAAGAGATAGGATAACAATTCCATTGTTATACATTTAATATTTGGCATTTCTGAGTGTTATCCATTAAGAACAATATGCTGTTCACTTGTTTATTTTATTTCATAGAAAACAAAGTACGATCATATATTTATGGATAATTTTCTTGATGCTTGCGGCTAATGGGACTTCCCCTATCTTTATTCTGGAAATGTGTCAACACGGACGGACCTGAAATGAAACTTCTTCATTACGTACACAAGCCAATATAGGATAGGCTAGGGAAAACACGTGACATGAAACTGGATGGAACTTTCCACATAAACATCAGCACATCCTGGATAGGCTGCCCAAATCATGTGATCTCCAATCGGACCTGAAAGGGAACTTTTTTCATTATACTACTCGTTTGAGGACTTGAAATGATGGAACTTTTTTGATTGGTTATTTTACAAGAGGGCTATTTTAATTGGCCAAATATTATGTTCATATCAAACTAACATAATGCAATACAAAATTAAATACAATAACGGCATAAGAAAATTCTAACTTTGCAATGAATTATATCTTCAGTTAGAGATGAAGATAATACACATAGGATGTTTTAAAATTTGTTTAATAATTTTGATTTTCTGTGAGTCCAAGTTCCTGTGCAAACAGGAAATGGGAACAAGGTACACCTGTATTTAAACCGGCTCTGAGAGTCACAGCTCATCAAATTTTGCAGTTGTTTTTAACTTGTTTTAAAAATTGCTCTTGACAAAGACGTTTGTAGATGTTGAAACGCGTAGAGCTAATAAATATCTTTCAAGTAACTTGGAATATTTTTTCCTTCTTTGCTGTGACAGCCGGTAGTTCAATATTAATGAAGTAAGTTACTACTTAATTTGTTACCTTCATTTGGATACACTGTTTATGGAGTTTTCATTTTAATCCCAGTCCACTTGACCTGAGGGAGACACTCCTAACAAGCAGATATCAGGTAACTTAAGGAGTGAGTATACTGCACCATATTCACTGGGTCTTAATATATACAACAAGTCTTCTTCTCTTTATTATCAGAGAAAACAACAAATTCCAGAGACCAGCGCCATCTACCTTTGTTTTTTCTACTATTATACAGTCCTTGGGGAGAGACTGAAAGAAGGCAGCGGCCACTTTATACAAGGAGAGTAATGGTTCTCAGTCCATTTGTGACAGATATTTATTTATTGCCATCTGACATCTCTGTACACATTTTTTTCTGTATTGATAACAAATGGCTTCAGCCAAACAGTAACTATGAGTGAAAGAAAAGTCTTTGTGTTATCATTCATATTCTCTGAAAAATGGCCAAGAAATCATAAATTCTGCCAGGGTATGTAAACTTATGAGCACAACTGTATATATGTATATATATATATAGATAAAGAAGGGCACTTTATATATATATAAAGAAGGGCACTTGCAGGATTTTTGTTTCAACAACTGCTTGTATTTATCCTGAATACATCAGAATTTTAAGTATAAATAATCATAGTCGATGTTTCGGCTCTTATTTGAGCCTTCTTCAAGTCAAGTATTATCATAAGTCAGCTATTTAGCCGTAACGTGAGCATGAGCACAAAATAGCGCTCCACTCGTAATCTAGCCTTTAAATCTAGGAGCTTATTACAAACTCTCTTAAAGGGACAGTCTAGTCAAAATTAAACTTTCATGATTCAGATAGGGCATGCAAATTTAAAAAACTTTCCAATTTACTTTTATCATCAAATTTGCTTTTTTCTCTTGCCATTCTTTGTTGAAAGCTCATATGCTAATTTCTAAGCTCTTGAATGCCGTCTCTTATCTCAGGGCATTTTGACATTTTTTTACAGCTAGACAGCTCTAGTTCATGTGTGCCATATAGATAACATTGTGCTCACTCCCGTGCAGTTACCTAGGAGTCAGCACTGATTGGCTAAAATGCAAGTCTGTCAAAAGAACTGAAATAAGGGGGCAGTTGGCAAAGGCTTAGACACAAGGTAATCACAGAGATAAAAAGTGTATTAATATAATTGATAATGCAAAACTGGGGAATTGGTAACAAAAGGAATATCTTTTTAATCAATAAAAATTTTGGAGTAGACTGTCCCTTTAAACAAAGCAGCTTGTCTTATGTTGGGAGTGTGGACATTCACAAATGTTACTGGTCTGTTAAAAAATAATCCAGTTAAAATCAAATAATGGCCCTCAGGATCTTCAAGTCAATCATTAAGGAGAAAGGATATTCGTTTGTGAAATAGAATCCCTACTCCGTTGATTTTCCCACTGATGGGAAGCAAAATATCCAGGGCCTGACTTTCAAAAGCTCGCCGGCATGGGGAGAAATCATACAAAATCTTTTGGGATTTTTACACAAGAAAAAGAACAAAAATTCAACAATATATATATTATTCTTAGTAAATAATAGTAAACAATATCTAGAACAAACATAACACACCCCACAGGCAGAAGTGAAACAATTAAAATCAAATATGCATATTGAACAGAACCAGAATTATTCTCTCCGAAGATCTACTTATATTACAATACAATTACATTATCAGACCTGATCTGACTTTAGTTATTAGCTAAAATGTCTTCAGCTTAATATTTGCTTCCTGGCCCAAACATAAATATGAAAATTTTGCTTTTAAATATGGAGTTAAGATCTGCCTTTGGGAAGATTCATCTATGCAGAATGACATTTTCATGGGTAGTTAAAAACAAAAGAATGTTTGCTGCTGCATAGTACTCAAGAAGTATGTATGATCCAAGAGAACAAAGTAAATTAGCTGATAGACGTAAATGGTGTTTTTCTTTAAATTTAATTTTTTAAATCATGAACTTTTAATTCTAACTTTCTTTTTCCTTAAACAATTTGCTTTAGCATATACAGTGAATATGTTACCTCCAAACATACACTAGATGGCAGCATTGACTCTGTAACTTCAAAATGCAATTTTTCAATGCACAAGTATTTTTGTGTTTTGCCATGATATCATGGGCTTTCTTTTTTTGGCTTTTATCAATAATAATTGTATTACTGTATCTAACATGTAAGAAATGTTTGCTCTTCTTAAAGCTAATTATTTAATAGATATTTGTCTGCAGAAGCAAGTAGCTAGTTATAGTTACCCACAACTGTGTAATGATGAGAAAAAGGAACAACAGTAAGCTCATTTATTTTTATTAATTCATCAGAAAATATTCACTGCATTGCAAAAGATCTACATGCACAATAAATATTTTGAAAGCATTTAAAACTTTAATTTTATTATTAAAATATGCATTTTGTTTCTGTGTATGGATGCTGTCATGTATATACTCTGTGCACATATATATGTACGCATTTTCTAACAATTCCTGAAACCTGTTTGATAAATGTGTTTTTAGCATGGATAGGTGAAAAACAAGGGCAAGATCCATTGCAGCACCATTTAGACCAGGGGTATCAAGCTCATTGTATCCGGGGGCCACTGGCCAAATGTTGTTCTCCCATAGGCGCAACTTTAACAAAGTGAGTACTCTGGAACTGTATATACTAGAAACTGGAAGTGACATTTACCCAAATAGTATTGCATGGTAAGAGTTGTAGTCCACAATTGTAATACACAGTTGTCTATATTTATCTTGTGAGTGCCAAGTGAAGTGATCATTCTGGAACTGAATAAAAAGTGACATTTATTCAAGCAGTACATAATAGACGTCTACACTGAACAATGCTTGTCTTTATATTTATCTTGTGAGTGCTTATATAGAGCATCAACTTGTTACACCTCCTAGAGCCTTAAAAAAAATGATGGACCAAATTAATAATTTACCTAACAAACAAGGAAGGGCCAGATTAAACTATCTTGAGGGCCGAATATGGCCCCTGGGCTGGTACTTGCCTTGAGGTCTGTGTCTGCAGTGAAAGTGAGATTATTTCTTGGTCGGTACTGGATCTTTGCTATTATTGTCTTGCATAATGTCAGTGCTGTAAATTACATTGTGAGACTTAGACACAGGGAAATAATCACATATGGATCTCTGTATATGGCAACACAAAGAAAACCCCAAGACTGGGGCTTCATAGGACTATATTATAGATAGCAGACTTGTAGTGTGTCCTATAGTAGCGAATCAGAGAGGTCCTGGGATTTAGCAGACATTGCAGTGGTGTTGTTGAAGATACCCATGTATTTGATTGATTTAGTAAGGGTCTATCTTTATATTGAGGGCAAACATTTATACTTACATTTACTGTGAATTGGACTTGTGGTTCTTTTTTTTGTTTTGTTTTCTGTAATTTAAAAAAAATAGTAAATAGAAATTAAAAAATATGTTCCCCAGCCCTGGGAGTTAACAAAAAAAAAAAAAAAAAGAAAGAAAGAAAAACATACCCAGTTTTGAAAATAATTAAACTCACCTAGAGTGTTAAATGGTTTCTAATCTGAAAATAACATATTTATCCTTTGCTCTCAATAAGAACTCATCTTCAGTATTGGGGTGCCCATCATCTAGAACTCTAGGGTTGACTGCTATTGAGCTGTGCTGGTCACTTCTATGCCATGGTTGTACAGCATGATGCTGATCTTTGCACTTACACAGATTTGTTGCCCAGTGCACTAAAAAGGCAGCCATTTGTGTCTTGTAATTTCATGCTAAGGATATACAGCCCCAAAATTCTACTGACTTCCATCTCTGCTTAAAATCTATAGCACGTTCTACTCTGTTGGTCCTGGAGGATGTTTCTCATTTTTTTTTTACCAGTATCAATGTCTCACTTATATAGCATGTAGCTGAAAAATTAGTAGTTAGATATACTTCAATTTATTTATACGTCAATTATTGTTATAATTTATTATTATTATTATTATTAGTAGTAGTAGTATTACGTAGTTGGGCCTAGTTCACATTGCTGTTTTAAATTGTGTAAAGTGATAACATAAAACATCTCTCTAGATTTTAATGGAAATACTTGTTGCTGCCACAAGTTACAGTTTGCAACAGCAATGGGAACTAGGCCTATTTTTTGGGACCAAACAATTCTTGCAATGGGTTCCTCATTATTTCTGACCCTGAAGTGATTCATCTTTTGCATTTCATACTATGGGGTAGATTTATCAACGTGCGAGCAGACATGATCTGCTGTATTTTTCATTGCACAAGCATTTCTAGTGAAATGCTTGTGCAATGCCCCCTCCTGCACATTCACAGCCAATCGGCCACTAGCAGGGGTGTCAATAAACTTGATCGTATCCGATCGGGCAGATTGCTGTCCGCCACCTCTGACGAGTTAAGGAGCAGCGGTCTTAAGACCGCTGCTTGTTAACTTTAATTTCCAGCGAGCCGGAAAGTACGGGTGTAGATAACAGCATCCGCTGCTTGGTAAATCTACCCCAATGTATTAAAAAAAACAACTTTTTTTACTGTATCAATATATTTATTGAATAATGTATGTAAAAATATTAGGAATTTTGAAACAATGAAATAAAGTGTGTGTGTGTAGTCTATACAGCAACAAATATATAAATTTTCACCATATGAATATATTTATTGAATAATATATATACAAATATTAAGCACATCGTTTATATTACGGTGTTTATTATTATTATTGTTATTATATTACTATATTATTTTAATTGTTATCTTCATTTATTAGCATTGTAGGTGTATGTGGCCCTCCATGCGTTTGCAGATGTTGCCCTTATGTGGAAAAAGGTTGCTGACCCCTGCTGTAGGGACTTTTCATGGGATGTGTCCCTGAATTGCAACTTAATGTAAAATCTATTAACAAAATTAGCTGTAAATGATTTTACAACTGTTATATTGGATGCAACCTTGTAACCTTTCTGCTGTTTTAGACATAAACATACAAATGGTTATTTGTTAAAGTATCTCAGCTGTATCTGTGTCACCACTTGACATAAAAGGACGGTTCCTGTAGTTAAGCGCAGTGCCCACAATACTTGTCCTGTGCTCCTGAATGCGAGTTACGGTATAACACAACAGTGATGAATGTGATAGCAGCGATGTAACCATCTAAAATTAAAAGCAACCTTTGACAGAGCATGAAGAGGAAGATGTATGATAATTCCGCTGTTCTGCCAAATATATTGCATTATGTCCCATTGACAGGGCTTATAGTGACAAATGGGGGATGTCAACATGACAGCCCTGTAATATCTATGTTGTGACTAATTAATGATATAGTGCACTTAAGAGACAATGTGCACCTGCTCTATTCCTTTTCAGGAGATTTTCTAAATCTTGATGGTATTATCCGAAATATCCTAAATATTTCTATATGAACATTCTTCTGGCTGTCCTCAGTGTACTCACCTCACTGGACTTCTTTATTTTGGTTATTTTCATAGGGAAAGATAACTGCAGAGAACTGATGGTCCCCCATTTTATTGAATTACAAGTATTAAACAGATGTTTTCCTCCATAATAAAAACAAAGTTGACCTCAGGTGCAATGCTCTTATGCATTTTGGCTAAATGCTAGAATGGTATAAACTAGAAAGAAGAATGGTATAAAGTTTGTGTGACATCAGCAGTTGCAGAAGTGTATGAATAAGGCCAGGCAGATATAACCGTAAGATGGTTGCAGATGAGGTCTACTTTTAATGTGGAGGAAAAAGATTTATAATTCTTCAAGTTAAATAAATATTTTTAACTTTTAACATTATGTCACATTAATATTAGTGTTGCTACGCTGTGGTCAAACAGAGGCTATTTTGCAGGTTGCCGCTAGTTTAACTTGAGGAGATCGCCTTGGTGGAATAGACACTGTAGGTGGAATGGTACAGTCTGAATGAAGTTTGGAGGAGAGCAAGGAAAGTTAGGCAGCACATTTTTAGCAGTAGGTCTATGGTATGGTGCTATCCCATTTCTAAATGTTCACCATATCAATATATTTATTGAATAATATATATACAAATATTAGGCACGTCATTTATATTAGGGTGTTTATTATTATAATGTAGGTAGGTCTATGGTATGGTGCTATCCCATTTCTAAATGTTCACCATATCAATATATTTATTGAATAATATATATACAAATATTAGGCACGTCATTTATATTAGGGTGTTTATTATTATAATGTAGGTAGGTCTATGGTATGGTGCTATCCCATTTCTAAATGTTCACCATATCAATATATTTATTGAATAAAATATATACAAATATTAGGCACGTCATTTATATTAGGGTGTTTATTATTATAATGTAGGTAGGTCTATGGTATGGTGCCATCCCATTTCTATGCTCACCAGGGGTTTTCTTTACTTATTTTATTGTAAAGGATTGATCCCTGCTGGTCTAGTGTGGGTCCTGACAATGACCCCTCCATGTGTCCCTGACCTCTGGATGTGAGAAATATAGGGTACAAATATGAGCTAATTGTTGTGGGGGGTCGGAGGAAACAGATCTCACAGTGCCTGATACAGTATACATTTTCACCATATCAATATATTTATTACTAAATACAACACAGGGAGATGATTTATTGAGGCCTGCTCTGCCAAAAATGACCTAGGAGATGTTATTTCTCCTGACTGGCAGAACTACTTTTTTTACATTCTTCCTATGGTCTCCTGGGGAGGCATGTGGTCTGGAATGGAAAGCACAGGGTACTTGTAGGGCTGCCACCCAGTTAGTAGTTTTACCAACATAACCTGTTGTTTTAAAAGTTCAGGACAATTTTGAAAATAAGGATAACTATAGAAATAAAGATGCTATATTGGTAAAACCTCTTCTAAGTATGTTAGAATCTAATTAGAAACTAACAATCATTTAAAATCAATCCTAGCAACTTTAGTTACTAATTTATGTTGTATAATTATTTATGCTAATTTATGCTTATGAGCATGGTGGGTATTTTTTTCCAGAAAAGTTGGCAACTATAGGTACTCAGACATTATTGTAGTGTAGTAGAGAGCTAACTGGAAGGTGATGGAACTATTTTGCTGTTACAACTTATGTGATATTCCTCCCATACATATGAAGTCACTCAAAATTTCCACTCGCCCAGGACGAAATTGGGGGTGAGAAGAGAGGGAGATAAATGCTGTCTATACACTGTGCCAAATGGCCAGTAAATGTATATATTTGTAATAATTGTATTTAAAGGAATTCATTTGTTATGGTTTAAAATAAAAAATATTAAAAATTACTGCACAAAAAGGTATTTCACAATGGCTAAACATATTCAAATAGAGGTTAGGGTAGTGGGTGTGATGTGGGCAGGTGATGGATGAGATCAGAAGTACCCTGTACCACACTGGTCATTTAGCCCTTAAGGACCAGTACCAGATCCTGTACAACGCTGCTTCTCTGGGCCTCTTTCTGCTGCGATCTTGCTAACACTGGTGAGATTGGGTTATTACTGCATGCCCTATAAGTGGAGCAGTGCAGAGAAACTGATGCAGAGAGAGACACTCTATGTCCCTCTCTGCATCAGGAAATGGTGGTGCTGATTGGTGGTGTCGGAGGGTCTGGAGGGAAGCGGGTATGCAGCCCATCGCTGGAGGGGGAGGGAGGGTGGGGGAGGAACATTGAAACTTTAGATTGGCAGACTGTCTGCAGTACATAAGATGGTGGTGGTGACCAGTGGGGGGTGAGGGGGGATCAGGTAGGGATCAGGGGGTGGGAGGGATCAGGTTGGAGAGTAATCTCTACACTACAGGTAAACTTAACCTTCCAACCTACATGATTAATCCCTTCACTGCTGGGAATTTCAGAAGTGTGGTGCGCAGCTGCAGAGCAGTTACCAGATGTCTGCTATTTCTGAACAAAGGGTAACCCAGAGAAGCCTTTACATATATTTGTGTTATGACTGCATTTGCGGTATGTAAATAATTTCAGTGAGAACCCCAAAGTTTGTGAAAAAGTTAACAATTGTTTCAATATGATCGCATTTGGCAGGGGAACAGTGACATGACATATACCAAAATGGGCCTGGATCAATACCTGGGGTTGTCTACTAAAAAAAATATTTGTCTGAGCATAATAAATGAATTTATTCTGTTTTCTTTTTTCAATTGGATTAGATTATATAGTGTATTGCATAGTAATGTGCAACAGAAGGGAGATTATATTAACGCATAGTCAATGGTCTCACACACCTAAATTGATGAAAGTGTTAGATTTCAGCTAAATATCTTGGCGATGAGTTTCACATCCAATAAACCAGAGCTGTTCCAGAGTGGTGAAGAGTACAGAGTCTTTTTGTTTCATTGTCAGTGTGTGGTTGGTAATAACAACTATCAGGAACTTCAGACGAATGAGTAATAGATAACATTACCGTTTATAGCTCGCCCACTGCTGGCACAGAAGCATTAGAAGAAAATCTCTTTGAATGTTGAAGATTACAGGGATTTATAGACTTAGAAACTTAATGCAATGCTTTGTATTTTACTCATAGGAGAATTTCCTAGATTATGTAGAACTATAATTTTGTTTCTAACTTTCATTTCATGTCATTTGACACAAAAACTTTTTTTGTGATGTTTGGGATCAACATGACATTTAAATATAGAGTAAAATAAAAATAAAACTATCATGATTCAGAGAGCACATGAAATGTGAAACAAATTTGCAATTTACTTCTATTATCTCATTTGTTCTCTTTGTATCCTTTGTTGAAAAGCATACCTAGGTAGGCTCGAGAGCAGTAGCGCACAAGTGGGAGCTAGTTTCTGACTGCTGGATGCTCACCCAATGTGTTCAGCTAGCTCCTAGTAGTGAATTGCTGCTCCCTCAACAAAGGATACCAAGAGAATGAATTACATTTTATAATAGAAGTACACTAAAAAGTTGTTTAAAACTGTAGGCTCTATCTGAATCATCAAATTAAAACAATGGGTTTCATATTCCTTTAATTATGCACTTTTTTCTCACTTTTTCTCAGTTTTCACAAAACACATGAAAGCACTATATATATAGCCAATACAATAGTAAAACATGATCATGATTGCTTAACCCTTTGAGTGCTAAGCACTTTCCCACCTGGGTGCTAAGATTTTTTTTTTTTTTTAACAATTGTTTTCAAACTCCCAAGACTTGCACTGTTGGAAAGGTTAGGCGATTACCTTTCCAATGGTGGGTTTTGGGGGTCTGTAGCTGCTTAGATGCCTGAGATACAGGCTTCTAAGCAGCATGTCCCCTGCTCCTATACTTAACATTGTTAAGTATAAATAAAGTTGCACACGTGACGTTATTGCACGTGACGTCACCACTCAAAACGGGAAGCCCCGGTGATGCCTGTCACTCTACAGGCACGATCGCCGGGGTAGGAGCGAGTGGGAGCCTCCAGATCTCCCTCAAGGTGGGAGAGTGCTAGCGACAGCTCTGAGCCGTCGTTAGCACCAGAGTGGGAAACTCTGCGACGGCTCAGAGCCGTCGTTAGCAATCAAGGGGTTAAAGGGATAGTAGAGTCCAAATTAAACTTCAATGAATCAGATAGGGCATGTCATTTTAAACAACTTTATAATTTACTTTTATCATCAAATTTGCTTTGTTCTCTTGGTATTCTAAGTTGAAAGCTAAACCTAGGTAGGCTCATATGCTAATTTCTAAGCTCTTGAAGGCCGCCTCTCGTCTGAATGCATTTGACAGTTTTTCACAGCTAGATGGCGTTAGTTAATGTGTTTCATATAAATAAAATTGTGCTCATGGAGTTATTTAAAAGTCAGCACTAATTGCCTGAAATGCAAATCTGTCAAAAGATCTGAGATAAGGAGGCAGTCTGCAGAGGCTTACATACAAGGTAATTACAGAGGTACGAGTATATTTCCATATCAGTGTTGGTTATGCAAAACTGGGGAATGGTAAATAAAGGGATTGCCTATCTTTTTAAACAGTAACATTTTTGGTGTTTACTATCTCTTTAACACACTCAAATGCATCTTTTTACTTAAACAAAATAATATAAATTTATATGAAATTAACCCTTTCCCGGTATATAACTAAATGGAATCATAAACTAATACACAGACAATCAAATCCTATTTTTGAAAGAGTTACAGTAAAAGTGTGAATTGAGGAATGTTTTTTAATATTCCTATGAAACAAGCATGTGTGAACCTTTAACTTTGAAAAAAAAGAGAAAGCCAATATTGTCAGGTTATTTTTAAAAGGATAATGCTGAATTTGTTATATTACAAAGTCATGTAAAAACACATCATTTTAAAATGTTTTCTGATACTGGGTTTTCTATTAAATAAAATAAAATTGCCTCTAATTATAAAACAATAAAAAAGCAATAAATAAATAGACCACCTTGTTATAGCCCCCTGAATTATTAGTGAAACATTTTTTGTTTTATATCATTTTAAATATTTTGAGAGTGATATTTGTTTTATTTGTTGAGAGGTAAAAAAAACAACACCTTTCTTGTTGTTGTTTTGATGAACAAGTATCCAGAGCTAGTATAAAGTGATGAGAGGGTTAAAAGGGCCATCTTTTTATTTCTTGCTTTGAGACAGAGCGTGTATTTTAAATTATATATATATTTTTATTAATACTGATGCTCCTTTGCATTTTGCTGTGAGGTGTGTCCCTGTTCAATAGGGCTTGGGAATTTCTCCTTATTAGCCAGTGACTAACTAAGTAATCCTTACGTAAGTAGCGCACAAACATGTACAAATTAAAAACAGCTTTAAATGATTGGAATGTTTTGTGTTTAATGGACCAATTATAATAAATCCAATATACATGTGCTTTTTCCTATACAATATCAGATTAAATACACTGGTTTAAAGAAACAACAACTAAAAAGTGGAAAAAATCCGAACATGCAACAAATTGCGCAAAGCCGATCACGTTTTCTCAAGTGCGCAAACCCGATATTAAATATGAATATTTCACTCACATTCCAATGTTCTTCGCATTGCAGAATATGCTCTATTTATTCATATATGCATATATATATATATATATATATATATATAAATATAATTTTTTTTTTTGTAAAATATATATCTATACCTATATATACTATATATATATATATATATATATATATATATATATATATATATATATATGATTATATATAGGTATAGATATATACAGATATAAAAGGAATATCTATTTAAAAATACTTAGAACATATTCCCTTATGTGAAGAAGATTGGAATGTGAAATATTTATACTTTAATAAATAGGAATAATGCATACATATGATTTTTCATGTTTTCACCTACTTGACTGCAGAGGGCTCCAATTCACTTACATACATATATATATTTAGAAATGTTTATGTATGTATCTATGTTAAAGCCCTTTGCAGCATTTTCCCCCCTAACACCTGAGACCTCATATCTTTGAGCCCTTATAACTTTTGAATGGATTTTTGTTTTAAATAATTTCTATTAGTGTTATTATAAGTGTAACTGTACTTTTACTATTTATTTATTTATTTTTTATGTATTTTGCGCAACTTTTTAGTTGAGTGTAACAGTTAACCGGAGCTCTGAAGTCAGTGCATGTTAAATTCAATTATGCTCAAGCAAACACATTAACTTTCAACTCGTAATCCACATTCCACTGCAAAGTGCCACGATAAACCCCTTTTCGTTGTGCACAACAGTTAGCGTTCCACTCGTAATTGCTAAAAAACAAGGTTAATAGGTCTTGAAAATCCCCAACAATATTTAAATTACTTTCAGTGGTGATTAATGATTAATTAACCTCTGAAAATGGGTTAAACACATTGTTAAAATTAGCTTGGGAGTGGCAATACACTACCAATCCTGAGAGGAACATGACTTGCGATTGACAACTACCCAAATATGCCAAACCTGAGTAGTTCATTGGCAGTGTTCAGCTGCAGACCCAAAGTTCATCACTGGCACAGAGTTAACTATGTGTTTAATGCAACTGCAATGGTTAAATACATAACCTTAGGCAAGCAATAGAGCAGGGGTTTTCAAACCAGTCCTCAGGGCCCCCTAACAGGCTAGATTTTCAGGATTACATTGGGTTCAGAGCAAGTAAAATAACCATGTTTCAGCTGATTATTTCACCTGTGCTTCAGTTCATATATCCTGAAAATCTGGCTTCTTAGGGAGCTTGATGATTGGTTTGAAAACCCCTGCAATATAGCAATAGGATAATGTTCTAAAGCACTAGAGAATTTTGTTCTTACAGCTTTATGCCTATTTAATCACAATTTAGGAAGTGACTTTATCTTGAGGTCACAAGTGAGTTCCCACATTTTTTTATTTTTTCATTCTCTATGAACTATGACTCAAATTGTCTCTGTACATCATTGTAACAGGTCATTAAGATCCTTTCTTACCTTCAGTAACTAGTAACTGTAGCAGTAACTGATTTAAATAAGAATGATTTTCTCTTCCCTTGTTTTGTAAGTTACAAGAGATAATGAATGCACTTCTATTTATATAAAAGAACAGTTACACTTGCATCATTATATAAATAAATAAAATGTTCTTCATTTCACAAATCTTAAATTAATTAACAAATAATTTATACACATATCACAAAAATATTTAATAAAAAAAAGGTATATTGCAAAGATTAATATTCATATATTGTATTATTTTAAGATCATAATTATATTTTACCAATGCTTTTGTATTACTACTAGCACCATTATAGTATATATATATATATATATATATATATATATATATATATATATATATATATATATAATGCTCAAAAAACAAAGTATTGCTGTATGCAGTGATACCTTTTTTATTGGACTAACATAATATTTCAAAGACAAGCTTTCGAGAGTTTCCTCTCTTCCTCAGGTCTGAAGCAATACTGATCATTCTGATATAGATACACATCACATACAACAAATGGAAGGGAGGGAGGGGGGTGAGAGGGGGGGTCATAAAAGCAGAGAATGTGTCTGAAGGAGAAAATAGCTGAGAATAGCCAGAAAGAGTAAATAAACAGAGGAGAGTAAATAGGCCAGATGAGAGGAAAAACAAAAGGAAAAAGAAACCAATATATGACAATAAGATGAGAGAGTATAGAAAGTTATGGTAGTGTGTGAGAAAGCCAGAGTCTACAGGCCAGTTTCTCCAATGTAGCAACCTCTGTCACACACTGTACACTGTATCATGTACACCACATTAGCAGATGAGCACGAATAGGATCCTTTAATATTGTATGACGCGTTGTTGTGTCTGGCTGTGTTGTTGTCACATATATGTTGACACAGTTTGCAGAGTGATTTGTTGCATCGTGCAGTGCCATTCTGTGTAAGCTTCTGTTCTGTGGTTAATTTGCTGCGGACCAATCTCTGTCTTTTAGGCGGTTGTTTGAATGCTAGTATGGGGGGTTCAGGAAATAGTTTTTTGAGTGTGGGGTCCTCTGAAATTAGTGGTTGTAGATCTTTAATAATTTTGCGTACTCCTTCCAGAGTAGGAATGTAAGTGACTACTAGAGGGGTTCTTGTTTTGTTTTCCTTTTCTTTGTATTGTAGGAGCCTTTTCCCGTGGTGTTTTTAGGGCAGATTTGATTTTTTTAGATATTGTCCTTTCCTTGTAGCCCTTTTGTCTAAATGACTCTGACAGTGTACTCAGGTGCTGATCTCTGTCTTTTGTGTCGACAGCCAGACACAACAACACGACATATAATATTAAAGGATCCTATTCGTGCTCATCTGCTAATGTGGTGTACATGATACAGTGTACAGCGTGTGACAGAGGTTGCTACATTGGAGAAACTGGCCAAAAGCTGCATCTCAGAATGAATCTACACAGACACTCGATCAAAAACCACAAGGTAAATGAATATTGTACCCCTGTTGGTCATCACTTCACCCAGACTGGTCACTCCATCCTTAACCTCAGGATTAAAATTCTTAAAGGGAATTTCAAAGACTCTCATGAACGAAAGACGTTTGAGATGAAAATGATCACACATTTCAATACCAGAAATGAAGGACTTAATGTAGACTCTGGCTTTCTCACACACTGCCATAACTTTCTATTATCTCTCATCTTATTGTCCTATATTAGTTTCTTTTTCCTTTTGTTGTTCCTCTCATCTTGCCTATTTACTCTCCTCTGTTTTTTTTACTCTTTCTGGCTATTCTCAGCTATTTTCTCCTTCAGACATATTCTCTGCTTTTTATGACACCCCTCTCACCCCCTCCCTCCCTTCCATTTGTTGTATGTGATGTGTATCTACATCAGATTGATCAGTATTGCTTCAGACCTGAGGAAGAGAGGAAAACTCTCGAAAGCTTGTCTTTGAAATATTATGTTAGTCCAATAAAAAAGGTATCACTGCATACTGCAATACTTTGTTTTTTGAGCATCTTATCTACTGGACTAACACGGCTACTCCAATCTTCACTATATAGTGTATATATATATATATATATATATATATATATATATATATATATATATATATATAGATATAATACACTTTGATAATATTTAATGGGGTCTTGCCATATATACCAAAGGAAAGATCAATAAACATAAGTTACAATGTTTATTTAAAAAAAAAAAAACAGCACAATCTTATATAGATAAAAAAGTGCAACATGTCTGGTAAAGGGACTGTACAGAAAATAAATATATATAGTAATCTTGTAAAGAATTAATAAATTGCTCCTACCCGCCGCTGTCCCCGGACATTGGATCACAAGTCAAAAACGCCACGGATACTGAGACAGCGGCTCGTGAGTGGAGGTATATTGATCGGACCTTACAGTGATAACATACCCTTTTGGGGAGCTCGTCTCTTATATTTGAGAACAATCTGCAAACTTGAGCTGTGGAACAGCATTGGAGAGCCCCTGGTGACATTTGGAAATAAGGTTGGTGTTCAAACTTATGGTGAGCCGATAGAGGTTGAGGCTGGTGATCAGTGTGTACCTAAGGGATCCGGCTACCATCTGTATAAACCAGGGGTGAGCAACTATCGGCCTTCCAGATGTTATGGACTACATCTCCCTTGACGCTTTGCCAGCATTATGGCTGAAAGAGCATTATGGGAGATGTCCATAACATCTGAAGGGCCAATAATTGGCCAACAGTCCACTCACCAGGAGGGGCATATGCTTGTTTGCTACTTTGTCTCTTTACTCTATTTTTCATACTGCGATAGTGGCCACATAAAGTGATACAGTTTGCACTTCGAGACAAACGACTTTGTGAGCTTATACTTCGCACATAACATGGCATTTATTAATTCTATACAAGATTATTATATTGTTATTTTCCGTACAGTCCCTATACAAGACCGTTTCCACTTTTTTTTATTCAATTAGTATATTCTGGCTACACTTTCTGAGTCTATGGACGTTATGCAAGGGGTTAATAAAATGGAGAATCCCCAGTATTTTTCCTTATTACCACATACAGAGAGAGATGTTTTTGGACCATGAATTGGATAAAGTATTTTCTTCTGACAAATCAGATAATACTCTTAGTAATTTGTTTGTAGAGACAGAAAGACTGTTGATTAAACAAACTAAATTACAGTGGGAAATTTGGACTCTTGAACGCTTTCTCAAAATAAAAATTATACTGAGAGGATTATGTCTCCTGAAGTTCCCTACTTTTGATGTGTGAGATACAGAATTTATTAACTCTTGGAATGATGTACTTAATGAATGTTCAATATGTTTGATGTTAATGCTTATTAGCTACAAAACAAAGTTGTTTGGAGACCTCAGAAAGACAATTCAAGAAATTCAACAAGAATTGAATGCATGTCAAAAAGATTCCAATTATCCTCAATTTGATAAGACTTTGAAAACCACCATAGCATCTATTAAGAATGAACTCATTAATGTTAAACCTACTAAATATTTGAGAGCTATTTCTGACTATATTGCCAACACTGTATACATATGGAATTGTAGACAAAGGTTTTTCTCCAGGAGGGAACAGTCTGAACAATCTAACTCTTTTAGACATAATAGTAGGGGGCGCAATGACGTAGGAAAAATTCTAGGAATAACAGTCACATTTTCAGATAGCGAATTTGAGTCAGGGTAAGACCTTTCAGGAAAAGAGTTTTTTTAACCCACAAGGTCACGTATTCTGAAAGTTTCCACAAATAATTCCAACACTTCCGAAAGCTATAGTCAACAACCTCCCAAGACTCAGTTCACAGAACCTATAGTTAGAAACAAAAATTGTTAATAGTCAAAACCCACATCAAGCAAGTAATTACTTACCTCCATTACAGACCAAACTTCCTATGATTACACATCCATCAGATCATGCAGTAAGAAATAAGTCAGTTAATCATTATAGTTATAAACAAGTTAATGAGCAACTTAATGCATTGTCTGACCTACAATCGAATTATCAGTCAGTGACACAATCATCTAATATACAAAATGCCTCAGAGGAAGATAGATGTAAAATAGAACAGATTTTTCCTATGGCCTAGTTACAACCCACATGGGGAGGCTCCCAGACAAACAGATTGGGACAGTATCCACTCAGAGGCAACAAACCTCATATGACAGATTAAAGTTTTGAGTTATGGTCTTAATTTTTTACCTACTCAAACATTCTTGATGTAAATAAACTGATTCGTAATATCACACTATGTAGACATTTTTAGACATCCAACACATGAACATACATTGCAGGTGACACCTATCACTAATGAATGTGCCTTTGATGATGCATTTGATGTCACTACACTTAATAGCCTTTTATGGGATAACCAGTATGAGAATCCTGATAAGAAAGTTTCTGTGGATTCAATAATCCATCTACTTTTTATCCCATACAAACTTGTGGGACTTCACTGGAGACTTTCTACAAGCGAGTAGATCAAGATTTGGTATCCCTACAGTCCCGGAACACCTATGTAAATAAAATTGAACTTATCAAGAGCTGAACGTTTAGCTCTTGAAGAATTGCGAGAAAATAGTGATATTATAATTAGGGCATCTAATAAAGGAGGTTCTATTTTAGTCTTAGATAGAGTAATGTACACTGATGAAGCCTTACTACAACTAGGTGACCCAAATAGCTATACCATTTTACAAGTCGATACCACTAAACAATTTCAGAGAGAACTGTCTCACATATTGGACAATGGAAAAGAAAGGGGTTTATTTATAACAAAACTGCAGAATTTCTATATGTAGATAAACCAATTGTTCTGATTTTCCATCACCTTCTTAAGATTCATAAAAGGATGTCCAATAATAAGTGGCCTAGGCTCTCTTCTTGAACATTTATCTCAATGGCTGGATGGAATTCTGAATCCACTTGTCACCTCCCTTCATAGTCATTTAAAAGATACTAAACGGGGGGCGTGTCCGGGCAGTGGCCATGATTGGTCACAATATCAGGAGCTCTTGCAAAGAATCAGCTAATCCGCCAATTGTTGCTGATACATCTGCTCATTCTGGATCAAGAGCTTTATATTTGAACAAAGCATACTGTGAGGAACTTTTAGATTCAAAACCTGGTATATTTATGACAGCAGAGACCTGATCTGGGCTACCGAGGCCTCAGGTGGCGGCCTAACACACGTCCTCAGACCCCCCCATCAGCTTAGCTGGGTTCAGTAGTCACAGATGGACTGCTATACTTGCTCTCTTATAATACCATAAGGGGACTTGTGGAGATTGGATCTTAGTAAGCCTATACTAAAAGACCTTCTGGATAATACTCTTGCAGTGGATGACTTTTGCACCAAACAAAATACATACTTAAATGGAAGCAGCAGTTATTCTACTACTGAAGAAAATGGAGGCATCACTAGATGATCACTTTCACAAGCTCCATGCACTATTCGCAGAAGGAAGGAATTCCTGGGGAGCAGTTGGCAGGTCCTCATCTGAACAGTCAGAGGCTCCGGCAGCACTTCCTCTGTTATACCACTTACCTGCTGAACATGAGCCTCGGATACACAGATCCTCTGACTTCATTATCTTTATTGACTCTCAGTATTGTCCCTTGGAGGAAAAGGATAGCTCAGGAGAGACCTTGGTTGTCACATTGGGGATCGCTGACAGCGGGTTTCTCCAGAGTGGTCAGTCAACAGAACTGGATAGCGCAAGTGATCCATCAACTAAAGAAGATCGCAGGACAGTCAATCTTATGGCAATTGACTGGGAAGGAGACTATACTCGAAGATCACAACCCCCGATCTCTCTGCTCCTAGGGACTTTGATGAGACTCTCCCAGCTGACACAAAACCTTGCCAGTGTGTATAACCCACAGAGGTTACTCCACCAGACGTATTTGAGACACTTTTACCTGCCTGAAGAAATGACCAGTTGTGGTTGAGAAATGTGTTGCTTGGAAATAAAGCTTTTTTTACCTTTGAATCTTTTGGAAGTTGTCCATTTCCTTGCATCATTTCTTTGATCCCAGCTCTCCTGGGATTGTATCTTGGCTGATATCCATTTGCCGAACGGAGCAGTGTACTAGCCACTGTCAAAGTGCTAGCTCGTCTGTTAGGACCGATCATAGTATGGTGCATTGGAATCTGGTAAGGCTTTTTTACCACATATACACACAGATCCATATGGGACACATTACATTATGAGGCGTCCTCTTTCTGCTTTATCCTTTTAACTCTTATGGCTATTGACTGGGAAGGAGACTATACTTGAAGATCACAACCCCCAATCTCTCTGCTACTAGGGGCTTTGATGAGATGCTCCCAGCTGACAAAAAACCTTGCCAGTGTGTATAACCCACAGAGGTTACTCCACCAGACGTATTCGAGACACTTGCAGTTAGTCCTCTATTCACATTACAGTTACACTTCTTGATACTCTCAACCTATATATTATAAATACAAAGGAGACCTGGCCCCTAGTTAATTAAACCAGGATGTCTTTATGAGAAGCAATTCTATGATCTATATACCTGATGCTCATCATGATATTTCTTATACTTAGCAGCAGTAAAAATGTAATATGCTACTTATAAATACCTGTTTGATTACTGATGGACCTCTTGTCGGCGGCCGAGACATTGAGGTCTATTATGTATAGAGCTGAATAGCTATCATTAAACAGAACTTCTGCCATTGTAAGAGTTAAATGGAGGTCCACCTCCTTTCAAAGTTTGTATAATATGCATCATATATGTTTCATATTCATAGAGCGCCCCCTTGTGGTGACTTTGATAGCAATAACTGACCCCTCTGTTTTCATTAATAAGGCTCCTCCCTAGCTATATTTTGTACTACATATTCATAATATAATTTATCATAGGTGCCTTCGAAAAATGTATCAGAGTCCACATATCTCACAATATCAGGATTATTCGAATTGCAGGAGGGGAGCCTTTATTGGTATCTAGTAATTTCGCTAAACATATAGCTTCCTCACAACTTTTTAGTGCAGATGATATAGCTCTTACATTTACTACTGTTATTCTTTGTATATCTTTGAACAGTTATCTAATGTCAGATACTAATCTTTCTTTATATACATATACTAAGACTAAGACCCAAGAGTGGTCATCTCAATTACTTGTATTCCTCTTCCTTGTACCATTAGAATAGCCAGGTCCAAGAGTGACCTTTCTAGTTTCGTGAGGAACATTTGAAAGAGATAATGGGTTTCACCGATTTATTCTCAATCATAATGTAGATGTATATTTTATATATTACTATTAGCAATTTACTTACTTTGTATATTTTTATTGTAGGCTATCACTTTCACATTCTTATTTACCTACCATTAAAAAACAGGATATTATCTTTCAGTCTCTGTTAATGAACCAATTATTTTTCTTCCTGACAATGTGTAGATGAACATCCAACACACTATGAACTAAATATCTTGTTGTGTAGATCAACCTGACATGTGACTTTTGATTATGTTTGAATACCTATTATATGTTGCAATTTCTAAAAACCCCAATAAGAGATTATAAAAAAAAAGATGCTAAACATATCTCATGGAAAATTTCAAATGGGATCCCACTTCCTGTACATGGCTCACTATGGATGTAACATCCCTATACTCATGTATACCACACTCCAAAGGCCTTGAAGCTATTTGTTTTTTCCTGTCTAACTATTCAAACTTTACTCTAGATTTTCAACCTTTTGTGATAAGAGTAACTGACGGCTAGATTACGAGTTGTGCGTTAGGGTGAAAAAGCAGCGTTAAGAGGTCCTAACGCTGCTTTTTTACGCTCGCTGGTATTACGAGTCTTGAAGGTTTAGGTGTACCGCACACTTCTTTGGCCTTACCGCAAAATGACTTACGTCAACTTCGTTAACTCTTTTTTCTATGGGACTTCCATAGCGCTGATATTACGAGTCTGTCCTGGGAGGCCAAAAAGGGAGCGGTACACCCTACCCTGTCAAGAGTCCTAACGCATTTAAAAGTCAGTAGTTAAGAGTTTTTTTTGGTACAACGCCGTAGCATAAAACTCATAACTAAAGTGCGAAAAAGTACACTAACACCCATAAACTACCTATTAACCCCTAAACTGAAATTTTGAACCCCTAATCTGCCGCTCCGGACACCGCCGCCACCTACATTATATTTACGAACCCCTAATCTGCTGCCCCCAACATCGCCGACACCTACATTATATTTATTAACCCCTAATTTGCCACCCCCAATGTCGCTGCAACCTACCTACACTTATTAACCCCTAATCTGCCATCCCCAACGTCACTGCCACTATAATAAACATATTAACCCCTAAACCGCCACACTACCACTTCACAAACATTAGTTAAATATTATTAACCTCTAATCTGCCGTCCCTAACATCGCCTCCACCTACCTACATTTATTAACCCCTAATCTGCCGCCCCCAACATCACCGCCACTATACTAAATGTATTAACCACTAAATCTAAGTCTAACCCTAACCCTAACCCTAACACCCCCTAACTTAAATATAATTTAAATAAGTTTAAATAAAATTACTATCATTAACTAAATTATTCCTATTTAAAACTAAATACTTACCTATAAAATAAACCCTAAGCTAGCTACAATATAACTAATAGTTACATTGTAGCTAGTTTAGGGTTTATTTTTATTTAACAGGCAAGTTTGTATTTATTTTAACTAGGTAGAATAGTTATTAAATAGTTATTAACTATTTAATAAATACCTAGCTAAAATAAATACAAAAGTACCTGCAAAATAAAACATAACCTAAGTTACACTAACACCTAACACTACACTATAATTAAATAAATTAACTAAATTAAATACAATTACCTAAATTAAATTAAATTAGCTACAAAAAAAAAAACAACACAAAATTACAGAAAAAATAAACAAATTACAGATATTTAAACTAATTACACCTAATCTAATCGCCCAATCAAAATAAACCCCCCCCAAAAATAAAAAAGCCCTAGCCTAAACTAAACTACCAATAGCCCTTAAAAGGGAATTTTACGATGCATTGCCCCAAAGTAATCAGCTCTTTTACCTGTAAAAAAAATACAAACAACCCCCAACAGTATAACCCACCACCCACACAACCAATCCCCCAAATAAAATACTATCTAAAAAAACCTAAGCTCCCCATTGCCCTGAAAAGGGCATTTGGATGGGCATTGCCCTTAAAAGGGCAGTTAGCTCTTTTGAAGGCCCAAACCCTAACCTAAAATTAAAACCCACCCAATACACCCTTAAAAAAACCTAACACTAACCTCCTGAAGATTGACTTACCGGGAGAAGTCTTCATCCAAGTCGGGTCGAAGTCCTCAACGAACCCGGGAGAAGTCTTCATCCAAGCCGGGTGAAGTGGTCCTCCAGAAGGGCAGAAGTCTTCATCTAGACGGTGTTGGGCACAACGAGGATTCTTCCCAGGGAAAAACCAGTTTGCAATGCTGAGTCTTGGAAAAAACAAGGATCTTCGGAATTCCGGGAACAATTACAGAAATAACACACCAGGCAGGTTGTCATCAGTAATGCTCATTTATTATGGGTAATGACACTTTAAATAGTTTAAATAGGCATAGTTACATGCAGATATCCTATACGTAACAAATTACCATTGGCTAAACAAATCCCCTTATGGCCCCATGACCCCATTTAGTATTTAGCATAATATGGCATGACATGACATAACATATATAACATAATATGTATTGGAGGAAGGTGACAGGAAAATGAACGTTTGTGGTTACAGAAGATAATGCATACAACATATGGGTCATGTGTCTTCAGTTGAGCGTTGTGGTCAGACATATGTCTTTAAATGAACGTTGTGGTCAGAAAAAAAATGAAGTATCTGTAAATCACAGATTTTACAGACAAGAGCAGACAGAGAAAATAAAATATAATGGTAATGTTAGCAACATTACGAGTGGTGCAGAATGAAAGCAGTGTTTAACATTATATGTGATATGAAGTGAATGAGTGCATGTGAAATAGGTAATATTACCTGACAATTCCCCTCTTTAGTTATAACAATGACTACCTTAGGACTAGCATCTGGGATGGAGTGGGACATGGAGGTATGGGGCAGAGGCATCTGTGGAAGGGTGAACGTACAGGTATTGTGGACAATGGGGATTAGAAGCAGCAGGCATTGAAGCACATTTAGCAATGCATGAAACAAATATTTTAAAACCACAATAACAGAAAAGGATAAAGAGAGCAATAAAAACAATAATGGTACCAATATTTTTTAGCCAATCTAACAGACCTAAACCAGTGAAGAATTTATCCCAGGGGTTATCAATGCCAGAGTTTTTCTTTAACTCAACAGATAATTCTTCTAATTTCTTAATAGCAACCGTGACTTTTCCTGTGGGTCCTGTGTTATCAGGGATAAACGTACAGCAGGACCCACCAGTTTGGGTGTCAATTACTTTACAAACCCCCCCTTTCTCTGCTAAGAGCATGCTTGGTTGTGTTTTGTTCCGGGGGTGAGTGGGGGGGGGGGCGAAGTAGTTACAAGAAGGGGCAATAATATGCTGTTCGTCCGGCGTCTCATAATAGCAGGAGGCTATTATCCATGCTGGCACTGCAACCAAGAGAGGAGGAAGAGGTACACCAGGCAGGGAGAACCCTGAATGGTGATCATAGTGTTGCGGATATGTGCTGTGGATATAGATGTTACAGAAGGGACTATGCAACCAACTTCACCCCTCTCTGGACTGGCAGCTGAGGATGATATAGGTGTTACAGAAGGGACTTTGTGAACACTTCACACCTCTTTAGGCACAACTGTTGTCCTGGATCGTCCTGGGTGGTATAGATGTTTCAGAAGGGACTAGACAGCCAGCTTTACCCTAGATGCATGGATCCAGATGGGCTCCATTGCTGTGAGGACGGCAGTACGGGTGATGGCCAAGACTTCGGTGGGTGGGCAGAATGGGAATCCTGCTTTCTTTGCTTTATTCAGCTGTCTGATGCACACTGTGTCTCCGACCTTGAAGCTGTGGGTTGGTTCCTGTGAGGGAAGAGGAAAACGAGAAGCCACATCACCATAGTTGCCATTCAAAACAGAGATCAGTTCATGTACATATCGTTCTCTAATTAAGTCTAAATCACCAGTGACTATGTGTGGGGTCCTGGCCCAGGGGGTGGGGAACGGTCGACCCATTAAAATCTCAAAGGGGGACAGCTGAGTGGATTTGCTTAGGGACATACATACCTCAGCTAATACTGCAGGTAAATGATCCTGCCATTTGACCCAATTCCCTCCTGTGGCTTAAAGGAGTTTTTCCTTAATGGTACGGTTCATTCTTTCTACCACCCCTGAACTCTGGGGGTGGTATGGTATGTGAAATTTCCATTTTATCTGTAGGTGAGATACCAATTCTTGCAATACCTTACTAACAAAGGCAGGGCAATTGTCTGAGTTAATCTGCAGGGGGCAGCCAAATCGGGGAATGACGTCAGTGCAAAGGTGTTTCACTACTGTTTTTGCGTATTCCCTAGTAGTAGGGAAGGCCTCAGGCCAGCAAGAAAATTGGTCAACTATGACCAATAGGTAAAACTGTTTGTTTCCTGTTTTAGGGATATGTGTGAAGTCTATCTGCAGGTGAGTGAAGGGTGCAGCTGGTGGTGTTAGGTGGTCATGTTTTGCGGGTTTGTTGTTGTGTTTGGTTTGGAGACAGGTGATGCAATGGTTAATGTAAGATTGTACATGTAACTGTAGGTTTTGTATGCAGAAGTAAGGTTTGATTAACGCTAGAGTGTTGTGGATGATCAGATGACTGACACCGTGGGCTTGGGAAATAAAAATGGGTGCACTGGCTTCAGGAATACCAATGATCATCCCACCTTTCCCCTCTTTCGAATAAAACCCTTGGGGGTTTAATTCGAGTTTCTGGGAGACCCAATATTTGATATTGGAGGTGGTGGCAAATTTTTGGAGAGAGGAAGTGAGCACATCGTCGACCAGAGAAGGTGCGATGAGGATGGGGTAAACAGGGTCTTGCAATGGGGATATATTGGCTGCTTGTTTGGCTACTGTGTCAGCTAGTGCATTACCTCTAGCAACAGGATTGTTAAGGTTAGTGTGTGCGCGGCAGTGTATGACAGCTATTTCTTTTGGGAGTAGGATGGCTTGTAAGAGCTCTGTAATGAGAGTGGTATGACTAATACCCTTACCGTCGGCGGACTTGAAACCTCTTTGTTTCCAAATCATGCCGAAATCATGTACCACCCCAAAGGCATATCTGGAGTCGGTATAAATATTTATGGAGGCATCAGCAAAAAGTTCACAGGCCCGAGTGAGAGCTATTAATTTAGCTTCTTGAGTGGAATTATGCATGACAGAACCGGACTCAAGGATAATGTCGGGGAGTCGGACCACTGCATATCCTGCAAGGTACGTGTGGTCGTCTGGGTGGCTACATGACCCGTCTCCAAAAACGTCAGGGACCCCTGGAAGAGGGGTGTCCCGGAGGTCAGGATGGGGGGTTGTGCTGGAGTGGATGAGTGCAATACAGTCATGAAGGGGGAGGTCAGATTGTGGTACGTCAGAGGATAACAGGGCCTTAAGGATAGACGCAGGGCCTGAGTTAGTTGCACAGTACTTAATAGTTAGCTCAGAAGTACTGGTAAGCAGTATTTCGTAACCACTAAGTCTTTGGGCAGTCATGTGTTGTGTCTGGAGGTTGTTAAAGAACCTGATGGGAGGTATGGAGGATGAGGGGGTGTCCCAGCATGATAGGTTTGCACATCTCAACGGCCATGGCACATGCTGCGAGGGATCGCAGGCATGAAGGCATACCCTGCACAGGGATGGGGAGTTTTTTAGATAGAAAGGCTACGGGACGGAAAGAATTACTACCATGCTCTTGGGCACAGACGGCCGCCATGGTTTTACAATTTTCCCTTGCGTACAAATGAAAAGGTTTTGTGTAGTCAGGGAGGCCGAGGGCAGGGGATGTGGTGATGGACCTGGCAAGTTCATTGTATGCATGGGTCAGAGTCTCTGTCCAGTGAATTGTGGGTGAAGAGTCACTGTGGCAAACGGTGCAGAGGATTGAGTCGTAGTGGGAGCAGTCTGGTATCCACTGTCGACAATAGTTTATCATCCCAAGAAAGGTCAGCATTTCTTTGGGAGTGGCAGACTTGGGCAGGCTTGAGAGGGCTTTTACTCTTTTGGCACTGAGTTCTCGTTTGCCTTTGGACAGGACAAAGCCTAAGTATTCAACTTGTGGCTGGCAGATTTGCAGTTTCTGCTTAGACACCTTGAGCCCTTCTTGGGCGAGGAACAACAAAAGGTCCACTAGGTCCTGTTCCCCTGCCTCGTATGAAGTGCTACACAATAACAGGTCATCAACATATTGCAAAAGGACAGAACCACAGGGGCTGGTCCAGCTCTTGAGCATGGTATTGAGGACTAGGCCGAATGCGGCGGGGCTATCAGTGAAGCCTTGGGGCAACTTTGACCACGTCATCTGAACCCCTTTATACATGAAGGTGAACAACTGTTGTGTGTCTGCGTCAACGGGTATAGAGAAGAAAGCATTAGCCAAATCAATGGTAGAAAAAAATTCTGCATTGTGTGGAATGACCGTGAGCAGTGCGGTCACGTCTGGGACTAGGGGAGGGAGAGGGATGATTAGTTTATTCACAGCCCTTAGGTCTTGAATAAAATGGTAACCACCGGCCGGCTTAGGCAGGGGGTTAATGGGGGTGTTGTAAGGAGAGATGGTATACTTGAGAATATCCGTCTCCAGAAATGTTTTAATCATGGGGTCTATGCCCTCCAGTTTGTCATCACTAATAGGGTATTGTTTGATGAAAACTGGGGAACAGTCTTCACGCAAAGATGCCCTGTATGGGGTGCAGTCGATGGTCCCCATATCATAATGTCCGGTGGACCATAGGGTAGGGGGAACGCCGTCAAAGAGAGTGTCAAAATTTGTGGTTAAGGGTAGGTTATAGTCGATAATGTGGTTTATTTTATCACTCAACTGGGCCATCTCCAACGACAGTGAATCCCGGGGCGATTCGACAGATTCATTGAGATCAAAGTCGACAGTCATGCCACCATTCCGGGAGATAGTCATCATTATTCCCAGCTTACCCATCAAATCTCGACCCAGGAGATTTAAGGGGCAACCTCGGATGACGTGGAACGAGTGGGACAGGGTGTCGGGAGAGTCGGGTATTTGGACTGTGAGGAGTGGGGTGCAGAACTTAGGAATGAGCACACCAGTGATTCCCACAGAGGGATTAGACTCTCGCAAGGGTCCATCGTACGATTCACCCATGATAGTGGAGCAAGTTGCTCCTGTATCCACAAGGAACCGTATTTCGGAGCCTTCTATGTTAAGGGTAACATAGGGCTCACAACAATAATGCAATGTAACCTTGGGTAAGAGAAGGGTGCTTCCCTCCGGGCCTCGCTATGGCCATTGTATTCTGTGTTGTGGGGGTTGATTGTCACGTCTAGGGGGTGAATTTGGTTGGTTACTGTCTTTGGGGTGGGAGTTATCCCAGCCCCTACGGGGTGGGTGGGGACATTAATTTTTCCAATGTCCCGTTTCCCCGCAATTAAAACAAATGTTACGTCTGTCCTGATTACCTCTGGCCCCTCTTTGTCTGTTACGGGCGCAGCATTACGGGATTCAATAGATGTTAATAATTGTTTTGGGGTCATTGTGGGCCAGTCAGGTATAAGTTGTTTTACCAGAAGGCTGTCAGAGGCTGTCATACATCCTAACATAGTCTGATTCTTTAATACAGCCATGTCAGCTCCGGAGGATAAGCCTCCTTCCTCTGCCCAACATTTAAAAAATCTTTTAACAAAGTCTAAAATGGCCTCCCCAGGCTCCTGTTTACATGCTAACACTGCACTCATGGATTGTCGGGTCTTACTACAACGTAGTATTTCACGTTCTAGTTCAAGCCACATAGTAGCCCTAGTATCGGGGTTTGCTAGACCATATGAGGTAACTGAAGTACTGGCGTCATTTTGGTCAATTGTAGGAACATTAGACCAAAGCCATTCATCATGTTTATGATAATTGTACAATTTATCAACTATCATTCTAATGTCAGTCTGGGTATACATGGCTCCCTGTAAATATCGCTTAAGGTGAAGGATACAGGCAGCAGGCTGTCTTAAAGGGTCGGGACAGTCTTTAGTAATATCACTTAATTCACCTGCCGTAAGGGGTTTAATAATCATTTGGTCCCCAGCAATTAAATATGGCATAGTACTTGAAGTACTGATACCGGGACTAAAGCGGGGGTCTCCCCAGTTTGCGTTAGTGAACCTTTGTATAGGTTGTCGTTGTCGGGTTGGTCTATCGCGGACAGATACGTCCGGAGACTCGTGTGTGGACCCCATGGACTAATGCTTGGGATTCAGGCTCTGGGTCATTTTTAGGAGGTTCCTGGACATTTACATCATCAGGTGCCTCGGCCCCTTGTGGGTTTTGATTAAGGGGGGGTAAATTTTGATTAAGGGGACGTGGTCTAGTTGTAGTATAAGCCACAATTATATCATCGTCCTTATTTTTAGTAATACTGGGATATAATCCCATATATGGTGGTGGCGGGGCTAATGGGGGTGGGCAGTGGGCATAGTATTTGTGACGTGTTTCGGGTAAATTGTGGGGGGGGGGGCGATAGATTTGTCTATTTTGTGTTTCTTATTGCTGGTGGATTTATATCCGTCACAATATTTTAACCAGTATTGGGCTGATGCGCTCATGTACCACATGTCCCAATGGGATCCCCTGTATACCAATTAAATGCTTTCTCATCCCCTAAACATAAACCCTTTAGCATGTCCTTATGAAATATACAATTGTCACCATCCCTTGGAAATGCAGTGCTGGGGTCTATTGACTCAGTCCACTTCACCACATTATCCACGAAAGGGTCCACCATAGCCCAACCTATGTCTTCCTGCCTGGCCACATATTCTTTACATGTTTCTCCCGAAATTTGCTTACTTTGACCAGTCCCCATGATCCCCTGGGCAAATAATATTATTTGTCGCACACACAATCAAAAGGATTTAGCGTCTACTGGAGACAAGTTGCAACTATGTCACTGGCAATCACTAACAACAGCTGTGCCATACAGGGTTAACTGCATTCGACAAAGCTGATAGATAGGACGAATGTGACACCTTAAAGTTACACGTTACAATTTAATTACAATAAAATAAAATAAACTAAAGTACGAAAAAAAACAAATAATAATAAAATAAAAAAGCCCCCCAAAATAATAAAAATTCCTACCCTATACTAAATTACAAATAGCCCTTAAAAGGGCTGTTTGCTTGGCATTGCCCAAAGTAATCAGCTCTTTTACCTGTAAAAAAAAAATACAATACCCCCCAACATTAAAACCCACCACCCACAGACCCAACCCTACTCTAAAACCCACCCAATCCCCCGTTAATAAAACCTAACACTACCCCCTTGAAGATCACCCTACCGTGAGACGTCTTCACCCAGCCGGCTGGCTTCAAGATGGACCCGCTCCGGATGGATGAAGATAGAAGATGCCGCCTGGATGAAGACTTCTGCCCATCTGGAGGTCCTCTTCTGCCCGTATCGGATGAAGACTTCTGCCCCTCTGGAGGACCACTTGTGCCCGGCTATGTGAAGACGTCTCATGGTAGGGTGATCTTCAAGGGGGTAGTGTTAGGTTTTATTAAGGGGGGATTGGGTGGGTTTTAGACTAGGGTTGGGTGTGTGGGTGGTGGGTTTTAATGTTGGGGGGTATTGTATTTTTTTACAGGTAAAAGAGCTGATTACTTTGGGGCAATGCCCCGCAAAAAGCCCTTTTAAGGGCTATTTGTAATTTAGTATAGGGTAGGGATTTTTTATTATTTCGGGGGCTTTTTTTATTTTATTAGGGGGTTTAGATTAGGTGTAATTAGTTTACAATTCTTGTAATTATTTTATTATTTTCTGTAATGTAGTGTCTTTTTTTTCGTACTTTAGTTTATTTTATTTAGTTGTAATTAATTGTAGGTAATTTAGTTAATTTATTTAATGATAGTGTAGTGTTAGGTGTAATTGTAACTTAGGTTAGGGTTTATTTTACAGGTACATTTGTACTTATTTTAACTAGGAAGTTATAAAATAGTTAATAACTATTTAATAATTATTGTACCTAGTTAAAATAAATACAAAGTTGCCTGTAAAATAAAAATAAACCCTAAGATGGCTACAATGTAAGTATTAGTTATATTGTATCTATCTTAGGGTTTATTTTATAGCTAAGTATTTAGTTTAAAATAGGAATTATTTATTTAATTGTAGTAATTTTATTTAGATAATTTTAAATTATATTTAAATTATGTGGGGTTAGGGTTAGACTTAGATTTAGGGGTTAATAAGTTTATTATAGTGGCAGCGACGTTGGCGGAAACAGATTAGGGGTTAATAAGTGTAGTTAGGTGGCGGCGACATTGGGGGCGGCAGAGTAGGGGTTAATAAATAAAATGTAGGTGTCGGCGATGTTGGGGGCAGCAGATTAGGGGTTCATAAGTATAATGTAGGTGGCGGCGGTGTCCGGAGCAGCAGATTTGGGGTTAATTATATAATGCAGGTTTCAGCGATGTCGGGGGCGGCAGATTAGGGGTTAATAAGTGTAAGATTAGGGGTGTTTAGACTCGGGGTTCATGTTAGGGTGTTAGGTGTAGACATAACTTTTGTTTCCCCATAGTAATCAAAGGGGCTGCGTTAGAAGCTGAACTCTGCTTTTTTGCAGGTGTTAGGTTTTTTTTCAGCCGATTCTGCCCCATTGATTCCTATGGGGATATTGTGCACGAGCACGTTTTTCCAGCTCACCGCTACCGTAAGCAACGCTGGTATTGAGGTGAGATGTGGAGCTAAATTTTGCTCTACGCTCACCTTTTTGCGATTAACGCCGGGTTTAAAAAAAACTGTAATACCAGCGTTGTCTTAAGTGAGCGTTGAAAAAAAAATTGCTTGTTAGCAACGCACCCCTGTTACCGAAAAACTCGTAATCTCGGTGTATGACTTTCATTTTCAAACTTTTTGGTCTGAACTATGGCATAATCTAAAATGTTCAGGGACACTGTGTGTTTTTAAGCCTATCTTTATGTTGTTTACATGTTCATTTAGTCTAGTGCGGATATTCCTTTTGGTTCTACCTACATAGATCATTTTGCAACTACAGTTTAAAAGATATACTACATATATAGTGCCACAGTTGCATTTAAATTTCATGTTAAAAGTTTTTGTCCCCCCAAAGTTTGTGAAAGCATTGCCCCTATCTACATATTTACACATTCCACATCTTGATACTCCGCATTTATGTGCCTGGCTTTTGTTCCAGCCAATGTGTAACTGTAATGGCTTTTTGTTGTTGTAATGGATCCCGTAACTTGGTAGGTGCTAATATATTTTTTCCTGAACGTTACTAGTGGTTTATCAGGTAAAGTGTTTTCCCAGAATGGGATCTGCTTTTAGTACCCCCCAGTGTCTTTTTAAGATATTTTGGATTTCTTTTGAACCTTGATTGTAAATTGTTATAAATCTGATGTTGTTATTACCAGTGTTGGTAGTTGTTGGTTTTCTTATTTTATATGGTGTAAGAAGTGTTTTTCTATCCATCTTTTGAACTCTGTCCTTGGCATGATTGATAGTAGATTCCTCATAACCTTTTTCTAAAAAAATAGCATTCAAAATGGCTACTTCATTGATGTAGTCGCTTTCCCTGGTGCAATTTCTCTTAATTCTTTGGTATTGCCCTAGGGGAATATTTGTTTTACACCTGGGCAAATGACCACTTTTGGCGTTCAGGAAACCATTTTTGTCTGTGGGTTTCCGATAGTTCTTAACAGCCATTTTTTCATTCTCATTCTTGGTGCTCTTTTCTGAACACTTGAATCTTTTCCAATGCCATTTGGCGAATGTTGTCTTCATTTTATTTTGGTTTACTCAAATTCATTATTTGTGTATAAGTTTTTTTCATATTTTTTATGTATTTTATGCGGTCATTATGACTATGTTTTAGATGTGGTTGAAATATTTTAACTGATCAAATTTTTACAAAATATTTTGTCAAAGTTTTAAAACACCATTTGACAGGTGCATAACTGATATTTTTTAAAAAAAACAAATTTCACAGAAATTTCACAGTTCTGACATTTATTAGTCACGTAGGGCACATTTAGTTGAGATCTCATTACATCAAATATGAGTATTCACAATTTTGGAGATTGTCCAAACAGATATCATAGAAAAAGAGCCCTTGATTTATTAGCACAAACAGATATCATATCTAATAGCTCAAAGAGCACAGATCCGAATGAACTTTTTAGAGAATTAGAGAAATTACTCAATAATGATACTAGAGAATGGCAAGATCTTATACTCCTAGATAATTATGTATTGCAATATATAATCCCTAGCGGATTGAAATTGTACAAAAAAACTGCTTTTGAATTAGAGGAAGTAGAATACAGTACTGAATGGGACAAAGCCTTTCATGAGTGTTCTCTAACACTAATCAAAATCCTCATCAAATATAAATTAGCATAAATTAGAAAAAATCAAAGGCTCTCTTGATAGTTTACTACCTAAAATTCAGAACTTTTAAACAGATGAGCATTGGAGACAACTCAATGACAGCATACAAGATAGAAATAAGAGATTTGGCTCTGATCTAATGAAAGCAAAACACAAAAAATTATGCAGGGACAAAGACGATTATATAAACGATAAGGTATATACATATAGAATTAAAGATGCTGCTATCACTAATTCAATGAATGGTGATAATCATTACCGAGTTGACAATGTAAATGATAACCTAGCAACCCCTACAAATTCTAAAAAAGTTCAACTTAATACTATCACTCATAATTTGAGAGCAACACATATCCATGAAAATAAGACACCTTAAAACAACCATAATCATAATAATCACAGGCAGCATCAATCAAGTGATCAATATAATGACAGTTATAAGAGAGATCACTACAATCATACATCATTTGGAACTAATTATGGTACAACACAATATAAACATTTATATATAAACCCTCTAGAGGGGGCAATGATTTTAACAATAAAGGATACAACAATATAGGTTATGGTAAAGAACTTGGTCCAATTCATCAGAAAACAAATAGAGTACCACGTTTGGATGGAGTTCACCATCCACCTGGGCAAAATACATGGAGAAAAAGTAAATCTAATTGTTTTACTCCACCTTTTATGAAAAATTACAAATCTAGCAATAATCACACACATAATTTTCCACCTGTCCATACTAATAATAGATTTGATGCATTAGTGGACCATGAACCAGCCACTTACCAACACCCAAATTGGTATACACAGGGGGCAAAACCAAAAACTTCACAATACCCAAAAAAGACTCATAAAGAAATACATTCAAATGAGACTAATCATCAACTACATTTTTTAGATCTTGCAACTTCCCCAACAGGGAGATTCCGAAACTCGACAGAAGTAGAGGACCCAATTATGTGGAATCTAAGAGTCACACCGGGCAAACGAAAAAGGGCAAGCAGGGATGTAGAGGGGGGAGAAAAATACAGCAACTCAAACATAAAAAGAACGAGATAGAAAATAATAAAGTTAATATTTTTAACCTCTCGGACACCACATTAGGCAATAATGAAATAATTTTTTTAGACAAGGGCCTAAACTTTGCACCTAAAAAAGCCCCGGATAAATTCCAGACATATATAGACATACAAAAATACATAAGAAATCTTACTCTGAAGAGATATTTTATAAAAAGTGCACCTAAAGAGAATCCACCGTCCCTTACCAAATTAGATCATTCAGATTATCAGACATTAGGAGTACTTAATGATCTAGCCAATCATTGGGATAGTTCAGTTACACTTACATCAGATCAACAAAGGATGGAAGATCTGTTAAATTTAAGCATTCATGATTATGAAGAATCCATTAGGCATAGTAATTTTAAACACAAATCCAGCTTCTATCCCTATTCAGCCCAGGGAGAATTTATCACCCCGTTTAACAAACTTGTTTGTAGAGATTTAATCAAACGCTGGGAGAAGAGAAATAGAGGTTGGATCCATAAATACAATGACAATCTCACTTTAGAGGAAAGGAGAACATTAAAAAATTTACAAAATAATCAAAATATTATCATTAGGGCAGCCGATAAGGGGGGAAGGGTAGTTATACCAAAATAGAAATGACTATCTAAAAGAGGCTTTTAATATCTTAAATGATCTTACATATAAAAAAATAAACTTTGATCCCACCCTTAAGTATAAAAAAGAACTTAACATAATTCCAAAGGAGGCCAAAAATAATAACATTCTTAATAATGATGAGTTTCCCTTTTTAACTGAGAACCATCCCACTATTCCAACTTTTTATCAGAATTTATCACCACGTTTAACAAACTTGTTTGTGGAGATTTAACCAAACTCTGGGAGAAGAGAAATAGAGGTTGGATCCATAAATATAATGACAATCTCTCTTTAGAGGAAAGGAGAATATTAAAAAATTTACAAAACAATCAAAATATTATCATTAGGGCAGCCGATAAGGGGGGAAGGGTAGTTATACCAAAATAGAAATGACTATCTAAAAGAGGCTTTTAATATCTTAAATGATCATAATACATATAAAAAATTAAACTTTGATCCCACCCTTAAGTATAAAAAAGAACTTAACATAATTCTAAAGGAGGCCAAAAATAATAACATTCTTAATAATGATGAGTTTCCCTTTTTAACTGAGAACCATCCCACTATTCCAACTTTTTATCACCTACCAAAGGTGCATAAAACTCTCATTTAACCACCCGGTAGGCCCATCATTTCGGGCATAGCTTCCTTAACCAATAATCTCTCCATCTATATAGATTATTATTTGCAATCTCTCCATCTATATAGATTATTATTTACAGTCCACCAAGGCATACCTTAGAGATACTATACATACCATCAACATTTTTGAAGGTATGGATTGGGAAGATGATTACATGTGGATTGCATGTGATGTATCATCTTTATACACATGCATTCCACATGAATCAGGAATTAAAGCCATAGACAAATTACTTAGTAAAGATTTTCTATCCCACATCCACTTAGAATTTATTTTAACAGGTATCAGCTTTATTTTATCACATAACTATTTTGATTTTAACAATCAATTTTACAGATACAGGGAACAGTGATGGGGACTACATTTGCCCCATCGTACGCTAACCTTTACATGCATAGCTTTGAGGAAAAGTATATTTGGTCTAATAATCCATACATTAGGAACCTTGTTTGTTATTACAGATATATAGATGATGTAATAATCATCTAGAAAGGCACAGAAATCATCAGTAGAGAGTTTATCTATCATATGAATTCAAATAGCCTCAATCTAAAATTTGTGTCCAAGGTGGACAACAAACAAGTTGAATTTCTTGACCTGGTGCTTTTTGTAGATGACAATAAAAAAGTGGCTGTTAAGAACTATCGGAAACCCACAGACAAAAATGGTTTCCTGAACACCAAAAGTGGTCATTTGCCCAGGTGGAAAACTAATATTCCCCTAGGGCAATACCAAAGAATTAAGAGAAATTGCACCAGGGGAAGTGACTACATCAATGAAGTAGCCATTTTGGATGCTAAACTTTTAGAAAAAGGTTATGAGGACTCTACCATCAAACATGCCAAGGACAGAGTTCAAAAGCTGGATAGAAAAACACTTCTTACACCATATAAAATAAGAAAACCAACAACTACCAACACTGGTAATAACAACATCAGATTTATAACAACTTACAATCAAGGTTCAAAAGAAATCCAAAATATCTTAAAAAGACACTGGGGGATACTAAAAGCAGATCCTATTCTGGGAAACACTTTACCTGATAAACCACTAGTAACATTCAGGAAAAAATATATTAGCACCTACCAAGTTACGGGATCCATTACAACAACAAAAAGCCACTACAGTTACACATTGGCTGGAGCAAAAGCCAGGCACATATAAATGTGGAGTATCAAGATGTGGAATGTGTAAATATGTAGATAGGGGCAATGCTTTCACAAACTCTGGGGGGACAAAAACTTTTAACATGAAATTTAAATGCAACTGTGGCACTACATATGTAGTATATCTTTTAAGCTGTAGTTGCAAAATGATCTATGTAGGTAGAACCAAAAGGAATAACCGCACTAGACTAAATGAACATGTAAACAACATAAAGATAGGCTTAAAAACACACAGTGTCCCTGAACATTTTAGATTATGCCATAGTTCAGACCCAAAAAGTTTGAAAATTAAAGTCATTGATTGGATACCTCCTAATAAATATCCAAATAGACTATTAACCTTAAGACGCAGAGAGTCCTTTGGATTTACCAACTGGACTCAATGCATCCTTCAGGTCTAAATATGGAACTGGACCTACAAGCTTTCATGTAAATCTCATGTAGGAAATCCCAACACTTATGGTTAGACACTTTTGGTAATAATATGTTTGTTTCCATCTGCACACGTATATAAAAACATAGGTTGACAATCATAATAAGAAGATACATCTTGGGTATTGCTTTGTTTGCACGCAAAACTTATATATTCTTTTTAAATATTGTTTTTATCTCGCAATTGTTATGTATGTTAGATGAATATGTATATATGCTAGGTAGTCAAACTCATTTTATAGCATTCATGTAAATTGTGCCCTTTGATACTGTTTTACTATGTGGATTTTTAATGGTAATAATGTAACAGGTGTCGGATGCAAACGTACTTTTGGTTGGTCACACCAATATTTACCTCCCATTGGCTCTTTAAAAAGCCGGTTAGAGCTACCAATGGATTCACTCTTGAAAAAGTCTGAGCACTCTCAGACGAAATGCGTAGAGACTTTGAGACCTTTGAACATTCTGCAATTCACTGTAAACATACAGAAAGAATTTCCTGCATCATTCTCTACACTTGGTTATAACTACGGCTGAGGTAGATCTGATACGTGGGACTTATCCTTCTCAAATTGGAACAGTTGCCGCTTTTACATTGCTTTGGGTGTTAACCCTTTTTATGCACACTTTGTTTTTATATCTTGTAAGTAGCCACTTGTTATTTGCGCACTTACGCTGTATTAAATCTTATTTCACTTGAGTTGGGCTGCACCTGTTCTATCCTTCTCTTCCAGTGTATCCTCTCTTTGATGTGATTGGAGAATATCCATCAACGTCACAGGCTGCAAACAACCTCACGACCATACGGAGGGGAGATCTGCGTGACTCACGCAACTAGCATCTACACTCCCACTTCCATCTCAAAGGAGTAACCGGCTCTATGCTTTCAAGCAACACCTGTTCCAGGACTGTTAGCGCCATATACCGGTATTCGTTATTTAATTGTAGTGTAAGGTTAGGTGTTAGTGTAACCCAGGTTAGGTTTTATTTTACAGGTAAATTTGTATTTATTTTAACTAGGTAGCTAGTAAATAGTTAATAACTATTTACTAACTAGTCTACCTAGTTAAAATAAATACAAACTTACCTGTGAAATAAGAATAAAACCTAAGATAGATACAATGTAACTATTAGTTATATTGTAGCTATCTTAGGGTTTATTTTATAGGTAAGTATTTAGTTTTAAATAGGAATTATTTAGATATTAATAGTCATTTTTATTTAGATTTATTTGAATTATATTAAAGTTAGTGGGTGTTAGGGTTAGACTTAGGGTTAGGGTTAAGGGTTAATAAGTTTAGTATAGTGGCGGCGATGTTGGGGGCGGAAGATTAGGGGTTAATAAGTGTAGGTAGGTAGGGACGACATTGGAGGCGACAGATTAGGGGTTAATAAATGTAGGCAGGCGTTGGCGATGTCGGGGGCGGCAGATTAGGGGTTAATAACTGTAATGTAGGTGGCAGCGACATTGGGGGCGGCAGATTAGGAGTTAATAAGTGTAGGTAGGTGGCGGCGATGTCGGGGGCGGCAGATTAGGGGTTAATAATTGTAATGTAGGTGTCAGCGATGTCGGGGGCAGCAGATTAGGGGTGTTTAGACTCAGGGTTTATGTTAGGGTGTTAGGTGTAAACATAAATTTACTTTCCCCATAGGAATCAATGGGGTTGCGTTACGGAGCTTTACGATCCTTTATTGCAGGTGTTAGGCTTTTTTTTAGCTCTCCCTATTGATGTCTATGGGGAAATCCCGAGCACGTAAAACTAGCTCAAAGCAGAGCCGGTATTTGAGTGCGGTATGGAGCTCAATTTTGCTCAACACTGCAATATTACCTGCTAACGCCGGGGTTTATGAAAACCTGTAATAGCAGCGCTATAGGGAGGTAAGCGGTGACAATAACTTGCAAGTTAGCACCGAGCCGCTCATAATGCAAAACTCGTAATCTAGCCGCATGTTTGTTTATAGGCTAAATCTGAATGAATTGAATCTTAAATTTACATTTGATATCCAACGTAAATCAATTATTTTTTTTAGGTGTAACACTCACAGGTAATTCTGATGGTACAGTGACCACAGATGATTATAGAAAACTCATAGCCGGTAATGCATACAGATTTTGTTCCCTATGCAGTAGCAAAGGGCCAGTACACCCGTCTAAAGAGAAATTGTAGTGCAGCAAACATTTATCACCAAAGAGCAGACAAATTAACTACTCATTTGAAACAGAGAGGTTACTCATCTAAAACAATTAAACAAGGACGATCAGAAGTTAATCTCCTACATAAGGAAAATTAACTTCAATATAAATCAGAATAATAAAATTAAAAACCGGGGGGGCGGAGCCGGCTAGAGACAAGATCAGACGTGTGTTCATAGAGCTCCTGGAGCCCATAAAGTTTATAATCCTAATAACCTGCTTTTATAGCTCAGAATCTGCTCAAGTTTGCTACCTCATCAGCTAACATCTGACTGGGCTCTCGGCTGGGACCCTCTCCCTGTTTGATGACTTTTATCCCACTTCTGGGCACAGCGCAACACCCCCGTAGCCTCCATTAGCCCAGCTTCTGTCATTAGCCCAGCTTCTGTCATTAGCCCCGAGGACCGGCTCTACACTACCGCGTTAGCGGAGGCCTTTCAACCTCTCCAGCAGCTCACCTGAATAATCACTGGCCTTCGAAAGACCTCTTTGATCAGCCTTAGAAGAAACGGCTCGGCGGTAAAAAGGCGCGAACGGCGCCATTACCTGTGACGTCACTGGGCCGCGATCTTGCAGTGCAACGCTACCGCCGGAGTTCACCCTCCCGGCGGGCTAATTACCTGATTGTAGCTACCGGGTCCAACCACAGACCAACAGCAGTTGCGGCCATCCTCATTCACCAAGCCTTCCAGACTGATCAGGCGGGGGAACGGAGCCCTGCACTACATACTACGGGCTGCAGACCACAGATATAAGGGTAAGCCCAACGCATGGTCCCCACTCAGATCCCTGCATACCCACTACATCACCTGAAAAATCACTGGCTCTGTAACCGCAATAACACTAATCTGAGCCTATTGACTGCCTATTTAAGGGACAATTAAGAACGATCTGTACGACTGAAGGGGGACTATCCCTAAATCTGCTCTTACATATAAGCTACCTTACAGCAACCTACTGACCCTGGTGTGTCTCCTAACTTAGAGACCTTACCCTGCACACTTAACTCTGAACCCTCATAACTAGCTTGGGGCCTGAGATTTGAGCTGACCTGCAGGACCAGATAATTCTCACCTACTCTGCCTCTAACACTGTCTATCCACAGCAAGCAAAGTACACCCACAAGACCCTGCTATCACAGAGACTCCCTGCAGTACTGTACATTGCTCAGTTCTCAAGGTCCTGTCAGGACTCAAAACCTCTGCCTGGTTCTCAGATAGATACCACACTGTAGTGTCTCTCCTTTTCCCTTTCCCACTCTAACTCTTAGAGTGGGTCATACCCCACATCCTTTTCCCATCTAGGCCCAGTGGTGGCATTGATCCCTTAGGGGAGAGACACATCCAGTCAAAACTTGTTACTTCCAGGAGTCACCTACTACCCACACTCCTGCCTATTTGCATCATAGCTTACCACTAACACAGCCTCCAAAAGAACTCTCTATAGTTGCTTAACCCACGTAGCGCAACTATGATGTGCTAAGTCCTGGGGCGCCCCTCCCTGCCGGTGTTAGCCAGCTGATTCTGCCAGGTCTCCCTCATAGTGACCCTCTCTCCTCCTAACACCTCCTAATCCACTACTCACCACTAGTGGTAAACCTACCTTCCAATGTCGCAATATTCCAAGAGGAAATCCAAGGGAATGAAACCTTCAAAGCATACAGTTCGAGATCATTTTCTCCCTATCAGGGACCCATCACCGGATATCTCAGATGATGATAGATCTGCCTCCCCCTCTATCTCCGAGGGAAGGGCTAGCGTGCGGAGCTCACCACCCTCCCGCACACAGTCTGAAACGATCACTATAGATTCTATGAAGCTACTGCTAGATCAACAGACTCAGTCATTCACAAAGAGGTTTGATAAATTAGAAAGGTCCTTTGACGATCTCAGGAAAGACATTGTCACAGTTAATGAGTGAACTGACATCTTAGAACGCAAACAAGAGGACCTGCTAGTGGACCACACAAATTGGGTGAGCTATACACAAAACTTGGCCGACCAAGTGTCCTCCTTGGAGGCGAAGCTGGCAGACTTGGAGGACCGCTCCAGGCGGAACAACGTCAGGATTCGGGGAATTCCAGAATCTGTGGGGCCCCAGGACCTAGAAAAATTCACTCAAGCACTATTCAGATCAATCCTGGGTCCATCGGGAGATCAGGATGCAAGAATCGACAGAATACACAGGGCGGCTAGGCCGCAAAACCTACCTATGGACAAGCCCAGGGATACCATAGCCAAACTGCACTATTTTTCCTTCAAAGATAGGCTACTGAAAGTCACCCTGAGACAACCACAACTCCCGGATCAATTTAAAGATATTTCACTGTATCCTGATCTGTCCCCATTCACGCTCCAGCAACGACGAAGTTTCAGTGAAACCACAAAAACTCTGAGAGATCAACATATCCGGTACAGGTGGGGATTCCCGACCAAATTGATCATTACCAGAGACGGGACCCAACACACTGCACTAACACCAAGACAGGCGCAAGACCTCCTGAGAATCTGGAATCTACCTGCTGGTAACGGAGATGAGAATCCTCCCCGCCCACATAGAGCAGGGCCTTTGCTGAGAGTTGGAGCCCAGCCTTGGAGCCCGGACAGACAAGAGCCACCTAGACAAGACCCCGGACGATGACTCACCACCCTCAGCCCACCCATGGAGGTCTTATGATTACTCAACCTCCCTCCTCCGGGTGTGTATAGACTGCTTATCGCGGTCCACCCTCGAGAGGACTGTTCTACTTTCTAGCACCAAGATGGTACAGAAGAACCTGTGAGGCCCAGCTGTTGGGCACCTTTAACATCATTCCCCATTCCATGTTTTCTTTCCCTCCCCCCCCCAACACTAGTTGTTTAGACTCTACATACTTTGCTCTCACTCCCCTAGAGGACTGGGACATGGTCTGCCTGTGTAGACCATCTCCCTATACGGATTGGGACTACACCTAGGAGTCGGGGATGACCAGAGAACTGGTAATGTACTGTTGAAGGAATATCTAATCTCACCAACTACCAATTTTTTCACTGAGTTGTTTTCATACCACTAATTGTTTATCATGTTCCACTAATGTTCTTGTATGTACCTAAAGTTTATAGTTCCTGCAAGGGTGTTCCTAATGATTTTGGTCTCTCTTCTTATCCTCTCCCTTCCCTCCATTCTTTCCTTACTTTCCCTAACCCCCTAACTCGTTCTCCCTTCTCCTATTCCAAGCCTGGCCTCTCTTGACTCCCCAATAACCCTTCCTTCCCCATGCCTTCCCACTAGACCCTACTGTCTCACCACATCTATGTACTCCACTCTTTCCCCCGCCTACTTCCCATTCCAGCCTGGCTTCAACCTTCCTTCTTCAGCTCCTATGCCCTCTTGTTCCTCTCTCCATATGCTCTCCCTCCTTTCTTCTAGGAGGACTGAACTCCTGGCCATCCACCTATCTATCTTTTTTCTCTCTATCTCTTCGTTCTTCCCTTCCCAACTTATCCATCCTTCCTCCATATTTCCACCCACCCAAAACCGCCTCTCCCTTCCAACCCTCCATTTGCTCCATCCTGTCTATATCCCTCTCCAACCTCTGATCTTATTTTAACATCTGAAAAATGTCAATTGTTTAGCATTGTAGATGTTCAGCGTATACTAATTTACTATATGACTATATGTATTAACCTGCACTGTTGGATCTGTACAATATCCCCACATAGAAGGCTGGCTTACTAGTATGTGTAGAGGTACATCTAATGATTATATGCACTGTTTATTTGCCCTCTTTTCGTCTCTCCTCTCCTCATCATCTCCTCTCTCCCCAATTTCCTCCCCTTTAGCAGATACTCAACCCTCCCTCTACTTCTATACCCTCTTCTGGCTGCTCCACTCTCCTTCCCATCCGCTCTTCTTCCCTTCCCAGGAAGACAGAACTCTATACCGTCTGCCCATCTCTATTCATTATTCCTATGTTCTTCCTCTCTGACCCCCCTCCCACCCTTCACTCGCTCTGTCTAGCCATAACTGCCTCTTCTCCGGAGAGTGAAAGTATTTCCATCTGAAATCGATTTGAGAACCACTGTTTGCTTATTAAATGGGACTCTGTTATCACTTTAGGCTTCGCCCCCCCTCTTACTCCCTGTCCTTCCTTCCCCCCCCTTCCTCCCTCTCCCTCCTTCCTCCCCACCCTCTCCTTCCTCCCTCTTAACCCCCCTTCCCTTTCACCCCCCTTCCCTTCTTGCCTCCTTCCCCTTCTTCCTCTTTTCCCTTCCCCTCTCTTCTCCCCCCTCTCTCTAACCCCTCTCCCCTTCCTTCTTCTCCCTTCTTCCACTCCCCCCTTCCCTCCCTCCCCAACCTTCTCCTTCCACTTTCTTCCCCGCCTCCTCGCCCTCTTCCCCTTTCCGCTCCCCTTCCCCTCCCCCCCCCCTTTTTCTTTTTTCTCTTTCCTTTTTTCTCTTTTCTTGAGAAGAAAGAGGAAGAAACAAATTGTGTGGGAAGGGATAATCACCTTATCCTCCGCACCCCTTCTGGCAGAGTTAGGTAGTCTCTGCCCTGTTCGCAGAGCCCTTACCGTATCCTGCACCTCTTTGAGCGTGGGAAAAAAAAAAAAAAAAAAAAAAAAGGGCTCTCCGGATGTTTACAATATATAGATTTGTTAGGATTGTTTTATGTGTCTATGTCTACAGACTGTATGCTATTATAATCTTAATGTTGATGTTGGCTTGTTTATATATGTTTGACAAATAAGTTAGAATTGCTGATGCGAGGATCTAAGCTCGAAGATTTTGAGTGATTAATATATGCGATCCCCAAGTATTTCTCCCAGATAGAGTACTCTTTTTCCTGAGCTTGCAACCTTAGATGCATAGTCTTACTCATCTTGCACTAGCAGATTTGGGACGACTAGCTACATCTACTCCCCTACCAAGTTACAGAGTTTTATGAGACGTAGTTACTACAGTTTTATTTTCCTAGCTCAGAGTGGGGAACCTGTGTACTTGATAATGTTCAATGTTTGTATCAGCCCAGGTTTGCAGTAGCAACAGAAGTCCATATTAATATATCACCCCTATTAGTTTGCAGAGATGACTATATTATGTTAACTAAGGATAACCTAGGCACACTGCTGTACTTCCAAAATCTAATGATACCTATGGTCTCCCAACTTGGGCGCTATGTCATTCACATTGACACTAAACTCCTTGATTTTAGCTCTGTTTTTGGGTCCTCAGTGACTGGCTAAGGTTTCTGGCCCCATAAGTGGGCCTGTTTGCTTTGAGGACATAACGATCCAACAATCTTAAAAAATGAGGTAACCAGAATATCATATCCTGTTGATTTGTTGAGAGTTGATGTTTTCAGTTGATGTATTGTAATTACTTGATATGTGTTATTCCTACAGGATGTGCATTGTTTGTACCTTTTCTGATATGACTGTAATGTAAAAGCTATTTTACCTCAATAAAAATATAAAAAAAAAAAAAAAAAAATTAAAAACCAAACGTTCCAAGGTGTTACCTTCATTACCAATTACACAGCAAGATTACAAGTTGTGCGGTACAGCTATACCTCTGAAAAAATGGCCTTTGTGCGCGGAGTGGCAGGTCTCCCTTATTATAAGTTGCGGCGGTACAGCTATACCGCAAGCATTTTAGCATGTACCGCAAGTCTCCATTCTGCACTCAAAAAATGTCTTTTGAGTGTGGAATTTTCAGGTCTCCTGTATTACAAGTTGTTCAGTCAGGCTATTATGCTAGCGTTATAGCTTATACCGCAACGATCCATTCCACGATCAAAGACCAATAGTTAAAGATTTTACGAAACAAAAATGTTTCACAAAACTCACAAAAATAATGTTACAAAGTACACTAACACCCATAAACTACCTACTGACCCCTAAACCACCATCCCCCTGCATTGCAAATACTATATTAAACCTATTAACCCCTAATCCGCCGCCCACCCACATCGCCAACACTAAAATAAAGTATTAACCACTAATCCGCCGTTCCCCACATTGCTTCTACTGAAATAAACCTATTAACCCCTAAACAGTGGCCAACTCACATAGCCAACACTAAATTAAAGTATTAACCCCTAAACCGCGGCCTTCCACATCGCAAATACTAAACTAAACATAATATCCCCTAAACCGCCGGCCCCTCACATCGCAAATACTAAACTAAACCTATTAACCCCTAAACCGCCGCCCTCCACATCGCAAATACTAAACTAAACCTATTAACCCCTAAACTGCCGGCCCCCCACATCAAAAACACACTAAATTAAACTATTAACCTCTAAACTTAACACCCCCTAACTTTAAATTAAAGTGAAAATATAACTACCTTTAAATAAAAAAAAACTTACTTGTGAAATAAAAAAAATAAATAAGCTTAAACTATAAATAAACCTAACATAAGAAAAATGAAAAACCTAAGTTACATAATTTAAAAATCCTAACACTACGAAAAAATAAAAAACCCTAACATTACAAAAAAAACAAAACGCAAAAAATAATAAACAAAATTAACAAAAATAATAAAAATTAAACCTAATCTAATACCCCTATAAAAACAAAAAAGTCATCCCAAAATAAAAACACCCCCTAATCTAACAATAAACTACCAATAGCCCTTAAAAGTACCTTTTGTAGGACATTGCCCTTAAGCAATCAGGGGCTTTTGTATGGGCATTGCCCTTAAAGGGGCAATCAGCTCTTTAGTGCCCATCAATATAAAAAAATCCATAATCTAAAAAAAACTACCCCCCCCAAAAAAACACCTAACACTAACCCCCAAAAATGTACTCATGGTTTCTGAAGTCCGGCGATGAAGGTCTTCATCCATGCGGCTCCATCTTCATCCATCCCGGGACCATCTTCTATCTTCTTCCCGGAGGTGCAGAGCGGTCTTCCCCAATGCGCGAATCTACAGCTGTTCTACCACTTACCATACAGCCTATTTGTTTACTTCAGCAGTTATAGCCAACGGATTGACTAAAGAGTGGATGACAACAGTGCTGAGTGCCTATACCAACGCTGGAAGCCGTATATGGATTGACTGTGTTTTAAGGCAATGTTTTTACTGAATGTTAGTAAGTGCATAAGATTGTGTGCTCAATAAATGTTTTGAGATTTTTACCTTGAGTCGTGGTTGCGCTTCTCTGTGCTTGTATTTCAATAGGATGAAAACTGCTTAAATCCTATTGGCTCATTTGAACCCCAAATATAAAAGGGGTACCTTGCATTCAATCTTCAGTGTGCGGCGGAGATCGCATGAAGCGGAGCCTCCACACCAGGGCCGGATTGGGCAGCCGGGATACCGGGAAAAATCCCGGTAGGCTGCCGGCCAGCAGCTCAGCTGGGCTGGTGGCATGGCTGCTGTATTATTGCAGCTTATTGCTATTGCTCAGCTCTAATTTCTTGTTGCGAACTTGCGATTAGCATCCGATCCGTGTAAATTATTATTTTTATTATACTACTTGTGTTACGTGTACTGTTAACCCCTGCCCAGATGCCCGCTACCAGCACCATGTGATGATGTGACATTATGTGTGGAGGGAGCCTCAGAGGCTCAGAGGCTGCGTGCGTTGCGTCATCATCAGTCACTGCTGTCAGTCACTCAGTGTATCAGTTAGCAGCCCAGGCGGGCGACTACGGCACGTGGGGTCACGTGTGAGTGCAGACGACGTCGACTACTGTGGGAGCAGTCTGAGTCTGAAGAGACAGAGTGAGTCGAGACTTGAGACCTCACCTCCCCTGACCTTAGAGTCTAGAGACGCTGAGTGACTGGCGACTGCTGTGAGCAAACTTCAGGATGGCGGGCGGCCGGCCGGCAACTTACTAGAGTCTGAGACTGAAGTACTGTAAGTAAGTTACTAAGTTGTAACTTGGTAATTTTATTTTTTTATTTGCCAAAATCAGTGGGCACTGGGGGCAGGCATCCAGCAGGTACGCCGCACGCAGGCACAACAGGCCAGCAATGTGTGGCTATGGCAGCAAAAAAGCAAGCAGAGCAGGCTGAGCAGCAGTGCAACACTGTCCTGAGTGAGCAGTGCACTGCAGAGAGGCAAAGCAACATCGTGATGTGTGCTGCGTGCATGGGTGAACACTCTTAGCCTTATCCCCAGCCTCAGACTGAGGACTCTTCCTGCTCAGAGCAAGTCTGCTTGCTTGTATACTTGCTTCAGTTGTTTTACATTCTTCCCTGAGAAGAGACTTTAATTGTTTGTGTTTTCCAAATGAGCAGCCAGTCTTTTTTTTTTGTGACAAAAAATAAATAAATAATATATATATAGGCAACATTAGAGAGCACGTTGAGTTATTGTTCTCTGTTGTTTTTTAAAACATTTTTGCCTTAAATTGTGTAATTGTATTTATATTTCTTTTTGCTGAGCCTGTATGTGTGTTTGTGTTTATGTATGTGCATGTATGTATGTGTGTGTGTATGTCATGTCATGTGTCTGTATGTATATATGTATGTATATGTGTTTGTGTATATGTATGCTATGTATCTGTATGTATATATGTATGTATATGTGTTTGTGTATATGTATGCTATGTGTCTGTATGTATATATGTATGTATATGTGTTTGTGTATATGTATGCTATGTGTCTGTATGTATATATATATGTATATGTGTTTGTGTATATGTATGCTATGTATCTGTATGTATATATGTATGTATATGTGTTTGTGTATATGTATGCTATGTGTCTGTATGTATATATGTATGTATATGTGTTTGTGTATATGTATGCTATGTGTCTGTATGTATATATATATGTATATGTGTTTGTGTATATGTATGCTATGTGTCTGTATGTATATATGTATGAATATGGGTGCGTGTATGTATGTTATGTGTCTATGTCTAAATGTATCATGTTTGTATATGTGTGTGTATGTATGTTATGTGTCTGTATGTCTATATGTATGTATATGTGTTTGTGTGTATGTATGCTATGTGTCTGTATGTCTATATGTATATGTTTGTGTGTATGTATGCTATGTGTCTGTATGTCTATATGTATATGTTTGTGTGTATGTATGCTATGTGTCTGTGTGTCTATATGTGTGTGTGTGATATGTATTTGCTAAATTATGATGAGGCAAAAAAGTATTAAATGCTTATGATACTTATTTGTGGTGATTTCACATATGCCATACAAACGGCTAGATTTGGAGTTTGGCGGTAAAAGGGCTGTTAACGCTCCGCGGGTTTTTTTCTGGCCGCACCATAAATTTAACTCTGGTATCGAGAGTTCAAACAAATGCTGCGTTAGGCTCCAAAAAAGGAGCGTAGAGCATTTTTACCGCAAATACAACTCTCGATACCAGAGTTGCTTACGGACGCGGCCGGCCTCAAAAACGTGCTCGTGCACGATTCTCCCATAGGAAACAATGGGGCTGTTTGAGCTGAAAAAAAACCTAACACCTGCAAAAAAGCAGCGTTCAGCTCCTAACGCAGCCCCATTGTTTCCTATGGGGAAACACTTCCTACGTCTGCACCTAACACTCTAACATGTACCCCGAGTCTAAACACCCCTACCCTTACACTTATTAACCCCTAATCTGCCGCCCCCCGCTATCGCTGACCCCTGCATTACACTTTTAACCCCTAATCTGCCGCTCCGTAAACCGCCGCCACCTACGTTATCCCTATGTACCCCTAATCTGCTGCCCTAACATCGCCGACCCCTATGTTATATTTATTAACCCCTAATCTGCCCCCCACAACGTCGCCGACACCTACCTACACTTATTAACCCCTAATCTGCCGACCGGACCTGAGCGCTACTATAATAAAGTTATTAACCCCTAATCCGCCTCACTAACCCTATCATAAATAGTATTAACCCCTAATCTGCCCTCCCTAACATCGCCGACACCTACCTTCAATTATTAACCCCTAATCTGCCGACCGGAGCTCACCGCTATTCTAATAAATGTATTAACCCCTAAAGCTAAGTCTAACCCTAACACTAACACCCCCCTAAGTTAAATATAATTTTTATCTAACGAAATAAATTAACTCTTATTAAATAAATGATTCCTATTTAAAGCTAAATACTTACCTGTAAAATAAATCCTAATATAGCTACAATATAAATTACATTTATATTATAGCTATTTTAGGATTAATATTTATTTTACAGGTAACTTTGTATTTATTTTAACCAGGTACAATAGCTATTAAATAGTTAAGAACTATTTAATAGTTACCTAGTTAAAATAATTACAAATTTACCTGTAAAATAAATCCTAACCTAAGTTATAATTAAACCTAACACTACCCTATCAATAAAATAATTAAATAAACTACCTACAATTACCTACAATTAACCTAACACTACACTATCAATAAATTAATTAAACACAATTGCTACAAATAAATACAATTAAATAAACTATCTAAAGTACAAAAAATAAAAAAGAACTAAGTTACAGAAAATAAAAAAATATTTACAAACATAAGAAAAATATTACAACAATTTTAAACTAATTACACCTACTCTAAGCCCCCTAATAAAATAACAAAGACCCCCAAAATAAAAAATTCCCTACCCTATTCTAAAATACAAAAATTACAAGCTCTTTTACCTTACCAGCCCTGAACAGGGCCCTTTGCGGGGCATGCCCCAAGAATTTCAGCTCTTTTGCCTGTAAAAAAAAACATACAATACCCCCCCCCAACATTACAACCCACCACCCACATACCCCTAATCTAACCCAAACCCCCTTAAATAAACCTAACACTAATCCCCTGAAGATCTTCCTACCTTGTCTTCACCATCCAGGTATCACCGATCCGTCCTGGCTCCAAGATCTTCATCCAACCCAAGCGGGGGTTGGCGATCCATAATCCGGTGCTCCAAAGTCTTCCTCCTATCCGGCAAGAAGAGGACATCCGGACCGGCAAACATCTTCTCCAAGCGGCATCTTCTATGTTCTTCCATCCGATGACGACCGGCTCCATCTTGAAGACCTCCAGCGCGGATCCATCCTCTTCTTCCGACGACTAGACGACGAATGACGGTTCCTTTAAGGGACGTCATCCAAGATGGCGTCCCTCGAATTCCGATTGGCTGATAGGATTCTATCAGCCAATCGGAATTAAGGTAGGAATATTCTGATTGGCTGATGGAATCAGCCAATCAGAATCAAGTTCAATCCGATTGGCTGATCCAATCAGCCAATCAGATTGAGCTCGCATTCTATTGGCTGATCGGAACAGCCAATAGAATGCGAGCTCAATCTGATTGGCTGATTGGATCAGCCAATCGGATTGAACTTGATTCTGATTGGCTGATTCCATCAGCCAATCAGAAAATTCCTACCTTAATTCCGATTGGCTGATAGAATCCTATCAGCCAATCGGAATTCGAGGGACGCCATCTTGGATGACGTCCCTTAAAGGAACCGTCATTCGTCGTCTAGTCGTCGGAAGAAGAGGATGGATCCGCGCTGGAGGTCTTCAAGATGGAGCCGGTCGTCATCGGATGGAAGAACATAGAAGATGCCGCTTGGAGAAGATGTTTGCCGGTCCGGATGTCCTCTTCTTGCCGGATAGGAGGAAGACTTTGGAGCACCGGATTATGGATCGCCAACCCCCGCTTGGGTTGGATGAAGATCTTGGAGCCAGGACGGATCGGTGATACCTGGATGGTGAAGACAAGGTAGGAAGATCTTCAGGGGATTAGTGTTAGGTTTATTTAAGGGGGTTTGGGTTAGATTAGGGGTATGTGGGTGGTGGGTTGTAATGTTGGGGGGGGGGGTATTGTATGTTTTTTTTTACAGGCAAAAGAGTTGAAATTCTTGGGGCATGCCCCGCAAAGGGCCCTGTTCAGGGCTGGTAAGGTAAAAGAGCTTGTAATTTTTGTATTTTAGAATAGGGTAGGGAATTTTTTATTTTGGGGGTCTTTGTTATTTTATTAGGGGGCTTAGAGTAGGTGTAATTAGTTTAAAATTGTTGTAATATTTTTCTTATGTTTGTAAATATTTTTTTATTTTCTGTAACTTAGTTCTTTTTTATTTTTTGTACTTTAGATAGTTTATTTAATTGTATTTATTTGTAGCAATTGTGTTTAATTAATTTATTGATAGTGTAGTGTTAGGTTAATTGTAGGTAATTGTAGGTAGTTTATTTAATTATTTTATTGATAGGGTAGTGTTAGGTTTAATTATATCTTAGGTTAGGATTTATTTTACAGGTAAATTTGTAATTATTTTAACTAGGTAACTATTAAATAGTTCTTAACTATTTAATAGCTATTGTACCTGGTTAAAATAAATACAAAGTTACCTGTAAAATAAATATTAATCCTAAAATAGCTATAATATAAATGTAATTTATATTGTAGCTATATTAGGATTTATTTTACAGGTAAGTATTTAGCTTTAAATAGGAATCATTTATTTAATAAGAGTTAATTTATTTCGTTAGATAAAAATTATATTTAACTTAGGGGGGTGTTAGTGTTAGGGTTAGACTTAGCTTTAGGGGTTAATACATTTATTAGAATAGCGGTGAGCTCCGCTCGGCAGATTAGGGGTTAATAATTGAAGTTAGGTGTCGGCGATGTTAGGGAGGGCAGATTAGGGGTTAATACTATTTATGATAGGGTTAGTGAGGCGGATTAGGGGTTAATAACTTTATTATAGTAGCGCTCAGGTCCGCTCGGCAGATTAGGGGTTAATAAGTGTAGGTAGGTGTCGGCGACGTTGTGGGGGGCAGATTAGGGGTTAATAAATATAACATAGGGGTCGGCGATGTTAGGGGCAGAAGATTAGGGGTACATAGGGATAACGTAGGTGGCGGCGATTTGCGGTCGGAAGATTAGGGGTTAATTATTTTAAGTAGCTTGCGGCGACGTTGTGGGGGGCAAGTTAGGGGTTAATAAATATAATATAGGGGTCGGCGGGGTTAGGGGCAGCAGATTAGGGGTACATAAGTATAACGTAGGTGGCGGTCGGCAGATTAGGGGTTAAAAATTTTAATCGAGTGGCGGCGATGTGGGGGGACCTCGGTTTAGGGGTACATAGGTAGTTTATGGGTGTTAGTGTAGTTTAGGGTACAGTAGTTAAGAGCTTTATGAACCGGCGTTAGCCAGAAAGCTCTTAACTCCTGCTTTTTTCAGGCGGCTGGAATCTTGTCGTTAGAGCTCTAACGCTCACTGCAGAAACGACTCTAAATACCAGCGTTAGAAAGATCCCATTGAAAAGATAGGCTACGCAAATGGCGTAGGGGGATCTGCGGTATGGAAAAGTCGCGGCTGTAAAGTGAGCGTTAGACCCTTTAATCACTGACTCCAAATACCAGCAGGCGGCCAAAACCAGCGTTAGGAGCCTCTAACGCTGGTTTTGACGGCTACCGCCGAACTCTAAATCTAGGCCAAAGTGTTGCTAGATTACCAAAAAGATGTCAGTGCAACTTCTTGGACTTGTAAAAACAACTATATAATAACAAGCTAAGCTAAACATTGCTGAATGGTATAAGTGTTTTCTTTGTGTAAATGAGCAATTGGTATAAACTCTTTTTACTTTTGGTTTAAGATGTTTGTTTAAAGGTTAATATTCTGGGTCTGTTTATATTCTGCAGCCAAATTGTGGAATAGGCTGTAATTTTCACCCATCAAGCAAAACATACACAGGCTTACTCATCCTGTGTACAGAATGGTATAAGCCATTGCGGAAGTAAATATTAAAGGGATATATTGCACTATTGCTTGCCTATACTTTAACCTTTAAAAAAAGCCAAAAAAACATAATTAAAATCATGTTCAGATTGGCAAATCCTGAGCTGAACACAGCTATGCAAATATGCCGCCCCTTATTGGCTCAGTATCTGTGTTCGGCTCTGGACCAATATTCCACTGCTGCACCAGAGCTCACTGAACATATGTGTTTAACTCCTTTGCAAGGTTGAACATCTAGATAAAATTAAGCAATATAGCAATAAATAAGTACTGTGTAAATAAATGCCACTAAAATAAGGCGTGTACATTCTATGCACTCGACGAATTATAGGGCTGGTCTTCAATTTTTCCAGGGCTGCTTTTTATTCCAAGTCCAGCCCTGCTCCACGCCTCTGAAGAGGACCACCGCTCCAGATCTGCGCATCGGGGAAGACTGTTCTGCACCTCCGGGAAGAAGATAGAAGATGGTCCCGCGATGGATGAAGATGGAGCCGCATGGATGAAGACCTTCATCGCCGGTGAGTACATCTTTTGGGGTTAGTGTTAGTTTTTTTTGGGGGTGTTTTTTTTTTTACATTAGGGATTTTTTTATTTTAATGGGTACTAAAGAGCTGATTGCCCTTTTAAGGGCAATGCCCATACAAATGCCTCTTTAGGGGCAATGGGTAGCTTAGGTTTTTTTAGAGTTAGGTTTTTTTATTTTGAGGGGTTGGTTGGGTGAGGGGTTTTACTGTTAGGGGGTACTTTGTAATTTTTTATGTAAAAGAACTGATTGCTTCAGGGCAATTTCCTACAAATGGCCCTTTTAAGGGCTATTGGTAGTTTATTGTTAGATTAGGGAGTGTTTTTATTCTGGGGTGACTTTTTGTTTTTATAGGGGTTTTTATTATGTTTAATTTTTATTATTTTTGATCATTTTGTTTTTTATTTTTTGTAACCTTAGGTTTTTTTATTTTTCTTAATTTTAGCATTTGTTTTTTTTGTAATGTTAGTTTTTTAATTTTTTCGTAGTGTTAGGATTTTTTAATTTTGTAACTTCGGTTTTTTATTTTTCATTTATTTTAGTTTTTTAAAATAGTTATATTAGGTTTATTTATAATTTAAGCTTAGTTTCTTTTTTTTATTTCACAGGTAAGTTTTTAAAAAAATGTTTGGGTAGTTATATTGTAACTTTAATTTAAAGTTAGGGGGTGTTAGGTTTATGGGTTAATTGTTTAATTTAGTGTGTTGCGATGTGGTGGGCTGGCGGTTTAGGGGTTAATATGTTTAGTTTAGTATTTGCGATGTTGGGGGCCAATGGTTTAGGGGTTCATAGGTTTAGTTTAGTATTTGCAATGTAGGGAGCTGTCGGTTTAGGGGTTAATAGTTTTATTTAGGTGTTAGCGATGCGGGTGTGCGGCGGATTAGGGGTTAATAATTTAAATTTTTGTCTGCGATTTTGGGAGGCGGCAGATTAGGGGTATTTAGTCTAGGGATTTATGTTAGGTTTTTACATAACCTTCTTGTCCCCATAGACATCAATGGGGATTGCATTATAACAATCGCCATTCCGCAATCGCAGGTGTTCTAACACTTTCTCTCCATTGATGTCTATGGGGGAAAACGTGCACAAGCACATCAAGTCAGGCCTTGGCTTTTGAGCGGTATAGAGCTTATTGCACCATATCGCACAACAAAAGGGTTTTGTAACTTGTAATGGCAGCGCTATGGAAAGTGCGGTAACGCTAAATATTTAGCGTTATTTATGCACCGGGTTTAGCACACAACTTGTAATCTTGGTGACACTTACATTTTTTGATTGCAGACGATAAATTGGTTGAATGTGTTAATCAGGGACTCAGGTGTTCCTATAGATGTGGCCTTACCATTAGAAATATGGTATCACCATCACAGTTACCCACTCTAGACATCCATAATAACAGCTCTTGGCTAAGCCATTCAGGCACATATAGATGTGGGAGAAACAGATGTAAACCATACAATTTTGCCCCAATTAATCAGAAATTTAAATCAGAAATGACACAAGAACTTTTTGACATTAAACACTGTTTAAATTGTAAATCTTCTTTTGTAATATATGTTATTTCCTGTAAATTGGGTCATCTACAATATATTGCACTAATGACAAGAGATGTAGGTTCCCGTATCAGCGAACATTTCTCCACCATTACTGTGGTTAAATCTACTACTCCATTGGTCCAACTTTTTGTACGAATGCACAACAAAAATATTGATTCATTTAGATGGCAAGCAATTGATAAAGTCATCGTGCCTAGTAGAGGGGTTGATAAGAATAAAATACTTTGACAAAAAGAAATGTACTGGATATTCAGATTGAGAGCTCGTATGCCTAATGGCCTCAATTATGAATATGATCTTATCAATTATTGGCAATGATATGTCATACACGTATTCTACAGTTTGCATTCATCCACCATAGTACTGTAATTATGTAATTATTTCATTTACCATATCTTAGAAGCTATTACTTATGGATGTACTTGGAGTATTGACAAATTTTGCTTAAAAATTTTGTTTAAATTTGTCTACTCTGTAAATCTGGGCATATGGCTCAGTGGTTAAAGCAAACGGATTGAGAATCTAGAGACCAGGGTTTGAATCATTTTGTTGGTAATCTTTAAATTTAGTTCCTTAATATGGTTTTCATAGATGTGACATTTTAGTTTGGTTATTTAACCCTTTATTCTGTTTTTCTTGCAACAATAATAATGAGGTTGCTTATTTGTAAATACTGTATAATGTTGTTTGATCTGATAATTACTCTAACACTCACATATCTCTCTCTAATATGTATATATGGATTTATAATATATAGTTTTCATGTCATACGATAATTAAGCAGCTGAGCTCTGATTAACAACTAATGATAGGTCAGTAACGCCTAGATTACGAGTTTTTGTCGGTAATGGTGTGCGGTGCTAACGCACAGTTTTCCTTACCGCTTACCTACAGTAACGCTGGTATTACGGGTTTTTAGAAACCCGGCGTTAGCCGCAAAAAAGTGAGTGTAGAGCAGAATTTAGCTACACATCTCACCTCAATACCAGCGCTGGTTACGGTAGCGGTAAGCTGGAAAAACGTGCTCGTGCACGATTTCCCCATAGGAATCAATGGGGCTGAATCGGCTGAAAAAAAGTCTAACACCTGCAAAAAAGCAGCGTTCAGCTCCTAACGCAGCCCCATTGATTTCTATGGGGAAAGACTTTTTATGTGTACACCTAACACCCTAACAGGAACCCCAAGTCTAAATACCCCTAATCTTACACTTATTAACCCCTAATCTGCCGCCCCCGACATCGCCGCAACCTACATTATATTATTAACCCCTAATCTGCCGCTCCGGACACCGCCGCCACCTACATTATACTTATGAACCCCTAATCTGTCGCCCCCAACATCGCCGACACCTACATTATAGTTATTAACCCCTATTCTGCCTTCCCCAATGTCATTGCAACCTAGCTACAATTATTAACCCCTAATCTGCCGCACCCAACGTCGCCGCCACTATAATAAAGTTATTAACCCCTAAACCTAAGTCTAACCCTAACCCTATCACCCCCTAACTTAAATATAATTAAAATAAATCTAAATAAAATTACTATTATTAAATAAATTATTCCTATTTAAAACTAAATACTTACCTATAAAATAAACCCTAAACTAGCTACAATATAACTAATAGTTACATTGTAGCTAGCTTAGGATTTATTTTTATTTTACAGGCAACTTTGTATTTATTTTAACTAGGTACAATAGTTATTAAATAGTTATTAACTATTTAATAACTTCCTAGTTAAAATAAAAACAAATTCCCTAAATTAACTACAATTAATTACAATTAAATTAATTAAACTAAATTACGAAAAAAACAAAACACAAAATTACAGAAAATAATAAAATAATTACAAGTTTTTTAAACTAATTACACCTAATCTAATTCCCCTAATAAAATAAAAAAGCCCCCCAAAATAATAAAAATCCCTACCCTATACTAAATTACAAATAACCCTTAAAAGGGCTTTTTGCGGGGCATTGCCCCAAAGTAATCAGCTCTTTTACCTGTATAAAAAAAGACAATACCCCCCCAACATTACAACCCACCACCCACACACCCAACCCTACTAAACCCCACCCAATCCCCCTTTAATAAAACCTAACACTACCCCCTTGAAGATCACCCTACCTTGAGAAGTCTTCACCCAACTGGGCAGAAGTGGTCCTCCAGATGGGCAGAAGTCTTCATCCAGGCGGCATCTTCTATCTTCATCCATCCGGAGCGGAGCGGGTCCATCTTCAAGACATCCGACACGGAGCATCCTCTTCCATCGACGGCGACTGGAACAATGACGGGTCCTTTAAATGACGTCATCCAAGATGGCGTCCCTTCAATTCTGATTGGCTGATAGAATTCTATCAGCCTATCAGAATTAAGGTAGAAAAAATCCTATTGGCTGATCCAATCAGCCAATAGGATTGAGCTTGCATTCTATTGGCTGTTCCAATCAGCCAATAGTATGCAAGCTCAATCCTATTGGCTGTTCTAATCAGCCAATAGGATTGAACTTCAATCCTATTGGCTGATTGCATCAGCCAATAGGATTTTTTCCACCTTAATTCCAATTGGCTGATAGAATTCTATCAGCCAATTGGAATTGAAGGGACGCCATCTTGGATGACGTCATTTAAAGGACCCGTCATTGTTCCATTCGCCGTCGATGGAAGAGAATGCTCCGCGTTGGATGTCTTGAAGATGGACCCGCTCCGCTCCGGATGGATGAAGATAGAAGATGCCGCCTGGATGAAGACTTCTGCCCGTCTGGAGGACCTCTTCTGCTCGGTTGGGTGAAGACTTCTCAAGGTAGGGTGATCTTCAAGGGGTAGTGTTAGGTTTTATTAAAGGGGGATTGGGTGGGTTTTAGAGTAGGGCTGGTTGTGTGGGTGGTGGGTTGTAATGTTGGGGGGGTATTGTCTTTTTTTTTACAGGTAAAAGAGCTGATTACTTTGGGGCAATGCCCCGCAAAGAGCCCTTTTAAGGGCTATTTGTAATTTAGTATAAGGTAGGGATTTTTATTATTTTGGGGGGCTTTTTATTTTATTAGGGGGATTAGATTAGGTGTAATTAGTTTAAAAAACTTGTAATTATTTTATTATTTTCTGTAATTTAGTGTTTTTTTTCTTCGTAATTTAGTTTATTTAATTTAATTGTATTTAATTGTATTTAATTTAGGTAATTTATTTAATTATAGTGTAGTGTTAGCTGTAATTGTAACTTAGGTTAGGATTTATTTTACAGGTATATTTGTATTTATTTTAACTAGGAAGCTATTAAATAGTTAATAACTATTTAATAACTATTGTACCTAGTTAAAATAAATACAAAGTTGCCTGTAAAATAAAAATAAACCCTAAGCTAGCTACAATGTAATTATTAGTTATATTGTAGCTAGCTTATGGTTTATTTTATAGGTAAGTATTTAGTTTTAAATAGTAATAATTTATTTAATTGTAGTAATTTTATTTCGATTTATTTAAATTATATTTAAGTTAGGGGGGTGTTAGGGTTAGACTTAGATTTTGGGGTTAATAAATTTAATATAGTGGCGGCGACGTTGAGGTCGGCAGATTAGGGGTTAATAAATGTAGGTAGGTGTCGGCGATGTTAGGGACGGCAGATTAGGGGTTAATAATATTTAACTAGTGTTTGCGAGTGCGGCGGTTTAGGGGTTAATACATTTATTGAAGTGGCGGCGATGTCCGGTTAGGCAGATTAGGGGTTAAAAATTTTAATATAGTGTTTGTGATGGGGGGGGGGCTCGGTTTAAGGGTTAATGGGTAGTTTATGGGTGTTAGTGTACTTTTTAGCACTTTAGTTAAGAGTTTTATGTTACGGTGTTAGCCCATAAAACTCGTAACTACTGACTTTTAAATGCAGTATCAGTCTTGACAGGAGAGGCTGTACCGCTCACTTTTTCCAAGATTCGTAATACTGGCGTTATGCAAGTCCCATTGAAAAGATAGGAAACGCAATTTACGTAAGTGGATTTGCGGTATGCTCGAGTCGCAGAAAAAAAGTGAGTGGTACACCTGTACTTGCCAGACTTGTAATACCAGCGGGCATTAAAAAGCAGCGTTGGGACCTCTCAACGCTGATTTTTAAGGCTAACGCAAGACTCGCAAACTAGGCGTATGAATTTTAAATTGTGTATTCAATATGCATGCTAAGCTATGAGTATGGCAATCTAGCCAAAATGCGTAAACTTCCTTTTTAAGACATGTTAACATTTAACGTGTGAATTCTCCATGGTTTTTATTATGTTTTTTGAATAAACTCTACGTTTTACTCCTTTTTTATGTTGCTCTTTTTCTCCATTTGTCTTAATCTTATATAATTTACCAACACAAAGATTCCAATAGTTTGAACTTACGAGTAACAGCTTATAAATATTAGTAGATTTGTAGCGAGTACCATATGATATGTTACCTACAATGCATTTGGAAATTGTAATGCTCGTGGGATACTCCTCTATCAGACCGAACTCGGCCAGTAGTCTTCTTATCCCGGTGTCGAGCCGGAATGATAAGGAATATCCCAGAGCAGAGAAAGATAAGGAGATGAGGAGAGCGGCACTCACCACAGGCAGGGTAGTCCCTAGCAGCAACAGTGGAGTATTCCAGAGATAAACCACTTGAATAGTCAGGCAGGCAGGGATTGGCAACAGAAAAGCAGTTTAAGGGCACACCACTAGAAGGGTCAGGCAGGCAGGGATTGGCAACAGTAAACAATCTGGCAGTTTAAGGGTTAAGGCAGGTAGAGGAGTCAGGCAGGCAGGTTCAGCAACAGAAAGCAATCCAGCAGTTTAAGGGTTAAGGCAGATAGAGTAGTCAGGCAGGCAGGTTCAGCAACAGTAAGCAATACAGCAGTTTAAGGGTTAAGGCAGGTAGAGTAGTCAGGCAGGCAGATTCAGCAACAGAAAGCAATCCAGCAGTTTAAGGGTTAAGGCAGGTAGAGGAGTCAGGCAGGCAGGTTCAGCAACAGAAAGCAATCCAGCAGTTTAAGGGTTAAGATAGGTAGAGTAGTCAGGCAGGCAGGTTCCGCAACAGAAAGCAATCCAGCAGTTTAAGGGTTAAGGCAGATAGAGTAGTCAGGCAGGCAGGTTCAGCAACAGTAAGCAATCCAGCAGTTTAAGGGTTAAGGCAGGTAGAGTAGTCAGGCAGGCAGATTCAGCAACAGTAAGAGACACAAGGAAGAACGATCTGTCGTACCCAGGAGCACACAAGGCAACACCTATACTTGGGCAGTGACAGATCGTTCCTCCCAGGTTAAAATAGGCGCAGATTCGCGCCTCAGAGATCCGCCCGGCATCTGGAGCGTGCGGCGATGACGTCAGCGCCGCACGCCTCCAGGGCCGACACTGCCCCTGACAACGAGCAGAGAAGGAGACGCCGCGACCCTAGCAACGGCTAAAGTGGCGCGGCGTGACAAAAATCCCATTAAAAGTAAAGGCAGACACAGCCTCTGGCTACTCTACAAGAGCTCTTGCTACCTTGTTCTTTCTACCATTTGATTTTGATTTACTACTTATAGCTAGTGCTGGTACAAAACTCTCGCTACATGTAGCTAACCTTGTGTAATCCAGTCTTAAGCTTTGCATAGAACAGCAATATTTGGTGTTGGGGGAGCCAGCAAATTGTGAAAGGTAGTTCTATGGCATGAAGACTTCCCACTCCTACACTCAAAGGGCCAGATTACAAGTGGTGTGCTATTAAATGCTTTCGCTCATGCACAAACACCGCCAGAAGTCAACTTTTACCACTCGCGGTATACTGAGTCGGCTCCAGAACGAATGGAATGGGGGGGGGGCATTTTTTTCACGAGGGGCACGCATTTACAAAGCATGTATGAGAGTCAAAATAAGAGCAGACCTACATATTCTGCAGGAAAGTGTAGCTTCTGGCTGGCTTATCCCCCACTATTAACATTTGGAGAATATGTGCTAAATCACTAGGTAAAAACTAAATCCTATGCAGTGCACTAAAACAGAGCTATTAAACTTGAGACTCCCATTGCAATAGCTCCTTAAAAACAATTCACCCCTTAATTACCATGATCCAAAACCCTTAAACTCATTGGCTACCGGCTTCTATCGACGCGTCAAAAGTGCACTGTGATCTTAGGCCCGGCCTAAGATCACAGTGCAGGTTTGAGGCGTTGATAGAAGCCGGTAGCCATTTATAGACTTATATTTATATGATACAATCATATTGTTATCATGGTCTATTGTTTAAGAAAATGAGTAACTCATGATATATAAAATGAATAGGGTTAAAGACAAGTCCAAAAAGTCTCTAACTAACTTCCAATTCCAAATAAGAGGTTAAGACACGGAGATCCTTGCAGATGCGTGATGTGACCTCACAATTTGGCAGATAACTCCGTCTCCAGCATGCAGCATTACATAACAATTCATTGTTTTATTTATTATTTTTAAAGCGTATGCTCATATCAATATTTTTTGAGGGGGCACAGCATTCCATTTGGGTGGGCATTACCCCCCAATGCCCCCCTGGAACCGACACTGGCGGTATAGTGAGCATATTACAAGTTAAAAAGTAAATGGTTTGTGCACGAGCGATACCCAACGCATGCTAATTTCAGGACCTCAGATATTGAGACCGCGTTAACGTCTTCTCCCATAGACTTTAATGAAGCATACTCAACCCAAAGGTAGTTATGCATATATCACATAGAAGTAAATGTTCTTTTTAGTTAACCCCCCCCAAAAAACAATATATATATATATATATATATATATATATATATATATATATATAAATAATTTATTAAAACATATATATCTATACCTACATACAGGTATGTGTGTGTGTATATATATATATATATATATATATATATACTGTGTATATATATATATATATATATATAGCAAAAGGAAGAATTTTTGCAGACAACGGTCAATATAGATAAAACTTCATCTTTATTGTAGAAAATATTAAAACACTCCAGGGGTCATCACAAGTACACAACACGAGTGTCCGCTAACATGTTTCGGCCCTCAGGCCGTAATCATAGCTAAAGGACTGTGCACCTGAGTTTCTTAAAAAGCAACAGGAACTCTTTGGTTGGTTTAAAATTGAAGGCGTGTTGTGTAAAGGTTAACCCTTTGAGAACCAACTTTAATTTACATACATATATAGATGTGTCTATTGCCCTTCTAAGAATTAAATCTAATCAATACTAGGTAACCGACGTTATTGCATAAATTGCTATACTACTTGCTAATATACAATGTGGAGATTTAAGATGAACTTAGTAAATAAAACATAGGTATTACAATAATAATGCTAATATTAACCCTTTAAGTTCATAGTAGAATAAATAATTCTATAGTTCCTATACGATATTTATCGACAGGTTAATCTCACTAGTATACACTTTAAAAAAATTCAAGAAGTATGTTTCTTAATCGTCTATTGGTATAACCTAAAGAATTGAGAATAATAATAATAATAATAATCTAAACTGTACTCAACTAGATAATTATCCTAGACTGTACTTAACTAAAGTGACTATGAAATGTGAACAAAGATTTATATAAAACATTCCATATAAAATCCAAAAAATTAATTAAGTGTGTAAATATATCAGACAAAGAGGATAGAGATCAGAAAGCTGTTAATATTGGATTTATTATAGGTAAACCTTTTATGGTGAACCTAATGTGGTGTAATACAGGGAACCAGGGGCTCTTAAAGATGTTTAAAGCTGCTATAATATGAACTGAAACATGGGCATTTACACATTATTATTAGGAGAGCGTAGACAGACCACTGCAGAAGAGGGAAGGGATATTACTCCCAAAAATTGATCAAATCATATTCCGAATTTAGACCCTTCGGTACACGCGTTTGTAATTTAAAAATCCAGAACATTTCCCTCTTCTGCAGTAGTCTGTCTCTATTGCCCCCTCTAGGCGGACAAAACACTCTCTCAATGGCCTGCCACCTAAGTGTTTCCACACTTTTTTGGTGGTATTTCGCAAAGTGCTGCACCAGAGGGGTAGACGCAACACCTGCCTGGATTGTGGACAAGTGATTTCGGATGCGTACTTTTACCTCGGTGGTCGTGAGCCCAACGTATTGTAGGTGGCAACTAATGCAACTCAGGGCATAAACTACATACGTAGAGGTACATTTGAGGCAAGACTGTATGGAGTAAACCTCTCCAGTAACTTCAGATCTGACACTATCAGACTGTATTACATGTTCACACACCCTACATTTATTTAGGCACTTGAAAGTGCCTTTATGGGTCAGCCAGGAACTTTGTCCCCTGTCAGTTTTAGGGAGAACAGAGGGAGACAGTAAGTTACCAAGTGTAGTCGTTTTTCTATAGGAACAGCGCAGACCTTGAGCAATACAATGCTCCAGTTTGTCATCAGCCGCCAAAAATGAAAAATGTTTTTTAATAATTTTACATATATCGGCATATTCCTGACTGTATTCAGTGACAAAGGTCACTCCCTTATGTTCAACTTTAGACTTAATACCATCCCTGTTTAGAACCGCAGACCTTTCTAGAGGATCAACTTGGCTTCTAGCCTTTCTAATTACATTTGTGTTATATCCTCTGTTTTTCAACCTTTTGGTTAAATCGTCACACTGTTCAGCACATTTTTCTGGCAATGAACAGTTGCGTTTGACCCGGATGAACTGGCCTTTAGCCACAGCAAAAGGTACATGTCTAGGGTGGCAGCTACTTGCGTGCAAGAGGGTGTTACCCGTTATGGGCTTCCTATATATTTCTGTCTCAACCTTTCCATCCGTTGTACCTGTAATAGTGATGTCCAAATAATTTATCACATTATCCTGTAGTTCACAGGTGAACTTAATTCCAATATTATTGGAATTCAAGTATGTGACAAAGGACATGAACTGTGACTCACTTCCACTCCACACGAGGAGTAGGTCATCTATATAGCGGCCGTAAAAATAAATATATTCTCTGAAGGGGTTTCCATCCCCATAGACGTGGGACAGCTCCCACCAACCCATAAACAGGTTGGCGTAAGAAGGGGCAAACTTAGCCCCCATCGCTGTCCCACGTCTCTGGAGAAAGAAACCACCCTCAAAAGAGAAATAGTTATGGGTTAACAAAAACTTAAGAACTCTAAGAATAAATTTTCTGAATTCAAAAGAAAAATCTGAAAAAAATTCCAAAAAGTAATTGACCGCTATTAGACCCTCCTCGTGTGGAATGGAGGAATGTAGTGCCACTACATCAATAGTGGCCCACCTAAAGCTGGATTGCCAGTCCAGTTGTTCCACTATACATATAATGTCTTTGGTGTCTCGGATATAGCTATGCAGCCTTTGCACTAAAGGCTGCAACAAACTGTCTACCCACTGTGAGACATGTTCCATTAGTGACCCTATACCACTAACAATAGGGCGCCCCCGAACGTCCTCAAGGGATTTATGGACCTTGGGCAAGTGGTGGAAAATGGGCACTACCATTTTCCACCACTTGCCCAAGGTCCATAAATCCCTTGAGGACGTTCGGGGGCGCCCTATTGTTAGTGGTATAGGGTCACTAATGGAACATGTCTCACAGTGGGTAGACAGTTTGTTGCAGCCTTTAGTGCAAAGGCTGCATAGCTATATCCGAGACACCAAAGACATTATATGTATAGTGGAACAACTGGACTGGCAATCCAGCTTTAGGTGGGCCACTATTGATGTAGTGGCACTATATTCCTCCATTCCACACGAGGAGGGTCTAATAGCGGTCAATTACTTTTTGGAATTTTTTTCAGATTTTTCTTTTGAATTCAGAAAATTTATTCTTAGAGTTCTTAAGTTTTTGTTAACCCATAACTATTTCTCTTTTGAGGGTGGTTTCTTTCTCCAGAGACGTGGGACAGCGATGGGGGCTAAGTTTGCCCCTTCTTACGCCAACCTGTTTATGGGTTGGTGGGAGCTGTCCCACGTCTATGGGGATGGAAACCCCTTCAGAGAATATATTTATTTTTACGGCCGCTATATAGATGACCTACTCCTCGTGTGGAGTGGAAGTGAGTCACAGTTCATGTCCTTTGTCACATACTTGAATTCCAATAATATTGGAATTAAGTTCACCTGTGAACTACAGGATAATGTGATAAATTATTTGGACATCACTATTACAGGTACAACGGATGGAAAGGTTGAGACAGAAATATATAGGAAGCCCATAACGGGTAACACCCTCTTGCACGCAAGTAGCTGCCACCCTAGACATGTACCTTTTGCTGTGGCTAAAGGCCAGTTCATCCGGGTCAAACGCAACTGTTCATTGCCAGAAAAATGTGCTGAACAGTGTGACGATTTAACCAAAAGGTTGAAAAACAGAGGATATAACACAAATGTAATTAGAAAGGCTAGAAGCCAAGTTGATCCTCTAGAAAGGTCTGCGGTTCTAAACAGGGATGGTATTAAGTCTAAAGTTGAACATAAGGGAGTGACCTTTGTCACTGAATACAGTCAGGAATATGCCGATATATGTAAAATTATTAAAAAACATTTTTCATTTTTGGCGGCTGATGACAAACTGGAGCATTGTATTGCTCAAGGTCTGCGCTGTTCCTATAGAAAAACGACTACACTTGGTAACTTACTGTCTCCCTCTGTTCTCCCTAAAACTGACAGGGGACAAAGTTCCTGGCTGACCCATAAAGGCACTTTCAAGTGCCTAAATAAATGTAGGGTGTGTGAACATGTAATACAGTCTGATAGTGTCAGATCTGAAGTTACTGGAGAGGTTTACTCCATACAGTCTTGCCTCAAATGTACCTCTACGTATGTAGTTTATGCCCTGAGTTGCATTAGTTGCCACCTACAATACGTTGGGCTCACGACCACCGAGGTAAAAGTACGCATCCGAAATCACTTGTCCACAATCCAGGCAGGTGTTGCGTCTACCCCTCTGGTGCAGCACTTTGCGAAATACCACCAAAAAAGTGTGGAAACACTTAGGTGGCAGGCCATTGAGAGAGTGTTTTGTCCGCCTAGAGGGGGCAATAGAGACAGACTACTGCAGAAGAGGGAAATGTTCTGGATTTTTAAATTACAAATGCGTGTACCGAAGGGTCTAAATTCGGAATATGATTTGATCAATTTTTGGGAGTAATATCCCTTCCCTCTTCTGCAGTGGTCTGTCTACGCTCTCCTAATAATAATGTGTAAATGCCCATGTTTCAGTTCATATTATAGCAGCTTTAAACATCTTTAAGAGCCCCTGGTTCCCTGTATTACACCACATTAGGTTCACCATAAAAGGTTTACCTATAATAAATCCAATATTAACAGCTTTCTGATCTCTATCCTCTTTGTCTGATATATTTACACACTTAATTAATTTTTTGGATTTTATATGGAATGTTTTATATAAATCTTTGTTCACATTTCATAGTCACTTTAGTTAAGTACAGTCTAGGATAATTATCTAGTTGAGTACAGTTTAGATTATTATTATTATTATTATTCTCAATTCTTTAGGTTATACCAATAGACGATTAAGAAACATACTTCTTGAATTTTTTTAAAGTGTATACTAGTGAGATTAACCTGTCGATAAATATCGTATAGGAACTATAGAATTATTTATTCTACTATGAACTTAAAGGGTTAATATTAGCATTATTATTGTAATACCTATGTTTTATTTACTAAGTTCATCTTAAATCTCCACATTGTATATTAGCAAGTAGTATAGCAATTTATGCAATAACGTCGGTTACCTAGTATTGATTAGATTTAATTCTTAGAAGGGCAATAGACACATCTATATATGTATGTAAATTAAAGTTGGTTCTCAAAGGGTTAACCTTTACACAACACGCCTTCAATTTTAAACAAACCAAAGAGTTCCTGTTGCTTTTTAAGAAACTCAGGTGCACAGTCCTTTAGCTATGATTACGGCCTGAGGGCCGAAACATGTTAGCGGACACTCGTGTTGTGTACTTGTGATGACCCCTGGAGTGTTTTAATATTTTCTACAATAAAGATGAAGTTTTATCTATATTGACCGTTGTCTGCAAAAATTCTTCCTTTTGCTGAGCACTTTACTGGGCTGCAGCAACGGTCTAAGGACTCTAAGCTCCAAAGTTCACGGAGGTCTTTTTTCAAGTAATACAGTTTTCTTCTCCAATTGGTTTACGGAAACCACATGATGTCAGAGGATCGGAACACACCCCCTCCCGCATAGTGGGACGCTCTGCCGAAGACGCCACAGCTGTTTGGATAAAGTCAGCTCTAGAGTTTTGATGCCTAAGGGACGCTGAATATACACACCAGACAAGAGGTCAATCGGTGCACCTGTGGGGTGGTGAGTCGAGGCGGTAGTGCCTCCTGGGAACACGGTTTTCCCCCTGATTGTTTACCTTATACCTGTGTGTAGTATAAATATACATAAACCTGCTATGCTCTAGAGCTGTGAAACACTGTGTTACTGGGCTGTTACCTGCTGTCTTCTATTAAATGCACAGGGCGTGTGTAGGGGGAACCTCTATTGGATCAGTACTTTTGTCACATATTGGTTAATGAATACTGTACCCTTCGGATCAGAACTTTGTTTCAATATTTAAAGGCTTAAATAATTTACTTTGAAACATTTTGGATGTTGCAGTTATTTCTACTTTACTGTTTCTATATATATATATATATATATATATATATATATATATATATATATATATATGAATATAAAATATTTACAGTAAATACACAGTAAAACACATATTAAATACTTAAATTGAATATTTTTAATTTAATGTTTTAATGTATTTCAGTGGAAAGGGCTCCAAAGTATGCATGTATATACTGTATATAGAGTGTTTCCTCTAAGGCAAGTTTTTTGTGTGGCCCAGCAGTGAAAAAGTTAATAAGAGAACCATATCTTACAGTCTGCATTGTGCAGTGTTTGCTAATCGCAGGGTGCAGTTACCTAAAAAAAGTCCTTAAAGGGAACACTTTAAGGCAGCACAAAAGTTAAATTTGATTAAACACTGATTATGTATTATACAGTATAAGAAGATAAATATGTATTTATTTTTTTTACTTTTTATCTTTTATTTATTTATTTTTTAACAAATAAAAACAAGAAAACTGAAGCAATAACTATGATGGACATTTTCTGCACCTGTATATTGGAATGGAATAGCATTTTTATTTTTTCTAACAATAGTTTGTAAACTGACACCAATTTAATTTTTCAATTAAAGTTTCAGAGAAGGAACATACTTTATATACCTTAATTTCTTTCACTTCCTGAAAAATAAAAGTTTACCGCAGGTTTTCATAAAGCCAGTATTGATTGTGTTACATGATATGGTTTGAACACTCAATAGTGATTTACTAAATTTATTTGAAAGCCACTATTCATTTTCCATAAAGAAATAAGTGGTATGGTTATGTTAAAGGAAGCTGAGAATTTAATTCAATGGACCATCTCAGTTTCCCTTTTTCACTTACACCTATCACTTAGATGGCGACAGACGATATACAATACTCTAAGAGTTTATTCATTTAAGTTATTCATAGAACAGGTAACCTGTTTGAAATATCCTTTTTATTACTCAGATAATGAAAATAGATAAAATAGATGTCTTATAATTCAGACTAAAAAGAATGTTATTATGTGACTTTGAAAGTTGTGCATTTTTTATAGTCCACTGAACATTTTTCAGTTTGATTGACTATTTGACTGTTTTAGCTATTTTTATGCCAACAGGTATTATGTTATTTAAAGCAGATATTGCTCATATTTGTATAATTAAAAATAATAAATACAACACACTTGGGTAGACGATAAACAAAGTAGTGAGAGAGACATACATAGATGTTAGAAAATGCATAAAATAAAGGGACTTTGTAATGGCTACCTACATAGGCAGTGTGCATGTCTCAGGACAACTACACGTAATCAGTTTGTCAAGAATGCTTTTGAAAGTTGAGACAAACTGTGCATGTGCAGTTCGTCTTCACGTCTCCTAGATGGTGGGTGTACGCCATGAAATCTGGGTATAGGGCGAGTAGGACTGCCCTATTCATCACAGTGCTGCAGTCATAAAGAGATAGGAACCAGATGGTGGGAACTCTTAAAAGGTTGTGGGATTTATTTAGTGATATATTTAGAATCAAATACATTTAAATGAATAGATATGTTCTGACATACATGGGGATATCGTTTGCATAGACAGAGCTTTCAATGTAATTATTTACTATCAGAGCTGTTTAGTTTGATTCTAAAACCATCAGTAAGTGCACATTTTCATGGAATAGATTGCTAATTTGCTGTTAAGGGAAAGTCCCACAGCTCTATTGGTGAACAGTGACATGTTCCACTAGTATTACCAGGGATAGGCACAGACAATGGCTGTGGCAGACATTTTCCAAAGTACAGACCTTAGTGAAGGATACTAAGGTACACTTGAAATTAAAATCATTATTTTATAGTGCTTGGTGTTATTATACTCATGCAGATACCACTGATCCTATAACCAGCCCTCCTATGGCTATACCCATGAGCCAGTGTCACTACTGTGTCTTTGTATAGTGCTTGGTATTATTATACCGATGCAGATACCACTGATCCTATAACCAGCCCTCCTCTGGCTATACCCATGTGCCAGTGTCACTACTGTGTCATTATATAGTGCTGGGTTACTGATGCAGATACCACTGATCCTATAACAAGCCCTCCTCTGGCTATACCTATGTGCCAGTTCCACTACTGTGTCTTTGTATAGAGCTGGGTGTTATTATACTGATGCAGATACCACTGATTCTATAATCAGACCTCCTCTGGCTATACCCATGAGCCAGTGTCACTACTGTGTCTTTGTATAGTGATTGGTGTTATTATACTGATGCAGATACCACTGATCCTATAACCAGCCCTCCTCTGGCTATACGCATAAAGCTTGATAAAGCCCCCAGAGGGTGAAACGCGTAAAATTTACTCCAGACCTTTGCACTACAACGATTTTAACTCCTACACGCTGCGATCCAGCCCCTCAAGTGGACTCTTTAATTTCTATGATTTAGGAGCAAAAGCCATAAGGAGGACCAAGGATCTGATCAGCTATAAATTGGAGAATACTACTTCATTACTACAACAGCAGATTTCCAATATTGCGCTTATACGTGCCGAAGCAGAATCCTAACAGCTGCACTATAAACATCTTGTTAAAGATCATCTATACCTTCACAAGCTAACATCCAGCATGCACCCTCACAGCCTATTAAAAGAGAGGTGTGACTTCCAACAACCAATAACATCGGAGGCTTGTTGTTTTTGTAATAAGCCGCGAAGGAGCACAACACACAAGGATGCTCAAAGAAGCGGTACATCGGCTCAGTAGTTTTTCCGATTTTCAACGGACACTTGTAAGGTACCTTACGGTTTGCCCAATAACACACAAAGTGGCTATATTGATCAATTTTTATACTTTTAATACCCAATTTTTTGTAAGGCCAATTGACCAAAAGAATTACTTATAGGGAGACGTCCCTATGTTTTATTTATTTGAGATTACATTTTTATGAATTTTATGCCATAAGTTTATGTCGCAAGTTTTTATAGTTTATTAAACAAGTCAATTTTTATCTATTATATCTATCATCTTTATTTACGGACACCAAACATATCACCTGTAAATACAGACTTATCAATTACTATCTATCTATATTTTAAGGACATCATTTAGTATCACGAACACTATTTATAAACACAAACTTATCCCTTTAACTCAATTTATTTCTCCAACATTGGTGTGTCCGGTCCACAGCGTCATCCTTACTTGTGGGATATTCTCTTCCCCAACAGGAAATGGCAAAGAGTCCCAGCAAAGCTGGTCACATGATCCCTCCTAGGCTCCGCCCACCCTAGTCATTCTCTTTGCCGTTGCACAGGCAACATCTCCACGGAGATGGTTAAGAGTTTTTTGTAGTTTTATTCTTCTATCAAGTGTTTGTTATTTTAAAATAGTGCTGGTATGTACTATTTACTCTGAAACAGAAAAGGATGAAGATTTCTGTTTGTAAGAGGAAGATGATTTTTAGCAGACAGTAACTAAAATCGATTGCTGTTTCCACACAGGACTGTTGAGATGAAGTAACTTCAGTTGGGGGAAACAGTTAGCAGTCTTTTCTGCTTAAGGTATGACTAGCCATATTTCTAACAAGACCATGTAATGCTGGAAGGCTGTCATTTCCCCTCATGGGGACCGGTAAGCCATTTTCTTAGTTAAACATAAAAGAATAAAGGGCTTCAAAAAGGGCTTAAAAACTGGTAGACATTTTTCTGGGCTAAAACAATTACTTTACTAGGCATATTATGCAGATTCTAACTAATTATTGGTATTATAATCTTGGGGAACGTTTAGAAAAACGGCAGGCACTGTGTTGGACACCTTTTTCAGATGGGGGCCTTTCTAGTTATAGACAGAGCCTCATTCTGGGACTGTATAGGGGTTAAATGTAAAAACGGCTCCGGTTCCGTTAATTTAAGGGTTAAAGCTCTGAAATTTGGTGTGCAATACTTTTAATGCTTTAAGACACTGTGGTGAAATTTTGGTGAATTTGAACAATTCCTTCATACTTTTTCACATATTCAGTAATAAAGTGTTTTCAGTTTGAAATTTAAAGTGACAGTAACGGTTTTATTTTAAAACGTTTTTTGTGCTTTGTTGACAAGTTTAAGCCTGTTTAACATGTCTGTACCATCAGATAAGCTATGTTCTATATGTATGAAAGCCAATGTGTCTCCCCATTTAAATTTATGTGATAATTGTGCCATAGTGTCCAAACAAAGTAAGGACAGTAATGCAACAGATAATGATATTGCCCAAGATGATTCCTCAAATGAGGGGAGTAAACATGATACTACATCATCCCCTACTGTGTCTACACCAGTTATGCCCACACAGGAGGCCCCTAGTACATCTAGTGCGCCAATACTTATTACCATGCAACAATTAACGGCTGTAATGGATAACTCCATAGCAAATCTTTTATCCAAAATGCCTACTTATCAGAGAAAGCGCGATTGCTCTGTTTGAAACACTGAAGAGCAAGAGGACGCTGATGATAACTGTTCTGACATACCCTCACACCAATCTCAAGGGGCCATGAGGGAGGTTTTGTCTGATGGAGAAATTTCAGATTCAGGAAAAATTTCTCATCAAGCTGAACCTGATGTTGTGACATTTAAATTTAAATTAGAACATCTCCGCGCACTGCTTAAGGAGGTGTTATCTACTCTGGATGATTGTGACAATTTGGTCATTCCAGAGAAATTATGTAAGATGGACAAGTTCCTAGAGGTTCCGGTGCCCCCCCGACGCTTTTCCTATACCCAAGCGGGTGGCGGACATAGTAAATAAAGAGTGGGAAAGGCCCGGCATACCTTTTGTTCCCCCCCCTATATTTAAGAAATTATTTCCTATAGTCGACCCCAGAAAGGACTTATGGCAGACAGTCCCCAAGGTCGAGGGGGCGGTTTCTACTCTAAACAAACGCACTACTATTCCTATCGAAGATAGTTGTGCTTTCAAAGATCCTATGGATAAGAAATTAGAGGGTTTGCTTAAAAAGATTTTTGTACAGCAAGGTTACCTTCTACAACCAATTTCATGCATTGTTCCTGTCACTACGGCAGCGTGTTTCTGGTTCGAGGAACTAGAAAAATCGCTCAGTAAAGAATCTTCGTATGAGGAGGTTATGGACAGAGTTCAAGCACTTAAAGGGACACTCAGGTTAAATTACATTTTCATGATTCAGATACAGCATATAATTTTAAACAACTTTTCAATTTACTTCCATTAAAAAAAATGTGCACAGTCTTTTATATTTACAATTTTTGAGTCACCAGATCCTACTGAGCATGTGCAAGAATTCACAGACTATACGTATATGCATTTGTGATTGGCTGATTGCTATCACATGGTACAAGGGGAGTGGAAATATACATAACTTTGAAATTCGTTATAAAAAAATCTACTACTCATTTGAAGTTCAGACTAAGTGCTATTGTATTGTCTTGTTATCTTGCATTTGTTGATTATGCAAATCTAATGTGTTGACTGGTCCTTTAAATTGGCTAACTCTTTTGTTTTAGATGCCGCTTTGCAATTAGCTAGATTAGCGGCGAAAAATTCAGGGTTTGCTGTCGTGGCGCGCAGAGTGCTTTGGCTAAAGTCTTGGTCAGCGGATGTGTCTTCCAAGACAAAATTGCTTAACATTCCTTTCAAAGGTAAAACATTATTTGGACCTGATTTGAAAGAGATTATTTCAGACATCACTGGGGGAAAGGGCCACGCCCTCCCACAGGATAGGTCTTTTAAGGCTATTAATAAGCCTAATTTTCGTCCCTTTCGCAGAAACGGACCAGTCTCTAATTCTGTATCCTCTAAGCAAGAGGGTAATACTTCACAACCCAAACCAGCCTGGAAACCAATGCAAGGCTGGAACAAGGGTAAGCAGGCCAAGAAGCCTACCACTGCTACCAAAACAGCATGAAGGGATAGCCCCCGATCCGGGACCGGATCTAGTGGGGGGCAGACTTTCTCTCTTTGCTCAGGCTTGGGCAAGAGATGTTCAGGATCCTTGGGCGCTAGAAATAGTTTCTCAAGGTTATCTCCTGGAATTCAAGGAACTACCCCCAAGGGGAAGGTTCCACAGGTCTCAATTATCTTCAAACCAAATAAAGAGACAGGCATTCTTACATTGTGTAGAAGACCTGTTAAAGATGGGAGTGATACATCCAGTTCCAATAAGAGAACAAGGAATGGGATTTTATTCCAATCTGTTCATAGTTCCCAAAAAAGAGGGAACATTCAGACCAATTTTGGATCTAAAGATCCTAAACAAATTTCTCAGGGTACCATCGTTCAAAATGGAAACTATTCGAACGATCCTACCTACTATCCAGGAAAATCAATTTATGACTACCGTGGATTTAAAGGATGCGTACCTACATATTCCTATCCACAAGGAACATCATCAGTTCCTAAGGTTCGCTTTTCTGGACAAGCATTACCAGTTTATGGCACTTCCATTTGGATTAGCCACTGCTCCAAGGATTTTCACAAAGGTACTAGGGTCCCTTCTAGCGGTTCTAAGACCAAGGGGCATTGCAGTAGTACCTTACTTGGACGACATCCTGATTCAAGCGTCGTCCCTGTCAAAAGCAAAGGCTCATACGGACATCGTCCTAGCCTTTCTCAGATCTCACGGATGGAAGGTGAACAAAGAAAAAAGTTCTCTGTCCCCGTCAACAAGAGTTCCCTTCTTGGGAACAATAATAGATTCCTTAGAAATGAGGATTTTTCTGACAGAGGTCAGAAAATCAAAACTTCTAAGCTCTTGTCAAGTACTTCATTCTGTTCCTCGTCCTTCCATAGCGCAGTGCATGGAAGTAATAGGATTGATGGTTGCAACAATGGACATAGTTCCTTTTGCACGAATTCATCTAAGACCATTACAACTGTGCATGCTCAGACAGTGGAATGGGGATTATACAGACTTGTCTCCGACGATTCAAGTAGATCAAAAGACCAGAGATTCACTCCGTTGGTGGCTGACCCTGGACAATCTGTCACAGGGAATGAGCTTCCGCAGACCAGAGTGGGTCATTGTCACGACCGACGCCAGCCTAGTGGGCTGGGGCGCGGTCTGGGAATCCCTGAAAGCTCAGGGTCTATGGTCTCGGGAAGAGTCTCTTCTCCCGATAAACATTCTGGAACTGAGAGCGATATTCAATGCTCTCAGAGCTTGGCCTCAACTAGCAAAGGCCAAATTCATAAGGTTTCAGTCAGACAACATGACGACCGTTGCATATATCAATCATCAGGGGGGAACAAGGATTTCCCTGGCGATGAAAGAAGTGACCAAGATAATTCAATGGGCGGAGGATCACTCCTGCCACTTGTCTGCGATCCACATCCCAGGAGTGGAAAATTGGGAAGCGGATTTTCTGAGTCGTCAGACATTCCATCCGGGGGAGTGGGAACTCCATCCGGAAATCTTTGCCCAAATAACTCAATTATGGGGCATTCCAGACATGGATCTGATGGCGTCTCGTCAGAACTTCAAGGTTCCTTGCTACGGGTCCAGATCCAGGGATCCCAAGGCGACCCTAGTAGATGCACTAGTAGCACGTTGGACCTTCAACCTAGCTTATGTATTCCCACCGTTTCCTCTCATCCCCAGGCTGGTAGCCAGGATCAATCAGGAGAGGGCCTCAGTGATCTTGATAGCTCCTGCGTGGCCACGCAGGACTTGGTATGCAGACCTGGTGAATATGTCATCGGCTCCACCATGGAAGCTACCTTTGAGACAGGACCTTCTTGTTCAGGGTCCATTCGAACATCCGAATCTGGTTTCCCTCCAACTGACGGCTTGGAGATTGAACGCTTGATTTTATCAAAGCGTGGGTTTTCAGATTCTGTAATAGATACTCTGATTCAGGCTAGAAAGCCTGTAACTAGAAAAATTTACCATAAAATATGGAAAAAATATATCTGTTGGTGTGAATCTAAAGGATTCCCATGGAACAAGATAAAAATTCCTAAGATTCTATCCTTTCTACAAGGGACAGATCTCTGCTTTATCTGTTTTACTTCACAAAAGACTGGCAGCTGTGCCAGATGTTCAAGCATTTGTTCAGGCTCTGGTTAGGATCAAGCCTGTTTACAGACCTTTGACTCCTCCCTGGAGTCTAAATCTAGTTCTTTCAGTTCTTCAAGGGGTTCCGTTTGAACCCTTACATTCCGTAGATATTAAGTTATTATCTTGGAAAGTTTTGTTTTTGGTTGCAATTTCTTCTGCTAGAAGAGTTTCAGAGTTATCTGCTCTGCAGTGTTCTCCGCCCTATCTGGTGTTCCATGCAGATAAGGTGGTTTTGCGTACTAAGCCTGGTTTTCTTCCGAAAGTTGTTTCCAACAAAAATATTAACCAGGAGATAGTTGTACCTTCTTTGTGTCCGAATCCAGTTTCAAAGAAGGAACGTTTGTTACACAATTTGGACGTAGTCCGTGCTCTAAAATTCTATTTAGAGGCTACTAAAGATTTCAGACAAACATCTTCCTTGTTTGTTGTTTATTCTGGTAAAAGGAGAGGTCAAAAAGCGACTTCTACCTCTCTTTCCTTTTGGCTTAAAAGCATTATCCGATTGGCTTATGAGACTGCCGGACGGCAGCCTCCTGAAAGAATCACAGCTCACTCCACTAGGGCTGTGGCTTCCACATGGGCCTTCAAGAACGAGGCTTCTGTTGACCAGATATGTAAGGCAGCGACTTGGTCTTCACTGCACACTTTTGCCAAATTTTTACAAATTTGATACTTTTGCTTCTTCGGAGGCTATTTTTGGGAGAAAGGTTTTGCAAGCCGTGGTGCCTTCCATTTAGGTGACCTGATTTGCCCCCTCCCTTCATCCGTGTCCTAAAGCTTTGGTATTGGTTCCCACAAGTAAGGATGACGCCGTGGACCGGACACACCAATGTTGGAGAAAACAGAATTTATGCTTACCTGATAAATTACTTTCTCCAACGGTGTGTCCGGTCCACGGCCCGCCCTGGTTTTTTAATCAGGTCTGATGAATTATTTTCTCTAACTACAGTCACCACGGTATCATATGGTTTCTCCTATATATATTTCCTCCTGTCCGTCGGTCGAATGACTGGGGTGGGCGGAGCCTAGGAGGGATCATGTGACCAGCTTTGCTGGGACTCTTTGCCATTTCCTGTTGGGGAAGAGAATATCCCACAAGTAAGGATGACGCCGTGGACCGGACACACCGTTGGAGAAAGTAATTTATCAGGTAAGCATAAATTCTGTTTTTGTATAGGACACGATTTACGGACATCATCTATATTGTCTGTATACACAGACTCACCTATTTCTTATATGTTTTCCAAAGGAAAACGTTTTGAACACTAGATATCCCATCTACATACACGGACTCAAATATTAAATTCACTGTCACAGATAACCTTTTTACACTTAGATAAGTCACACTCTGTTATGGTAGTATAAATCCTAGCTTATTTTATAACGCCAGTGGTAATCATTATTTGTACAATCCCTCTACTGGCTATACCCATGAGTTAGTGTCACTACTGTGTCATTATATAGTGCTGGGTGTTATTATACTGATGCAGATACCACTGATTCTATAATCAGCCCTCTTCTGGCTATACCCATGTGCCAGTGTCACTACTGTGTCATTATATAGTGCTGGGTGTTATTATACTGATGCAGATACCACTGATTCTATAATCAGACCTCCTCTGGCTATACCCATGAGCCAGTGTCACTACTGTGTCTTTGTATAGTGCTTGGTATTATTATACTGATGCAGATACCACTGATTCTATAACCAGCCCTCCTCTGGCTATACGCATGTGCCAGTGTCACTACTGTGTCATTATATAGTGCTGGGTGTTATTATACTTATGCAGATACCACTGACCCTATAACCAGCCCTCCTCTGGCTATACCCATGTGCCAGTGTCACTACTGTGTCATTATATAGAGCTGGGTGTTATTATACTGATGCAGATACCACTGATTCTATAATCAGCCCTCTTCTGGCTATACCCATGTGCCAGTGTCACTACTGTGTCATTATATAGTGCTGGGTGTTATTACACTGATGCAGATACCACTGATTCTATAACCAGCCCTCTTCTGGCTATACCCATGTGCCAGTGTCACTACTGTGTCATTATATAGTGCTGGGTGTTATTATACTGATGCAGATACCACTGACCCTATAACCAGCTCTACTCTGGCTATACCCATGAGTTAGTGTCACTACTGTGTTATTATATAGTGCTGGGTGTTATTATACTGATGCAGATACCACTGATCCTATAACCAGCCCTCCTCTGGCTATACCCATTTGCCAGTGTCATTACTGTGTCATTATATAGTGCTGGGTGTTATTATACTGATGCAGATACCACTGATCCTATAACCAGCCCTCCTCTGGCTATACCCATGTGCCAGTGTCATTACTGTGTCATTATATAGTCCTGGGTGTTATTATACTGATGCAGATACCACTGACCCTATAAAGATGATTATATATAAGTATAGATATATATAGATATATGTAGGAATATCAAAATACATAACACATATTCTGCTATGTGCAGAACATTGGAATGTGAAAAATTTACAGTAAACACACAGTATAACACTTTATTAAATATGAATATTGTATAAATATACTTGTTCATGTTTTCAGCAATTTAAAGGGACATGAAACCCAAACACTTTCCTTCATAATTTTAAGCAACTTTCCAGTTTACTTCTATTATCAAATTTGCTTAATTCTCTTGGTATCATTTGTTTGAAGTAGCAGAAATGCACTACTGGTTTCTAACTGAACACATGGGTGAGCCAATGACAATTGGTATATATATATATATATATATATATATATATATATATAAATATATATGCAGCTATCAATCAGCAGCTAGAACCTAGGTTCGTTGCTGCTCCTGAGCTTGCCTAGATAAACAAGAGAAGTAACCATGGGCTCCAATGCACTTATATTTATGTCTCTATATGTACTATATACATATGTATTTATATGTTTATATATGTCTGTCAATCAGGGCCAACCTTAGCATTTGCAGGGCCCTGGGCAAGATACATTTGTGGGGCCCCTCAGCCCAGTGCCATTATTCCCCTTCCCTGTATGCCCTGTCCCTTATATCACCAACCCCTGTGTTAACATTTAGTGTTACTTATATAATGAATAACACAAAATATTAGACCTCCTAATACAATTAACACTTCTCATAAGCTAAATACGACATTTACTTTGCACCATTTCATAACTTCACCTCTTACATTGTGGGGGGGCCCCCAAGGAACAGTGCCCTGGGCGGGTGCCCTCTCACCCTGCCCAAAGAGCAGGCCTGCTCTCAATACGTTTATACACATATAAATACATCTGTAGACACATATATATATATATATATATATATATATATATATATATATATATAAAGTCCCAAGGATCCCACGCACCGCAAATGCGTATCAGGAACCCCATAGCAGGCACATTAAACAAGGATTTTAATGGAAATGCAAAAAGCCCAATCCAAACGTTTCTGCTCAAAAAAGAGCATTTTTCAATGGAGGCCGTGAAGACTTAATAGCTAGTACATATCTTACTCCTTATATACCCACCACCAATCCAAATATTGCCAGCAGCTATGAGCCATCATCCCCAGGCATCCTGTCACCATTCGGTGGAACATAGACGTAACCTCGACACAAGCGTGTGACGTCATCAGACATCGTCCACACCTTCTCAGTGCAACGTAACCGTTACCATGGTAACGAAGAAAGCTAAACACAGCTCCGTAATCAGCAAAGGGACCACGGATAACTGAAATGAAGGATCATTCACAGCAGCTGGCCTATCATATAAATACACCACCTTTACAAAATATTACCTAAACTAAATACAGCAATAATAAAAAAGTGATATTAATGGCACCATCTATACACGCAGGTATCAAAGTTCCCTAATATTCTCAATCATAATACCCCAGTCATTATCATACAAGGGATTATGTGAAACATCCTATTGCAATGAATAAAAATAAACCTCTATTGATTACAGAATAAGCAAAAGCAAGTCTGGTAGTGATGTCACCATCTATACTCAATGGTATCAAGAAGGTGTCATAATACAGACTGAGGCCTAGATTTAGAGTTCGGCGGTAGCCGTCAAAACCAGCGTTAGAGGCTCCTAACGCTGGTTTTGGGCGCCCGCTGGTATTTGGAGTCAGTGATTAAAGGGTCTAACGCTCACTTTACAGCCGCGACTTTTCCATACCGCAGATCCCCCTACGCCATTTGCGTAGCCTATCTTTTCAATGGGATCTTCCTAACGCCGGTATTTAGAGTCGTTTCTGCAGTGAGCGTTAGAGCTCTAACGACAAGATTCCAGCCGCCTGAAAATAGCAGGAGTTAAGAGCTTTCTGGCTAACGCCGGTTTATAAAGCTCTTAACTACTGTACCCTAAAGTACACTAACACCCATAAACTACCTATGTACCCCTAAACCGAGCTCCCCCCACATCGCCGCCACTCGATTAAAATTTTTAACCCCTAATCTGCCGACCGCCACCTACGTTATACTTATGTACCCCTAATCTGCTGCCCCTAACACCGCCGACCCCTGTATTATATCTATTAACCCCTAACTTGCCCCCCACAACGTCGCCGCAAGCTACTTAAAATAATTAACCCCTAATCTTCCGACCGCAAATCGCCGCCACCTACGTTATCCCTATGTACCCCTAATCTGCTACCCCTAACATCGCCGACCCCTATGTTATATTTATTAACCCCTAATCTGCCCCCCACAACGTCGCCGACACCTACCTACACTTATTAACCCCTAATCTGCCGACCGGAGCTCACCGCTATTCTAATAAATGGATTAAACCCTAAAGCTAAGTCTAACCCTAACACTAACACCCCCCTAAGTTAAATATAATTTTTATCTAACGAAATAAATTAACTCTTATTAAATAAATGATTCCTATTTAAAGCTAAATACTTACCTGTAAAATAAATCCTAATATAGCTACAATATAAATTATAATTATATTATAGCTATTTTAGGATTAATATTTATTTTACAGGCAACTTTGTAATTATTTTAACCAGGTACAATAGCTATTAAATAGTTAAGAACTATTTAATAGTTACCTAGTTAAAATAATAACAAATTTACCTGTAAAATAAATCATAACCTAAGATATAATTAAACCTAACACTACCCTATCAATAAAATAATTAAATAAACTACCTACAATTACCTACAATTAACCTAACACTACACTATCAATAAATTAATTAAACACAATTGCTACAAATAAATAAAATTAAATAAACTATCTAAAGTACAAAAAATAAAAAAGAACTAAGTTACAGAAAATAATAAAATATTTACAAACATAATAAAAATATTACAACAATTTTAAACTAATTACACCTACTCTAAGCCCCCTAATAAAATAACAAAGCCCCCCAAAATAAAAAATTCCCTACCCTATTCTAAAATACAAATATTACAAGCTCTTTTACCTTACCAGCCCTGAACAGGGCCCTTTGCGGGGCATGCCCCAAGAATTTCAGCTCTTTTGCCTGTAAAAAAAAACATACAATACCCCCCCCCAACATTACAACCCACCACCCACATACCCCTAATCTAACCCAAACCCCCCTTAAATAAACCTAACACTACCCCCCTGATGATCTTCCTACCTTGTCTTCACCATGCCAGGTTCACCGATCCGTCCTGGCTCCAAGATCTTCATCCAACCCAAGCGTGGGCTAGACATCCACTGAAGAAGTCCAGAAGAGGGTCCAAAGTCTTCCTCCTATCCGGCAAGAAGAGGACATCCGGACCGGCAAACATCTTCTCCAAGCGGCATCTTCTATCTTCTTCCATCCGATGACGACCGGCTCCATCTTGAAGACCTCCAGCGCGGATCCATCCTCTTCTTCCGACGACTAGACGACGAATGACGGTTCCTTTAAGGGACGTCATCCAAGATGGCGTCCCTCGAATTCCGATTGGCTGATAGGATTCTATCAGCCAATCGGAATTAAGGTAGGAATTTTCTGATTGGCTGATGGAATCAGCCAATCAGAATATAGTTCAATCCGATTGGCTGATCCAATCAGCCAATCAGATTGAGCTCGCATTCTATTGGCTGATCGGAACAGCCAATAGAATGCGAGCTCAATCTGATTGGCTGATTGGATCAGCCAATCGGATTGAACTATATTCTGATTGGCTGATTCCATCAGCCAATCAGAAAATTCCTACCTTAATTCCGATTGGCTGATAGAATCCTATCAGCCAATCGGAATTCGAGGGACGCCATCTTGGATGACGTCCCTTAAAGGAACCGTCATTCGTCGTCTAGTCGTCGGAAGAAGAGGATGGATCCGCGCTGGAGGTCTTCAAGATGGAGCCGGTCGTCATCGGATGGAAGAAGATAGAAGATGCCGCTTGGAGAAGATGTTTGCCGGTCCGGATGTCCTCTTCTTGCCGGATAGGAGGAAGACTTTGGACCCTCTTCTGGACTTCTTCAGTGGATGTCTAGCCCACGCTTGGGTTGGATGAAGATCTTGGAGCCAGGACGGATCGGTGAACCTGGCATGGTGAAGACAAGGTAGGAAGATCATCAGGGGGGTAGTGTTAGGTTTATTTAAGGGGGGTTTGGGTTAGATTAGGGGTATGTGGGTGGTGGGTTGTAATGTTGGGGGGGGGTATTGTATGTTTTTTTTTACAGGCAAAAGAGCTGAAATTCTTGGGGCATGCCCCGCAAAGGGCCCTGTTCAGGGCTGGTAAGGTAAAAGAGCTTGTAATATTTGTATTTTAGAATAGGGTAGGGAATTTTTTATTTTGGGGGGCTTTGTTATTTTATTAGGGGGCTTAGAGTAGGTGTAATTAGTTTAAAATTGTTGTAATATTTTTATTATGTTTGTAAATATTTTATTATTTTCTGTAACTTAGTTCTTTTTTATTTTTTGTACTTTAGATAGTTTATTTAATTTTATTTATTTGTAGCAATTGTGTTTAATTAATTTATTGATAGTGTAGTGTTAGGTTAATTGTAGGTAATTGTAGGTAGTTTATTTAATTATTTTATTGATAGGGTAGTGTTAGGTTTAATTATATCTTAGGTTATGATTTATTTTACAGGTAAATTTGTTATTATTTTAACTAGGTAACTATTAAATAGTTCTTAACTATTTAATAGCTATTGTACCTGGTTAAAATAATTACAAAGTTGCCTGTAAAATAAATATTAATCCTAAAATAGCTATAATATAATTATAATTTATATTGTAGCTATATTAGGATTTATTTTACAGGTAAGTATTTAGCTTTAAATAGGAATCATTTATTTAATAAGAGTTAATTTATTTTGTTAGATAAAAATTATATTTAACTTAGGGGGGTGTTAGTGTTAGGGTTAGACTTAGCTTTAGGGGTTAATCCATTTATTAGAATAGCGGTGAGCTCCGGTCGGCAGATTAGGGGTTAATAATTGAAGGTAGGTGTCGGCGATGTTAGGGAGGGCAGATTAGGGGTTAATACTATTTATGATAGGGTTAGTGAGGCGGATTAGGGGTTAATAACTTTATTATAGTAGCGGTGCGGTCCGCTCGGCAGATTAGGGGTTAATAAGTGTAGGCAGGTGTCGGCGACGATGTGGGGGGCAGATTAGGGGTTAATAAATATAACATAGGGGTCGGCGATGTTAGGGCAGCAGATTAGGGGTACATAGGGATAACGTAGGTGGCGGCGGTTTACGGAGCGGCAGATTAGGGGTTAAAAGTGTAATGCAGGGGTCAGCGATAGCGGGGGCGGCAGATTAGGAGTTAATAAGTGTAAGGTTAGGGGTGTTTAGACTCGGGGTACATGTTAGGGTGTTAGGTGCAGACTTAGGAGGTGTTTCCCCATAGGAAACAATGGGGCTGCGTTAGGAGCTGAACGCTGCTTTTTTGCAGGTGTTAGGTTTTTTTTCAGCTCAAACAGCCCCATTGTTTCCTATGGGAGAATCGTGCACGAGCACGTTTTTGATGCCGGCCGCGTCCGTAAGCAACTCTGGTATCGAGAGTTGCATTTGCGGTATAAATGCTCTACGCTCCTTTTTTGGAGCCTAACGCAGCATTTGTTTGAACTCTCGATACCAGAGTTAAATTTATGGTGCGGCCAGAAAAAAACCCGCGGAGCGTTAACAGCCCTTTTACCGCCGAACTCTAAATCTAGGCCTGAGAGAGCTATTTGTTACTAATGTTAAATTGGATCAACTAAAAGGTATTAAGATCCAATTATAACAACAAGTATATCATTGTCATAGCTATACCCAATATATTACCCTGTGGCACTTTTGAGCATATAAGCTCCGTGTTTCAAGGAATTGGTAGAAATTTACGATAACAGCAAGCAAAATCAATGTTCGCATTATGTCCTTTTGGGAATATTGTATCAAGTAAAAATATCCATCTTGACTCACGACGTAGTAGAGCCAGTCCTCTGTCACCACCACTTTTAGGGCGTGGGATCTGGTCAATTAGCATGGCCCTCAGTATTGAAATCGAATGGCCTGCCTTCAGGAAATGTCTGACTGACCTTGTCCAGTGCCTGTCGTATGGCTGACTTGTGATTTGCGAAAAGAGGTCACCGTTTTACCTGCATAGTAAAATGAGCATGGACAGATGATAATATATATCACGAAATCGGATGTGCAAGTGAGCCTGTGCCTGATGTTATACCTCTTGTTGGTATGTGAATGATTAAATGTACTCCCAGTAAGTAAATTATTACAGGTTACACAACTCCCACAACGGAAGCAACCCAGTTTTCCTCTGGGTAACTATTGGCTATATTACGAGTTGTGCGTTAGGCTTAAAAAGCAGCATTAAGAGGTCCTAACGCTGCTTTTTAACGCCCGCTGGTATTACGAGTCTTTAAGGTACAGGCTCACCGCTCACTTTTTTGGCCAGACTTGGAAATACCGCAAATCCACTTACATAAATTGCGTATCCTCTTTTTTCAATGGGACTTGCATAGCGCCGGTATTACGAGTCTGCCAAAAAGTGAGCGGTAGACCCTCTCCTGCCAAGACTGGTACCACATTCTAAAGTCAGTAGTTAAGAGTTTTACACTACTACAACGCTGTAGCATAAAACTCTTAACTAAAGTGCTAAAAAGTACACTAACACCCATAAACTACCTATTAACCCCTAAACCGAGGCCCTCCTGCATCGCAAACACAATTTTTTTTAACCCCTAATCTGCCAAACCGGACATCGCCGCCACTATAATAAATATATTAACTCCTAAACCGTCTCACTCCCGCCTCGCAAACATTAGTTAAATATTATTAATCACTAATCTGCCGTCACTAACATCGCCGACACCTACCTACATTTATTAACCCCAATCTGCCTCCCCAACATCGCCGCCACTATACTAAAGTTATTAACCCCTAAATCTAAGTCTAACCCTAACCCTAACCCCCCTAACTTAAATATAATTAAATTAAATCTAAATAAAAATTAATATCATTAACTAAATTATTCCTATTTAAAACTAAATTCTTACCTATAAAATAAACCCTAAGCTAGCTACAATATAACTAATAGTTACATTGTATCTAAGGGCTTGTTTTTATTTTACAGGCAAGTTTGTATTTATTTTAACTAGGTAGAATAGTTAGTAAATAGTTATTAACTATTTACTAGCTACCTAGCTAAAATAAATACAAAAGTACCTGTAAAATAAAACCTAACCTAAGTTAGAATTACAGCTAACACTACGCTATAATTAAATTAATTGCCTAAATTAAATACAATTAAATAAAATTAAATAAAATTAGCTAAAGTACAAAAACAAACAAACAAACACTAAATTACAGAAAATAATAAACAAATTACAAGATTTTTAAACTAATTACACCTAATCTAATCCCCCTAACAAAATAAAAAAGCCCCACCAAAATTAAAAAAAGCCCTACCCTACACTAAATTACAAATAGCCCTTAAAAGGGCCTTTTGCGGGGCATTGCCCCAAAGTAATCAGCTCTTTTACCTGTAAAAAAAAAATTACAAATCCCCCCCAAAATTAAAACCCACCACCCACACAACCAACCCTACTCTAAAACCCACCCAATACCCCCTTAAAAAAACCTAACACTAACCCCTTGAAGATCACCTTACCGGGAGAAGTCTTCATCCAAGCCGGGCGAAGTGGTCCTCCAGACGGGCAGAAGTCTTCATCCAGACGGCATCTTCTATCTTCATCCATCCGGCGCGGAGCAGGTCCATCTTCAAGACATCCGGCGCGGAGCATCCTCTTCATCCGACGGCTAACACTGAATGAAGCTTCCTTTAAATGATGTCATCCAAGATGGCGTCCCTTCAATTCCGATTGGCTGATAGAATTCTATCAGCCAATCGGAATTAAGGTAGAAAAAATCCTATTGGCTGATGCAATCAGCCAATAGGATTGAAGTTCAATCCTATTAGCTGATCCAATCAGCCAATAGGATTGAGCTGGCATTCTATTGGCTGTTCCAATCAGCCAATAGAATGCCAGCTCAATCCTATTGGCTGATGTCATCAGCCAATAGGATTTTTTCTACCTTAATTCCGATTACACACTACTTTGTTTCAAAAGGAAACCGACAAAAAAAATTTGATTTTACACTACAGTAGCTATCACCCTATAGCTGGCAATATTTGGATTGGTGGTGGGTATATAAGGAATAAGATATATACTAGCTGTTAAGTCTGCACGGCCTCCATTGAAAAAGGCTCTGTTGTGAGCCAAAACGTTTGGATTGGGCTTTTTTGCATTTCCATTAAAAGCTGTTTGGATACAAATCCTTGTTTAATGTACCTGCTTTTGGGTTCCTGATATGCATTTCCGGTGATTGGGATCCTTGGGACTTTCTGTATACTATTTACAGCAGTGCATCAGGGTGTTTGCTTGTTGGAGTGTGCCTTCCTATCTACGCCAGTTTATATATATATATATATATATATATATATATATATATATATACCGGTGTGTATATATATATATATATATATATATACACACACACACATTTACATTTTTAGGGATGTATATTTATGTATCTCAATGTTAAATCCCTTTGCCTGCCTTTTTTTCTAACACCGGAAACCTCATATTTTTGAGCCCTTATAACTTTTTTGTGCAATATTTTTTTTTAAATAATTTTTATTAGATGGTGTTATTATGAGTGTAACTGTACTTTACAATTAATTTTTGATGTGTTTTGTGGCACTTTTCTGTTTTGCGAAACAGTTAACCAGAGCTCTGAAGATGCGCTATCCCGACATGCGTTAAAGGGACAGTATACACTCATTTTCATATAACTTCATGTAATAGACACTACTATAAAGAATAAGATGCACAGATACTGATATAAAAATCCAGTATAAAACTGTTTAAAAACTTACTTAGAAGCTGTCAGTTTAGCTCTGTTGAGAAGGTAGCTGGAAAGCCCACTGCAAGTGGCAAATAAGACACTCCACCCCTCCCCCTTCTTTTGCATATGAAAAGACCCTTTACACAAACAGGAGCAAGCTGGAGTAGGTATCTGACGGTATTCTCATAAAACTTTGGGGCTTGGTTAGGAGTCTGAAAATCAGAGCAATGTTATTTGAAAATAAGCAAAACTATACATTTTTTTTTTTTTAAAAAAAGACAACTTTATGGGCTATATAAATAGATAATCTACAAAACATTTATGCAAAGAAAAAATGAGTGTATAATGTTCCTTTAACTTCAATTGAGCTCAATCGATCGCATGTACTTTCAACTTGTAATAGGAGCGCTACAACCGATGCGCGCAAACACCCACAATAATCCCCTTTTCACTTGCGCATAACTGTTTGAGCACCATTGGTAATCTGGCCCCATACATTTGACTGGGGGAGGGGAACAAATTCAATTCTGTTAATGGTTTTATTACACACTGATGGACTGTATTAAATGTCACAGAATGAGTGGCAGAGCTTTTTTACTCATACGGATTACTATTTGCTTCTAACAGCTGTCTCACTGTCCCATGCATTGTGACTGTTCAATAAAAACAACTTTGATCCAGCTAAAAACTATTGACGATATGATTAACGTAATGTGAGTAATAGCTTGCGCTGCCAAACATTGTTACAGCTTTGCTTGAAAATAGTCATGCAGAACAAAGTTCTGAGTCATTGAGGTAGACGTGATAAAACCCACTGCAACGGATGAAAGACTTTGTTTCATCAAGAGATAATATATTGTGGTACTGGGTGCTTGAAACTAGCAAGTGAATAAAAATGTATTTTGGGACTGAGGTACGGTCATATTAACTCATTTGTTTTGCATCAGATTGTAAAAGGAAGAAACCAAATTGCTAATGTGCCAATATAAAATTTGTGTGACCCTGTCAGAATTTAAAAGTGTAAAAAACTAGTGTCACCATTGGTTAGTACAGTTTTTTTATTTTTATTAAGGTTTTTAGAGAAAGACAACACATATGGCATAGCCTTACATGAATATAACAGTCATACAAGTCTAGTCAACAGTACTATGGTTGCAAGACAGTGTAATAGCAAACTCTGTAATTCTGCAAAATTCAGAGAGAAATAGTGGCTTGTTGGACAAAATGTAGCTATCAAGAAACTAGAACAACATGTAATCTGCGCATATGTAAAAATAAAATAAAGTGACATTTATAGTGAAACAGCAACATATACAGGGAGTGCAGAATTATTAGGCAAATTAGTATTTTGACCACATCATCCTCTTTATGCATGTTGTCTTACTCCAAGCTGTATAGGCTCGAAAGCCTACTACCAATTAAGCATATTAGGTGATGTGCATCTCTGTAATGAGAAGGGGGGTGGTCTAATGACATCAACACCCTATATCAGGTGTGCAAAATTATTAGGCAACTTCCTTTCCTTTGGCAAAATGGGTCAAAAGAAGGACTTGACAGGCTCAGAAAAGTAAAAAATAGTGAGATATCTTGCAGAGGGATGCAGCACTCTTAAAATGGCAAAGCTTCTGAAGCGTGATCATCGAACAATCAAGCGGCTCATTCAAAATAGTCAACAGGGTCGCAAGAAGCGTGTGGAAAAACCAAGGCGCAAAATAACTGCCTATGAACTGAGAAAAGTCAAGCGTGCAGCTGCCAAGATGCCACTTGCCACCAGTTTGGCCATATTTCAGAGCTGCAACATCACTGGAGTGCCCAAAAGCACAAGGTGTGCAATACTCAGAGACATGGCCAAGGTAAGAAAGGCTGAAAGACGACCACCACTGAACAAGACACACAACCTGAAACGTCAAGACTGACAAGAAATATCTCAAGACTGATTTTTCTAAGGTTTTATGGACTGATGAAATGAGAGTGAGTCTTGATGGGCCAGATGGATGGGCCCGTGGCTGGATTGGTAAAGGGCAGAGAGCTCCAGTCCGACTCAGACGCCAGCAAGGTGGAGGTGGAGTACTGGTTTGGGCTGGTATCATCAAAGATGAGCTTGTGGGGCCTTTTCGGGTTGAGGATGGAGTCAAGCTCAACTCCCAGTCCTACTGCCAGTTTCTGGAAGACACCTTCTTCAAGCAGTGGTACAGGAAGAAGTCTGCATCCTTCAAGAAAAACATGATTTTCATGCAGGACAATGCTCCATCACACAAGTCCAAGTACTCCACAGCGTGGCTGGCAAGAAAGGGTATAAAAGAAGAAATCTAATGACATGGCCTCCTTGTTCACCTGATCTGAACCCCATTGAGAACCTGTGGTCCATCATCAAATGTGAGATTTACAAGGAGGGAAAACAGTACACCTCTCTGAACAGTGTCTGGGAGGCTGTGGTTGCTGCTGCACGCAATGTTGATGGTGAACAGATCAAAACACTGACAGAATCCATGGATGGCAGGCTTTTGAGTGTCCTTGCAAAGAAAGGTGGCTATATTGGTCACTGATTTGTTTTTGTTTTGTTTTTGAATGTCAGAAATGTATATTTGTGAATGTTGAGATGTTATATTGGTTTCACTGGTAAAAATAAATAATTGAAATGGGTATATATTTGTTTTTTGTTAAGTTGCCTAATAATTATGCACAGTAATAGTCACCTGCACACACAGATATCCCCCTAAAATAGCTATAACTAAAAACAAACTAAAAACTACTTCCAAAACTATTCAGCTTTGATATTAATGAGTTTTTTGGGTTCATTGAGAACATGGTTGTTGTTCAATAATAAAATTAATCCTCAAAAATACAACTTGCCTAATAATTCTGCACTCCTTGTATGTCTAGTTACATGCAAAATTAGTTATGCTCAGGCTAACATAACTGAAACCTCAGTTTTTATAATGCTAAGTCTAATGAATTTATCCTCCTAAGAATATAAAGAACACTCTTGGGCCTGTTTGTAAGCATCTAGCATACTGGAGGTAGGATATAATTTCTTGTGTGAGAGCCATAATTTAGAATTATATAATAATAAACAAAGAACCAAAATTTGTTGTGACTATAGCAATTGGGTACTTAAGTATTAGTTTAACAAAACTTAATGCAGTAATGTGTGTTATCAAGAGTTAAAAATAGCATTATAGAAGTTCTCTCATACGCATATGTATCCTCCTGGGAGTATAAAGACCTCTCTAGGGCCTGTAGAGAAACATATAGAATACTGGAGGTAAGGTATGGAATAATAAGTTGGAACCATAATACAGTAGCTACTTGGCCATTAGATACTTAGGTATTATTTTAACAATCCAATGTACAATTAGCAAATTAAATGGCCACTCTTGGGCCTTAGTACATGTGGGAGTAAGACCTATCAGCTGATACCAGGAAAATAGTAATTAAATGGTAAAACTCATTAACTTGAGTGCTGATACCTTGAGAAAATGTTGAAAATAGTAGCTAAATGTTAAACTTCCTGAACTTGAGTCTTGTTATACCCATAGAATTATATAGTAGGGAGGAAAATTGCCTAAGGTGCTATAGCTCCTTAGGGGGAAAATATAAAGTTAGTGGAGCATTAGTGCAAGTGTTATATATGTCATCCTCAATGTAAAACTAAATGTGAGTACAGACTAATAGGAATACGCTAAAGTTATGAAGTAATCAACTCTATGAAGCTAGGAGTATTTAGAGGTTGCATTTCTAAGATTATATCCCAGGCGACTGATATGTTGTTTTAGATGTACCTGGATAATCAAGGGCTACTGAAATTTCCCCTCAAACTGGAGGACCTAACGGTAGGTAACCTCATTGTGGGATATTAGTGTCAAACCTAAGGGCTGTCATTGGAAATACAACAATAAGAATAGTGTATCAAGAAGCTTATAGATTAATATGTTACATTAAGGGTGGGGTTTGAGGACTTAAGCGCCAACATGAATAGAATACAAGCCCTGCTAGTGTCTAAACACCCATTAAGTTATATGTGAGATTCTAGTCCAGAAAGTAAGATAGACATGTGTAGGATGTTATATGCTTAGTCTGTAAGACTGAGATCAGCAATAGCCCTGCTGTTGAAGGTGGCAGGATAGGTCATCGATCTCTGGCTGTATAAATAACGAGATTCAACCGATCCTGGATCTGAAGTGGCCGGCTGGAGTAATGATAGTGAGTATTGGTGATATATGACACCATGAGGACATGATCTGTGGAGTTGCTACCCTCTGGTGGCTCAAAGCAGTCTGGACCATTAGTGCTATGTGTAGAGGAACAGCCAGACTACTGGGGATGGAAGACAGGTCCAGGAGTGGATTGCATACCAGTAGGTCTAGCGGCTGTGTTACCGCTAAACTCTTGCAGAAGAAGACCCCAGACACTTTGGGGCCCGACCGTGGAAGTCGGCCACCCTCCCCAGGTATGCACCAGCAGTGTGAAGTCCTCTATCGCCAGCGAACCAAGATCCGGATCAGGAGTATGAGACTGGTAGGGCTGTAGATGCTTTGCAGTTACAGGAGAGTCTCTTGGGGTTCGCAGAGCTGATTCCGTTAAGCCACGCTCTCAGTTGACTGGGTTTGTAGAGGATGGATGAGGTATGGAGATTATCGTATTTCTCACATGGACTTGTAGGTTCTCTGACAGTGAGTCTGGGAGCTGACCCCACAAATAGGTCTCCTTCATAGAGTAGTTAGGCATTGTGGTGTATTCCTCCCGTCTTTGCATCCTAATAGATAGGGTAGGGGCTTCAAAGTTGCTATCAAGAGTGCGTTCTAGATAATAAGGCATGCATTTGCATGTAAGATTACTCCATGGCGAGTAATATGGTTAGTATATATTAATAGCGACAGCAGTTCAAGAGTTGCTCACCCCGGAAAAATGGAGGGGGGTTGGGAACTCGATAGAAGGCCATGGCCTAAGGTCCCAACAAGCTAGATCCATTCCCAGGTGATGTAGGTGGTTAATCACAACAGAAATCAAAGGACCGAGTGACACAGGAATTGTAGTCTGTGGATCTGAAGTAGTCTGATATAGTTTGACTAAGTTAATCTGCATATTATTTCCAAGAGAACCGGGAGCTTCATAATGTGCGACCGGCCATGGCCGCCTCTTAGCTAAGCCCCCGGTTAGTACAGTTTTACATGATTGTTGGAGTAAAATGAAGCAAAATGCAATGTATAGTAGAATAAGCTAACCTAACTTAAAAGGATATTCTAGGGAATAAATTGATTTCATTTGTACATTTTGTTTTTAAGCTAACCCCTTTGCAGGGGTTAGACTTGTCTGGGTGTAATACAATTACCCATAATGGCTGACTTGATCCCCCAGTACAATTAACCATAACTGTGACCTTCCTTCACAGCAAGTAACATGGTTATCCAGTTTCCCACCACCCTATGCAACCACCCACTACAGACACCCCTATAAAGCCCAATTCCTCCCTCCTATTAATAAACTTATGCAATCCCATCCCCCATCAAAAATAACCCACCAATTCCTACCCCCTAAATTGACATTTTTCTTTTAAATTCCCCTTAAAGGGATATAAAACACAATTTATTTTTTCTTTCCTGATTCAGACAACTTTCTAATATACTTCTATTATCACATTTTCTTCATTCTCTTGATAACTTTTGTTGAAAAGTAGGAAAGTAAGCTCAGTAGCGTGCACGTGTCTTAAGTACTATATAGTAGCAGTTTTGCAATAAAGTTATCCATTTGCAAGAACACTAGATGGCAGCACTATTGAATTCACCAATGAATACCGTGGGTAAGACGCAAATCTGATAACAGGAACAAATTGGAAACTTTTTTAAAGTTGTATGATCTGCCTGAATTACAAAATACATCCCTTTAATCTTACTATTCTTGAAGTCCTTGGTGTCTTGCAGCAAGGGGTAAAGGAAGTTTGCACCCCCTGCAGCAACTTTGTAACTTTATGCCCATAATGACATCCCATTTGCTCCATATTATGCCAATCACAACCTTGTGTTTGAAATGCAAAACAAAATGACAGCGAACCATTAAAATGTATATTACAAAAGCATTAATCCCTTGCATGCTAAAATATTGTGTAGACTTGGATATAACAACTATGCAATAATATCCCTATGCCTTACATTCATTCCTGATTATTCATTCTTGAACAGTCAACTAACAGCCAAAATATGTGGGAAGGAATCACTGAAGGAATGCATCCCAAATGTGGCATTTCAGCAAAGTAAATCAGAGTTTACAATCCTTTTAGTGATAACAACTCACTCATAGAACAAATTGCATGTTTATGCTGGAGTAAGTGGAAAATACTTTTATGTGCATTCGTTCTAAGCATAATTAATTGTATTTATTGCAGGGCTTAAATATGCCCTCTCCTTCACACTTATTCTGTCAGAGAAATGACATTTTCAAAATGTTCATCACATAAAATATTTCTGTGTGTGCACAAAACATAGTAGTTCTGGTCATTTTACAATATTTGAAGTCTGTTCTCATTAAAGAGACCGTAAACTCAACATTTTATTTCTCATAGGTTAATTAAAACTGAAACAAAATAGCAATATACATTTGCTATATCTTTACTTGCTTTTGTTCTAAAAAAAATATTTTTTTTACAAATTGTGCATGGCCAGCACTCTTTACAGAGGTTAGAAATTAAATTCTATATATGCTGCAAATTGCCAAAACCAGCTACATATCTTATCTCCCTTGATTGTGGACAATAAGATCTGTAAATATTTGTGCACTGCTCTAAGGAATGATTTGCTGCATGAATATGGTTAAGGCGACTGTGCAGCATTTCACATCAAGTGTTATATACATTTTAGGGAGGATGAAAAAAGCACAATTTTTACATGAAAACTGTATTTTGCAGCAAAAGCAAGAAAAATAAATAATGTATTTTGCGCAGTTTCATTTTTTATATTCTACATCAAAATTAAGATATAATAAAATTCCACAGCAGTGACATAACTGTACAGGGTGGAGGTGAGATCATTTGTTGCGTGCCTGTATTTGCTAGATATTAAAAGACAAACAAGATCAAGCTGTACAGGTAAATTTGGAGCTTTTAATATTTATTCTACGTGAAGGCAAATTGTTTTTTTTTGTTTTTTTGCAATCTGATAATTTGTGCTAGGCTGAGACTGTAATAATTACAGATACAGGCTGTGCACTTCTGGTGAAAGTGGCAGTGGGATAATATATTTTGCTGCCATAGGCACTATCTAATATGCTTTCCCTTTATGAGTAAATATCGAATAATCTTTGACCAAATAGAACCTTGAAAACTATAAAAAAGATCATTTTAGATTCAACACATTTCATTTTTCTTTGTGTGTTAAACTTAAAGGGACATGAAACCCAAAAAATTTATTTTATGATTTAGGTAGAGCATACAATTTTAAACAACTCTCCAGTTTACTTCTATTATCAAATGTTCTTCATTCTCTTGGAATCATTTGTTGAAGGAGCAGCAATGCATTACTGGTTTCTAACTGAACACATGGATGAGCCAAAGACAATCGGTATATTTATGCAGCCACCAATTAGCAGCTAGAACCTAGGTTCTTTGCTGCTCCTGAGCTTTTTCTATATACACCTTTCAGCAAAGGATAACCAGAGAAGGAAGCAAATTAAATAATAGAAGTAAACTGGAAAGTTGTTTAAAATTGTGTGAATCATGAATGTCTAATTATGACTTTACAGTCCCTTTCAAAAGAAGGAAAAAAGAGAAAAAAATACGTAATAGGAAAAAAAAAAAAAAAAAACAGAAAAAAAAAGAATAAAATAATTAGGCTCATATTTTTTACCTCTAATCACAGCATCATAAATTGTATTCAAAAGGAAATTGCATGAATAGAAAAACAATAAACAAGGAAGGTTCATCTTCAGAAAGATAAATGTCACCAAAGTCCACAAAAAGGATTGTATTAATCAATGGGTGTTAATATGTTCTGTAGGGTATGACAGTGATCAAATAAAAAATAATACCATTTAACAAGTACTATTTTATGCATGGTGCTCCTTTGGTTAAAAATAATTCATTTTATATTTTGAAAAAGTTTTAAGTACTTTTATTATATTTGTTGTCAGATTCATGGAAGATACAAAATAGATAACCAGGTGGAGTCAATGATCCCTTGTATGCCACCAAGAGACAGATTAGGTCAGGAGTGATTGGACTAAGGGGATCTATTGCATCAAGAGAGGACAGGACGTAATAATTGTGGTTAGTTAAATCAGGGCTTCTTAAACTTTTTCCACTCACGACCCCTTTTCACACAATAAATTTTACGTGACCCCGGGTCTCACCCTTCAATAGTCATAGTCATACCCCCTTCACACTCATACTCCCACTTCAATGCTCATACTCCCCCCTTCAATGCTCACTGCCCCTTCCATGCTCACTCCCCTGCACCTTCCATACTCCCCCTTCATATTCATACCCCCTTCCATACTCATACTCCCCCTTCATACTTATACTCCCCCTTTCCATGCTCATACTCCCCCGTTCATGGCTACTGCCCCTTCCATGCTCACTCCTGTGCTCCCCCTTCATGCTCCCCCTTCATATTCATACCCCCTTCACACTCATACTCCCCCTTCAATGCTCATACTCCCCCTGTCATGAGAAGCAGGACACAGCATAGAAGGTACAACTCTATTTTATTGCAGAGCATAGAAGTATACAGACTGTGCAACACCTCAGACTTAGTAACTGCGACATAGACTATAAAGGCCATAGGCCACACCTCCATCTGATGATGTCACACTCCCACTTTCATCACACCACTCTTCCATGCTCACTACCCCTTTCATGCTCACTGCCTTGCACCTTCCATACCCCCCCTTCATATTTATACCCCCTTCCATACTCATACTCCCCCTTCATACTCCATGCTCATACTTCCCCCTTCCATGCTCACTGTCCCTTCCATGCTCAGTCCCCTGCTCCTAACATACTCCCCCTTCAATGCTCATACCCTCCCTTCCATACTCATACCCTCCCTTCCATACTTATACTCCCCCATGAGTTACTAATTGACTCATCTGTGCTTGTATATGGATATTCATAAAATCTGGTTTGTTTCCTGCATCCAAGGAAAGAAAAACTAAATTTCCCGGGTCTGGAAGATTTTGATTACAAGTATTAAAGTATTTGTATTCACAGGATCTCTTGAAACCCAAGATTGGGAAACAAAAAAGGCTTGATGAAGTATATCTGATAACACCTGAAAGCAATTTTGCTTACCCAGGAACCCGGTTAATCTGTGAGCCATGGTGATAGGGGAAAAAACAAACAAAAAACCTTCATGGGAGTTTGACACCGATTTCTAAGAGTAGCTACCAGTACTCCCTCTTCTCTCCTGAGCAGCATAGTGTGCTGGGAGGAAGTGACATATGATCACTTCCTCCCAGCGCTGCCGCAGAGGAGGGAAGAGGGAGTGCTGGGGGGAAGCAGGCAGCCGGCCAGCACTTAAAGCTTGTGCCCTGTGTGATGGCACAGGTTGCACACCCATAAGACCGGCCATAAAAACGCGTGATGAAATATGGAATCAGGAGGCCCCTTCTTACATGGGCCTCCCTGAATTTTTTGCGTCCCCCACATTAGGGTTACGCGACCCCATATGGGGTCATGAACCACAGTTTAATAAGGGCTGGGTTAAATGACTGATGTAGATTTCACCAGCTAAACTAGCTTTTTCAAGGATCTTAAAAAAGCCACTTTATCTGGTGAAATGTATGTTAAAGGGATTGGATTAAGCAGAACTATTCTGTTACAGAGAGAACTGTTGTGTGATTGCTGCTAGCAACAAGTTTAACTTGGCTGACTAGTTATATATCAAGCAGTGGTTATATTCCATTACCTGTACCCGGTGACAATTTAATCTGCTGTTATAGTTCATTTTAATAAGTTTGTTTAAGTACAGTACATACTTTGGATTTCAACAGTGTTCCTTGTAGCAGAGGGGCTTTATACCTATTGCTGGTTTACTAAAAGATAAGCCATAGCTCTCATAATTGTTAGTATTCTATCACTAATTCTTATCATACACTCCCTATGATACTTCACTATTTTGTTCCTGTTTACTTTGGAGGAACCAGAGACTGGAAAGAAAGAGGATCCTTTAGGATTATTTGCCTTCATTGTTGGGACTATGGGGTCAATTTATGTAGCAGCGAATGCTGCCTCCGACCCACTCTGCTTCAGGTCCGCCTGAAGCGGAAGTTAAGAAGCAGCAGTCATAAGACCGCTGCTCCTTAACTCGTCTGTCACCTCTGAGGCAGTAAACAGCAATCAGCCCGATTGGATACAATCGGGTTGATTGACACCCCCTGCTAGTGGCCGATTGTCCGCGAATGTGCAGGGGGCGGCATTGCACACAAGCATTTCACTAGAAATGCTTGTGCAATAATAAATGCCGATGTGCAGCGGACATGATCCCCTACAGCTGATTATGTCTGTTCGCACATTGTTAAAGAGACACTAAATCCTAAAATTTTCTTTCATTATTCAGATAGATAATACAAATGCATTGGACCGACCATCATTGCATACACTTTTCCTTCAACAAACCCACCACACACCTCTGGCAGCACCACCCACCCCTCAGAAACTGGAACAACATCACCGAAGACCAACTGCACTCCACCCTGAACAAGTGCCCCCCAGCTACCTCCACATATGCCAACTCCTCTGCCTGCAACCTCCACCACTGGCTCACAGACTGCGCCAACACCCTTGCCCCTCTCAAGAAACAGTCCAACCGCCAACCCACCAACAAGGCTAGTTGGTTCACCCCTGCCCTCCAGGACTCCAAACGCCACTGCAGGTGATTGGAAAGGACCTGGAGATCCAGCAAGACCCCTTCAAATAAAACAGCCAACAAAGAAGCCATCACTACCCACCACCACCTCATCAAAACCACCAAGAAGACAGCCATCCAAGATAGAATCAATGCCAACGTCCACAACAGCAAGGAGCTATTCACAGTCATCAAGGAATTCTCCAATCCCAACAGTGGCACCAACGACATCCCGCCCTCCCAGGACCTCTGCAATAACCTCGCAATGTACTTCCACCGCAAGATCGTCGACATCTATGACAGCTTCGCGCCCCAGAACTCACCCACCACCGCCTACCCACCAACTCCCACCGATACCTCACCCAAATACATCACTGCCTACCCCCCACGGACCATCTGGAGCCCCCTCACCACAGAGGACACCATTAGAATCATGAGATCAATCCACTCCGGAGCACCCTCGGACCCATGCCCGCATCACATTTTCAACAAAGCGGGTGACACCATTGCCCCCGAGCTCTGCAGCACCATCAACTGCTCCATCGAAACCGGCACCTTCCTGGATGATTGGAAGCATGCAGAATTAAAACCCCTACTGACACGGCTTACCCCAATGATCCAAAGAACTACCGCCCAATCTCTCTGCACCCCTTTGCGGCCAAAGTCATTGAGAAGTCCATCAACGCGCAACTTGTTGACTACATCAAAGCCAACCACACCCTGGACCCCTCTCAATCCAGTTTCAGGAGCAACCACAGCTCCGAGACCGCCATCCTCGTCGCCACAGACGACATCCTCGCCCTACTCGACCGAGGAGAGACCGCTACCCTCATTCTCCTAGACCTCTCAGCAGCATTCGACACTGTCTCCCACCTCACCCTCCACAACCGACTACACAATGCCGGCATATGCGACAAAGCCCTGGAATGGATCACCTCCTTCCTCACCGGCAAGAACCCAGAAAGTTAGACTCCCACCCTTCACCTCCAAGCCCACAGAAATCAGCTGCGGTGTACCCCAAGGCTCTTCGCTGAGCCCCACCCTATTCAACATCTACATGGCCCCTCTCACCGCCATCGCCCGACGACACGACCTTAACATCGTCTCCTACGCCGACGACACCCAGCTAATCATCTCACTCACCAGTGACCCCACCACTGTCAAGAGAAACGTCCACGAAGGGCTGACAGCAGTCGCCACCTGGATGAGCTACAACTACCTAAAGCTGAATGCAGACAAGACCGAAGTCCTCCTCCTCGGTCCCACCACATCTGCTTGGAATAACTCCTGGTGGCCCACAGCCCTCGGACACCCTCCAACCCCCACCGACCATGCACGAAATCTAGGCATCATCCTGGACTCATCGCTCTCCATGGATCGGAAAATCAACGCTGTCTCTTCTGCATGCTTCCACACACTTCACCTGCTCCGAAAGATCTTCAAATGGATCCCAACCGAGACCAGGAAGACTGTCACTCACATCCTGCAGCCGACTGGACTATGGTAACGCACTCTACGCCGGCACCACCATCAAGCTCCAAAAGCGATTACAGCGCATCCAGAATGCCTCAGGCAGACTATTCCTCCACATCCCTCGTCAATGCCACATCACCAATCACCTGCGGGATCTGCACTGGCTCCCCATCAACAAAAGAATAACCTTCAAGCTTCTCACCCACGCATTCAAGGCCCTCCACAACATTGGTCCCGAAAACTTGAACCACCGTGTTACCTTCTACGTTACCTTCTACACCCCTGCCAGACAACTTCGATCAGCTGACGAAGCCCTCGCAGTCATCAGGAACACCACAGCGGGAGGCAGATCCTTCTCTCACCTGGCAGCAAAGACTTGGAACACCCTCCCGCTGCACCTCAGACAAGCTACCTAACTAAGTTCAGAAAGGACCTCAAGACCTGGCTCTTCGACGGAACTGCAACCCTCAGCGCCTTGAGACCCTTACGGGTGAATAGCCACGCTTTACAAGAACCCAATAGATAGATAGACAATAGATAGAAACAACATTACAATTTACTTCTATTATTTATTTTGCTTCATTTTTTAGATATTCTTAGTTGAATAAAAAGCAATGCACATGGATGAGCCAATCACCCCAGGCTTCTATGTGCAGGAACCAATCAGCAGCTACTGAGCCTATCTAGATATGCTTTTCAGCAAAGAATATCAAGAGAATAAAACAAATTAGATAAAAGAAATAAATTAGAAGGTTGTTCAAAAATGCATGATTTTTCTAAATCATGAAAGAAACGATGTGGGTTTCATGTCCCTTTAAATCAGTCCCTATATCATATGTGCACAGTATTTACACAATTTTTTTTTTTGCATATAAAAATACATATCATGTAATGAAAGCTCCACACCATAACAACAATGCAATTCAACTACTTCATAATTTTATATTAAATGTCTGAACCTCCCCTTAGTAAGGTTACAGTAGATTATATGGATAATAAAAGCAATAAACATTTGCGGCATCCCAAAATACAATTAGAATTAATTTATGAAAATTGTCAACTGAGTTGAGGCTTTATGAATAGACAAGATTTTCCATGAGATGAGTTTTCAACAGTCTCAGCCAGACCATGCCTCCAAATCCAGAGAGATACCTTCCAAGGTGAAGTAACCATTGATTTATTCAGGTCCTTCCTCAGCAATATAACAGTACATGATAGAGATTTATGTAATGAAATATGGTTATCAAAGAGGGTACATGACTACACATTATTAACCAGTAAGTAGTCACAGAATGATTAAAAAGCTAAACCAAACTGGTCTTTCAAGTGTTTTAAGATATTTTGAAGTGGACCTGCATAATTCTAAAATCTTTTGACTCTTAGTGAATTAGGCTTCTATCAATCTTGGCAGTTGGTTTGTCTTAATATTTTAGAAATTGAAAGTGAATCATGCTGACCACATCAAAGCCTTGGTTCTGAACCAGGTTGGTATTACCATATTTCACATAAATATTATGTCTAGTGTATTTATTAATGTTATAAAGAAAATTAAACAAAAGGTTTCCTACCAAGTAGTAGGTCAAAGAATAAAATAAAGCCAGAAATCTAGTGCCAGATAACAAGTGTAGCGCTAAATATCGCTTGCAGGTGCGCTGGTATTACACGTTTATCCGTTCGCATTGCTAGAAAGAATTGCACTTATGAAAGCACACTTCCAAAGGCTCAGAACCTTGTGCAGCGACGGAGGTAAGTAGCTTATCGATGGTCAGCATTTTTTATATACAGTATATATATATATATATATATGAACATATACATATATATTTATGTGTTAATATGTGTATATACACATATTACGTTTCAGAAGAATGCAAAAAAGTCCAACTGATCGTTAAAATACAAACTTTATTTTCTTCATTAAAAGGTAGAAAAACACAGCAAAATCAAGATCGGTGTAGAGGGCGCAGCACTGTATGGCTTACGTGTTTCGGAAATGCTCCGTAGTCATAGCCTACAGTGATGTGCCGCACATCTGTTTAAAACACAGTAAAACAAATGTGATTGGTAAAACATATTGAAACACGCCCTCCTTTCTAACCAATCAAGAACCTTAATTTTGCCAAGCCTCTCATCTAACAGAAAAGCACATATCAATTTATCGTAAACACTGTTTGTGAGTAAATAGTTGACTCAGAAATGATCAGACTTGGCCCAAATATAGTATATAGATATCCAGACCTGTAAAATATATACGTATTAATAATTGGTCATAAGGATATCACATTCCTAAAGTACATATTTGGTAATAATGGGAGGGACAAGACAATGACAACCTCTGCAAGATACTATTAAAAAACACACCATATGTGAATTAACTCAGTATAGATAAATAATCTCTTAAAATACAAGTATATGAAAGGTAACTACCTACAATCCATTATACCAGTACTCAATATTTGTAGAATAGAGAAATGGCATAGGAACATAAATAAAGGCAAATCATATTATACCTAGGAAACAAATGTTGATCTTAGCGTGCCAAGATAAACAGGCCACGGGATATATGGAAAATAAAATACTTAGATTATTCGTTTATTTAGGTATGGTGAATAATGAAGAAGATATACTGATTTATAATAGCGACATACCACCTCACAAAAAAGTATAAAATCAACAAACAAATCAATAAATAAAAAGACCAAAGTGTCAAAAACTGTAATAGAATGTCAGCGACTAATGAATGGGAGTATTCATTCCCATACGTTCATGACATCATACCTGGAGTTCAGAACATCGGGCAAACGTGTGCCCATGGTGAAGATCAAATACTCTTCACGTCTGGCTAGGAGCTGATTGAGATCGCCCCCCCTAGTGGGTCTGTTTACTTTTTCAATTGCACACCAGGTGAACCCCTTAAGGTTATTGTTATGAAAAGTACCAAAGTGTTGGACTATGGGGGTGGATGCCCTTTTAGTGGTAAATGAAGAAAGATGTTCTCTAATTCGTGTATTAAGATCACGTGAAGTGAGTCCTATGTACTGAATCTTACACAAAGTGCATTCAATTAGATATACCGTTGACTCTGTCTTGCAATTTATGCATGCATTGATCATATAACTCTTGTTACTGACCTCACTTGTAAAATCTTTAGTGATTTTTACAAATTCACAGGGCTTGCATTTGCGATGCCCACATTTATACATGCCCATATGCTTAAGCCAGGACCCCTTGTCTTTTTTGGTAGATTTCAGTAATGTTGGAGAAAGAATGGAGCCCAAGGTGGGGCTTTTTCGATAGGAACACCTGAGTCCTTTATTAACAGTGTCAACCAGTTTATCTTCCGCCAACAACACTGAAAAATGTTTGCGTACTATCATCATTTTTCCGGATGTTGGTAGCCAACAAGTTTTCCCTTGGTGTACTATGGACTTGTTCTCTGGCCCTCCTTACTACCTTTCTCTGGTAGTGTCTGTCTAAAAGCCTCCTTTCCAAGATCTCAGATTCCTGAACAAAATCTGTCATATATGTACAGTTCCTCTTTAATCTAGCATATTCACATTTGGCAATGGCAAAGGGAACATGCTTTGGATGACAACTTGTCCCCAAGAGTAAAGAGTTACCAGAAATAGGCTTTCTGTAGATGGTAGATTTTATAATACCTCTGTCTGTACCTTCCAATGTGAGGTCTAAATAGTTGATGCACCTATCTTGTAGTTCAAAAGTGAACCTGAGACCAACATCATTGTTGTTCAAAGCATCCATAAAGAGCAAAACAATGTCTGGGTCACCAGTCCAGATGAACAGAAGATCATCTATGTATCTCCTATAAAAGGAGATACAATTCCTGTATTGGTTACTATCTCCAAAGATGTGGTAAAACTCCCACCAGCCTAGGAACAAGTTCACTAAGGAGGGTGCGAACTTAGCTCCCATGGCTGTACCACATCTCTGGAGATAGTAAACATCCTCAAACTTGAAGAAATTGTCTGACAACAGGAAAGAGGTGACTCTTAGAATATAGCTGATGTATGTATCAGAAAAGTCATTGTTCTGTTCAAGAAAAAAGGCAATAGCATCAACCCCTTTGGAATGAGGGATGCTGAAGTAGAGAGATACTGCGTCAACCGTTAACCATCTGGAATGAGGAGTCCACTCTACCCCCTCTAGGATGTTCAAGATGTGTTTGGTATCCCTCACATACAAATGGAGGGCCATCACTAGAGGTTGCAGAATGGAGTCCAACCATTCAGATAGGTTGTCTAACAAAGAGTCAACACCACTTACTTTTGGTTGACCCTGGACAAAATCCAGGGTTTTGTGCATTTTGGGGAGGTGGTGGAATAGAGGGGTTTTTGAATAATCCACCAACAAGTAGTTCACGGTGGCCTGATCCAAAATCCCTTGTTCCAAACCGTCATCCAACAATTGTTGTAATTCAGTTATACCAGTACTCAATATTTGTAGAATAGAGAAATGGCATAGGAACATAAATAAAGGCAAATCATATTATACCTAGGAAACAAATGTTGATCTTAGCGTGCCAAGATAAACAGGCCACGGGATATATGGAAAATAAAATACTTAGATTATTCGTTTATTTAGGTATGGTGAATAATGAAGAAGATATACTGATTTATAATAGCGACATACCACCTCACAAAAAAGTATAAAATCAACAAACAAATCAATAAATAAAAAGACCAAAGTGTCAAAAACTGTAATAGAATGTCAGTGACTAATGAATGGGAGTATTCATTCCCATACGTTCATGACATCATACCTGGAGTTCAGAACATCGGGCAAACGTGTGCCCATGGTGAAGATCAAATACGCTTCACGTCTGGCTAGGAGCTGATTGAGATCGCCCCCCCTAGTGGGTCTGTTTACTTTTTCAATTGCACACCAGGTGAACCCCTTAAGGTTATTGTTATGAAAAGTACCAAAGTGTTGGACTATGGGGGTGGATGCCCTTTTAGTGGTAAATGAAGAAAGATGTTCTCTAATTCGTGTATTAAGATCACGACTCTTGTTACTGACCTCACTTGTAAAATCTTTAGTGATTTTTACAAATTCACAGGGCTTGCATTTGCGATGCCCACATTTATACATGCCCATATGCTTAATCCAGGACCCCTTGTCTTTTTTGGTAGATTTCAGTAATGTTGGAGAAAGAATGGAGCCCAATCATTCAGATAGGTTGTCTAACAAAGAGTCAACACCACTTACTTTTGGTTGACCCTGGACAAAATCCAGGGTTTTGTGCATTTTGGGGAGGTGGTGGAATAGAGGGGTTTTTGAATAATCCACCAACAAGTAGTCCACGGTGGCCTGATCCAAAATCCCTTGTTCCAAACCGTCATCCAACAATTGTTGTAATTCAGATTGGAACATATTGGTAGGATCTTTTTGTAAGACAACATAATCTTGTTGTTTTTGGAGTTGTCTTAAGCCTTCATCAATGTATTGTTTCAGATCCATTACCACCACCATGCCCCCTTTGTCCGAATTTTTAATGACCAGAGTCCTGTCATCCCTCAGGGATGACAGTGCCTCTTTCTCAGAAATAGATAAATTAAACTGGGATACAGGTTTATTTTCTTTTAAATGTAACAAATCCCTCTCTATTCTGTTATAGAAAGTTTCTATGACAGGGTCTCTATTTTGGATGGGATAAAATTTAGATCGTTTTCTAAACATAGGACCCTTGTTGGTGTCTCCTGTAGTGACTCCCGCCTCCATTTGAAGCTGTTGTAACGTAGCAACATTGCAGTTTTGTGTAAAACTAATGGAGTCAATGTCAGGTGCACCAACTTGGGCTTCTGTCCGATTACGACTAGTCTGATCAAAAAAATGTTTTTTCAGAGTAAGATTGCGTACAAGTTTATTCACATCCAAAATAGTTCTGAATACATCAAAATCATTTGTAGGGGCAACATTTAGACCACAATTTAAAACATGATATTGTGTGGTGCTAAGCTTCTTGGTAGATAAGTTGACAACATTACCAACAATTCTAGAATCAATCATTTGTATTTTGTCTGTGGTCTGGGCTCTCTTAGCTGATATCAGTTGGACTTTTTTGCATTCTTCTGAAACTTATCTTTGTCCAGACACTGACTGATCGATTGGTTGCAAGTATTATCCAGGAGCACTTGTGCAGGCTTTCTTATTTGATATCACATGAGCTGCGGGCAACGCTGGAACAAGCTGACGGAGGCGGAGTCTCACCTGGGCTTTAACAGTGGAGTGGCTCATTACGAGCGAGTCGGAGGGATATCGTCTGGAATAAGTTGAGGCTAGTGCAGAGTTACACAGCCTCGTTCCGGAGCGGACCCACAGCGGTGAATTTTGCTGGCTGTATCACGGGTAAGAGAAGTACCCGGTCACTGACGGAGCAAATCTGTTGCTATCCCCGTATAACAGGATGTATCCCCGCTGAGGCTCAGAAGTACTGTTTATCATGATTTGTATTTACACTGCACATGTATGAACTTTTTTGATAGAGTAATTAACTCTTGATTGCTACATTTATTTACTGGGTTTCTCTCACATATTGAACTATACACATATTAACACATAAATACTGTATATATGTATATAAGCATATACATTACTGTGCAAAAGTCTTAGGCCATCATTAGATTTCTTGTTTTAGCAATGGTATAATGACCATATAAAATTATTTCTCAGTCTCTTTATTAGAATACAACCAGAAAATACAGGATATTTGTATGCAGTATTAAAAAACAGAAACAAATCAGAAAAAAAACTGATTCTATAGGCTAAAGTGGCAAGTATTTAGTGTAATCTCCACTTAAACTTGAGCATTATCAGGAACCTGGCTCTGATAAACCTAAAGGGAATGGAACCCTAATTAATGTCATTGCTAACACCTGTATATGTCATACTATTTCAAGTAAAAATTACTGCTGTGAAAAAGGTCTATTACACCAGGTTTGTGCAAGACATGCTTGAGCATTACATACACATGTGGTATGAGTTTAATTCATTGGAAGCTTGCTAATAAGACCAACTTTTAATCACATTATTCCATTAAAAATGCCAAAGATCACAGAATTTGACAGACCTAAAATCATACTTTTACACCAGCAAGGCCACTCTCAAAAGGAAATGAGCAAACAAAATGGATACTCAGGATGTGGTATTCAAGCTGTTATAAAGAAATATGTAGAATCGGGAGAGGTCAAGGACAAAAAAAAAGACTGGAAAACTTTCAAAATCTTATGTGAAGTTTCTCAGAGTTTCTTCTTTGAGAGACCATAAGAAGTCCAGCAAGGACCTGGCTCAGCATCTGGCAGCTTTATTGGGATGCCAAGTTGACCCTTCTACAGTGTGAAGAAGCTTGATCAGGAATGGTCTTTGAGGAAGGGTAGCAGCCAAGAAATAACTTTTTCGGAAGGGGAACAGGGTGAAAGGCTAAATTATGCTAAAGCTCACAAAGATTGGAATGAAGATCAGTGAAAAAGAGTATTATTGAGTGACAAATCCAAGTTTGAAATTTTTGTGTCCAATGGTCAACAATATATGAGAAGAAGAGTTGGAAGAATGAGTGCTTGTGGCCTTCAGTGAAACATGAAGGAGAGAAACTGAGTAACAGAAGTTGATGACGTTGATGAATGTGTTGAAAGAAGATCAGAGCAACTGACGGTTGTGAGACTGCTCTTTTCAAATCTGCAATAGAACTCATTGAAATCATTAACTAAATGTAACTTCCCTTCAGATTGAGGAGATGATGTCTTGTAACTGGTGATATCTTTAAAGGGACAGTCAACACCAGAATTTTTGTTGTTTTAAAAGATACTGTAGATAATCCCTTAATTACCAATTCACCAGTTTTGCATAACCAACACAGTTATAATTATACAGATTTTACCTCTGTAATTACCTTGTATCTAAGCCTCAGCAGACTGCCCCTTTATTTCATTTCTTTTGACAGACTTGCATTTTAGCCAATCAGAGCTGTCTCCATGGTAAAATCACGTGCATGAGCTCAATGTTATCTATATGAAACACATGAACTAATGCCCTCTAGTGGTGAAAAACGATCAAAATGCATTTAGATTAGAGGCAGCCTTCAAGGTCTAAGAAATTAGCATATGAACGTCCTAGGTTTAGCTTTCAACTAAGAATACCAAGAGAACAAAGCAAAATTGGTGATAAAAGTAAATTGAAAAGTTGTTTAAAATTACATGCCCTATTTGAAACATAAAAGTTTTTTTGGACTTGACTGTTCTTTAAAGATTTCCCACACTGATTTAGGATCATTGGATTAAAACTGAATTTTCATCTTATCAGAGTTATATCTTTTAGCTGATCTTACTTCATTTGTCAGTGTGTTTTTGGCCTGGTTATACACAGTTTTGTCACCACTCTTGTAGGCAATTTCTTTAGCCAGAGAAAGCTGTTTTTACTGACAAATCCATGTCTCTATTTAATCCTTTTGACCCCATAGTATTAGGTTTAAAAATCCAATGACCCTATCACCACCTCATCTTAATTTGGGCACAAAATCTAGACGGCTAGATTACGAGTCTTGCGTTAAGGTAAAAAAGCAGCATTAACAGGTCCTAACGCTGCTTTTTTACGCGCGCTGCTATTACGAGTCTTGCAGGTTTAGGGGCACCGCACACTTCTTTGGCCTTACCGCAAAACGACTTACGTAAACTTCGTAAAGTCTTTTTTCTATGGGACTTCCATAGCGCCGATATTACGAGTCTGTCCTGGGAGGCCAAAAAGTGAGCGGTACAGCCTCTACCGACAAGATCCGTAACGTATTCTAAAGTCAGTAGTTAAGAGTTTTATGGTACAACGCCGTAGCATAAAACTCATAACTAAA